>NW_027412681.1:740833-1481666 GCF_025532065.1 Leptinotarsa decemlineata | reverse complement strand
ATTTTAATTTGAAAGTGCAGTACCGAATCAATCCAGAGTCCCCACTGTTACGTCACGAGATCACGTGACATGTCTAACAAAATCGCAAAAGTAAGCAATCCTGTATGTCCATAATCGTTGCACCATATCTACCTCCTACCTAAATATTTTTAGACTGTTAGTCTGATCTAGTCTGATATAGTCGTGATGATAATGGCGGCGATTTCAAAAACGGATGTCAAAATCTTAATGTTATTCTGAATATTTCAATACTTTCTACAATGTACATTAAACCTTGTGAATTTATGTACGTTTTGTTATGCGATGCGGAATTTATTAATAAGTAAGGAAAGCAATTGCTCGCACTTTGGTCGCTTTACGGCTTGCTACATTTGATCTCTAGGGGGGGCATCTGCCCCCCCTGCCCCCCGTTGGCGACGCCCTTGAGTACGTTTATGCCTAACTTCATTATGGTGTTGCCACATTTCACCTATTGACATCAGTGTTGCCAGTTCCCGAAATATAAATAGTCCCCTATCATACGAAAGAAGTGGAAACATCATGAAAGTAACTATTTGAGGGGCTGTTTTTCAAATATCGGTGATCGAGACACGTGTCGAGGTGTTGAAATAACGATTTGGTGTTGGGAAAAAAAACTCCTGTAATATTCATTACTACACCAACGGTTCCAAACAGTGCAACACAAGGCTTTTTTCCAGCTTAAAAGTACCTTCTGTCAATGATCTACACGTCTTGTAACTTCCGGAGGAAGTTTCCATAATTTTTTGTATGGAGATAGGGAAGTAGAAACCCAATCTCAATGAGTTTTCTAACAGTTCCAGTTGTTCACCTACTCGTTACAATAAATCATTGCAAACCTGTTTCATATCCTCGAGTTCCCCCAGTAACTCACAAAAGTAAGATCCCAATTCCGGACCGTATCCAGATTCAGGCATTTCATCTCCATATCCACTTAACTGCAGTACCTTCAGAATTGAAACATATAAATCATAATCCTTTGTGCTATTGAAATCACTATCCAGATGAAGTATACCCACAGCATTCTTTTCTAAGAGCCCTGCCGAGACTACAAATCGATACTGCCATCAGCGGCGCTGCTTATGAATAAGAAACCTAAAAGGAAAGTTTTGAATATCCCGGACGACATAAGCCTACAACATTTTCTCGTCTCTCCGGTTTATTTTACGCAGAACAGCTTCCGCCAGAGTAATTGTTTGAGATTCCAGGAAATCGCTATATATAAAAGAGTAAATCTGAGTGTCTCGTTACTTCAAGCCTTTGAGAAGGAACTGCTGTTCTGAATTACTGGATAAAGTCGTTTTCGCTCTGGATACTCTTTGGGCGCCGAGGAATCTTGCATTTGTGAGTTGTGATATCATCAGCAAGCACTCGTTTACATTCTGGGTCAAAGACAGATCAGTAGATGAAGTCCTCACAGTATGGACGACCGTTCGTAGTGTCGACAGAGGTCCGTTCAAAAAATGAGGTGGTTTTTCATTTTTCTCAACAATCGAGCTACAAAATGAGATAGAAGCTATTTTGGTAATTCATCGAGTTTTCTTTCGTTGATTTACGAACTTATTAATTTTTTTTTCCATCCTGTTTTTCAAATTATGGAAACTTATTTGTTTGTTAATCTACCGCAATCTTATATAGGTCCTTGTTCTGCACAAACAATGTAATGCATCGTATGGTATTTACCTACCTTCATAATTTTCCAATTGTTGCTATGGTAAAAGAGTGGATTTTCTCCTTTTAGCAAAACGAATTGTTCTTTCTGATTCTTCAGTTTGCTTTCTCTTAAATCAATGATGACACATAATTTATTAGGTATTCAATGGTTTTCAGAAACTATTTGTTCTATTCATTTCCATAAAGATTGTTTCGAAGATTTATCAGTCAAAGAGCAATATGGTACTTTTTCAACAAAAAACGCCCGTACTTTGAAAACTGATGCTGTGCCCACTCTGAACCTCTTATTTAATTAATACACACCATTTTTCAAATTGATGTTGTCCTTCCTCCTACATGCTGAAATCCATTGTTTAGACAGTTCTTTGCTCTTTGGGAATCGAAAATACTTAATATTGGTCCCTTTTGTCACTCTGTTGTAATTATTACAACCAAAAACCGCACAACCAGGCATTCTATTAGTTATATACCTACCTACTCGTATTTTTGTTTAATTATTGAAGCTTCGAATACGACACTAAATTGACAAAAGCTAATTAAAAATGTTTGAAAACCACTCTTGACAATAATTTCGTAATAATTCTTAAACCTCACAGCACAACAGAGAACTTGTGAGAAATTCAAATTGAATTTAGGCAAATCTACGAAGTTACTAAACAATGATGTTCATTGTCGTACTGACATTATTTGTCGTTTTTATATACAAAAAATAACTCAACAAACCTTTTCGGGTTGTTGGAATTGCCATATGGCAGATAAAAAGGAATATTTCTAGAAATATCGATATCAATGTGTTTGTCTTCAGGAAATTATTAAATGTTCCGTCTGTTTGTAGTAGGTGAAGATATTGACTTCATATTCTAGGATGTGAAGTATTCGTCAGTAGCTTCAAAATGATGTGTCACAAGATCTCCCATTCTATTAAATTTTTTCCTACCAGATGGCGCCCAGTCTGAAAAAGGGGGATGGTTGAGTAACAGTTTTTTTAAGAAAAAATTAATTTCATTATTTTAAATTAGGTATTTTTTTGTGTTGACCCGTTCCAAAAATAATAAGGGGGGGACATTGAAGAAATGCACTGAATATTACTATTGACAGTTTTGATGAAGTACCTATTGGAAAAGTTAAATAAAATAGTGACCACTTCCTGACCACTCCGTTGTAAAATATTTTTGAAAGGATACAAATATTCCTGATTAGATTCATCTCAACATATCGACATAGCGAAAAGCCATTAATATCAGCTGTTTTTAATTAATAGAGACCCCCATCACACTCACTGACACATTCGCGAAATTTGGCTAAGAATAGCTTTCTCAACCGAATAAACAAGCAATTTCACATTTGAAAAAATTCTCCTACCAAGGACCTATATCAAACAACGTCAACGGAATGTTCACTTTCGTAATATATGACGCAAGCTTCATTAATTATGCTTTATTAATTAAAGCGTATACGTGTCAGCTCTTTTCTCAACGGTAGAATGCTCAGAATTAATTAGACGTCACAATTTTCACACACAGACTACAATGGAATCGGAATAAAGCGCTGCAGAATTTCCTGGATCCGTTTCTACTGGGATATATCAATCAGTCAGCAATTTAGAAGGAACATAATATGTGAGAAGGTAATACTGAATGATACACTTCCAAGACTTTAAAAAGTCCCGCGAACGTCAATCAAAGTCTTCAAGCAAAAACCTCTAAGAATGTGCATATATAATTTGACAGAAGAGGCATAAACAACGAATAACCGGGAGCATACATGAGCAGAAGCCTCAAAATAAAGGATATTTCAATAGAGACTTTAGAACTTTGACAATTGATAACGGCCATCATGTTGAAGCTACATCTGTCAATTCAGTTGTCATTCATGTCATGGTGATGCGTGGCTTTGCCGTGATGGACCCCTCTCCTCTCGCTACTCATGAGATCCTTTAGATATCGTGAAGGACTAAAGAATTCCACTTTGAGTCTACAGAGAACATGAATGTCTGCTTAACGACCCCAAATGACCTCCCTGTAACATTGTGAAACTACCTTGCACCAAATTCTTGAGCAGCAGAAACAACGTCTGGGAAGGTTGCTATTGCCCTCAAGGTAGGAATTTTGTATCTTGAATCTTGATGCAACCTCAATAACGACAAATCAACTGGAATATCTCCAGTATGAAAGTTATTCCAGAAGATGGTCACAGTTACCAATCCGGCTTGGCTGGCTACAAATCACCTGAAAATTCACCTGAGTATCAGAAGAGCGCTCCTGTCTAGTGGTAACACTTAGTATGCCGCAATCTGGGAGGGCGTCTCTCTAAAATATGTTAAAAGAGACCGACTTCCCAAGCCAAACATTCGTGCTGCTTATCTAGCTGACGATTGTAGTCGTAGACTAACCACTTCAGTATACTGAAGAAACAGTACCATACTCTGTTAACCTTGTAGATGATTCACAACACAACAAAGTTTTTGTTTCGGGGTTGAAATTAGATGATTTTAATGTATTTCCACGTGTTAAAACCGAAAGTGACCATAAAAATTATATATTAGCTCTTGTTTTCAAGATATAGTATCATTATATTATATATATGTATATTGAGTTTTCAACAAATGAAATATTTCATCACCAACAGTTGGTACACATGTTTGTTTACATAACACCCCTCTCATCAGCTGTACTTAAGTAGTAAACATAACCTATGTGAGTTTGTCAATTGTACGCACGTGGTTGCTATTGAAATTATCGTGTGAAGTTGATTTTTAAATTAATTTAAGTGCTGATCTGAAATGCCTCGAAAGTGTGTGAATTCTGTCGATAGCTTTTGCTATATATGTGGTGAAATAACATTTAAGGCTCAGAAACGTAAAATGACACCTATCGTTAAGACAGCCTATGAACATTATTTTGGTGTGAAAGTTGGGGACCAAGATAAATCATGGGCTCCTCATATATGTTGTAATTCTTGTTCCGTCATATTGCGAGAGTGGCTGAAAAATAAAAACCGGGCAATGGCTTTTGCAGTACCTATGGTTTGGCGTGAGCCTACCAATCATACAGACGACTGTTATTTCTGCTTAACTCCTCCCATTAAGCAAGGTTTATCTATGAAGAAAAGAGAAACGGTTAAATACCCTAATCTCCCATCTGCTCTTCGGCCTGTACCACACTCAGACAATTTGCCAGTCCCTTCTCCACCCCAAAACTATGAAATTTTAGAGGAAGGTGATGAAGACTGTTTAGAAGGAGCAACCCATCCTTCTACATCCTATGACCCTGATTTTGAGGTAAGCGATAGGTCTAGTGATCCGCACAGAATTAGTCAAGCAGAGTTGAGTGACCTTATAAGGGATCTTCGCTTGTCTAAGGAAAAGGCTGAGCTGTTAGGGTCAAGACTACAACAGTGGAATCTTCTAAAACATGATGTGAAAATATCTCAGTACAGACAGCGTCAAAAAGATTTGCTTCCTTTTTTTGAGAAAAAAGAAAACCTCGTAGTTTGTTCTGATGTTAATGGTTTGATGGACTGCTTGAATTTGGATCACACTCCATCTGAATGGAGACTGTTTATAGACTCTTCAAAACTAAGCTTAAAAGCTGTACTTCTGCATAATGGAAATCAGCTACCCTCTATTCCTATAGGTCATGCAGTTCACATGAAGGAAACGTATATAAATATGAAAACACTTCTCCAATCAATCGAATATGAACAACACAAGTGGCACATCTGTGGTGATCTGAAAGTCATTGCTATACTCCTAGGAATGCAATTAGGGTTCACCAAGTACTGTTGTTTTTTGTGTCTGTGGGACAGTCGGGATAGAAAATCTCACTATAAAAAAATGAACTGGCCTACACGAGACCTAAACCCTAATGAGAGAAATGTAGTTTACGAGCCTCTTGTAGATCCTAAGGATGTTCTCCTTCCCCCATTACATATTAAGTTGGGACTAATGAAAAACTTTGTGAAGGCCATGGACCAGGAAGGACAAGCTTTTAAGTACTTGAGAGCAAAGTTTCCCAGGTTGAGTGATGCTAAAGTCAAGGAAGGCATCTTTATTGGGCCTCAAATCCGTGAAATCGTAAATGATCCTGCTTTTGACATGATTTTAACAGGAAATGAAAAAAGAGCCTGGGAAGCCTTTAAGGGGGTTGTACATGGGTTTTTAGGTAACAAAAGAGATGATAACTTCACAGCATTGGTTAAAGAGCTTCTTCAAGCTTACCACCAACTTGGATGCAACATGTCCTTAATAATTCATTTTCTTCACTCTCATCTTAATTTCTTCCCACAAAACTGTGGAGCTGTGAGTGACGAACATGGAGAAAGATTCCATTAAGACATTGCCTTAATGGAACAGAGATATCAGGGCCGTTGGAATGAAGCAATGCTTGCAGACTACTGCTGGTCTGTGTGTAGGGATGCTCCAGAAGTGTTTTATAAAAGCTAAACGACAGCGATCTTACAATGAATCGGATGGACTTAATTGAAATTTGGTGGTACAAACTTCTTTTATTTGTCAAAACACTAAGAATAATGTTTTTTTTATTAATTTTGTACTTAAAATATTCTAAAAGAAACATAACAATATTGTTTTATGTACTTTCACTTTTCACGTATAGTTTAACTACTCTTTAAGATTAAGTACTGTGTATCTCAAAAACCAGAGCTAATAAAAATTTTTCATTGTTATTTTCGTTTTTATCACCCCAAAATTAGTAGAAATTGACTAATTTAGTGTAGGAACCATTCAAAAAATATTTTTTTGTTGTGTTGTGATTCACAAAGAACTTTTGATTCTGGTAGCAGAGCACATTCTGTGCCTTCTCCGTTGGTGACGGGATCAGGATAGTTTTTGCAGTGTCCTTTTCTTGCTGGTAGTCCTGAAAGATCACTCACCAAATGAAGCAATCGGTTCCGTTGAGAAGCTGGATTTACTTGATCAAGTTTGAATAAAAGTAAGACACAGTAAACTCACGCAAGTTATAGTGGAGGGACTAGCAGACCCACTTACCTACGAGTATCCTATCTACTTAGGATAGATGATTCGCGGATCCAGAGACCAATTACATTACTTGTTATAAGTTACCGCTGCCAGCGGGATCTCCATAGTATTCGAGCTTCTGGTAGCGGACTTGATCGGCATAACCGAACAAAAATAAATGATAATGATCAGTCTTGATTGCAATACAATATAGTTGCATGTTCAGGCAAAAGCAACGTTGTTCTTTATCTGTAGAGTAGGGAGAGTGAGTGCAGCTCAATTGACCCATTCCTACTTCGAGGTTTACACCAGTCGTGCGCAATCGTAACATAGTCATAAACGCAACCTCCTTAATGTACAGGCAACGTAGTTATTCATCCACAAAATTCTTCGAGACTGCGGAATTCTTAAGCTTCAATGTCAATATTAACTCGCTTTCGGAAGATAAATATGCCGATATGTACGTCCCGAAAATAAAACATTTCAATTCAACAACTGAAAAACAGAAATTGAAGAAACATTCATGAAAGGTTTTCAAAAGTTCCAGTTCAGGAGCAGTTGAAGTGCATTTCCTTCTCGTTATCTTAAATTCCGTGACAATTCACGTCAGTTAAATTTGATGCACAATATGGTGTCTCTCTCGATACGGCCTGATATACTTTCGCTTCGCTCTCGTTACGATAAGGCGAATTGACACGAAACGAACGTCAGGGGGTCCAATGATCATGAAATTGACGTGGCGTGATAAGCCAGCACCACGGACAACCATGAGCTGTCAATAGTAGACAGACATAGTCAAATATGGTTGATCGACCGTTTGAATTATCTGTCATAGATCATTAGCAATTTGAATTGTAGTTTATGAAAAAACTCTGTAGCGTAACGAGATCAATGTGAATCAACTCTAATTTTGAATACTGGCAAATAATTTTATTCCTAGAAATTTCGGATACAGAATTCCAACATACTGTCCACCACTTTTCTCAATTAATAAATTGGATTTTCCTTGAGGCCAGAGCTCTTGCACTCATCGCAAACGGTACATTTTCCTTCGGCTAACAGTATTAACCTTTACTTTATCAACTTACTTCGCGGAAAAAGGTAATGGGACGTAACTGCGAGTTAATTCTGGCTAGATAAGGCTACTGTGTCTCGAAATGATTATGAATTATGTAGGGAATGTTTTAAAGAGTTATAAAGTTCATAAAGTTGCCGCTCGAATGATAATGTAGTCAGAGGAAGTTTGAAAGAGCACGTGTTTTTTGTCTCATCGCTTTATTGTGCAACGAAGTTTGTGTGGCAACTTGCTGTGTAGATTGAAGTTTCTCTGGATAATAGGTTTGTACTTTATAAGGCAGATTTGATAGGTTATGACAGTGGAAAAATATCTGACGAGAAAGGCGGCCATACCAATTTCTCAAAGGTGAAAAAACAAAACTGGAGAATGGCTGTTGAGCCAGTTTCCCATTTCGTTCTCATTTGACTTTTTTTTATGGGGTGTTTTAAAAGAAAGGATATACAGTACTCCAGTGCCTACCAAAGAAGAATTGCGACGGCGAATAGTGCGGAGTATTGAAGATCTGGATCCCCAGGAAATTGAAAAAGCAACCACAAGTCGCGTACAAAAAAACATTTCAAAGTGTTTAGAATGTAATGGACAACATTTTCAGCATTTATTGTGAAAATGTGATATTTTGTTTACAATTTTGTTATTTTGAATCATCCTATTCTGTTATTGTCTGTACTTTCACATGTATTAGCCCACAAAATCTTACTTTTTACCTAGAAATGACTGATTTTTGGTACAGTTGTTCCCTGGAAACTTTGAGCCATAGTTAAGGAAATTATTTTGTAACATTACAAACTTCCTCTCATTCATTGGTGTTGATTCAGGATACATTTGGTTGAATTTTTTATACGTTCTGACAATGATTTGATCACTTTGTTCATGTGTATAATAAATAATTTCATAAGAACTTCGTTTGAATAATCGATATTTGCATTCATTTTGGAAGATGATTCAAACACCGTCGATAACTCTTTGTAAATTACTTATAAAAGTAATCGAACTGCTATAAGCTTGATAATTCCACTGCTACCTAAATCCAAATTCTAAAAAAAAATAATGTTTCTAGAAGAAGCGACTTTATTGAGAAAACTTGACGATTTAGGTATAGGGACATGATATATCATCTTGAATCATTTTTCACCATCTTTCAATTTATCGAGTAATATACAGGGGGTTCCATTTGAAAAAATTAACTTTTGACTACTTTTATGCACAATGGAAATAATAGTAATTTTAGCACGCCCTGTATGATATGGAGTCAATTTCTTGGTGTTATTTGAATATTTCGAGTTTGTCCAAACTATCATCAAATTATCAACTTTTCATGAATTGAGAGTACTGATGTACTTAATTTCAATTAAGGCTATATTTTGGACCATATTTAGCACAATTTATTTTTTATCTCGAAAACAGATAGATATAGGTATAGGATATTATCAACAAAAAAGTATTAAAATACCAGAGCAATTCCAAAAATGTATTAATATACGGGGTGTTCCATTTAAAAAAATAAAGTTGCTAGGACTTTTTGGTGGAAGTGGCAACGCCACAATGCTGAAAATATTTTAGATCGATAGAACAGGTAAGGAAATGTGAGATGTGAAATTTTCAGAAAAATCATGCTTTGCGTTTTCCAGAAACGTCTAACCTACCATCGACCGTGAGTCACGCTGTATATCAGTAGCAGGCTCACGACATTAGTAATCTCGTGGAACAGTCAGCGACTCTTGCGGACTTATTCGCTGGACATGTAAAGGACCTTAAGAGTACCAGTTTCGGAAACAATTTCAGACTTCCTGATTGGTGGGAATTTTTATGAGATTATTTGAATTACATCCCCTAACAGAGTAAAGGTGGAAAGTTGTTTGGGAAAAAAATTAAGTCAGTCGTGCCCGGACCCCAGGGTCGTTTGGGGGGCTCTTAACCGGGGCAGTTGGCCCCTTTGGGGAGGTTGCTGAAAAAGCTGTTGTAGGAACTCAGGTGTTAGGTGGTTTAAGACACTGGGTCGCGAGGGGATTCCAGTAGTGCGAAATATTCGTGGTTTATTTGGCTAGCTGACTTGAGGTTAAAATCAGGAGCGTACGAACTCAGAAGTAGGTCGATTGGAACTTCCTACGAAGTTCTAAGTAAATTCTGGTGGTACTGAAATACGAGATAGTTCAGGTCGCCGTTTTGTGAGGTGTTTCGGGATGGATAAATATTCGCAGTTTAGTTAAATTAGGGTATAGGCAGTCGTGCGTAGAGATTTGGTGAATCCAGTTGAATTTCTTACAATAGCTAGAAATTCTAGAGAAAGTTTTATAGTGAGTTGAAATATTGAGATATTTCAAGTCACTGTTGAGAGAAGTGATATTGGATTTGGAAAGTATTCGCGGTTTGATTCAATTTAGTTGATATAGAGAACACTTCTTAGGTCTTTAACCGTGTGTAGCATGATAGTTTGCTGGCCAAACTTCGATGCTATGGCTTCTCGTCGATGGATATATCTGGAATACTCTTATCTGAGTGGTTATAACCGTCGTCCATTTCTCTTTTGGATATGAGCGTTATTTGTTCACTGTCATTTCAGATCAAACTGTTTTTGTGTATTGAGATAGAAATGTGATATCTTTGTTTCCTCCTCAAACTCACTCCAGCAAGACACTCGTTTCCCCCCTCCTCCATCTATTATGCATCCAAATCCCGCTCACGGAAGCGCATACTGCGAATCCTATAAAAGTTTCAATGCGGCATGCACCCTCAATCAGATTTCCCATCAGAATCCACTCTGGCTCATCAAGGCGAGCAAACAGCTGAGTAAGGGCATTTTCGTGTAGGCAATCGATGAAAGATATCACACCTTTCGTGCTCTGGTCGTGTGCCGTAATCTGTTTGCCCTACTTCAGGTCGCGTTGAGATCGAACAGATTTGACCCTACGTCGGCATGAGTTTTTCTACTGATCAATACTTGAACGGGAAGAAAAAAGTTTCTTCGGCGACTGCTAATTTGTTTTTGCGCTGGGAGGGGGTTGTGTGGGTGGCGATAGGCTCGAACTTTGAGTGCTTTCGTTGTGTGAGAAGAAGGGAAAGGTGAATCTGAAATGCATTCAGTATGACTGAGAACGGAGTGTGAGTTCTTGGCGGAATTGACTATAGTAGGATATATACTACTTTCACTAGTTCGGACTTCCATTGTCTACTATATAAAATGATTCAAAATCCCTGAAACAACTAAAAAAGAAGAATTGAAAATGAATAGCTGAAAATAACAATTATATTAACCAAAATAAACCTGAAATGAAATGATAGTAAAATAAAATACAAGTAAAAATGGAACAATTGAATAAATAAAAATAAAAAAATGAAAAAAAACTGAAAATAAAAAGTGGATGAGGCACTGCCAATGGGATCGCCACTTTCACCAGTCATAGCCGACATATATATGGAGTGGTTTGAAACTCTGGCTATTGAAGAAGCCCACAAGAAACCTCGAGTCTAGTTGAGATATGTAGACGGCACCTTCATAATATGGAACCATGGGAATACTGAACTAGACGCCTTCCTGAAACACATCAACTGCGTGAGACTTTCCATCAATTTCACAATGGAGAAGGAAATCAACAACGAATTGCCATTCTTAGACGTTTTGGTGAAGAGGGCCGTCACTAAGTAGGAAACATCTGTATACCGAAAACCCACTCATACGGGACAGTATCTGAACCACGAATCCAACCACCATCAATCGACTAAAAGAGGAATCATCAAGACTCTATTAGACCGTGCTTTTGGGCTTTGTAATACGAAGGAAGGTCTCGAGAAGGAACTAGACATCATCAAAAATTATATTCAACGGAATGGCTACTCCAAAGCAATGGTAGAAACGAATTTGGCTAGAAGACAGCAGGAGCCTCGCAAAGAAGAAAAGCCGTCACAACCAGTGCTTGCACTTCCCTACATCAGAGGATTATTGGAGAGGATAAAGAGAATTAGTTCCAAGTACAACATCAGAACCTGCTTCAGATCCGGTAACACTATCCGTAGCAGCCTCACGAAAACCAGGCCACCAAACGCGGACTGCGATTCCAAGAATTGCATTTACCAGATACCCTGTAAATGCAATTCTATATTGCATGCATATAATGCATATAGCATATAATGCATCCTATATTGGTGAAACTAAGAGGCCATAGAATGTTCGCTTTGCCGAGCACAAGAAACACACACAGCGAGGGGAAACCAGCAAATCAGGAATAGCGGACCATGTTTGGACCCATCAACACAACATCGAGTGGTCCCAAGCTGAGATCTTGCACAGCCACATATATGTTGTCCAACACCGTATTCAGCCAAGCCAGCGTAGAAATACGTAACATATGGAAACCCATCATCAAGCGAAAAATAGCCAACTCCCGCCAAAACGGTCATCTCCCACGGAACCCGTGAAGCGGAAAATGGAAAGAGGGGATAAGTGAAAATACTCGAACGACATATAAATATTCATCTCTCGGAGGAATCAGTCCAGTCATCATCCGAAGACGATTGTAGATACTAACAATCGAAACGTCGTGAACTAACGTGACTTGGAATCTCTCCACTTTTTATTTTCTTTTTTCATTTCTTCATTTTTATTTATTCAATTGTTGTATTTTTACTTGTATTTTATTTTACTATTATTTCATTTCAGGTTTATTTTGGTTAATATAATTGTTATTCTCAGCTATTCATTTTCAATTCTTTTTTTTTAGTTGTTTCAGGGATTTTAAATCATTTTATATAGTCGACAATGGAAGTCCAAACTAGTGAAATTCATCATGAAAGATTGTCAATCACCTTCAAACAAACGATATATACTACTGATTGATCACCGTTTGTTGTAACGGGTGATTTTTTAAGAGTTATACGATTCGATATTCAAAACAACACAAAAAATTTAAAAAATAACGAGTTCATACTGGTGGTTAATTTGTCCTTGGGATGTGAAAATTGGTGTTCGACCTAGTATCATGATGATGTACTTTACTATTTGTGATTAAAAGGTTTACTAAGTATGTTGGTTACAATTTGTTTTTCTATGATTTTTACCACTTTTAATTGCAACCAACGTAACTGCAGTTTCGTCCTATATGGACATTCTCAAACTAATACAATAAACTAACAATGATTCATTACATTCGCCAATATATACAATTCAGGTACTTGATTCGAGTACCTGAATTTACAGGTCACAATGCGGATGTGCCAATTTAAAAACCGGAGAGTAAATTAAATCGATTTGATCGTTTAACAGGTTGCACCCGCAATGTTTATGCTTGTGAATTTCCAAGGATTATCCCCTGGTTTTTGGGATTGAAAAATTTGTGCACTATCGTCTGAAAAGCCACTCTCGCTACCTATATAGACGACAATTAGTCGTTGCCCTTCACCCGTTGGTCCGCGTAACCCTGTTGATAAACCGTCCACAAATGCTTGATGATAACTAGTTACAGTAGTATCTTGCCAGATCTTAGATACTTTGTGACCAGTATTCACCCACGTTTCGTCCAGTTAATAAATCTTTTTGTGAGCAGAACGCATTTCTCTAATAGAGCGAAGATATCTCCGTCGCCATGAGACTATATCTTCTCTTTCTATTAAAACAGATTTACGGGATCGTTTGTCATATATAATTTCTAAATCTTCTTTTAATATTTTCCTTAACTTCTTTTTGCTCATTTTTGGAATGATATCATTATCCATTACCTTTGTCCTAATGGATTCGAGGGTTGGTGCTTTATTCTCAAAAAAGAAAGAATGAATGGTATAGCGTACAAAATTTTTCTGGTACTCGTCCTATTCAATTTTTTTCCTACCACGACAATGTACTTTTGGAGCTTGCACAATCCCAGTCACCTTTTTTTCACGTACAATGCGTTCAATTGTCGACACAGATATCTCTGTTAAAAATGAACAATGGGCTACAGCTTCCACTGTACGGAGTGTATTTTTTTAATTTTCGTACACTCTACATACACTCTAACGACATAAACTTCCGCTTTCTTTGTACATTACTTGGACCTGCTACGTCATCCGTCTTAATACTATAAAAAAAATAAAATTCAATCACATTATTCAGCTATTTGTCAGTTGTTTACTCACCTCAGAAACTATTTTGAAGTTGATGTATTTTGAAAAACACTTTATTGTGAGATTTTCACTAGAACAGATTAACAAATCCGCAACAAGTGTTTCGCTGCCAGTAGCTTTTTCAAGCATGTTCACTAACAAACAGCATTCTACATACATTGTGATTTATATATACTTTTTGAAATATTACTATCTACCTAGAAACTAATAATATTCTAGGAACTAATTGATGACAGTTATACCTGAGTTTAACGAACATTTATACCTAAGTTCAATGACTAAGTCACAATAAAGTGTGATGAACTCTATCTTATATTTTAAAGTCAATGAATATAACAGTCTATTTATTAAATATAATAAAATATATTCAATAAATACAAAACAAAGTCACCTTCATAAGCAACAGAACACACTACGCCTATGCAGATAAGGACGCTTGATAATGAAGAAACCGAGTGACTAGTTATGGCATTTTGAGGACGCAAATATAATAGACCTACGAAGTGTTGATCAGTTTACCGATGTTTCAAAGTATTTAACGAACTGGTTCACCTATTCGCTCTTACATCCTATCGATAGGCAGAAGCTATCTTGTTACGGGGGACAAATTTTTTGGAATCCTCTTACTTTTCAATTATTCACAATGGCGATGCATAGAAAATAAAAATGACCTCAGTAAGAATTTAGTTGTAACATTTAACATTGTTGCCGTTAGTTCTCAGTTCAATTTGTGTATGAGTTACCTTCAATTGAAAATTGTTATACTATAGAAATATCCAGCGCAACAGCTCTTAATTCTCAAAAATTCTAACATTCCATGGATTTCAAATCTGTCAACACCTCATTTAGACAATGGAAGCCCGATTTTGTAACATAAATTAAAAATATTGTACAAGAATAAACCATTACCAAGTCCTTGATTTCCAGATTTCATATCGTCACGCTTTCCCAAATATATCTAAGTAGACTTCACCAACAATCATCCCTCTCAACTAACGTTTTGTTCCAGATTACCAGTGCCTTGGTTGTTGTTCGGCGTCATCTACGGAAAGCCAGTGGAGGTAAACTCAGTCGGTATGGTGTGCTCCATTACCATCCTCTTCATGATGCTCGTGTTTGTGATCATGTCCATTGCTTGCTTCCGGTGGAAGATGAACAGAGGACTGGGCTTCACCATGTTTTTGCTCTACTTCGTATTCGTGGCCGTGTCCCTCATGTTCGAATACGAATACATCGTATGTCCCTTCTAGAACATCACAAACTTTTTGTGAGGTAGCAAATTGTACTGATATCTAAAAACTGGTCGATGATATTGACGGGAATAGCGTATATGATAGTGGAGTTAACTCCGTGCCCGTACTGAAAAAAAATCGTCGAGGACTTGGTTTTGAATTTTGCTGAAGATAAGTTTTTTTTCTATTGAGAACCTTGAGTTGATAAAAGTTGTTTTAGAAATAGTTAGGCAGCAGATTATTTGCTGTCTACTGGTTTTTTGGACCTGAAGTTACGCCTATAACTGCGACTGACGTTATCAAAGGCGATTTCAGCCGAAACGTCGAACACAAAATCCTACAGATTATTGCTGATGAACTCGAAAACAGCAAATAATCAGCCGTGGAAAATTTCACAGCATGAACAAAGTAAGGCAAATTTAGAAAAAGTGGTTCGGTTATTTTTTCATTGCAAAAACCAGTAAACTGTCTGATTTATTTGCCTTAGATATTTTCGGAAGTGAAGAATAGAAATGCAACTTAAAAATCGAAAATTTCTTTCCAATTCATTTATTTCAAATTTTTTTTGTCCAACAAATCGTATTTGAATAAAAAGTAAAAATACCAAAATTGATATCCTAGTACTTGATATTTTCGTCATTTCACCGATATAAATATCGATTTGTAAGTGAAAAATGTTGCAACTTCAAAAAAATATATACCTACATATAAGGTGATACAACAAAAGTATGAGGCATTTTAAATTAATATAATTTACTGCTTTCCATATTTGGATTTCGCCAGAAGAAGAACTCCCAGTAAGTGTAGGATTTTCTATGTATATATCTTCTCTCCTTCATATATAAACACATATACATACATATAGAGTACAAATCATATTGAAATAACTTAAATGCAGAGTTGAGATATATCGGATACTGAAGAGAAATATAACAATTGAAGAAACAATACCAGAAAAGTTCAAAATATCAAAAATGCAGAATACCATAATTTTTCTACATATTGAAAATACAGAAGATAAAATAAATTAGAGGCAACTGTCCTCATAGAACTCTTCTAAACTATAACAGGGTGTACCACGTAATAAATCTGTTACTAATTTCCGAAACTTACAGTTATCCTCTAAAATTTCAGTATGTCCAGGTGAATGATTGAACATAATAAGACTATTATAATACAAGGAGTCTTTGACCAGAGTAGAGGCTGGTATTGGTGATTATCATTAGCTCGACGAAAGGCATAATTACGAGTATTGGAGTAGCCGCTAAATCTCAGTTTATGTTTGTTAATCCAACAGACTGTTTTTAGAGTGACGATTCCGAAGACTAACAAAATTTCATGAAGTTCAAACAAAGGTTTGCAAGTGTCTCGACTTTTGGCATTACACATGAATATTATAGATCTTTTTTGTATAATGAAAACATCATTGAGTTTTGCAACATACTCCCCAGAAAGACATTTCATACTTTTAATGAGAATCAATTAGATAGAAATGAGCTTATTCAGCAGCAGACAAACCAAGTTCCTAATAAGTTATTCACACTGCAAAACACCCTGAAGCTAGCTTTTTATTGAGGTGATCGGCGAATCTAAGTAATCATTTTGTCTGCATTGTTAATAGTATGCTGTCAATAAAGCAGCGGAACGATATCTAGTTTGTTTTGATGAAATTAAATGACAATAGATTGAAGTCGTACCAGTTTAAATTCTATATCTCTCATGGAGATTACATAAAGGTAAATTCTTCTTCTATATCGATAAATGTTGAATCGTTTATGTACAACAAGAAAATCATCGGTCCCAGTATCGAACCTTGTGGTACGCCATTTGTTGAAACTTCAGATTTTCTAATAATTCAATTTGTTGCTTGTTTTTATTTTTTTTTGCTCACCATATAGTTGATATAAAAAAGAGAACCTGTCAGAAGTTATTTTGAAAAAGTCATTAAAATTTTGCTAGACTGAAATACAGTTTCATTGGAGATTCCTGAAAGGAAAAATAACTAAAGTCTTAACATTGATGACCCCGACAAAGGCACGACATGGAAAAAGATGCGTGGATAAATTCACAAGCATCCTAGCTGAAGAGACCTAGACGAGGAACTGGAGGGATTAACAGGAATCTTGATGATGACTATATCTGGCCTGATAAATTTGGCAATGGAAGAAGTTGTATACCGTCAAATCCTGTTTCATTGAAATCGAAACAATCATGAGACAGTCAGAAGTTATTTTGGAAAAGTCATTAAAATTTTGTTAGACTGTTAAACATTTCACCTTCTGATGAGGATAATGAGTTTTTCACAATCTGACTACCTCCTGCTACTACTACCAACCGTTCATGAGTAATTCCACTGATGCCATAGTGATGAGTTTGATCTGCCAAAAAGTACGTCAAAATATTGATCTATTCCTTTGTCTCTTCTTTTTATGAAGTTGGAGAAGCTGTTCTATTCTGAGAATATTTCAGAAATTTAGAGCTTTACTCATCGAATGACAATTTGATTGGACAAAAAACAAAAGTCTAATTAGTGATAATTTTATTTGTCTGAAATATTTTTCTAATTGAGGGGTGAAAAAAGTTACCCAGAACATCTGAAAATGAGTTCAAAAGTCTGTAAATCCATGAAAAGAAAAGAAAATAATCTGCTTTCGAGAATATCTGGTCTAAAAAATCACTTTCTTCCAAAAAATCAACTTTTCTATTGAATGATTTGATTTTGTTAAAATAATCTCACTTCAACTTCCCAACCACCTGGTATAAACTCATATAACTTTATTTTCTTATATAAACTGTGGAGAACTCGAATAAATCCAGTCGAGTGAAAATATTTATATGTTAATAATGTTTTTATTATTATCACATAATAATTTAGCGGTCACTTCGAAATTGTTTCTTGTTAATGGTCTTTTATTTCATTTCATAATTCATACGAGTATCAAATTCTTTCTTCATAATATTTCCTCTTTAATATTGCCGAACTGTCCAAAATGATCTTTTTTCAGTATCGGTACAGAAATCGATTGTTATTTGATAATTTGTGTCTCATATTTTGCTAGTTTCCTTTGTCGAACCAGATTCAAAAAAATGAATCTCGAAAATGTTTCAAAACAATGGAAAATATGTGGCACAAATTGTAATGATTTTCACAAATTGAACTACATTTAAACAATAAATAATAAGTAATATTACTATAATATTCTTATACTCGGGTTCTATTTCCAAACGTGAAACATCGGGCAAACAACTTTACAATTTTTGTCTAATACATATTGTAAAGTAGAAATTGAAAAACAGTTGAATCAGGTGTATTAGACAAAAATATGAACCTACAATTGCACCTGTTACAAATTAAACACAACCTTTAAAAAAACAAACATGTCTCAGATGACGTAAGAATCCTGTGGAGATTGAATCTCTGTTGAATGAACCCGAGGTATTACATTATACGCTATTGGTGTTCAAATAATATGCACAAAACAAACAATATCGACTTCCATTATAGTGTGTTTTAGCATTCAAGGCATCCTTCGACAATATCAAACTCAGTTGTTACGCTCAAGTCGAGAGGTGTCAAATCCGGAAACTATGTAGGTCATATTCAGATATTCAAGCTGGGGCTGGATTTAGTATTCTCGAAGAATGCCGTAGGGTTTTTAAATTAGAAAGGGCCCCCACTACGATAGCAATAATGAACATTTTATTAAAGAATAGATTTTGATCTACTGTTTTATACAAGACGGGCAGTTCATACAACTTCACCAAACAAAAAACGAAATAGGATTGTTTTAAAGTAGATACTCAATTTGAACGATTCGTAGCAATTTTAATCAGATGATTTTTCAATGACAATTTTGATAAGAAAAGGAAGACAACAAATGTAAGTTATATTAGTTGCTTTAACTGGAATTCGACTGACCACTATAAACTTGAGCGGTGATGTTTTGAGATAGCAACTGGGTTCTATGAATTATATAGACGAGCGATGATTTCATTTATATATTCAATTATATATGGGTCAGAGAAATTTTCAACTCCATAATTTCTCACCTGCCTACTAACAGGAATATACCGTGTATATTAATTGCAAAATAAAATATTTCAACGTAAAAAGGAACATCATAACACCACCATGTACGTGATCAGAAATTTTGGATTTTGTTTTTACATACACGTAGTCAATACACGAAACCGCTATACGGTATACAGGGTGTACAACGAAAAGTCGACCACACTATGACTCAAAACGTCAATCTACGAGGGGAATTTTGAAATGATATCCATACACTTGCGGTACCGTTTACCTCTCTAGTTTTCCAAAAGTGATTCACTTATTATCAAAAAATTCAATTTGAGAAAAAAACTTAATTTTCCCTTGCTTCTTTTATTGAGAAACAACAAACAACGTCACTGGGAACAAAATCGACTGTTATATTATTCGAAATAACATTAAGTCTTATTTTAAAATCAAATCCAAAGGATTCATATCGGGATCGTCTGTTGATAATGATGCTGGAATTAGTGAAGATCATAATTGCTGCTGCTTTTTGTTAATTTTTCTCGAAAAGAGAAAAAAATGCAATTATTAGTTTTTTGATACGAGTTTTTTTTGAACGACCGTTTTCTTCAGTAAATAATAAACCAGTTTGAGATACAAGAGACATATCAAACGATGTATCACCCAAAGGAAACTGGAATTTTAATTGTTTTGGATCCATTTCTGAGTTACAGAAGGCTCAAAGTTTCATTCTAACGCCCTGTATAAAAACGTATTTTCACGTGTAGTATTATTTACTACACGTGAAAAAGACATATTGGAGTTCGGTAAACGGTTCTAGTGAAAAGCTAATACAAATTTTCAATAATAAACGAAAAATCTAACAGAATCATAGAACTGAATTAAGTACTGCAAAATGAATACTCTCAAGAAAATTTGTTTTGGATGTTAAATGAATACGCTTGATTTGTGGTCAGTAAAATTCTAGATAATTCTTGAAACTTCCCGAAATATATTGCACTGTAGGACAGAATAATACATATAGTGAAATATACATATCTAGATTGTAGATATAGATGTAGACTATACAATTACTGTGTAGGAAACATGTACATAATAGATATAAGTGATTTTGTCGGGCACTTGCAGGTCCTATGGACTTTTATTGAAAGTGCCTACTGTTGATTTGTTCTACCCTACGTGATAAGATTCCACAATATAGTCCAGACAAAATAGACGAAAAAAGGGGAATAGTTTACAAACTTGTTCAACAAGCCGAATTTTTGTATAGGCCTCAAATACTTCATAATAAATGAAATCTCAAAAGTCCACATCGATCCCACTAGTTGGTTGTTTTTTATTCGAGTTCAAAAGTCACGATTTCTTTGTTTTTGCGTGTATCTCTTGAATGGTGAGAGCTGAAGAAAAATGGTGCCGATGAAGTTTGTAGATTGTAAATTTTTTACAATAACCCATGAGGCAGTGGCGGATCAAGAAAATTATTTTGAGAGGGGCTCAGTTCCCAATCCGGAGTATAATAATAATAATAAATGAATTAATTGACAGCGGAAATAACAATGTTACAATACAGAGAAAAAATATAAATTTGTCAGTAGGATACAAGATTGAACAGAGTACATTCTTTCTCTTGCACCTTACAAAATAAAAAAAGGTAAAAAAGATAGAAAAACCAAAGGAACTAAGAGCTCAAATTGTAATTCTGACAGTAGGTACAACATTTTATTCAAATAAAAAGGGGAGATGAGGCGGATATCGATATAAACATAAGAATACCACAAATATTTCAGCTATTGCCTACAAGATATCCGCGTATTATTGTTTGTTCAGAAGATGTTCTTTCAGGCAGTACCTGAAACTGGAGTTGCTTCCCTTATTCAAAATGCGACAGTTCTACCTAAAAAAGGCAATGATATGAGAAACCAAGCTAAAAATTTATTATATTTTTGGATATTTCAAAAAGTAATGGGGGGCACGTGTCCCTGTGCCCACCCCAGATTTGCCACTGCTTTGAGGTAGCATACTCTGTGCTTTCAATGTGGTTTCTTCCATAGAAATTATCCACAATAAATATTATGATCGAGGAAATTCAATGACACATCATATCATCAATATAATGTAAATTGTAGCAGCAAGAAAATCACACTATTCATACTCAATCTCTGTATCACTTGTTCCTTTCTCATGACTCTCTTTCTTCCTTCTTTTTGCTCTCTTCCTCATGGCTCTCTTCTTTCTCTCCGCTCTCTTTCTCATGGCTCTCTTCTTCCTCTTCGCTCTCTTCCTCATGGCTCTCTTCTTTCTCTTCGCTTTCTTCCTCTTCGCTCGTTCTCGTGGCTATCTTCTTCCTCTTCGCTCTTTTTCATGGCTCTCTTCGTCCTCTTCGCTCTTTTTTATGGTTCTCTTCTTCCTCTTCGCTCTTTCTCATGGCTCTCTTCTTCCTCTTCGCTCTCTTTCTCATGGCTCTCTTCTTTCTCTTCGCTTTCTTCCTCTTCGCTCGTTCTCATGGCTATCTTCTTCCTTTCCGCTTTTTTTCATGGCTCTCTTCTTCCTCTCCGCTCTTTCTCATGGTTCTCTTCTTCCTCTTCGCTCTTTCTCTCAAACGCGATGGTGCATACTGACCATATATGAGAGCATATTTGCATTTTCCAAGTCTGAAATCGCGGTGCTTCCTAAAAAAAGTATCAGTTTCATTTTTGTAGAAAACTTTACGGTCTATAAACTTTTTCGAAATCACACATTTCCGCTGTAATTCAAAAATCTATGAAGATGCTTGGCTTTATAAAGAAAACCACCTGTCATTTTACCAACATCACTGCTATCAAATCTCTCTAATTTTCCCTAGATCTCATAGATCTAGAGATCATAGATCTCATCTCGATTATTGTTCCACAGTTTGGTCCTCATTACATTACACAAAAAGTGAAACTCTAGGCCGATATATTGCATATATTGCCGATATATTGCATATATTGTATACTGTACTACTGATATCTGAATTGGGCTTTCCCGTGTATATACATAAATAAATAAAGTGTTTTCAGTGGCTCTCACTATTCAAGAGATATAAGCAAAGAAAAAAAAATTGTGACCTTTGACTTCCAATAAAAAACGACGTACAAGTGGGATCGATGAGGACTTTTGACATTTCATTCATAATGGCGTATTTTGGGCCTGTACAAAAATCCAGCTTGCTAAGAAATAATTTAAACTGAAATGCCTATTTTGTCTGGACTAATAGCATGTTACAATACGAACAATACCATACACAAATGGTAAACCGCACATGATAATATTTGTACGAGGTTTTCTGTTGTCGTCTCCATTATTTATGGAAGAACTTGTTATGAATCTGAATCTCTGGCACATTGAATCCGATATTGATGGTAATGAAATCGATGGTGGAAAAAATCAAACATCAGAAACAATGGTGAATACATTATACATTTGCAAAATGAATGACATAAACAATGGTTTGTTTGAATATGGTTCGAATTTTTTTCTGTTGATTCACCAGATCAAGAATTTCCACTACAGTCAAATTGTATAGAAGACTGGCTCCAGTTCAAGTTCAACTTTCTACAAAAAAAAAACACTAAAAACGGATGGCAATGAAAGATGTTTGAATCTTCGACTCACAATGAACGTACTTGATGTGAACCACAAATCTGCTGAACTTTTTGTGCTTCTTTTTTATCATTTTTCAATCTGAAGCAACAGAGAATCGGCTGTGTAATTTATAAATTGAGCACGAAAAGTTACCAACAAAATAAATTGATGGAAAAATAAAATGTATATATTTTGCTTCGTCACTTCTATTTTTAGATTTTATATACGTACATTCATAATGAAAGTTTGAACTTTGATATTTCAATAGAAAACTATATTCAAACAAGCATCTGAAAACATTAAGAAAGTATTTGGTTTCCAGAAATAAGGAATATATTAATTTCAATGAATGGAGACGGAACGAATGTTTAATACAATAATGTGGTCAATAAATATCGTACAAATTATTATAAAATTACGTGTATTAATTTTGACGGAATTACAGACAAATTGAAGCATGCTGAAGCATATAAGCAAAACCTGTGTTGTATATTATATATGTTCGATGTGTAAACTTTTTTACTACATTTGTCACTGTCCCAATGTAACAATGTATACATGTGAATTGCATTGTTAAATTTTTTCCAACGTGTTTGAAGTACGTTCCCAGACTTTTTCTCTGCAATAAATGAATCAAAAATATCAAGACGAACGATAAATTATCCCAGAGGAAAGGTTTTGGAACCGCTGTTACGACTTATGTTCACTTATGACCAAGATTTTCACCAATTCTAATCTGTTTGTGACTCCTCTTTGATGTCCTAATTTGTGATTTCAATATGTGATATCATGTTTGCACAATCTTTAGTCACTATTAATAGTATATGTAATTTTTACCTGTAGTTCTCAAAAAGTTGGAATTTCAAAAGCTGTCGCTTGAAATAGCTGAATCCTGCGGTGCAGCCATTTTTTTATATAGGCACATGAACGTTGAAACAAGAGTGTTTCGAACTTGACAATACCCTCATCAGTGATGGATGGTTTTGTGTGCAAAGACTCACTCGAAAATGTTTATAAGGGTTCGCTAAAGAGGCAGTTACATCAAAATATTTCACCTTTGATTATAATATACTAAACACTCATTTCCTTCAAATTGTTAATAAGTTCCTCAAACTTACGTTAGAAATTGAATGATTGAATAAGCAGGTAACCCTGCTAAGTTTATGAACTAGGATTTTTTGAGGGTACACAAGCTCATAAATGATATCAAATCTCGATGAAGCTTTTTTCATGGTGAGGAAAATTGCTGTTTTGTCTAATCCCAGCAATAAAACATTGATATATCATATGCGGCATACTTTGAAAAGCAAGTGTGGAAAAGAAAAAATACTGTTTCTACCAAAAAAATTCTACCCAAAACAAACCTGTCTCGAAAACCAAACTGAAAAATAATACGAGAAGAATTAGATTACTTAGATTAAAAATTGTGAAGGATAAAAAATTAAATAAATAAAGTAAAACGATATGAAGAGAATAGTAGGAATTGTTAATTAATCTATTTTGAAGAAGAAAAGTAAAATAAAAGCAGAGAAATGAACTTACTGCGGTAAGGAATCGAGATATCAATTAGCAAAATAAAATATAGCTGAAATCCCTGCTGTTTCCGAAAGAAGTCCTAGTTCATTTATGTTTGATGAAAGAGTTTATTTATCAGTAGTAGTTATTGTCAATTCACTGTGATTCATTCCATATCGAAAAAAAACGTTCGGTTCTGTATGGATTAGTTGTAAATATTCTTGTTTGAAGTTGAAAAGAATGAAGTGTGTTGATGCTATAGAGGTTTTTATCATATATTAACAAAGTCTATTAAATTTATATCATATAATTTATAAACTGTTACACACAAAACTCATCAATATTTCCGAGTCAGTTTTGAGCTTTACAATAAAGCTAAAACATTCGTGCAAAAAAGCTACAGTATCAAGGTGGGATAAAGTTTGAGCTTTATTTTTCGTGATCTATTTTCATCAGAGATTACGTATAACTTCTCAAATCGATTTAAATTTTAGGACGCCTCAAAAATCATTTTTGAGTACCTACCACATTCCAACTTTTGCCAGATATTCTACTCACTCTTTTTTATTTATCCCACCCTATATAAATAATGTGCGATATGTGAATATTGTAAGATGCAAAAATAGTCCAATAGTACATAGGCATATCATATTTCAAATTCCAGCTTAAAAAAAATTAAACCTAAACACTAAAATATAATATTGCTCTTCTAGGGAATAGCAATCTAAGTAGTTTAACTATAGTCGAAACTGTTATGATCTTGTGAATATATACTATATCTTGTTGAAAAGTTGCTGAAAACATTTCTCAATAATTGTTTTTTATCTAAAATCTGCTCAGCTTTGAAAATAATATATGCAGAGGGTTCGTGAAGATAGCGTGGGCTAATTGGATCATTAGAAGGAAATGTCCAACAGTTTTGAAGAGTCATGCTCCACGAATAATTTCAAGGTCGTTGGGCCCCTCGTTGGGCGCCACAATTTTACTTGTTGTTCTACACGAACAACCTGCATATACATTCCAAAAGTATACTCGATAGTATCATCGTTTTTTTGTTTACAATCATCAAGAAGTGATATGTTGGAAAATCTGTAAACGAGTTTCTACAATGAGTCATCAAGTACAATTTCAAGTTTTTTTTGTAATTTCTAGAATCCTATTGAAAGACCATCTTGTAATGTGAATATTTTCTAGAATTTTTATATTTTTCTAGCAGTGATCCTCCAGTGAAGTATCAGATTCAACGAAATTTGCAAGAGAGTAGTTGTTAGTAACTCCTCTCGAAGAGGTTAAAGAAATCTAAATTGATTGCTGAAGGATTTACAATATAGTGCGTTTAAAACAAAATGGGTCGGGTGATTTTTTTCTGTTCAACCTTGTAGACAATTCTCGAAATTACAGATTCTCATATGTAAAATAACTGTTCCTCAACTAATTCTCAAAAAATAGGGTTTTGTTACGTCACAAGTAAAGATAAATAGTCAATTGTCAGTTGTCAATTGAATCTACTGACCAGAAAAAGATGTTGCTGAGTTCAAATAGTGCTATAAACCAATTCAACTCAAGTAATGGTAATTTGCTAGTTGACCACTCATACAAAAAGATCATGAGACTTTCTCAATGAATTTCAACGAAACAATAATGAATCGAATACAAAAAACAACGTCAAAACTCAAAAACGTTTTGTTACATAACCCTCAATTTGGTGACAGAGCTCAAAAATAAGAGAGAAAAATTACTGAAAATTCTTCCAAACTATTTAAAAATGTAATCTCAAATCTTTTCAAAAACAGAAAGTGATACTTTTTCTATGTCAAGATAACACGAAAATATAACCTTGGAGAAGTTTCCATTTTCTTGTGTCATTTCGTAAACAAAATGGAGTTCATTATTCATTTAAGATTCGTTTGAAATCTTTGATATACTGGAGGATCATTTATTTTCTTGTGGCGATACATATCTTCTATACAAAATAGACCTTTTCATGAATGAAAATTTTCGTTTTATAACTGCTACGTTGTGTAATATCAATATTTGAACCAAACCGTCTAGACAAATGAATGTATACCAATGATAGGGCCGTCTTAGCTTCATTTGCTTCGGTAGAGCTGAAATAACTTTTCTTCTAAAGTAATGCCTTCAGTTCTCTTCCTTCTGTATATTAGAAGACACTTCAACGTAGCGTGTAAGGTACCGAAAAATTTTCGTCGTCGATGGCATTGATTATTTATTTTGTCCATTGAATAGGCCCGTCTGCGATGAAAACGATGAAAATGATTTTTTTGTAAATGCATTCGTCATAGGTATATAAAAGAGATAAGATTGTTAATGGTGTATCCTGTAGATTGTTATTGCTAGAGAATTTTTATTATTATAGTACTTGTAATATTAATGAAGCCATATCATGGTATGTTACTTTTTGCCGACAATATAATATGTATAAATGAGGTTTTCGTTTCAATTCAGCACCTCAAAAACAACAAATGCATTGAATCCAAATAAAGGATTTCTCAGTAGCTAGGTCTTCCACTCATATAGTGATTTTTAAGTTTCGGAAACGATTAAAAAAGTGTGAGATATGTAAATGTTGTTACTAGTTAACACTGCAAGTTATTTGAATTAAAATCATCTGAATTAAAAATAATAACATCGAGAGAAAATACAAGCCAAATAAAATCCCCAGTGTATATGAAAAAAGGGCAGCATTGCTTGTTACGTTTCAAATGATTGAAATATAAAAATGCCACAAATAGAATGTGTGGCACCGCCAAAATTATCACATATGGAGTGTTCCGTAATTACATCATCAAATTAAAGATGGTTATTCCTCTCAATGAATAACCCAGGATTGTTGAATATTTTCAAGGGTGTCATCGATAAATAATTTCAAGGTCATTCAGCCCCTCGTTGGGAGCCACAATTCTACTAGTACACGAAAAACCTGCGTATACATTTCAAAATTAAATTCTATATGTTGAAAAATCTGTAAACGAGTTTCTACAGTGAGTCAGCAACTAGATCATCAATTCATATAGTGGTTCCAAGTTTCTGAAACAAGCAAAAAAGTATGGAAGATGTAGATTTTGCTAGAAATAACAATGCATTATTTTAATGATATTCAAATCATCTGAATGCAAGATAATAGGATTGAGAGAAAAAACAGTATTTTAGAATACTGTTTGGTGCTAAAAAGTGAAATTTCACCTTTTTCTTATATTGTCTACCAGTCCTGTGAATAATATCTTATTCGATTCCATAACGAATGTTTGGAGTTTAAACTCAACAGGAAAAGTTTTTTGTATAATTCAATGTTCATATGAAAATTGTCGTTTTGGAAGTACTCTTTCTTCCATGTGATTGAATTTTTACATGAAAGTAACTAATTGTTTCTAGATAGCTTTGTCTTCCAGATTGTGATCAGCCGAAGAAGTAGTTGTTTTTCGAAATATTCATTTTTTAATACATATGTATGTATACAGATATTTCAAATTCTGAAAAACGAGTTAGTTCTTTGTATTGTATAGCGAGTTTCCAGTTGAAGATGAGAATTTTGATCATTGTAACCCATATATAAAAAATACTTATTAATAATGTCCCACCAATGAGAATGCCTTACACGTGTCTAAAATATATCAAGAGACAGGGGGCAGATGACATCTGCTGCTACGTAACAATAACCTAATAAAGAGATTGGCTCCAGATATTTCATCATAACTGCGACGATTATCGCATTAAAGAGTCTATCAATGAAGAAGTCTCAAAGCATCGCTGACAACTACCTCTGGAGCCCGCAGTTCAAAGCCCTTACGTCTGCCTCTTCCAAACTACGGACGCCAAGTTCCAACTGTCGCAAGACGTTCACCTGAAATGTACTGAACGCAGCCAATTCCATAGAACCACTTCTATTCTGTGTTAATCAAAAATAGGTTTGTTCGTATAATACAAATCTGATCGCTCGGTTAGCTCGATTCGCTCGGTTCATTTGGGAAGAAATCAATGTAGACAAGATCTCAGAAAATAAATGAGGAATTCTTATGAAAGTTGTGTCTGCACGGAGTCCGATTGATTCAACTTCTGACTTTGACAAAATAATCCGAATTATGAAAACCTAATGGATTTTGTTTCAGCACAACTGTGTTAAAGAATATCTAATGTTAATTGTTCGATTTATTACGAAATGAAATGTAGATGTCACAAATGAGAAGAAGAAACTGACATGTGGGCAATATCGACCCCTTTTGGGCACTATTTTCACTGCAGTTTGGTACAATTGAAAATTCCTAAATAACAGCAGTGACTGTCATTAGTTATTCAATAATTGACAGGTCTTGAAGGTCGTCTGGTTGAAGAGTAATATTTGTTTTTTCCTATTTTTCCAGTAATGGACGTTCCAATTCTCAAAGAACACCCTGAAATAGATAGTGGTGAAGGCAGAAATTCTCAGTCAGGTCCAGAGGTGAGTATGGTACCTACAGGCAAGCCTTTGTTTCTCAGTTCATTTTGAGAGACAGCAACACAGTGAAAGTATCAAGTGAAAGAACCAAACTATCAATTCAGGTCAACATTCATTACCGTTAAGTAGAGCGAGGTGTTTCACTCTTCAGTTACACCCGAACCTTCACACTGACCGGTTAATATGATTTTGCAGGTAGAAACTGACCTCCATCAAGGAGAAAAAATGTCGTCGGAAAATTCTGATTATGATAGCGCTGACAGCTACAGCGATGACCCGAATGTGAAAATCCGATCCAGGGCTTCTGATGAGCACTCCAACTCTGATGCTGGTAGCGTTACTTTGGAGCGTGAAGAAGGAGATGGACAGGAGAGTGTCCCTTCCAAGAAGGTCGATGATGATGAGGACAAGAAAAATCCCCAGTATATTCCCAAGAGGGGGACTTTTTACGAGCATGATGATCGTACTGCAGAAGATGAGTAAGTATGGAGGTTGTTGAACTTACTTATGTGGCACTTGAGCCATTTTTTCAAACTTGACCTACAAAATGTTACGGCGACAGCATGCAGACAAAAGTTAATAATAAACAAAGAATGAAGTTGAAGCTGCTTCACGATAACAAACAGTAACATAAAATTTCTTGGGGTCATCTTCATTTAAAAACACTTTGCGAATCACTTATATCAAAACTGTCATCTTCAGTATACCTATTTCGATTTCAAAAATCTGTAAAAAATCTGTTTGCATGACAGTTCCGTCGTTTTTCAGTGAATCCAATGTAATAGTCGAGGAGGATAAGGATAAAGATGGAAAGAAAAAAGTTTGGCAGGACAAGAAGGAGAGATGGGCCCATGATAGGTTCAGCGAGCAAGAACAAGGCCCCAAGACGAGGACAGAATTGATCGGTATCTATGGATACGATATCAGAAATGAAGACGGTCCACCAAGGGCGAGAAGGCGTAGAAGATATGGGTGAGTGGGGAAATTTCAATGTTTTTCGAGTAACTCTATTAATTGTGAATCGACACAGAACGTCAAAGTTACACTTTTGATGATAGTGATTGTATGCTGTGAACATTTATTATATATATCTAAGCTTGTATAGGAATCTAGGCTTTCACTGCTGGCGGCGTCAATGTTTTGGTTGGTTGTCGGGTTTTGCCTTGGTCTTCTTCAGTTACAATCTTCAAATGTTTCAACTGTTACTGCGGAAGTCTTCTTAGTGGCTTGGTCCAAGTACTCTTCTTGACTGGTCAACTGAAACAGTTGACACGTTTGAAGATTATAACCAAAGAAGATCACGACGAAACCCGAAAACTAACTATACCAAGCTTGTTTACAATTCGCAATAATACAGCTAGTTTTTTATTGTTTTTGAAAATATCACAATATGTGAAGTCTAGGGAAAAAGTTATAGTACCAGTTTCAAATTTACTATGGTTCAGAGTAAAAAATTGTTGAATGGAAAGGTGCAAAATATTAATTAATTGGGTATTTTGGAATCCATCCAAAATGCTAGATAGAGTAATATTTGATAAGATAATATCAATATCTAGAGTATATAGAAATAGGTTTATTACAAATAGATGTCCTGATACACATGAAGATTACAGGAATATATCAGTTATTATTGATAGATAGATAATTTATTGGTGTTTTATGCATTCATCAGTATTTACACAAGTCAGTACATACATATTGATAAAATTAGTATATGTGAGGAATCTATTAATACTTACATAAACAATAGATGCTTACAATTCTAAGAAAAAAGTTTTTTTATAAAAAACATTTATGTCTTCTAAGCACATCTGAGTTATGTCGACGAGCACACTTAATCACAAAGCAGTAAAATTTAAAATTGGGTGTTATAAAACAACGACAAATGTCTATATGGTTAAGGAACTTATATCATAGTGAAGGAATTCTTCAGTGCTGAATAAAGCGTTTTTTATTAAAAAATATTTTATCCTTATTATAAATATGTTATTAGGTAAAGATCTTATTTTTTGTGGTAATTTATTGTAAAGTTTCACAGCCCAAAAATTTGGTCCATTTTAACATCTTTTTAAGCGGCAATAGTTTGTACTCAAATCATTTTTATGCCTAGTGTTGTGGTCATGCACTTTTTCAAAGCTTTCATATTGAAATAGATTATTTTTTATGTATATTAAATTTTCCATGATATATAGAGAAGGAAAGGTTAGTATTTTTAATGTAATGAATGAATTTCGACATTCGTCTTTATCCTCGATATTGTCTAATATTCTAATTGCTTTCCTTTGGTGTCAGAATATTCTATCACAATCTGTCGCATGTCCCCAGGCGACAATATCATAAAATAATGTATTCATACAAGGAAAAATATGCCGTTTAAAGAGTTGCTTTTGAAACTTGTCTGGAGAGGTTTCTTAGTAAAAATAGATGTCTCATGAGTTTTTTTGATAGTTCATTTATGTGATGATCCCATTTTAACTCACTGTCAAAATGAATTCCCAAAATTTTCACACTACTTTGGGAATTTGAGTAATTTTCCACATTTCTTAGAGTGAATACCATGTTTTATATTTTGTTTTTATTCAGATATAATTTGTTAGTATTGAACCACCTTTCAGTTTGTGACTGTGCTTCAGAGGATAATATAAGTACCTCATCTAAAGTTTTAGCATTTGTTTGGATTGTAGTATCATCTGCATATAAAATATATGCAGATAGATTTTCCCAATATGGTAGGTCATTAATGAAAATTATTAATAGTAGAGGTCCCAAAATAGATCCTTGCCCTACACCAGTTGTAATTTTTTCTTGTTGATAGAGAATTGCCCACTTTCACAGTTTGAAATCGATTTTCTAAGTATCAGTTGATCAACTTTATAGTGTTGTCAGAAAAATTACATAGTTTTAATTCATTCAAAAGAATTTCATGTGATACACAATCAAATGTTATTTCTGTATACTCTAGTTTTTCAAAAGTTATTGTTATTTTGTTGATGTGTTTCTAATATTGAACTATATCTACATTTTTATTTTTTATAATTATATACAATAAAATAATGTTCCTGATATGTTTTATATAATATTGTATATTAAGGTTACCTATGTTAATAAATATATTCTTCTTCTTCTTTACACAAGAGAGTAATCATGAGTATTCTGCTATTATTTTTCAACATATCAGATTTCGTCACAGGAATTATAAAAGACATAAAAAAAGTTAATTTTGTTAATGATGCAAGTTTGCTCTTCTCATATAAAAATTGATTAATCTATTAGATATTACAAATTAATACATAAGAGAAGATTGGAGGTGGATTATATTTGAAAAAATATTTGTTTTTCAAAATCAGAAACCAAATTTTTTTAATTCCATGAAAAAAGTTACTGAAATGTGCACTAAATTATCTTGAATTCGTGAAAATATTTGGGAATAAACAAAAAACTAAGTAATTCAGTTATTAGTCCTTTTGTTCATTAGTTGTTTGTCGAAGTACAGATGATTACCATATTGATAAATATAAATCAAAGTGAATCATGTAGGTTTGAGAAAATAAATGTAATACGATAGAAGTAAATTTTCTGTTATATTTCTTTTGAAAATCAAAATTGAATTTGAACTACAGTTTTAACTGTGTATAATTACATACATAAGTGCGATATAGTATAATTATTATCCCTGTCTGAAGTATGTTTTCATGTACTCTGATATTGTTTTTTTTTGAAAAACTATTTCAATGCTACTTTTTTCCAAAGAATACAATGAAAATTATCAAATGATGGTATGAATATAGGAGTGTCAATGTCTAATTCTTGCAGTCGTGGTCCCAATAAATACACACGTAACTGGGAAGACGAAGACGCTTACAACAAACCTCAACCGGTTGTGCATCGCCCCAAAAAGACAACAAGACCTGGCAAGGAATCGGAGGAATTCCCCCCTCTCGTGAGAGAATCAACTTCAGAGCCCTCTGCTGAGACGGAAAGTAATGAAAACAGGGAACAGGCAGAGCAAGTGAGGAAGACTGAAGAAAGGTTTGTGAAATCATCGACTACAGAACATACAATCGCATTGATTAAACTTTGGTTTCAGAACTGAGCCTCCCAAGGAACAACCTGTACCTCAACCGCAGATCCCTAATGAGCGTGTTCAACCCGTCACTAATAATGCTCAAGAGCAGCAAAGCAACAAAAACAGCCAGCAGCGTATCGGATCCGGTAGGGTTATCAAACCCACGGCCATCAATGGGTTCACTTCTAGAACTGCCGACATTAGAAAGTACAACGTGAAACAGGAACAGGTGAAGATCCTTCCTAATCAAAATCAGGCCAAGGGTGACTTTATCCAATCGCAAAATTTCACCAACAAGAAGAACTTGCAAGATTTGGAGAGGGAGATGAACAAGCTGAGCGTGGACGGAGTCTACAAGGGTAGTGGAAATACAAAGAAGGTAATACCATTTTAGGATACTATAAAAAATAGACACATAATAAAACAGTCATAGAAATGTACGATTTTTTCACACAAAAATCTGTCACAATAATTATATCTCCGGTGAATGCCGAGGCTTGCGAATAGAAATCACTCAGACATTGACGTATCTAGCTCTCGAACTATCGAAGAGTGTAATACATTGCAATGACAGTTAGAAAATATACATACTCAGTGAGAAGTTAACAAACTATAACTCAATGCATCCAAATGTAAAGTAGTGTCTTATAGTAGGAAAATATCAGTAATCGACTACAATTATCAAATAGATACCATTCCACTGTCACCAAGTGTAACTCAATTGAAGATGTTAGTGTATATTTTGATCGAAATTTGTTTTTTTCCAACCACATTAGATCGAAAGTAAGTAAAGCATTGAGAGTTGATGACTTTATAGTTCGCAATTGTAGATCTTTGTCAAACATATCTGCTCTACTTATTCTTTATGTAGCCTACGTAAGGTCAAAATCAGAATATGGCTCTGTTCTATGGTTTCCATTCTACAATTGTTATAACACATTAATTGAAAAAGTTCAACTTTGTTTCCTAAAGTTTATTTACTTCAAATCTTATGGCATCTATCCTGATAGAGGTATTCCATATGAATCTCTTACCATAACATGCAATATTGAAAGTCTTGAATCACGCAGAAAACTTGCTGGAATAATTTTTCTGTATAAATTACTGTACAACAATGTGGATGCTATGGATGTGTTATCTATTATACATTTCTGTGTGCCACATTTTAGAACTAGAAGTACAAAAACTTTTTACAACCGACTAACCAGAACCAATTTGTACCTCAAGTCACCTATCTTTAGCATTTGCAATAACTTCAATATGATTTCAGATTTGTGTGATATCAATTTTGATTCCCTTGACTATATTGTTGACACTGCATCTCAGTATTTCATGGATAATTTTAAGTTTTCTGGTATAGTTTTTTTTTTATTATATTATTTAATCATTTTCTCAAGTTGTAACTTTGTGATCATAAGGATCTATATGACTTTTCTAACATACTCAGTTAACCCTGTAAATGGTTTTTAACTGTTGGGTAATAAAGGCTATTATTATTGATAAATCTAGATCAACTGAACGATCTTTCAAAAAACAATTGTTTAAATTAAAATGATATACAGCAGTACCGGTGAGAAGCCCCTCCCTCAAGATGTGCAGTAGATGTGTAGAAATCTCTTATCAGTCTGTTAGGAGCCGTAAACGTAAAATTGCAGACAAAAGAGTCTATACTCCCTTTTTCCTAATAGTTTCTTTGTCATACAGCGACCCAAACTTTACGCAGATATGATTCCTCCCATTGGCCATGACTCAGTCCGGTAGCTGTAGTATGGATTCGTTTGATGAAATAAAATTAAAATGAAATGCTTTATTCAAATGGGATACATCGTAATATACAACAATGATAATAATGTTATCATTAATATACATATAAACCCAATAATAGAAAAAAAGATCTACTGATATTTGTTGATAAGTAGTCTTACCTATGATGATTGAAAATACAAAAAAAATAATAATACATAATAATTTTTGTATCACCTTAATGGTCTAATAGATTTCTTTTGAACAGAATAAGACTGTTAGAAGACTTTACATTTTCAGGTAGACTGTTATGCTTTAGTGTTGAACATTTTTCTTTGATTATTTACATACAATTTTTTTTTATTCTAGTATTATACTGATGGATTTGACCGTGAACGTAATGCATATCAGCCATTTCCTCATTCGTGTATGCCATTTTAATAACAAGTGAATTATTAAAGTAACAAATTAAGAACAGAACAACACACAATTAGTATTAATTCAATTTCGAAAATTCACAAACTGACAGCGTCATACCAATTTAATTGTCACTATCACTAATAGCGACCTACTAGATAGATTAGTTTCGTATTTTCGCATTTATGATGATGTATCTCTGTAGTTGTTCGTAAAATAATTTTTTGCTACGAACACGTTTATTTTGGGCAAAAAACCCAAGAGATATTTCTTGTTTAGAATGAAACAGGCTATCGGAAATAAATTTTTAAATGGTAAACAAATAATAAGACAAAAAGTTACATTGGAAATAAATTTTAGGGGCTGCGTTTTCCACCCCTTACAACCATGGGGTAAACCAAATAAATTACTGGCTAAGTGACTTTTTGGTAGTACAAACCGTCAAGTTAATTTCAATATTGTAACTTTTTTAGTGCTTGTGAAAAAAATTGTTATACAAATTTTATGTACCCCCTTTAAAGGGCTGTATCTTAACAAGGGATGCTCCAATGAAATTTCTCTATATGAAAGATCCTATCTTTTTTTCGATGAGGAATCACCTCCTTAAATGTTTTACACTTATTTAGTTACACCCTGTATACAGTTATCAGTGATTGCATAATTTAGTGTTGGGACACTCTCATACATTTTTTTCTGTAAGTGAAATGTTTATTCATTGATAGATGCGTGTCCAACATGAATCCTAGATATTTGAATTAAGTAATGAGCTCCATTTTGTCATTTTCTATTTTTATTTCAATTTGATTTGATTCTAATTCTCTGTACCGGAACGGTGTATAGATATTTCTCAGTTTTAGTTCAATCATTGCTCTACAGTAATTAAAAAGTTGAATCCTCGTAAATCAATAAATAACTGTTGTCCTGATTAGCAGCAAAACGACTACTTCCGTCACGGTAGCGCTCCTCCCAGTGGCTTCAGTCAGAGACAGTCTGCCGTCAACAGCAATCAACGTCAAGGCAGTTCCTCCCCAGGCGGTAACCAGCGCCAAGGCAGCGCCCCTCCTAACGTCAACCAGCGTCAAACGGCCGCGCCCCCCAACGCCAACAATCAGCGCCAAGGAAGTGTCCCTCCGAGGCTCCAGTCCGAGCAGAAGGGCTCAAAGCGTTACAGCTCCATGAGGCAGAGGTCTCTGCCTGAAGCGAATAACCCCCCACTGCAGCCGAACTACCACAATCCTCCTAGTTTTTATCCCAATGGTGAGTTTTCCAATTATTGTTTTCGATTTTCTTATGCATGGTACTTGCGGGATTCGTAGTTGACAGGAACAACACTTTTAAGAATGTAAAGATAGTTTCAATCAGTGCATCATCAACTTCAACTTTATCTTAACTCTCCCAAAAATTCTTGACTGTTTGTAATAAAGGAAATTCGAACATTTCGATGTATATAATGAGAGAGCAAGAGAAAGAGAAGGGTTTCTTTCAGAACGTATGAGTTTCTGGAGTCCAGGTTGAACCTTGTGCCTTGATTTTTTCGTTGTTCGAGTAATGACACGTGTTTAGAGTTTTGTGACTTGGCGCCGGTGTCTCAGTCTGCCTAATCCATGGATAATGACACACCTTTAGGGTTTTGGGACTTGACGCCAGGGTTTCAATCTACCTACTTCTCAGGGAATAACACACTTTTAGGATTCTGTGACTTGACCCTGGGGTCTCAATCTGCCTACTCTTCAGGTAATGACACACATCTTGAAGATATACGCCGCTTGCGAGAAGCAAGCGGCATATATCTTCAAGAAAACATCTGGTATTGTGGAAAAACAATTCACGATAATGTACCACCTCACTCGTCATTGCTTGTTCGGAAACAATACCTTGATCATGCTTCAGCCACCGTATTCACCAGATTTGAACCCCTGTGACTTTTTTTGTTCCCAAGATTAGAGATACTCATGAAAGGTCGGCGTTTTTGCGACAATTGAGGAGATAAAAACAGAATAGAGAAGAGAGTTCAAAGACATACCAAAAAGTGTACGTTAGAACTGTTTCGAGTGTTGGAGGGTTATATCTGAGGGGAATTACTTCGAAGGGGACAAAATAAAAATGGATTAAGGAATACTTAGCTCCTAGGGCGCTAAGTGAAGTTGTTGGGAACATTACAAAAACTAAGTATGTGGTGGATCTCGTCAAAATAAACAACTTTTTCCTATAAAATGTTTAACGAAGAATGATTCGTTTTCGAAATACATGTTATTGAAATTTTTCCAAACATGGTAGGTTTTTGTCATAAGCTTTTTGCAATTTTAGTTATTTTCATCAAACTTTATATGCAGTATACCCGTACAGACTTCTTCTAAACTGAGCATTATCGAACTGCTTATTCAATCCAAATTTAAAAAATTTGTCAGGTTCAATTATTCAATTAGAAAGTGCTACATTTCAGAGTTTGTAAAAAAAACAATTCGGAGAAGTACTATGTTATTTATTAGGAAAGTAAACATATAAAAATTGAACGAAACAACTATTTCAAAAACTGTTCAAAGTAACGACCCCCCAACAGTAATACAAGCTTCTACTCTCCTCATCAAAGAATTCCGCACCCGTTGAAAAATACCGGAGTGTTTCTTATCGTTTCACAGCAAGCTATGATGCGATCCCTCAACATTTCGTCGATTTCAATTGGGTTAGCATAAGCTAGTGATTTTAGGTATCCCCAAAAGAAAAAGTCGACGGGATTGAGGTCCGGTGACCTCGGGGGCCAATGCTCAGTGCCTCCTCTTCCTACCCATCGTTGGGGATATGCTACGTCTAAAAAATGTCTTGCTATCAAACTGCATAAACCAAGAGGGATTTCGGAGACCAATGGGAACATCTTCCATAAGTTGTGGAAGCTCGTGTTCCAAAAAATGTAGGTAAGCATCTCCATTCAAACGTAAGGGGAGAAAATAGGGCCCAATTAATTAATCCCCAATTATGTCTACCCATACATTAAAAGAGAATCTGTCTTGGAAATGAGTTTGCGTTATCGCATGTGGATTATCTTCCGCCCAGATGTGGTTGTTATGGAAGTTCATGATATCATTTCTTGAGAAATTACCCTCATCTGTGAAGAGGATTTTTGATGAAAATTTGCAGATGTTGTTCGACTTTTCTTTGAAGCCATTGAACAAATTCGATACGTGGTTGGAAATCACGTAAGTGCCTGGACATGCTGAATATGATAAGGATATAATTGCTGTTCCTTTAAAATTCTGTAAACTATCATGTGACTCACATTTAAAGTTTGACTAGTTTTTCTTGTACTTGTCTCTGGTTGTTCACTAATTTCATCGAGAAACGCCTCCTCCAATTCTACAGTTCTTGTAGTCCGTCACCGGAAAAGTTTCGCAAAGGTCGCTACACAAAGAGTCATGCGTTGGGGATACCTTTCCTGATAGATGCGTCTGGCCTCGCTTGAATTTCTGACAGCCAAGCCGTATGCAAAAACCATATCAGTCACTTCAGCATTCGTAAAGTCGGGCATGGTAACAAAAAATCACTTTATAAACTCCGAACTGTAAATTTGTCAATTAATAGTTAAAAATCTGACGGCGGCGAACAGACTTTCATAGCCTGCTCGAGTTAATTAACTTAATTTGCAAGCGGAGAGTGACAAAAATTTGGCTATAGAGTAATATGCATTGATATAGAAAATTGTAAATGAGGAGGTGTACCTCTTTTACTTGGAAAAGGTGTGGGAATTGGTTTTTTTCATGAAAAGTACCAAAAGTTTACTGTCAAAAAAGTTAGGGCAATTTGAAATAAATAATGACAGCGTACACAGCGCCCTCTAGATGTTGCATGAAAATTAATACAAAATTATGATTTCCCACGTCAAAAAACCCCGGGTACCAAATTTCTTGCAAATAACTTATTTTTTGCGAGAGTTATTTTCAAAAACCGAACAAAAAAATTCAATTTCAACACTCTGTATCTCCGAAACTGAGCATTTCCGGACACAAGTTCATATAGACTTTTTTTTAATTAATAATAATAATAAATTTTAATCTTCAGAAACATACAGTTTATAGATACGTCAATATATATGCTTGAAGCAGTCAGAAATGCATTACTATAACTAAGTTAAAACAATAATAATAATAGTAAGTCACATGACTACGATAAATACATAAAGTCATAAAAAAAACATGTAAAATTTAAAATGCAAAAGTTACAAAAAAAAAAAAAACTAGTTAAAATTAAGTGTTAATATTAAGATTAAACATAGATAAATACATGTGAGACTATTAGTTTAGGTTGGGTTTATGACTGCTCAGCGAGTATACATCATCAAGCCCCCGTTTATCACACAAGTTTCATATTCCTCTAGTGAGTAGAAAGCGTTGTCCGTCAAGAAGAGTTTAATATTTATATATTTATTCACGGGTAACTCCCATTTAATATAAGTTATACAAATATCAGATTGTTAACACAAATCTTATCTAATTTAATTATAAGTAATAACAATTTAAACAGTTATAGTAGAGAATTGAAATGAAGCGAGAATAAAAGTAAATGACAGATACTAGCAATTTAAGAATAAGTATATCTTAACTTATTTCTAAGAATATCCTCGGAAATATGAAAGAGATCGAATTTTGTATTATTCCCGTTTATGACTATTCTTGATAAAGGAGAATGCATTCCATAGTTACACCTATGGTAATCTATTGCAAAGGTTAGATTATTCCGTGTTTTTCTAGAAGGAACATGAAGATTTACTTGGGCAAGAAGAGTTGAGCAATTAATTCTGAAATTAAGCAATTTATGAAGGAATATAATATCTATATGTTCTCTGCGTAAACTAAGTTTCAGTAAACCAGTTACAGACCGAATTTCTGAAAAAGAGTGATAACTGAGAGGTATAGACAACTTAAAGGCAATATATTTTATAAATTTGTTTTGTACTTTTTCTATAGTGTACTTATGAATTTCATAAGTTGGTGACCAAACACAGCTACAATATTCTGTAATCGATCTAACCAAAGCGAAATACAATAACTTGATAGAATTAATGTTGGTGAAGTATTTTGTAGTCCTGCATACAAAGCCTAACATTTTCATTGCTTTGCTAGAGATCTGTTCATACTGCAGGTGAAAATCCATTTTGACATCCACCACTACACCAAGATCTCGTATGGATTTCACCGATTCTAATAGTTCGCCTGCTATAGTATACATATTGTTGTAATGAGTAAGTGATCTAGAAAAAGACATACTTTTGCTTTTAGACACATTCACGTCCATATCATTGTCTACACACCATTCAGTAAAAGATGTAATGTCATTCTGTGAATTTAAACGTATACATGGTTGCATTGTTTAACTTATCTGGTAGCACATTATATAGTTTGTAGTTGAGTGAGTTTTTGGAAGATTTAGCAAGTCTATATCTGAGTACTTTGATTTTATGGGCCCCGCGGGTATTGTGTTCGTGGACAGCGGATTGCAGAGTTAAATTCGGCAGGTTCTTATGTATTTCCAGTAGTGTGCTCAAAGAGAGATGGAAGGGTCATAATTTTCAGTGCTTTATAAAGTGGTCTGCATATATCACGATAATTAGCGTTGGAGAGAATTCTTACAGCCTTTTTTTGTAGTACGAATATTTTTGGTGCCGCTGTTGAGTTTCCCCAAAGTAGTAAACCGTAATTAAGATGGGTTTGAAAGAGGGAAAAATAGACGGTTCGTAGGGTGTATGAGTTTGTTACGGGCCTCAATTGGCGGATTATAAAGAGTGAGCTGGACAATTTTAGGCTTAGTTGACTGACATGGTTTGACCAGGTGAGTTTGTAATCCAGAACAAGGCCAAGCAGTCTGACATTTCTGTCTTCCTGCAGAGATGTATTTGTGGTTACTATTAATTGCTGGAATTTGTCGTTGTTTAGTTTGTCTCAGGAATACATCACTTGAATATTTTAATGTACTTATGTTACACCCTGTATATATCTTTGTGGTGTCTAAATCTGTTCCATCTGAAATGACATTGAATGGTTTCCTAGCAATCAGTATTTTTTTTCAATCAAAACCAGACTAACAAAAAATTATTTCCTATTTTCTTATCTTCTATGTTGCAAAAAATCAAAACCTGTCTGTGTATAAGTGTCTACTGTTGAGTGCCTAATTTTAACGTGTTTTAGTGGTTTTAATTTGAATAAAACTTGCAAGTTCTTCCACAACATCTCATCTAAATAAACATTACCAAGTAGTGCAACGAAAACTAGTGAAATGAACAGTAGCATGGTGAATAATTGAACATAATCAATACTTACATTCAAATTATTGGTTCCATTTTAAATAAGTGGCAAAAACTAGTGGAAAAACTCAAAATTTTACCGTCTTTAGGATCTGCTTCCTTCATTCTGTGGCTACTAAAATGATTATGGAGGTTACCACCAATTGCATAAAATGCAGCACTGAAACCGCCACGAATGGATATCCTTGCAACTTATGCACAAAAATAATATGCAGAAATTGTTCAACTCTGTCGTCTACCGACTTGCAAGTTATTTTATTAGCAGAAACAGTTGTTCTATTCTTCTGCCCCGATTGTACGAAAAGTATCGTTAAAAATCCCCAACTAGAAGAAACTATTGATAGGTTTCGAGTGGGAGTGGAGAACTATAAAAGAGATATCATATATAAAAATATGTGTTTACAATTATTCCTCGAAATGAATTTTTGCAAGCCAAGGAAGTCGGGGATGAATGAACCTGCGTATAATGGAATTTGGCTGAATTCTATTGTGGATCCGTCAACATATTCAGGTGAAAAAAAGGTAGTCGGTCTAAATCCCGCTGCAAAGCCATTTTGTCATGAAATGGAGCACAGCTCCATCGTGAATGTTCAAAACGAATCTGAAGTACCATCTTCACCATCTTCACTTAGTATTGGACTTACATCTAGCGAAGCTGGTCTAAACTACACTCCACCTAGTTCAGCCTTGGAAAGCAGAAATGAATCGCACAGGTCGCATAATTTGATGGTCTTCAATCTGCCAGAGTCTTCAGCTACCAGCCTTATGGAAAGGATAGAGTTTGATATGAGGGAAATTGAGGAAATAATTGAGTTCTTGGGTGTGTCGGCGTACGTTTGTAAAGTGTACAGGATTGGGAGATTTACAGGTATCAGAACTAGGCCGGTAGTGGCGGTTTTGTCTAGCGAGAGGGAGGTTATAGAAGCAGTGAAAAATAGGAAAAAACTGAGGAATACTCATCACTATATGGTTCGATTGGGCTCAGATAAATCCAGAAAGCAAAGGGATAATCTGAATGGTAGGTGGGGAACGGTTCCAAATTTTCCAAACTTGAATACAAATCACATTCTCTTTCTGAAAATAGGTTTCTCGGTGTAGTTATAAATCGTGAGCACAACTTCAAGAGTCTATTAAATAAAATTTCATCGTCGGGAAATTGAAATACGTGGTTTCATATTTACAAATGACGAAAAACTTACGATGTGCAATCTTAATAATAATAACAATTTATTTTTCCCAAGAAACATGCAATGTTATAATAATAATATTTATTTGGTTAGCAGGATACATTCTTAATATACAATAACAAAATTGTAACTAACAAATAATTGATTAATACTCCAAAAATCATGACTTATCATCTTATTAGTGTATGTTATAAATATGATGCAGTAGATCAGTTTTAAACCTTTTTAAAGTTGAAGATGATTTAATTGAATGAGGCCAATTTATTGTACGTATCAAAGCCTTTGACAAATACTGAGTTCATACTGATTTTGGTATTAGTTCTATGTATATGTATGTCAAGATTATGTCTAGTGTAATATTTGTGAATATCATAATTAAAGCTAATAGATTTTAAGGTATGTTCCAGTTAAATAATTAACAATTTTATGCACAAATATCATTGTCTGTTATAAAAGTTTCTGGGATACGGAAAGCCAATTTAGGGTTGTTAACATTAGGTTCGTTCCAACCTTGAGTCACAAACAGATTTCCAACTATTTGTAAATCGTTGTCAACGCGCATGTCTGGTAAATATTGGTTTCAGATTAATTTGAAATTTCTGATTGAAACAGCTGATAGTTCAACTGAAGTTTGGCATGGAATTTCAACTTAACCTTTAAAAATAATTTGGGAAAGAAAGTTTTTGGCTTTCTACTACTCCATCTTGATACAAAAAAAGGGGACGAGGGAATCTTCCAAAAAAAGAAAGGAAGTAATCAATTTGAAAATAGGTAACTCTATACATGGATGTGTAGATCATGCAAAGAAGTAACTTTCAGACACAAACTGAAAGAATGTCCTCCTGAAACAGCTACTTTCATATAAACATTGAATTACACGAAAGAAAAAAAATTCTTTCAAAACAAATACTTCTGTATGAACACTGAATTATACAGAAGATATTTTTCTCTACTCAGTTTGTATTTCAAACATTCCACAACGAATATCACTCCTAAAAATATAACTCCTTCAATTCTTTAAAAATAAATCTAATCAAGTGTATTTCTGGAGAGTAAAAGAAGGTTGCAGTATTTTGTATCTCTATTCTATTTACTAATCAACATGGAACTGGGAGGTCACTGCAATAATTAATTTGTGTAGTTAAAGATGTTCATATTTTAGGTTCACTTAAAGAATTCCTAATTTTTCCTGCGCCAGCAAATACATAATTTATTTTATAACAATTTTTGCAGGTTATGTTGTTTGTAAGTTGCATGAACATAAAACAGAAACAGTAATACGGAATACAGTTCTGTTTTTTTTTTTTTTATATAGATTCACAAATTATATTATAGGTTTGTTTTGGTTCACAATTCTGTACAGTTCGATCATGCGCAGTTATTAAAATGTGTTTTGGTTCATATAGAATCGTTCTAGTATCGTTCACAAAGTGTTTTGGTTTTCTCCAAACCGATTCGGAACTATTCCGGAACGGTAATTATTAGTTCGTACATTTGAGTAGGGACTGATCATTATTATTATCACATCTTTTACAATTCCAAAAATGTATTCTTGGCATGTTTTTGTCAAACTCATTAGTATAAGATTACAAAGAGAGGACAAAATATTTTCAATTTAATTTTGGATAACCGGAGATAACGTCTTAGTTAATTCCTGTTACTCTCATTTTTTCAAAAACAACATTACACTTTAATTATATATTTGCTTCATTTTTCACTCTTGTCTATAAACTTAACTGAAAAGTCCAATGATCATTATACCAGAGTAGAGGTACCTAACCTCCAATCTTTGTTTATACACTTGTCAGAATAATGTTTTTATATGTTTTGGTTTTTTACTTGTTGGGACCGTTCCAGAACTGTTCTGCGCATTGATTCGGCGTCGATACGGGACGGTTCAATAACAGTTCGAAATACAGAACCAAAACAAACCTTATGTAAGTATATATTTGTAAATGCCACTGTTACTCCCTATTTTGTAATTGCGTTCATCCTGTAGAATAGTGTATGAAATAAATAAATAAATAAATGTTGAAATAATAAAAATAAAACCACAATTCCTCGTTTTTTTTATACTTTTTCAATTATTTCATGGAGATAAAAACAAATGTCATTTTTGAAGCGAAGTTTTTTTTGTAGACCTGTGTTATTACTATCATTATATTTTCCCTCTTTCAGATTACAGCCAGCAGTCACCCCCGGTAGCGGCCGTCACCCAACCGCTTATCCAGCAACCCGCCCAGATAATCCCCGCCACTACTACGCAAGTACCCCAGATGGCTACGCTTCAACCGATCCCGCAGCAGGTTCCCGTCCCCAACGCCTTCCCCCACGCGTACCCTCCGCCTCCGCCTACATTCTTGCAGTCGGGTTACGCGGCCCCCACGTACCTCACACCGCAAGTGCCCCAGGGCCTCAGCTATGTCCAAGGGCAGGCCGCGTACACGCCTAACTACCAGAGCTATCCCCCTCAGCAATTCAATCCGGCGGTAAGTTTGATTTTGGATTGGGATGCGGTCAGCAGCATGGCGGAGTGTGACGGCAAGATTTGGGGTGTGGGGAGCTTGATGAATAGGGTTTGATTTGTTTTTTTTTTAATTATAGTTTCGTGGTAGGGTTTGTGACGGAATTTTTTTGATTAGATGATTGCTCGGGAGGGTGCCTTAAGGTGATTTTTTAACGAGTCAATTCTACAAGTGAACCTCACCAACAGATCATTTTTATACAATCTACTTTTGTCTCACTTTCCCTGATCTTCTCACCCCCCTCTACTCACTGTTCTAAATCCTCAATACTCCTCTTTCTGTTCTCCTATTACCTCTTTAATCTTTTATATCCATTCTTTACTCTTCTCTCTACTTTTTCTTTTCTTTCACTCCCTTTTTTTTCACTTCCAACTAACTTTTTCCCTCTTCACTCTTTCCTGCCCCCTCCCCTACTTTTTCTTGTCCCCCTGTTTTTTCCTCTCTGTTTTTTACTGGGTCCTTATTCTCTCTCTTTCTATAAGCTCTTTTTACTCTCTTTTCTTTCTTTACTTGTTCTCTCTTCTGTGTCTCTCTTCTTTACCCTACACTGGTTATTTTTTACCATGGAAAAAGCTTCGGGCTGGTGGGCTTATTGCATTATCAAAAATCTGTTCTACGCTTGTGGAAGTTGAACTGTCTCCATCTTTGGCAGACTAAGATAGATAAAAATGTGACTAGTACTATCCACGGGTGTAAAAAATATAGCAGTGGAGGTTTTTCATTTCCAATATATGTTTTATCGAAATATTGACGTTATATAAACAGTTTGACAAACACTCCATTATTGATTCGTCGTAGTTGATATCATTCAGTATTTGTTTATAGAAATTCAATACTATTTACAAAGCATTTTGCACCAACCAAGTTGGTGTTTGTCTTTGGATCAATTCTTTGTCAGAGGTTCCAATTTTACCTTTTATATAACAAGACATCGAATGAAATTGAATTTCAGTGTAGATTTCGTCAACGCATATTTTACTCTTTCGAATCTCTTTGTAAAGTCTCTTTTCTATTTCTCATTATTATCCCTTCACTCGTCCATATTAACTCTTTATTCTCCTGTCTATACTCTCTTTATTCTATTTTTCATTTTATCTTCTCCTTTCCTTCTAAATTTTATTAACCTCATTCATACTCGTCTCTGACTTATACCTCTCTTCTACTTTGTTTCTGCTTCCATCCTCTCTCTTTACTTCCACTTCTTTAATTTTCCTTCATTCCCTCTTTTTTTAATGGAAACCGTTTCAGCCTCACGTAATTGTTGCATTATCAAATATTATTTCTACATGAAATGAAAATATGTATCTTATTTCTTTTTTTTTTTTTCTCTTAATTCTTTTCATCGCTTCTTTCTATTTTTCTTTCCCATTATTTTTCCCTCTCCCTTCCGTGTCTCTTCTCTCCCATTTGCTCACCTGTTTTTTATCCCTCTTTTCTCTTCCTTCTCTTCTCTCTTCTATACTCTTTCTTGCCATTTGGAAGTTATCTATTTTCTGCGTAAAGAAAATGTATAGTTAATCGATATATTTGTTATTCGTCTATTTTAGCTATTCATTTTATAAGATTAATTTCCAGAATTGGGCTTCATTAATTATGTTTTATCTTATTTTTGGTTCAGTTGCTTTACAGTAAAATGCTCTGATGAATTGTATATACGTTGTAATTTTTTTCATTGTCTGATAGATTATTTCAACCATAATCTTTTAAATTGTATCAAATTGTAGCAATAAAAACTTGAAAACTTTATGATTTTTGTGAAAAAATCAAAATGAAATATTGCATGATTATAATTGTCTGGTATAAAAAGTGCAGAGCATTAGTAACTTTATTATTATTGTGTTATTACATCTCAATTAAAAAATGTATAACAATTTTTTTATAAACTCAATTCCGGGATTCCACGAGGATCTATTTTGGATCCATTTTCTTTTCATTACGTACATTTTTTTTCAAAGTGATTGTTGAATAATCATTTTATTTGCTTGTTGCATCTTGAGCATTAAAATGACCACCAGTTAACCGTTCAAGTCATCTCGTTCTCCAATAGTAATAAAGCTACCAATTTAGATTAGCCTGCATTCTGTGTTCTGTGGTTGGCTTTTCAATGTATTTAGTGGCAGCACGTCGATCCTAACCTCAAGACTTGCATGAACTTTACTAACAATTCAAGATAAAAAATCTCGACCCCTGCTGTAAGTATTACTTACTGCCAAAACGATCAATAGATGGCGTGTATTACGTGTGAGTAACAATTTCAGACTCCGCCGACAGAATTGTACCAACCGCAAGGCGGCATAACTTACTATTCAACCGACCAACAGCTAGCTCAACGACAGGCACCCCAGAAGCGTCCAAAGGCTGCGATACCGATAGTTGCCCCACCCGGACAAGAGAAAAAAACTGACGACACAAATTATCAACAAAATGAAACCGTCGAAGCGAGAGAGACTAACGAATCTGTCGAAGCGCAGCAATGATGAATAGGTATGGTTCGCTTCTTGTTTTGCTTAGTTTCTTGGACGTTTCTGGACTCTGAGCACCAAGGAGTCTCTTTGTTTGTGGCAGGATTTGAACTTTTCAAATTAGAATCGTTCATTTCTTTTCTTGTCAACCTCAGTAATGTGTTGTTCTTGAAGCGGGTCTTCACATGTCACCCTGTTTGACCAACATACTTTTTATGTTTGTAAGTCAGAGCGATTCTCATAAACCTAATCTTATTCAGTATCCACCATTCTTCTAAGATGAGAGAAGTTGATATATATGAAAAATACGTCGAAACATGAATATCTGATAAGGTCTTTTGCTCTTCATTTGTCTTAATTTTAAAACTCCTCATGCAGTTGTCATGAAAAATGAATAGCAGATTTGTATCAACTTTTTTAATGTCGTCTGAAGCAGTTTTGATGAGAAAGCGATTATTTTTGGTGAGTTAAAATTTTGTCCATGAATTCGTGTACATTATTGTGTACGTTATAGTTTGGGGATTTTGTCACTTGGGAATGAATAAGGTGTACTAAACGATACTAGAATCTTCCATTCCCCGAATTTTTTATCTTCAATTTGTTAGTAAGCCAATGGAAATTTGAATGCAAAAGCTTTGTTATGAAGATTCTTTGATCGTTTTGTTTGTTATTTCAGTAAAATTTATTTTTGAGATGAGTGGCCATACAGGTTTTTTTTTTATTTTGATGGGTACTTGTGTTAGTTTGTTCGTTGTTCTGTGTTTCCACTAACCTGAAATTAAGGTTTTCAAAATGGAAAATATGAATGAAGTTATGTGTAAAACTTTATCAAAAACTAAAGCAGGCCTATTTCAAATAAGGAGGCATTTTTCAAGTGTAATAACAATTTTGTCAGTTATTAGGTTATCTCAAAAGTTTTGTCCCTTTTTATTATTTCATTATGAAAGGAATGCAAAAAATCATTTTTATGCAATTTCTCTCCATCCATAACGATAAAGTTAATGCAAAATAAATTTATAATAATAATAATATTTATTTGAAATATAAATCTTAATATACAAAAATTCTAATAATAACTATTACATAATTATTCAATTAAATGAATAAACATCTGCTGTTACTAAATACAGTTTTTTTTTTCATCTGGCGGCACTTTATTGTTGAAATCATAAAAAAAATATTCTCATGGCTATATCTGTTGATATAGGGTGTTTTTTGTAACTGTTAGCTGTGAGAGTTTTCGAATTTTTGAGTTGTCATAACTTTGTTAATAATGAAAATTTTTTCATGAAATTTTGGTCACACCTGTTTAGAGGCACTCTGAATCCAGTGGTGTAGTGATTTTTTCAATAAAAAAATCGCTAATAAAAAATCCCGATTTTCGACTAAGAAAAAATATCGTAGTATGCCCTGAAAATTTAATCGACATTTCAAATTTTGTCCCAAGGTAGACCTTTTAGTACTTGATATTTAAAAAGTTATTAAAATCGATTTACAACTTAAAATTTTAGGGGGGTGTTTCCATATATATATATACGCGTGACTCACGGTCGATGGTAGGTTAGACGTTTCTGGAAAACGCAAAGCATGATTTTTCTGAAAATTTCACCTCTCACATTTCCTTACCTGTTCTATCGATCTAAAATATTTTCAGCATTGCGGCGTTGCCACTTCCATAAAAAAATCATAGCAACTTCATTTTTTCAAATGGAACGCCCCGTATATTAATACATTTATGGAGTTTCTCTGGTATTTTAATAGTTTTTTGTTGATAATGTCCTATACCTATCTCTATCTGTTTTCGAGATAAAAAATAAATTGTGCTAAATGTGGTCCAAAACATAGCCTTAATTGAAATTAAGTACATCAGTATTCTCTATTCATGAAAAGTTGATATTTCGATGATAGTTTAGACACACTCGAAATATTCAAATTACACCAAGAAATCGACTCCATATCATACAGGGCGTGCTAAAATTACTATTATTTCCATTGTGCATAAAAGTAGTCAAAAGTTAATTTCTTCAAATGAAACCCCCTGTATATTACTCGGTAAATTGAAAGATGGTGAAAAATTCTTCAAAATGATATATCATGTTCCTATACCTAAATCGTCAAGTTTTCTCAATAAAGTCGCTTCTTCTAGAAACATTATTTTTTTTTTTTAGAATTTGGATTTAGGTAGCAGTGGAATTATCAAGCTTATAGCAGTTCGGTTACTTTTATAAGTAATTTACAAAGTTATTGACGGTGTTTGGAAACATCTTCCAAAATGAATGCAAATATCGATTATTCAAACGAAGTTCTTATGAAATTATTTATTATACACATGAACAAAGTGATCAAATCATTGTCAGAACGTGAAAAAAATTCAACCAAATGTATCCTGAATTAACACCAATGAACGAGAGAAAGTTTGTAAGGTTACAAAATGATTTCCTCAACTATGGCTCAAAGTTCCCAGGGAACAACAGTACCAAAAATCAGTCATTTCTAGGTAAAAAGTAAGATTTTGTGGGCTAAAACATGTGAAAGTACAGACAATAACAGAATAGGATGATTCAAAATAACAAAATTGTAAATTTATACGGATGCATTCCGTGATTTTTCAAAATTCGTTGTACTGAAGCATGTGATACACCTAAATATTTTTCTGCACTGCGAATGGAAGCTTCTGGATATGCATAAAAATATGCCAAAACGTTAACAGTATTGCCCTCATTTGAAGTAACAGGTTTTGGTAATGTTGAAGGAGCCATAGTTAAGGAAATTATTTTGTAATCTTACAAACTTCATCTCATTAATTGGTGTTAATTCAGGATACATTTGGTTGAATTTTTTACACGTTCTGACAATGATTTGATCACTTTGTTCATGTGTATAATAAATAATTTCATAAGAACTTCGTTTGAATAATCGATATTTGCATTCATTTTGGAAGATGATTCGAAACAGCGTTGATAACTCTTTGTAAATTACTTATAAAAGTAACCAAACTGCTATAAGCTTGATAATTCCACTGCTACCTAAATCCAAATTCTAAAAAAAAATAATGTTTCTAGAAGAAGCGACTTTATTGAGTAAACTTGACGATTTAGGTATAGGGACATGATATATCATCTTGAAGCATTTTTCACCATCTTTCAATTTACCGAGTAATATACAGGGGGTTTCATTTGAAAAAATGAACTTTTGACTACTTTTATGCACAATGGAAATAATAGTAATTTAAGCACGTCCTGTATGATATGGAGTCGATTTCTTGGTGTTATCTGAACATTTCGAGTTTGTCCAAACTATCATCAAAATATCAACTTTTCATGAATTGAGAGTACTGGATGTACTTAATTTCAATTAAGGCTATGTTTTGGACCATATTCAGCACAATTTATTTTTTATCTCCGAATACAGATAGAGATAGGTATAGGACATTATCAACAAAAAAGTATTAAAATACCAGAGCGATTCCAAAAATGTATTAATATACGGGGTGTTCCATTTAAAAAAATAAAGTTGCTAGGACTTTTTGATGGAAGTGGCAATGCCGCAATGCTGAAAATATTTTAGATCGATAGAACAGGTAAGGAAATGTGAGAGGTGAAATTTTCAGAAAAATCATGCTTTGCGTTTTCCAGAAACGTCTAACCTACCATCGACCGTGAGTCACGCTGTATATATAAATGAAAATTTACTGATGACCAATATATTCGTGCTGTCTAGTAATCATGTATAATAATGTTACAGAGTGGGCCATCATTTTACGCCGACCATTAGTAAGATATCAAAGCAGACAACATGTGGATGGATTATAACAACGCAAACAGTGCGAAAGGTTTTGGCTGATAATTGCGAGCTTTTTTCTTATTCTAAAAGTTGGAGTGCCGGGTTGCATCTTGGTCTTGACGCGGGGGTATGATTCTGGCCTTTCCAAAATTGATTGCTTTTCGTGCACTCCCCGATGAGATGTTTTTATGGTGAGATTTGCTGCAAGAAGTCCTTCATCAAAATATGGAAATGTTGGAAGTAGTTTTTTATTATATAGGGAGTCTTTATTGTATCTGTTGATTCATTCGTGACTATTTACAAATATACATTTGTATCTTTTCAACATTTAATGAGCGAATCTATTTTAATTAGGTTTTTCAAAGTTTTAGCGAATTTGACGAAATATCTTGACAGTTGAAATATTCCTTTGATCTTACTGCTTTCATTTATACTTATAAACAAGAGGACTATTTTGATGCTGATATAATTTGTAATTTAACACGTTCTTTATCCTAAGCTGTACCGCTAGAAAGATAGTTATCACTTTTTTTTCTCAAAATGTATTTAAAATTTTGAAAATACTCTTCGGACATGATTTCGCGTCATTATCTATACTTTTTTTTGGCGAATTCAGCATGTGATAACACCAAGAATGGGTGGAGGAATGATAGGAAATAATCGTAATTGTCATACTCTTGGCAAGCTTCCTTGGTTATATACATTATATTTGATATGTAAATTATTTATTTCAAATACATATTATATGGTCAAACCATTTCAAAAACTGAGTTTTTTTTCGTCAGGATGTGAGAGGTGGTGAATATTACAGGCTACCAAAATTCTCAAGTTTACAAAAATGAAAACTATCGTGGACAAACATACGTAGAAGAAAATTAATATTTGGAAATGAATTTCAAAACATCAATCTCTCCCAACTAGCTAAGCATTAGGCTATATTATAGTATTTTTGATATGTCATTGAATATTGGAAATCAAAATAAGTATAGAAGATGAATATTTCGGAAAAAATTCTAAACTTTCATGTCTCGCAACGTCACACTAAAGGAGATTATAATAAAAAATCAAGCTAATCTTATTAATTGATTTTGTTTTATGGTAGGAAGAAGTGCGTGTAGACAAGCGAGAAAGTTGATAAGGTACCTATTTAGTTCTAGTGAACAACTCAATCATAGACAGTACCGCCATCTCTTAGCAACAAGCGGAAATACCCTATTATTTTTGTAGAGAATATAAAAGGAGTGCGTCGACGTGACGTTATGTGAGTCTGTTGCGTCGAGTAATCGAAGCGATACGGTCGGTCGATTGTTACGTTTTTGGCATAATGTTACAAAAACTTGTAGCTAATAGTGAGTGCAGAGTTTTACAGTCTAACTGGAAAATTGCACATTTTTTCATAAAATGCCATGGCTGGCATGTAACTAAATTAAAACAAGAAATTTTGTTGGATTTTACTGTATAATTCATCGGATGGTAGCCGGTCGAACCGACTTGCTAATTTTAAACAGATTTTTTTTGGGAATCATTGGCATACAAACATTTAAAAATGGACCATGCAACCTATAACTGAAATAGTAAATTTTATAAGTTGCAGAGCACTAAATCACCGACAGTTTTTATAAGATTTGAATGAAAAGTTTTCTGATATCCATTATTTCACCGAAGTTTTAGTGCACGTTTGGTAGTACCTTTGTATGTGAGCAGATGTTTTCTGTCATGAAAATAAATAGGAATAAACATCGCTGAAGACTTAGGAATGAACACTTCCAATCAATTCTTAAAATAATTTCAACGAATATGATACCTGACATCAATGAGCTTGTCAAAAACAAGAGGAGTCATCCTCGAGCTCAAAATGATAACCCTCTTCATAACTTTGATATGATTTTTAACAACCGTATATTCTACAGATACAGTATAATTAAATGAATGAAATGTTATAACAATACAGTATTTTTTTTTATTCGAATCTGGCCCGCCTACACATTCTAAATTTAATATATGGCCCTTTGCAAAATTGAGTGTGACACCTCTGTTTTATGGTATTACCATGTTTTCGTACGTTATATATTTTTCATTCAATTTCAGTGTACTGGAGAGAACCCAATAAAAAGATCAAAACGTGGACATTGACAGAATTTTATTTTGTTTTTTTTTCCTGACCCCCCTCGAGACTTGAGAACTACAAGGAATCCAATGTTCCATCGTGCATACATCACTCAGCGCCCTCCTGCAGAGTAACCAATGGAAAATAATTCAAAATACAGCTGAAAAATTATTTATTGTGAAATGCAAATGAAACAATTCAAACATGAGACCATTTTTCTTCTAAAATTCCAGATGTTATGTAATTTGGGAGCCTTTTGCTTCAGAATAGTAAAAATAGGAGTAATGATCTATATTCATAGATTTGAATATTAATTTCTTTACGTTTTTTGGGTTATCAGCCTTTCACAATCTGTAAAATACATCCAGATCTACAAAGAATCTTCTCAAGTTCAATAAAGGACAAGCTGAAAATGTAAAGTTACTGCCTAATATGTTGATCTACAGTTATTAATTTCAAATTCTTCTGACTTCTTCACACAAAAAGGTTTTAAGTATCAAGTTGGCAATACAAAAAATAACTAAAGTATATCAAGATGCATAGAATATACCTGGAATGTCCCTGGCTGGATAGCCCTGGCAGCTGAAGCCATTAATGGAAAAAGAAGAAAAGATACCTGGAATGATTATTAGACCCACAGAACTATAACTTAGTTATAAGTTATAGTTTTGTGATAGACCCCTTTTCCATGTGAAATATTTTGTCAAAAATACGATCCAATAAGTTTCACCATTCTGTTCACAGAGGGAGTGACTATACAACAAGTGACTACCTGACAAAGTCAAGTTGGCACTTCAATTTTCAATGTAGCTGAAAGATTTGTTTGCACTATAGGTCATAAATTGAAAATCTGAATAATAGAGCCATTGATTTCAAAATAAACCCTTCAAAAAATGAGTAGACCATGCAATCTTTGATCTTCAACCTACCATTAGTACAAATCGAATGCGATGTTTTGGAAACGCCTAAAAGAGGCGTGTTGAAGCGTAAATTAGTTATCCACGCTTGTAAAAGTCATAGCTTCTAATAAAATCTAAAAAGACCAGGATTTCTATGCATCTCTTGGTCACACAGTATGAAAAAACATACATTATTCCTCTCGTCCTCAACGTCGATTGTCTACCACAACAGTCATCAAGCCTTGGCCAAAATAATCTCCCTCACCTGCTGCGTCAACCATTCAACCCCTTCTTGCAGCCCTTCGCCCGTTAGGGCGTTGCTCGCCGATATGTGCCAAGGTTTGTCCATGATTTTATCCAAGCCCAGGGCCGCGGCTATCTTAACGCTGCTAAGGGCCTCTTTGCTATCCATTTTGTTGGCGAAGAAGAGGATGGGCAGCTTTCTGTGACATATATCCGGATGTTGCAGGAGGAGATTAAGTTCCTCTTTCACCACCACTAGCCTGAGGCGGTCGCTGCTGTCGATCACGAAGATGATGCCGTTGCAGTCTTTGTAGTAGTGTTCCCAGAGGTCTCTGTAGCGGCCGTGACCGGACATGTCGAATGCTGTGAAGGACAGGCTTTTATCTGGAAGTAAAGATAGATAATAACAAGCCCCTTCTGGAAGGAGAACAGCTAAAATTTCGGATAGGCCACACTCTCCGATTTTGAAGAAGTATAATTTTCACTGGTAGATTAGGAAACCGAAAAAAAATCGGTACTCCCCATTGTTACAGCCCTCGAAAATTAAAACTTTTCAGCTTTCTTTGTCACAATACTAACGATGGAAAAACGCAAGTGTGTATTCACCAACTCCTTCACATTTTATTTCAACTTCTTCTAGATACTTTTAAGTTCAATAATCAACTCTGGAAACAAGGAAGAACGCATTTTTTTTTTTTATTTGTGAACCCGAAATTTTTTCAAATTTGGAGAGTGCAGCTCAGTGAGTGCAGCCTATTCAAAATTACACCGGAGGCTGTTATGAGAACAATGACAACGAACAAACCTAGGTTGACGAACAACGAACAGACCAAGGTTGACGACAGACGAGTAATTGTCAACGAAAATGTTAATCAAGAGATAGGTGATACTGTAGAAAATGTATTAGATACATTAGGAGTGGAAAACATGAATAAACTGTATAAAATGTACTAGATAAAATACTTGGCGAGATGAACGCTACTGATATAGAAATAATAATAAAACCAAGTGAATGTAAAGAGGTAGAAAGTGAAAGTGTTCATTATGACAAAAACAATGAAAACACAAGCAACAAATCTAGTAGCACCTCTACAAGTGATTCAGATTCTGAGATGAAATTTTCAATGAGAAATAAAATATATAAAAAAGGCAGAAAAATAATAAAGTCTCAGGAATTGAATTCCATTTAGCGTTAGTAGTAAGTTAGTTCTGTAAAAATAAAGGATGTTATGAGAACTAAGACAGCGAACATACCTAGGTTGACGAACAGACACTGGTAAAATTTCTCCGACAAATATTCCTATAAATGAAGCGCGAAGGAACGTAATTCCAGGGCTTTATCATCTCGTAATTCATGATTATATCTAGGCACTCTGGGTATTTTCCCTCTGGCGGAAAAGAATAGATATAGTACTCACTTTGAAATCGCTCGACCGAAAAGCCAACCGTTGGAACAATATCTGCAACCCTTTCTTCTTCATTTTTAAATCTATTTACTACAGTCGTTTTTCCACTGTTGTTGAGTCCAACAACGAGAACATTAACTTCTCTCTTTTTGACACCCAAGAAATGCGCTAACTTTTGGAAAAGGCCCATATTATCACTAAAGAATTATTTCCAAATCAATAAACATCAAGTGTTCATTGCAAATTTGTCTTATTTACCATTTTGAGCAGGATATCTGCAGGTTGTATATACTGAAAGAGTTGTCATGACAACCTAAAGACAGTTGTAGTTGAACGCGCATTCACAGTTTTCGTATAGGAATGCATACTTTATACTTATTTGGTATTCGAAAATTGTAACTAGTTGACTTGTTCCCTGAATCGGTAGTTCACTGTTCCTATCGTTTTCGAAGAATAGCTAACAGTGAAAACTGTTATACTGGGAGAAAAAGTTTTATGCTGTGGAGTTCAAAACGAATTTTTATCAGTGTTATTGCTCACAATTTGCAAAAAATCCTAAACTTTGGGAAGTCTTTTTACGTTAAATCGCCCTTATCGGATAAATATTTTTTGTAGTACATTAATTTCTCCTCAGTTGGCTACTATATTACTTACTGGTGGCGATTACCACCTAAATTTCTATTCGTGTTCTGTGTTCAAATTTTGTTATTACACCGTACCACAGAACAATAACAAATTTTATGTTCCATGACCATTAATCATAAATATATTCAAATCGTTATTTTCCACAAATATTTGCAGAATACGAAAAGAGATGAAAGTTGATATAAGGGATTATTCAGTGTTGAAAAGTCACTGAGTCAATAAGATTTTCATATATGTGAAATACTCAACAATTACGAAACCTATTTGGATTAGGGAGTTTTCTGTATTTGGGTATTCAAATATTCCAAATCCACAGTTGTCACTTCCAACAATACAAAATCATCGAATGTATTTTGATGTTTGGTTCGTCAGTTTTCAGGAAACCGTGTTCTATAGCTTACCAAAATTTCAGTAAATTCATAACAGCTGTGATTTTATAAACACCAAATCACATTTCTAATAAACATATTATTTCGTATTCCTCAAAAGCCACGGCAACACTTCTTACATGTTAGGCATGACTTGTATATTGTATACAGTGATATCATAATATAGACTGGCCATTGAAGAAAGAACACTGATTCCAACAACTGAAAAAGATAAAGAGATTTACGTTTTGGTTAGGGTTTCCATTTCGAAATGAGAGATGAATAGCTTTAAACCAGTACACACCTTCATTTCGGAGTTCTGAAGGCTGCCTTAAAAGTCTCATCAGCGACGGAAGTTATTCAAGGTCAAAGGACACAAATATCAGTTTAAATGAAGAACATTAAATTTGCGACAAATTTTGTTCGAAACTTGTTTTCCATACGCCAGAAGGTTTTTGAGATAAAGGACGAAGAACTATTGAACAAAATCCATGAAGCTATTACTCACGCCAAAAACGATTACTATATATCGTTGACTCCATCGTATTTTCCGAACAATCCAAACGCACATAACATCCCATTTCCTGCATTGTCGCCTTTGTGTCAAAGTTACATGTTTGTCATACTATCATAAGGTGTTTTCTGGCGCTCATGTATTCAAAACGTATTCGTTTATCTCCTCTGTCACTTACGGCCAGCCGAAGAGTGAGAGAGAGGTGGAGAGACGAATACGTTTTGAATACAAGAGCATCAGAAAACGCTATAGATCGTGTCTGTGCATGATCAGTGTCTGTGATCTGTGATAGCGAATGAGACTAGAATAAGAAGGCTGCACTCATCGACATGCCCGTAAGAGTTAGGATTCAAGTAGGAAATGAATTCGACGATTTCATGATGACTTCTGGTTTTGAGGAGTCTGATTACAACAATAACAGGAATAAAACTCTTGTGAAAAAAAGAAAAACCTACAAATCCAAATCGGATTGGAAACGGTGGTTTTCATGGATTGGAAATAACAATGGAAGGAAATTTTGTACAATTTGCGGTAATAGATATCTTAGTGGTAATGTAATACACCTCCAAAGATATGAAAACACATCATGAAAGTTTCTTGTGTACTGCAGGTGCTGCACTATATAGGCACTATATAGGAACCAAAGTGATAAGGAATATTACCACTTCTGATGAATTTCTACATTCTTGAAAATAATATTTCATTTTTCTTCATATTCATATTATACATATATACTATTCTATTCTACTCTATTCTGTTCGATTCTATACCATTCTAATCCATTCAATTTCATTCCATTCTATTCCAGTCTATTCTATTCTATTTTATTCTGTTCTGTTAAAAAATCTATTTTTTCCGTTAATCAGCTGTTGCCCCCATACGAACGACAACTCTCAGAAGTTGAGAAACTTGTGCGAGCTAAGGACTAACGAGGTTTTACCTTTTAACGTGTGATTTCTATTCCATTCCATTCTATTCTAGTCTTTTCCATCATATTATATCATAATATACTCTATTCTATTCTTCCTGTAGCAGAAGGCATATAATAATCCTTGTCGCGATGATAACAGGTCGTTGTTCCTGGATTCTTTTTATCCGAAGCAGCATTTCGGTTTGTCCTGAAGCTTCATACCTACCCTGAAGCGAGAAGAGTCTATACCATCTATAAATAACGGTCTAGCACACAGAAGAATACATTTTCTTATAGTCAACACTGTAATTAAAATAGAACTGATCATAATAGCGCCAAACCTCTCTCTCTCTCTCTCTAGGTTCTCTTGGCTATTGCTTCCGTGCGGCGCATTTAGCCATAGCGCCAAACCTGAAGCTGGTACTAAAGTAAGAAGAAGAAAAGATGGTGGTGTGGTGCCGGCAACACTGAACTATGATTGTATAAACGTCAATAATAAAGGAATATTGTCATTCTTATTCATATTTGTAATACAAGTTATTATACGTGCTTTGTGGTTATTATAAGATTAAAGACTTGAAGAATTTCATCAAGAAATACTGAGCATCAGGTAAGAAATAATCAATAAATGACATATTTTTTTATATATAACAAATTTGTGGTGTTATTGTGTTAAAGTGCTAAAACAGTGTGTGAATATAAAAATACTATGTCCAAATAGTCAGATTACAAACTTGATCAGAAAAAAAATTATTTGTTATAAGGTGGCGAATCGAAAAAGATAGGTACATGTATAGTTATTTTCCATAAGTTCACTCAATTCGATTTGATCTGAAAATAAGTACACATAAAGAGTTCAAGAAAACATGTTATGACATGTTTATCTCAGAGAAAATTTACGAAGAATATATTTAGAAGGTGTAAAAATACATTGGCATTATACTTATATATAAGGATCAAAAACACAATTCTTCATGACTTTGTGGAAATTCATCAACATAGTACTGTTGTTCTTTATAAAAAATAATGGTCGGTTTGGGATTTTTGCTCAAATCGCTTATGTTTTGGGTTGTTATTGCTAGTTGTGATAGTTCAAATGGTCAAACAAGTGGTGGGTAAGTTCTTTGCCTTCTAAAGATGCCATTCTCTCATGATGACAAATATTGTAGATCTGCTACTCAAATATAACAGCCTAGTTAGGACAACCAAGTTTTTTCAAATAGATATTTGTAGTTATGGCTCATTCCAGCTATATTTGACTCATTGAAATCGTGAATCATCACAAGAAGTTTTTCTATTGTAATTATTGTTTTTTGTCATGAAACGATTTGCCTTTTCATAAAATGCTTTTTTAAAATATATTTTATCATTATTCCATATGTTTACTAACTGAATATTTGACTCACTTTTAGCAAGTCATTGGAAAATTTCGAGACATTATACTGTAAACAATACCTCAAGTATATATTTCTTTTTTTGAATGATATTGAAGTTTAATGGATTTAGTCTTGATTGAAAACTATGTTTATGGTGTAGGTTCATACATTCCTTATAGGTTAATTTAATTTCTAAGCAGATGCAAAGGTCAATGTTGAGCTAGACTCTCATATTGTAGATCCGTAACAATATATTTGTGAAACTTATAGTAGTATTCAACATAACAATAGAAGTGCAGTTTTCATAGTTCCGAATTTATGCAATCCATAATGTGTATGTGTGTGAAATCATGATATTTGAATTCATCTACTTTGAAGCACTGCGGAACTGAAACTGAGTTAAGACTTCTTTATGAAGGTATAAATAAAGTTATGAACTGTCCATATGTCAAGATGAATCAGAATCTCTGAGCTGTTTAAAGTTCAATACCATTCTACTAGCTATGGCTCAAATGAATCCATAACTAGAATTCTAGAATCAATATTGGTTCATATGATTCATCCTTATATATTATTTCAAAAGTCGGGTTATAGGTATTGATCTACTATGAAGAAATCGCTGATATATTATTAATAATTAATTAAATTTTGCATTCTTGGTATTTTATATTATTGTTCAATCCGAGAAATATCTCATGATGAACACAATGGGGAATGTTCCTCAATTTGGGTTATTACAGCAAATGCAAGTTTGAACAAAATAAAGTTGAGTTTAATTCATGAGTTTTTCAAATTCACTTCAAAAAGTATTCAAATTTTGGGTTTTAGTTTTTAAAGGGATTTGTTTCTAATTCACTTATTGGCAACAGCGCCTATATCAAGTTGAAACAATTTATACGTACCTAGATATTCTACTTTAAAAAAGGAAAATTATCTTTATAAATCAACAATTAAGGCAAAATTTAAATTATTTATTTATATAGAGAAAGATAGGTTAGGTGCACAAAATGTCATATGTCACAGAATGTCTCAGAACTCGGAACATAGTAAACAAAACAGCACGCCTCTGAAATATGTCATCTTTGTTTGTCTCATACAGGTGACAGATTCATTGTTCTTTATTAGCTATAACCGATGTTGCCAAATGGTGAAATAGAAACAAATCCCGTTAAATGTTGAATGCATTATTTCATTCCTCTTTTTTAAGTATTTAAATAATTTTTAAAGAAAAAGGTTGAAATGATAAGTTTAAAATGCGTTGTTTTAGAGCCCCATCAAACACTTTTTAGAAATGACGGAATATTGCTGTCCAGTTTGGTCAAAGGTCGCATCTGGCATCAAGTATATTTATAAATATATCATAAATTTTAAAAACAAAACTGTACTTATGCCTTTCAGAAGGGCTGCAAAACCCCTTTTGTAGGATATTGAAGCAAGTGTCGTAAGTCATTTGAGCAATTAATGATCACGTTTCGCAAATAGAATACTATAATTTTTCTATGACTTATCTAGAAATATTTGAAAATAAGATTCATTTTAGGAAGCATTCTAAAATAATTTCAAGAAATTTCTAACGCTTGTTATTTTATTTGAATTCTAATATTTCGATAATTAGATGGTTAAAAAAGATTTTATAAGCTCTACCGTCAGTAAGATTTGAACCCATGCTATTCTATACACCAGACCCAGTTTTTGCCATCTGCTTCTCGATCAATTGTGACATAAATGTTTGTTATTATTAAATGTGAAAATTGAAACAGAATTTTCTTGATGAGCACATTATGCAGTAATTCAATCGCACATAAGACATGAAATTCCTTTTTGGGGGGCATGCTATAAAAAATTAATGAAAATTGTAAAGGTTGTTGAAAAAAGGGCATTACATCCATTTGAAAAATTAGTAATTGCTAAGTATATGACCATATTTATTTCAAAAACTGACTGCTTGTTCAATGTGATGTGACTCAACTCAATTCCCAAATGTAGTCAAGATAGTTGACACAATGATTACAAAGGGCTCAAAATTTTATTTTTTCCTTGGCAAATATAATGAGAAATTATAGTGATTTTTTTTGTTATAGAATGCAGATTTTCGTCAAAACTTTGACAGGTAAAACCATCACCTTAGAAGTAGAGCCTTCTGATACCATTGAGAATGTCAAGACCAAAATCCAAGACAAAGAAGGGATTCCCCCAGACCAGCAACGTTTGATCTTCGCCGGCAAACAGCTTGAAGACGGTCGTACTTTTTCAGACTACAATATTCAGAAAGAATCGACCCTCCACTTGGTGCTACGTCTTAGAGGAGGCATGCAGATTTTCGTCAAAACTTTGACCGGTAAAACCATCACCCTAGAAGTAGAGCCTTCTGATACCATCGAGAATGTCAAGACCAAAATCCAAGACAAAGAAGGGATTCCCCCAGACCAGCAACGTTTGATCTTCGCCGGCAAACAGCTTGAAGACGGTCGTACTCTTTCAGACTACAATATTCAGAAAGAATCGACCCTCCACTTGGTGCTACGTCTTAGAGGAGGCATGCAGATTTTCGTCAAAACTTTGACCGGTAAAACCATCACCCTAGAAGTAGAGCCTTCTGATACCATCGAGAATGTCAAGACCAAAATCCAAGACAAAGAAGGGATTCCCCCAGACCAGCAACGTTTGATCTTCGCCGGCAAACAGCTTGAAGACGGTCGTACTCTTTCAGACTACAATATTCAGAAAGAATCGACCCTCCACTTGGTGCTACGTCTCAGAGGAGGCATGCAGATTTTCGTCAAAACTTTGACCGGTAAAACCATCACCCTAGAAGTAGAGCCTTCTGATACCATCGAGAATGTCAAGACCAAAATCCAAGACAAAGAAGGGATTCCCCCAGACCAGCAACGTTTGATCTTTGCCGGCAAACAGCTTGAAGACGGTCGTACTCTTTCAGACTACAATATTCAGAAAGAATCGACCCTCCACTTGGTGCTACGTCTCAGAGGAGGCATGCAGATTTTCGTCAAAACTTTGACCGGTAAAACCATCACCCTAGAAGTAGAGCCTTCCGATACCATCGAGAATGTCAAGACCAAAATCCAAGACAAAGAAGGGATTCCCCCAGACCAGCAACGTTTGATCTTCGCCGGCAAACAGCTTGAAGACGGTCGTACTCTTTCAGACTACAATATTCAGAAAGAATCGACCCTCCACTTGGTGCTACGTCTCAGAGGAGGCATGCAGATTTTCGTCAAAACTTTGACCGGTAAAACCATCACCCTAGAAGTAGAGCCTTCTGATACCATTGAGAATGTCAAGACCAAAATCCAAGACAAAGAAGGGATTCCCCCAGACCAGCAACGTTTGATCTTTGCCGGCAAACAGCTTGAAGACGGTCGTACTCTTTCAGACTACAATATTCAGAAAGAATCGACCCTCCACTTGGTGCTACGTCTCAGAGGAGGCATGCAGATTTTCGTCAAAACTTTGACCGGTAAAACCATCACCCTAGAAGTAGAACCTTCTGATACCATCGAGAATGTCAAGACCAAAATCCAGGATAAAGAAGGGATTCCCCCAGACCAGCAACGTTTGATCTTTGCCGGCAAACAGCTTGAAGACGGTCGTACTCTTTCAGACTACAATATTCAGAAAGAATCGACCCTCCACTTGGTGCTACGTCTCAGAGGAGGCATGCAGATTTTCGTCAAAACTTTGACCGGTAAAACCATCACCCTAGAAGTAGAGCCTTCTGATACCATTGAGAATGTCAAGACCAAAATCCAAGACAAAGAAGGGATTCCCCCAGACCAGCAACGTTTGATCTTCGCCGGCAAACAGCTTGAAGACGGTCGTACTCTTTCAGACTACAATATTCAGAAAGAATCGACCCTCCACTTGGTGCTACGTCTCAGAGGAGGCATGCAGATTTTCGTCAAAACTTTGACCGGTAAAACCATCACCCTAGAAGTAGAGCCTTCTGATACCATTGAGAATGTCAAGACCAAAATCCAGGATAAAGAAGGGATTCCCCCAGACCAGCAACGTTTGATCTTTGCCGGCAAACAGCTTGAAGACGGTCGTACTCTTTCAGACTACAATATTCAGAAAGAATCGACCCTCCACTTGGTGCTACGTCTCAGAGGAGGCATGCAGATTTTCGTCAAAACTTTGACCGGTAAAACCATCACCCTAGAAGTAGAGCCTTCTGATACCATTGAGAATGTCAAGACCAAAATCCAAGACAAAGAAGGGATTCCCCCAGACCAGCAACGTTTGATCTTTGCCGGCAAACAGCTTGAAGACGGTCGTACTCTTTCAGACTACAATATTCAGAAAGAATCGACCCTCCACTTGGTGCTACGTCTCAGAGGAGGCATGCAGATTTTCGTCAAAACTTTGACCGGTAAAACCATCACCCTAGAAGTAGAGCCTTCTGATACCATTGAGAATGTCAAGACCAAAATCCAAGACAAAGAAGGGATTCCCCCAGACCAGCAACGTTTGATCTTTGCCGGCAAACAGCTTGAAGACGGTCGTACTCTTTCAGACTACAATATTCAGAAAGAATCGACCCTCCACTTGGTGCTACGTCTCAGAGGAGGCATGCAGATTTTCGTCAAAACTTTGACCGGTAAAACCATCACCCTAGAAGTAGAGCCTTCCGATACCATTGAGAATGTCAAGACCAAAATCCAAGACAAAGAAGGGATTCCCCCAGACCAGCAACGTTTGATCTTTGCCGGCAAACAGCTTGAAGACGGTCGTACTCTTTCAGACTACAATATTCAGAAAGAATCCACCCTTCACTTGGTGCTACGTCTCAGAGGAGGATAATTTGCGAAATAATGGAGGAAATAAATTATTTGAAACATTGGAATTATTTGTTGTTATTATAAAACTTATCAGTAAGTAGTGTTTGTATCAATATCGAATAAACTTAATTTAATATATGTTGGTTTTTTTTTTCATTATGTCAAATCTTGTGTATTAATAATAATAATAATAATCTTTATTAATCCCAAGAAACAAAAATGTTTATAACAGGGATAAAATTTAAAATGATTAAATAAATTATTTCAATATTAACAGTTACATATACAGCACATAAATACAAACACAAATATACATATACACACACATACATATATAAATATATACATTTTTTAATTATAATGGGTAAATTAAAATAAAATGTTATATTATATTACAATGTGTTAAAACAACGATAAAAATAAAATAAATACAACAATAAAAATTAATTGGCGCTCCGGGGCGACTTCATTGATTCCAGTGGCGCATTTGCTTTTTCAGCTGCAGGAAAACCCGGAAAAACCTGCAGCACCACATCATCTGAAGATCTTGATCTAACAATGTCCTCTCTCTCATAAAACAAAATGTAGGGTGTCTCCAGAGGCTCCAATAAATTCAACGCATCGCCAGAACACTTCGTGACACGACTATCGTCAAACTTAAACCAGTCCGTTTCTTCTTTGACCAAGGCGTAATAATGACCACATTCAACGCCAGAACCACAGTGAACAATGACTGCATGAATATTATAACAGTGGTCTGCTAGGTTGAAATGTTCATCTATTTCGAACCTTCCAAAGAGTTTCTTGCTTTCATTAGAGGTTGAGTCTTGTTTGAAAATCATCAGTGTTATTATTAGATTGATTGGTGCCTCAGCTATACTTGTTTCCTTATAACAGTCAGTTAGTTTGGCGCATGTTTGACAATACAGTCGATCATCACCTGTTAAAAATTCCATTTTCAGATGATTTAACAATAAGCTTTGCACGGACTGGTAATTATAATGGTAATTAAAAACAAAAAAATGTAATATGGAGATCAGAATTTCAATTAGAGGAAGAAAGCTTTTACAATTCCGATTTGAATTTTTTTTTTTTTATTCATTTTTAGTTTCTCTGGAAGATTAATATATATTTTAACTCCTAAATGAAATATTGATTTCTTCCCAAATTTTGAGCGATATGATTCAACTAGTAGTTTTTTTGCTTTGAATATATCTAAAAAGTTGATCAACCACACCATCAAATTCTATTGCTAAGTTTAATGCTAAGTTGTTGGTCTGTTTCAGTATCGTAAGCTCTTATAAGTACATATTTGGTGGGTTGAAAAGTTCGTATGCTAACACACAGATGGCGCTACTAGTGATAAATCCATATGATTAATTGTGAACCCTAACATTTAAAAGACACGTGTAAAAATTTCACAGCTATCGGACTGTCAGTGTGTGTGATAGAATGGAAGAAATTTCATGTGTTATGGCAAAAAAATACTGTTGAAGCCAGGACTTGGCTTTATGAACATTATTCGGAAGTTGTACTAGGAAAATCAACCGTGGTTTTCTAAATTTGACTTGGTGAAATGACCACCGAGGACGCTGCACGCAATGGACACCCAAAGAGGCTGAAACCCACGAAAACATCGAAGTCCACAAAATAATTTTGGATGACCGCAAAGTGAAGTTGATCGAGATAGCTGAAGCTGAAGATATCAAAGGAACGTGTTAAATCATATCGTTTTGAGTCAAAGGCGAATAGGAATAGAATATTTATTTATTTATTTATTTATTTATTCATTTGCCACTGAGGTACAGTATGTACATATGGTATGTCAATAACTTAAAATTAATATATATATATAGAACATAATAACAGTGTGATACGAATAAAATAGGTAGGTATTTCATTTATCATATATGTGTATATACATATATGCATATATACACACATACACACACCCACATATATAAACATACACACATACATACACATATATAGACAAGACACGTATATAAATTCCTTAGTAAAAATATGGAACAGGCGTCGAAGATAACACTAAATAATAGTAAGAGGAAAAAAAAATTAGTAAAATCATTGCTCAACAGAAATCATCTTCCAGGAATTCATCACAACTATAGTAACATTTTTGCAGCAGCAATTGCTTTACTCTACCATGAAACACTTTATCAGAGGTAATTTGTTTGATCTGCTCTGGTAATTTATTATACAGATTTATGGCATTATACAAAGGGGACTTTTTATATTTCGTTGACTTATGACTTGGAATACGCAAAACATCACCATGACGTGTGTTGTAACTGTGCACCGTTGCGTTTGTTTCTAGTTCATGGATGTTAGATCTAGCAAATCCTATACATTTAAGAATGTATATGGAGGGAGCCGGTAATAATTTTTCCCTAACGAATACTGGTTTACAGCTGTCTCGGTGTTCAATGCTGAAAATTAGTCTAACAATGCGCTTTTGTGCTACGAATACTCTGATGAATTCATTACTGCAACCCCATGCTATGATATTGAGGGATATATGTGAATATGCCATAGCAAAATAGATTTCTAGTAGACCTGCTGTGTCCATGCATGATTTCATTTGCCTTAAAGCAAAGAATGTCTTGTTTAATTTGTTGCAGACATCTTTTATTTGCAGATCCCATGATAAGCTTTCATCCAAGTAAGTTCCTAAAAATTTTATTTCGCTACTAATCTTTATTTCGTCAATAGTTTGTAGGTCATCTGGAACATTATTTTTCCTATTATAGAAATTTACTATTACAGTTTTTGTGGAGTTTAATATTAATCTGTTTCGCTGACACCAGGAGCTAAAACTATCGATTATGCATTTTACCTTACTAAGCAGTATATCAATATTTCCCCCTGTAACTGTGATAGTGGTATCATCCGCAAACATGGTAAGGTGGCAATCTTTCAGATATTCTGACAAATCATTTGCATACAACAAAAAAAGCAATGGTCCAAGCACTGACCCTGTGGCACTCCAAGCTTAACGTCGTTGCACCTTGATCTAACATTTTCACATTTTACAGTCATGGTACGCCCTTTGAGGTAAGATTCAATCCATTGTAACAAGTTATTCGGGAACCTAAGTTGGGTCAGTTTTGCAACTAGAATATAAAACTGCTAGTAAGTTTACAGAACATAACTCGTTGAATTAACAAAATGGATATTTCGAAGTTCGTAAAAAGACGACATTTAGGTTTTTCCGCAAAAATAAATAGCCAGTATAGCAGTCACTTCCAGTCCAAGAGGCTGCAGGTGGCGGTACCAGTAGCCAAATGTTTATGAAAATCGATAAATCTGACAATACATTCCTAGCTCTGGCAACGCTTCCTTTATTTATTTCGTATTTTTCATCTCAGAACACAGGGGTATTGGGGTATATGGTCTGTGGAACACGGCCTGTACACAGCTAACACCTCTCATCAGTTTAATATTTTCTCAAAGGCAAAAGCACAAAAGAAAGTGTACAGAACAAGGCGTGATAAAACTGTTTTAAGCTTTATTCTGTGGGTGGTATTTAGAAGACATTTTCTTTGTGAAAATATATAGGTGAGGGGTGAGTAATATATAAAAATATTTTTGTTTTGTATAATATGAAGAAGGAATCCTTTCAGTAAATCCACTAAAATGAATTACATTTACATTTTTTTTTTAGTTGAAAAGGGGAAACCCTAGACCTTCTAACTGTTAAAACAGTTATATAAATCTATGGGAGAAATGGATTTTTAAGATAATGTCTGTGATAATGTAAAATAGTATAACCCTCAGTCTAGGAATAATAAAAGAACATGTAGTAGTTTGTTCCAAACTAACCAAAAAAAGGTTTTGACAACTAAAAAAAAAATCATAAAATTTCAGCTTCTCTCAGGATGGATTCATGCACCAGTTTTAAATCATATGCAACAAGTTTCACGTCTTGAAAATTCTCTCGAAGACAAGTATATATGAGATTAATATGTATTCTCCTTCATGAATGTTTCAATTGAAAATCAATGATTTTTTATGACCTAAGACTGAGAGTTTGAATTAATCTTCACTCTCTATTAGATTTTGTTTCATTCTTGCTTTATCTATAGAAGTGCTTAATGTACTCATAATATAAATTTAATTTTATAGATAACGCTGAGCACTTTGTTCATATATGAAAATTAAATATACAAGCAGAGTACACGACATACACTATAAACGGAATTAGTATTAATTAGTAACATCTTGAGTACAAGCATTTATTTATTTAAATTAGTGGTTAGTATTTGTATTTATTGTCTCATGACATTTTTTGTTTATATCTTATACATTTTCACCATGCATTTACTCCTGTTTCACTTTTCAAGCATTTTTGTTAGTAGAATAAAACATAAAAATACATTCGACAGCATCGGGAGGGTTACTCATAGACAAGTTCTTAGATGAACTTAATCCATCAATGTATTGTGTCATTTATCTACTAGCGTTAATGGCAAGTTTTAAATAAAATTCATTCAATTTTTGAATTTTTTGGATATCATATTGTTGGATGAGATGACACAGCGTTGAAGTTTTTGCAATGGCTTTCAGGTCAAAACTTGTGTTTTTCCATTTTTTGAAAAGTTCTTTCTCTCGCGGTTATGCCCTGTATCTATAGATGATTGAGTGTCCTACTACAAGTTTTTACTTGTGGGATGGTTGTTTAACGTTTGATTTATTTATAATGCAATTGAATTTTTTACAGAATGCAGATCTTTTTGCGCACAATATTTAATTCATATATCCCCTTGGATGTGGAGCCATTCGAGACTATTAGAGAGGTCAAAGCAAAAATCGAGGTGAAAACCGAAGGTCTTTCTCCCAACTCACAGAATTTGGAATTCTCCAACGAACACCTGAGAAATGATCGTACTCTAGCTGACTACAATATCACTGAAGGAGCGGTGATTTACTTATTTGCTCCTCTAGTTGTAGGTTGTATTAGTGAATATCGGAGAAAAGCCCTTCTTAATCAACCTAGCAGAGAGGACTGAGATGTCAGCTTTAACAGTCACAGAAGGAAGGAATTCACCAGATCAGAAGTGATTGTCCTTTTTGGTAGAACGTCAAGAGATGAGTGATTTCGTGGAAGTTGAACCTTCTATCAGTTTTTAGTAGGGTGAGGAGTTGATTCCACAACAGATTTGCTCCGAAACAGCACTGTTTGATACTCGTCCTTCACTATTTCCAGAATGAACCAAATTTCCACTTGGTGTTACCTTTTAAGGATGAAAATTACTGATCAGACCTTGTATCACTGAAATTTTCAAATAAAAATGTGAATAAATTCATTTGTTTCTTTGTTGAGCCCTAATCAAAATGTGATTGTGGGATAATTATTGTGAACAGCGCCATTTAGTAGATCATGAGGTATTATTCTTTTAAATCTGCATACACAGTTCAAATTGTATACTCACCTTTTTGATTATATCCACTTTGGATAATTATTGTATATAAGTATAAATTGACATGTTCGATAGCATGTAATTGATCTATAAATGAATACATTTCTTTATTTTTATCAATTCGATGAAGAGAATATCACTAATCTACGTACTCTGTATTACTTTTCTTAAATGCCATATTTTACTTCATTTGTATCGAAAATCTTAATAGGAAGTGATATTTTTTAAACTTTGACATCAAAGTGTACCTCTTTTGCCACAAAAAGAAACACATTTAGTTTTCAGTGCCAGACTGGCAAACTCAGTTCCTTAGAAGAGCCCACTAAATCGCCTGAAATAATGCCTCTAGATTTTTTTGAGGGGATATGTGACTTTGGAAGTGTATAATTCACAACTGAAGTTTGTCTTTAAGAGAGGTGCTTGTAACGATATTACCCCAAATATATAACATATAGGACACAGACTTCCTTATTGCCGGGGAGTAAATGGTAGAACATTTATTGAAATGAACTGAGTGAGTTTTGAAAACACTTTATTTTGAAATTGAAAAATTTGTGGTTCAAAGGGTTATTTTCTCCTCTGCCCCATCGAACCATTCTTTATCGACGATCCTTCAGCTATATTATATAGTTTGTATAATAATATTCCACAAAAATATACAGTTAGTTAAGTTTCCTTATTTATGTGCTGTTACAAAAAAATTCTCATCGCTGCTCAGAGTCATTGATTTCGTAGTATTTATACTTCTGAAAAATGTTCAGTATGAACATTTAACATGTAATCTGTTCCTCTCTCCTTCCTCTTTTTTGTTTTTTTCTCTAGTTTTATTTTCTTCTAGGCTAGAACTAAGATCAACAGTATTCTTCCAGTATGTAGTTTTTTTTTTAGTTTTATAAATTAGATAATTATTTTATCTATATGTGTGAAATTATAAAACAACCATAAAAATAAAAACAACAATAAAAATTAATTGACGCTCCGGGGCGACTTCATTGATTCCAGTGGCGCATTTGTTTTTTCAGCTGCAGGAACTACAAATAAATATTATTATTAAATTGCAGATCGTCAAAACGAATGGAAAACTGCTAATCACTTAAGAAAGGCTCATCCGATTTCCAAAAATAAAAACCTGTTGGATAAAGAATTGAAATGCCTATCAACTGAGGTATCACAAGACCTCTTTTTTCTAATTGAAAAAGTTTGTGGCGCCCTCTAGGAGACTAATAATGCAACACTTGTCCCCGTCGGCAATGTAGAAATATAATTATCATTTTTTAGTAATATTTTCAACTCGCAGTATTTGCAAGAAATAAAACAGCACATCAAAAGTTCATGAACAATTTATTTCTCAACAAGTGAAACCAAAAATATTTTACAAGCGATGTATCCAAAATCATTCTGAAATGAAAATTTATGAATCAAAACAAAAGAAGACCTAAACAACGAAAAAATCACTGGACTGTATTATCACCTAACCGTAAAAAAACTATAAGGGAGTGCCATACCTTACGTATATTAAACTGAAGTATCCGATTTTCATGAAATGTCACTAAGGGATGCTTTTTGGTAAGGGTAAGTCAACGTATACTTTCTCTAATGCTTTTGGTGTGCTGAATTCGACTTCATTTGATCTTCTGTTTCACAAGAGTCTAGAGCACTAGGGTATTCATTGAATGATCCGAGTTTCTCAGCAATTGGGTATGGATTAAAAAGTCTGACGTTATCACGTCCGAGATCTGAATCCTAGGGCAAAGCTTCAAGGTTCTAAATTATAAGGACTGGATCAATGGGTTAACGTTACCCTAGGATATCCAGAAATTATAACCTTAAAATGCAAAAAAAAAAGGATTAATCCAAGGTTTTATAGAATTTGGGTTGACAATTATGGAGTCTTGAGCAATTGGATGAGGTTTAAAATGGGGAATGTTCCTTCTGATGAAAATCAAGTAGTTTTCATAAAAGAGCTCTAAAACAACGCATTTTAATTTTATCATTTCAACCTTTTTCTTTAAAAAATTATTCAAATACTTAAAAAAGAGGAATGAAATAATGCATTCAACATTTAAAGTGATTCGTTTCTATTTCACCATTTGGCAACATCGGTTATAGCTAATAAAGGACAATGAATCTGTTACCTGTATGAAACAAACAAAGATGACATATTTCAGAAGCGTGCTGTTCTGTTTACTTATGTTCCGAGACATTCTGTGACATATGACATTTTGTGCACCTAACCTATCTTCCTCTATTTAAATAAATATCAAAACAACTGTTGTTTATGTGGCTTGTGGAGGTGGTATTGAACTATAATTTATATTTTGCCTTAATTGTTGATTTATAAAGATAATTTTCCTTTTTTAAAGTAGAATATATAGGTACGTATAAATTATTTCAACTTGATATAGGCGCTGTTGCCAATATGTGAATTAGAAACAAATCTCTTTAAAAATTAAAACCCAACATTTGAAACGTCAATTTGAATACTTTTCGAAGTGAATTTGAAAAACTCATGAATTAAACTCAACTTTATTTTGTTCAAACATGCATTTGCTGTAATAACCCAAATTGAGGAACATTCCCCATTATAAGGACTTGACCAAAATGTTACTGTTGTCAGAATTTTCTGAAATACTAACCTAAAAATTCCAAAAAGGATTTGCTTCAAGGTTATAGGACGAGCTTCAGTCGAATATACCTGCTGAACAAAATAAGATATCTGACAAATCTAAATTGAATTTTAAAGGAGAAGAGTTGTACTTCCAAATGTCCAAACAGGTGCTAGGTGAAAAAAGTCTTGAACAGCACAAAATAACTATTTCGTGCACTTTTTGGTTCAAATATCTTAAAATTCTAATGCAAAGGAACATTCCAAGGTCGAGTTCAGCGCACCAAAAGCCTCGGGAAGGTACCATATGATCTTTGGTCCTAAACAACAACCCCACCTAAATTACTTTCAAAAACCCCCAGTTTGATCACTACTTTCACAAATGCCCAACCCTACTCAATTCAGCTTTATAGTAAAAGCCTCCCTGATGCTAACTCCAGGCTTGCGCACGACCAGCGCCCTCCCATCATCACTGTACGAAGTCTCCAGCCGAACCGTGCCCATACTCCTGCTGCTTAGATTAGCTCCAACCGTGCCCTTGGGCGCCCCCAAAATAACCACTCTCTCCACCCATTCCTTCGTCGGATAATCAGTCTTGTCGATCGGACTGCTGCTAAACTGGCCATTCTCAAACCTCAAGTGAAGGTACAAGTACTTTCCGTTCTTGTATCCGTAGCTTTCCCTGTCGTCGACGTAGAGCCTGCCGCTGGCGCTCCCCTTGCTGTCTAATGCCACGTAGAGCGTGTACGGATCTTCATGCATAAGACTAGAAGCCCTCCTAGGTCTGTCCTTTCTGGGAATTATGCTCCCGCCTCTGTAGAATGCCACCATCTTATCCAGCGTGACGGGAATGTTGAAGTTTCCGGTGCCGCGGTACAGCTTGAAGTCTTCCACGTCATACCAGTATTCGTCGGAACCGCCGGGCAGGTATACAGAGGCAGTCGAAGCTCCGGCTTCGGATATCGCTTTGGCTAAGACGGAGTCGCCTACCAGGAGCTCGCTGTCTATATCCACAACGTTTTCATCGGAGGGGTAGCTGTAGAAGAGGGGTCTGATAACGGGATCCCCTGTTGTCTCGTGTTCCCAGAAGAGGGTGTACCAGAGGGGCAGGTGGGCGTACCTGGAATGGAAAGAAGCAGATGAAACAGAGGCATCTGATACAGTATTATTTTGTTCAAGATCTATTTTCCTCCAGATTTTACTGTCTATCTTGCTTTCAAAACTCAGGCTGATTTTCCTCTTAAATCTATTATTCAGTCTATCCCATCCATTTTTCTATTATCCTAAAAAAAATGTGAAAGGGAAAGAAAAAAGGTTTAGGAGGAACTGGACGAATAGACAGTGAAAGAGAAATAAGAAAGAAATGATGGAAAGAATGAGATCAGAAAGCAAAAAAAGAATGAACAAAGAAGACAAACTCTGCGACTAAAAGAGAAATGGGAGGGAGAAAGTGCCGAAGGATATAAAAAAACAAATATGTAGAAGGGACAAGGTTGAAATTGAAGAGGAGAATGACATACAATGAAGATAATTTAGAGAAACGGAAAAGTGTCAAAGATATAGAAATGAAAGCAAAAAAAATGTATAAGAGAAAAAAATACACGAGTAAAAAAACCAAGATTTGAATTAAACTAAGGAAAAACCAAATAAAAGTAATATGCAGCAGTGGTGATAGATACATATCAGAATCAGAAGTAGTATAAACAAAAGAAAAATAATGTGTGACAAAAAAAGTGTTGAGAGAAAAATCGCAGAAGATATAAGAAAAACAAATAAAGTGATGAGGAAATGAAAAAAAGAGGAATAAAAGATGGAGGGAAAGAGGTTAATACCGACCTAAAGGACCCTTTCACCATAACTCTCTAACATCTCAATATCTATCTTCTAGCCTATCATTTCATCTCCATCTCTTTTTTGATACTCCGCTATCTTACTCATTTTCATTCCTATAAATGTTTTCCACCCTATTATCCTGCATTCGCTCCCTTGATTACAATTTTCCGATCTCAAATTATTTGTTTTGATTCCCGTCTGGCTCCTCAATTTCCCCCTCCTTGCCAATCTCTCATAGTTTCTTTTATTCTCACTTCAAGGTCTCTTTCACACTCTTTCAATTTCTCCCATTCTCCAGCCCTTCTCAACTGTCGTTTTCTTCCAGTAGAGCCTTTTGTTGTCTTTCCAATCTTTTATTGGAAGAATTTACTGTTACCATGCAAAAAACAAAAATCTCGTCCTTCTTTTTTTCAACATATAGCAGTATATCATATCTAAAAATTAATTTCAGGCTTTCCCACTCTCAGAAATTCTCATCTCTCATTCCTTTCCAGTTAAATCCTTAACCACACCTCAAAATTGACAAATTCACCATCATTTCAATTTCCCCATCCTGTTTCAACTTCTTTTTCTCGTCTACTTTCCCACCTTTTCAATTTCACTCTATCCTGTCTTCCTAATCATTTCCAGCAATTCTCATCTTCCATTTCTCTCCAGTCGAATTATTTCTTGCTTTCTCAATCTCTTGTTTCTAGCGTACAATAAATCTGAAGAAATCCATTATAATCACACATCAAAATCATAAAAAAACTTTCCATTCCAATTTCTCCGTCTTTTTTCAACCTCTTTTTCAGCATCTCTCATGTCTAAGTTCCTTACTTTCTCAATTTATGTGTCTATTTTCCCATTTCCCTTCAATATTCACTAATCTACTTTTTTCGTCATTTCATTTTCATGCTTTCCTAACTATCTAAGCTTCATTTTCTAACAATTATCTACTTCCATTCTCAGAATCAATCTGAATGTTATACCCATTTGAAATGACCAAAAACTTTCCCCAGCCTCTTTTTCAGTATCTCTCAAACTCCAAACCTCTCTCTTTACAAATATGTGACTTTTCTCCAATCTTTTTGGAAAACTCTCTTACATCTCCTTCAACAGTTTCTTCTTTTTCATTTTATAATTTGTTTTTCATTGCTCATTACTATGACACTGTTTATTTTTTGAATTGCTATTTTGACAAAGTGAAATAGTTTTCAAAACTCTCTCAATCATTCTTCGAGTTTTTCAAACTTCGACTTGAAAATTCATACGCCTAAATTCCCCCTTCATACTTTATACTTCCCCCACTCCGCTCCAATCTCTTCTCACAAGCCCATCACTACCTCATACCGTCTCTCTTTCACTCCAATTACCAACCTGAGTCTCAAAGCCGCTCTGATCCTGTTCCTCACGTCCTCGTTAAAAAGGTAAGGCTCCCTCCTCCTAGTATCGATGTGCGCGTGCGCCCTGAAGAACGGCAACCAAATGGCAGCCTGGTACCACCTCTGCAGCAATTCGACATCAGGATTGTTGAAGAACCCTCCGACATCTGCACCGCAGAAGCTAATACCTCCTAGCGCTTCGGACAGACACATCGGGTAGCTGATGGCGAGATGGGACCATTCTGCTGCGTTGTCTCCGGTCCAGATGGCTGCGGATCGTTGAGTGCCCGCGAAGTGACCTCTGGTCAAGATGAACGGTCTGCGGTTTGGGGATCTCTCGAGAAGGCCTTGGAAGGTAGCAGTGCTCTGAAAGGTAATTGAAGAGTAACCATAAAGATAAGTTACCTCGCTAGAGAATTATTATTATTACTATTGAATAATGTATACTTACTTGGGCTAGAGGGTATTCGTTGTGGATATCCCTATGTTCCCATCCTCCGTAATGCAGGCAGTCCTTTGGCATAGTTATTTCCGGTCCGTTGAACACTGATGGTTCGTTCATGTCGTTCCAAATGTTTACGTCATTGGTAGTACCGACAAATTTGTCCAAAGCGTATAAACCCTTGTAGTAGTCGAATGTTCTAGGATCATAGAAATCTAAGTAGCTGCTAGATCCTGGCCAACACCAACCTTCGTACCTGTACAAAATAATATCAGATTTGAAAAAATGTACCACTCAAAGTCTTCCCTTTTTCTTTTGGCAATTATGTTTACATAGTCTCACCCTATCATCTTTTATTATATTTCTCACATATACCTTTTCTTAGTACCAATTTTTTTTCATCTCAAATATCTTTTTCACATCTCTCTATATCTATACACATTTATGTCTCCCAAATCAATCTCACTCTTCTTTTCCTTCCATATTTCTCGCTATCTCGATTTTCCCTCTTTCATTTAATTTTTCATCTGTTTTTACCATTAGTACTCTTTCCATTTACTATTAATGCTCTTGTAATTTTTTTCTTTCCCTTTTTTCTACTATATCTCAATAATTCTGCTCTGAAAAACATGTTATTGGTATTGATTGATGTTTGCATACCTCTTATCTCACACTATCATGCCACCATCATATTTCCCTGAACCCAGAATTATGTAATTTTCTTTTGTTCAATATCACCTTTCCTACAACTTTCTCGCACACTTTTGAAGCTCTCTTATCCTCTACCACATTTTCATCTAATTCTTTGTAAAAATGTATATCTCCCAAGTCAATCTCACACTTTTTCCTTTCAATACATCTTTCTATGGATTTCCACTTTATCACTTCTCCTATCTGTTTTTTTCCACATACACTTTCCTCCTACTCTCTAACTTGACACTCTCCTATAATGCCATTCTCTTCTTTTTTCTGTCATTTCTCTTTCCTTTTTCTCCACCATCTATTTTATCTTCTAATATTTTGCTCTTCTAAGCTCTCCCATTTTGCTACCCCTCCTATTATCACTCCCCCTGTTTTCTCCTTTATCTTTCCTTCGCGAATCCATTTCTCCTTTTCCATTCCCTTGCTCTGCTTTTGTTTGGAAGAGCTTTATTTTTTATTAGGTACTATAAATGTAGCATTCACCTCACTTCTTTTATCATTCTTCCTGCTTTCCTTTTTGAACCTATCTGGTTCTATGTCGTTACTGAATTTACTGGTTTTCTGAAAACCTCTTTTTTTTATTCACATATATTTCAATTTTCTACTTCATAATCCTAACCTCCTTTCTCTGTTTCTTTATTCCAAGTTTCCTTTATTTCTCCCTCTGCCTGTCAATTTCCTCTCTTGCATATATCTCCATTTCTTTCATTTCTATTTAGCTGTTTATTCCTCATATCTCACTCGGCAACAATTACCTCCACGTCTTTTCCTTTTATTGAATTATTTCCTGTTCAATAGGGACCAAATGACCATGTAACATGCCACATTGTTGAAAGAACTGCAAGTCTTATTATTTTCACAATTTACAGTGATTTTTTTTAATAAAATGTGATATTTTTAAATGAAAAGCAGTTGTGTCGACATATGAATGTATATGAATATTAATTATATTTGATGCTTGTTCTATTATATACAGCAGTGAGATACTTAATTGCGAACTTATTTAAAAAACGTTTGGTGCATTGTTGCATTTTATCAATACATCTTTGAGCACTGGCAGATTCCCGAAGGAGTTCAAGACCAGTGTCCTTGTTTCAATTCAGAAAGTCCCCAACACAAATAAATCCTGGGAATTTAGACCAATCAACACTTTGCCTTGTATTGAAAAAATATTAGAACTCACGGTTTATAATCAACTCATTGAATATCTAGAAAATAATGATATTTTACTAAAATATCAGTCAGGTTTCAGAAAACACCATTCATGAGAGTCTGCATTACAAGTCACAATATTTTTAATTTAATTTTATTTAATATAATCATATTATACAAAAGCACTGTAACAATAGGATTCTCAAAATCAATATACAATTTTTATACAATTTATACAATTGAAAATGATAACAATACAATAAATATGATATGATATATATACACACACATATACATATACATATATATATATATATATATATATATATATATATATATATATATATACATCCATATACATACTAGGAAATATACTATACATTTTATAGTTCAGCAAGTTAATCGAAGATTTGGTTAGCTATACTAATTTCTGATTACATTACTGAGTTTGGCACCTAAGTGATTGAACACTTGTATTGTGCAACTCTATTATATATGCGGATTTCAAATAAGTCTTGTAACAAAATGGCTTAGGAATAATATTAAAACATAATGAAAACTTCATAAGCGTATGTCAGCAAAGAAGTGTAAATGTTGCATTAATTTATTTATTCAGTATTTTTAGAAAGGTGTAATAATTATGAAAAATATATTTTTTTGATAGAACACTGAATTTCTTGAAATTTTTTTTTCTTTTATACTGGATGGAAGAAGGTTGAATGCTTTAGGTAAAGTATATATTAAACATCTATGAACAATATTTTTGTTGCAGTTGGGAATTCTTAAGTGATGGTTTGTAGTACTTCTGGTTGTATAGTTATGTGAAGGATGGTTTTGATATTGCTTGTATTTGTAGGCATATATACATAGGCTATGAAAATATAGAGATCTTATGTCACCAACGTCTTCATTATAAAGTAGTGTTGTCTGATAACGTTTTGTTTTCCTATATATTATTTTTAATATATAATTTTGAATGACATTTAGTTTTTGTAGAGCATTTTTGTACATTCCTCCCCATACCATAACGAAAGAGTGATTCGGCCAGTGATTTGTAAATTAATAAAAGGAGATTTTTAGAGAGGATATTTCGTAGTTGATAAAATTAATATATAAGCTTCCTCACTTTATTTGTTAGATAGTCAATATGGTTACTCCATTTTAAGTTTTTATCTATTATCCCCTAAGTACTTGATTTCTTTCAACTCTATGATTTCCTCCTTGATGTTCTTAATTTTTATACTACTGAAGGAGGGTCTATTAACATCTGTTGTTGAGAATGCAAAATGGAAAGAATCAATACATAAGGGACATATATTATAGCCATATTTTTATATCTCAAAAGAGGTTTTTAGATCTTAAATAAACTGCCAAGTATTGGTATCAGGGAAACTGTTTTGTTATGGCTGACTGATTATTTATCACAACACAAACAGGTAACCAAAATAAAGGATTCAGTGTCATCATCTCACGATGTCATTTTCGGGGTACCTCAGGGGAGTGTTTTGGGACCTATATTATTTTTAATTTACCTGAATGATATGGATACTATCCTTGGTTGTGATTTCATGAACCTTTTTGCAGACGACACTTTGTTATCAATTTCAGGAAATAATATAGAAACAGTAGCTGATAAAATGAATAATGAATTAAGAAATGTATTCAATAAACTAAAACTCGAATCTTTCACGTATAGTCAGTGGACATACTTGAAGACAGGCTATAAATCAAATCATCTAAAAGAACAATTCGTTCAGGCCAGTCTCAACACCCTACACAGTAGGTTGATGGACTGACACCTATCAGAAAACAACTACTCCCCTGGCTAATACCATGAAGGGAGAGTTACAAACAAACTGACAAAAAAAACATACATACAGGTGAAGCTAATAAAAGCGTATTAGAAAAATACTTACACATTGCCCTCCTTTGTCTTCACGTAATAGTCATTGGCCAAAGCGTCCTCGTGCAAGAAATATCCAGACTCTCGCTTGATGTGCGGGTCGATTATGACAACCAGCTTCCTCCCTGTCGACGTGAGATTCCCGATCATAACGTCGGGATGCGGGAACTTGATCTTGTCCCAAGTGAAGTACTTCTTTCCGTCGGTGTACTCGATATCCAGCCACATGATATCAACCGGCATGTCGTGAGCGTCGAAATTCTCTACAACTGACGTCACATCGTCTTCATCGTTGTAGTTCCACCGACACTGGTGGTACGCGAGCGTAAAGTACTGGGGCAACGGAGCCACGCCGGTCAGTGAAGCATACTGACGCACCGTGTCCCTCGGGGAGGGCCCCATCAGGACAAAGAGGTCGACGACGCCGCTTTCGCTCATGAAATGTGCCTCTACGCTACTCTCCGACTTGCTGCCGGAGACGAGGTTCACTAGCGAAGACATGACGTTGCCGTCTTTGCTGTTGTTGATGTCCACCCATGTTTCGGCGGCGTTGTGCCAGAAGACTCCCACGGTGTGCTTGGGGGAGTGGGCGTGGACGACGGGCACTGAACCGTAGATTGCCATGGTGGAGTCGAGTTCGTATTCGAATACATCCAAGTTGTATAGGCGGTAGGGATCCACTCCGCCGGGCCCAGTCGTTCTCAGGGGAAGTCTGTGGAGAAATGAAGAACAGAAATGGGGTTAAACTGGTCTGTGGATTGGGAAATTGATATGAATTTGAAATTATTTGGAAGAAATTTGAAATAAGACAACTTTCGAGAACGCATTAAAAAAAAACACACTTCAATGTGAGATTTCCACTTGACAGTTTACGAAACAAACACGTGTTTCGCTATACAATAGCAATGTACTTATTGCGACTGTTTTATTAAATGACAAATTTGTATAACTCTATTTATACAGGGTGGGTAATCGAGAATTTGACATGGAGGTTTTGGGTACTAATCTTGAAAATCCTAAAAAACCCTCAAACAGGTCGATTTTAATTGGGTAGGGGGCAGTTTTTTCCCCATTTACAGCGTCGTTACTTCAACCCCGGAGCAGAGGGGTGAACAACCCTTGGAATTTTAATAGGGAACTGGGGACGATTAGTATCCAAAACTTCTATGTCAAGTTTTCGATGGCCCACCCTGTATTAACTATATGTAATTTTTGTTCATACCAAAAGAAACTTTATATTTATTGATTGAAGATAACCCATCTACGAAATTCTTGGGGCTTCAAATAGATGGTAGACTAAAATTTGAGGACCACATAACAAACCTTAAAAAAAAATTGCCTCAGGATGCTATGCTCTCAGAGTGGTTTCAAATGAATTGGGATTCCAGGCGGCCAAATGTGCATACTATGCATTGGTAGATGCACATTTGAGATACGGAATAGCGTTCTGGGGAGCATGCACATCCCAGTTATTCGATTCTATCTTTGTAATACAAAAAAGGGCAGTTAGATACATTTGCAAAGCCCAATGGACAGAATCTTGTAGGCCGTTATTCAAAAAGACTAAAATATTAACCCTGACGTCGATATTCATTCTAGAAACAGCAAGCCTAATATACAAAAACAAGTTCAAATATACTGAAGGTAACATAGCATATGATACACGACAGGTTGATCAGCTTAGAACTACAAAACCAAACTCGACTTTAATAAAAAATTCTGTTATTTACAATGGTTTAAAAATATTCAACAAGGTACCTTTGTCCATAAGAGTATCTGAAAGTTATGAAATATTCAGGAAAAACCTAAAAAATCATCTCATCGACAAGGTTTATTATAACTTGACAGAATATTACGATGATTAACTAAACTCATGACGAAATAATTTTATTTATACAAATTTTAATTCTATTGACAACTTTATTTATACAACATTAATTTTATTTATACAATATTAATTTTATCTATACAAGTGTAACTCTAATTTTAATCTTATTTTAATTTTAATTTAATTTTATCTTACAATTTTAATTTTTTAAGACAATTTTATTTATACATAAAAACTTAATTTATACATATTTATAAGATACTCTCTCCCTCATCTATGATCTGAACTTAGTATTATTTACATTGTAACTTAGTGTTTAATAAGTACCTGCCAATGGAAAAAAGCTTATTCCCTATTTCATATATTGCATCTATCGTATGGTAACACGCATTAGAGTTACAAAGTGTTTGTCAACAAGATGTTAGTTCTTAAGACATTAAACGATATTAAATAAAAAAAATAAATAAATATATCATTCATTATAATCTATAGTATATTATTATGTGGGAACTTTATTTTTATTTGTCGATAATTACAATTATTGTATATTTCAAATTGAGTGGCAAATAAATATCATTATTATCATCTTCGGGCGTCGCAATAATTAAATTTTGTGTCATGCTTTTATAGATTGGAGAATAATATCACCTACTTTTGAAATCTATCCTAATTTCCGCCTTGCAAAGTAAATTCCATAAAGGGAAACAATTCAAATCTATTTGATCGTCGAGCAATAATCCCGAATTCTTAAATCATTTGATTTCTAAATATTACAAATGGTTGAGTTTTGCACATTTCTCTTCCAAATGCAATCTGCCATAATCGTGATTGAACTCGTGCCTCTCCGTCAAAAGATGGTTTGCAAATGTTGAATTAGTATTCTCATCCAAAAAAACTACTACTATGGTCTTTTATTCCTTCGGAGAAAGTTCTTCGGTTTTGCATATAAAATTTAGGACAAGAACCACAAGTCAACTTATATACTCACGATCTGGGGTTTTGTCTTAATTGTTTTTAATGAATTTACTCAAATCATCTTTTGTTCCGTAGTTTACGTCCAATTCTTTGTTTTTTGAAAATGAGCGATATTATTACTTTTCAGAAAAAAGATATCAGACTATGGGTCCTTCAATCTGCTCCTTTTGAACTTATCTACTCTGGAGCACCACCGAGCTGAAATTGACTCAAGATTCCTTTATTAAGTCATGAATGGTGATATGAACTGTCCATGTGTAAATTCAAGAAGAAACAGAAAGTATACAATTTGATCTCCACAAACTTTATTTGAAAAATATATCACGACATGTTTCGCCAACAGTAGCTTCTAAAACAGTGATTTGAATATTACAAGTTACCTTTTACACTAATATTCATATACCATAGGTAACTACAATTGGAACTACCTCCATCAAATTACTAAACCTCTACCTGAGGTACCTCTTCAATTACCTGAAGCATATTACCTAACTTCTACATCAATAATAATACTTCCTCAGTTTTTTAAGAAAACAAGTTCAATAATGGTGATCTATTCAAATCCAGTTGGTCATTTATTTTTGAGTTTATTAATTTACATTGCTTTCAAATGATTCAGTTTCAAACCTTTATTTTCTTTGTGTCAAACTTTTCGTTAAAATTTTCTTCTAAAAGATGATTTGAATATGTTGAACTTGTTTTCTTATTTACATAGCTCATATGATGTTCCTGGATTCGATTCCTGAATGTTCTGGCAGTTTGACCAATATATACATGAGGACACGTTCCACACTTTAATTTATATACTCCTGATTTCTCGAATTTGGCTGTTTTGTATTTATTATTTTTAAGTAACTTTCGCAACGTATTACTTGTTCTAGATGCAATTTTAATATCTCGTTTCCTCATTTTTGATGAACTCAACTTTTAGAATTCATAGGAAAATTTCTATTAAAAAACAAGATGTTTCTAATCTCAAAATCGTCAGTCTATGTTATTATCATTTTAGAAAATATGTCAGAAAAATTAGAAACAAAAAGTTTACAAAATTTTACAAAATAGTACACACCAACAAAGAAGACCTGATTACCTTGATTCAATAATAGAGTATTGGCACATATTGTGCAACTCTATTATATAGGCAGATTTCAAATTATATGACGGCTTAGAATTAACATTAATACATCGTGATAACTTCATAATATGCATATGCCAGTGAAGAATGTAAATGTTGCAATAATTATTTATTCAGTATTTTCACAAAAGTATGGAAAATATAATTTTTTGATTTCGAAAGTTTCTATCTATTTTATACTGGAAGGAAGAAAGTTGAATGCTTCGGCTAAAGTATAAACTAAAAATCTGTGAACCATATTTTTGTTGCAGTTGGGAATTCTTAAGTGATAATTTGTAGAACTTCTTTTTCTTCAGTCATGTGAATGATGGTTCTGATGTTGCTTGTACTCGTATATTGAAACAATAGTGAACAATAAAGGTATTTTCAATATTTTTCCCAAAACCTTACCTGTCTCCATGCTCAGGTAATCCATAAGCTCTCAAAGCTCCAGGGAATGTAACATCCAAACCGACAGCCGAAGGACCTTTTGGTTTGCTATCGTGGTGCGATTTAAAGTTCTCTTCCCACGCGCCAGGATCTTCAGGAGCTTGTTCCGCCTCGCCTTCAGCAGGCTTTTTCCTGTAGTGTTCGAAAGTGAACAAGCCCCTGCCATTGACGACACTTACCAAGGAGTCTTTTTTGAAAAAGTCGATTTTGAACGGTCTGGCAGATATCACCGCTTTGTTATCGGCATACTGAGCCGTTACGGAGTCTTTGTTCCTGTCGAGAATCTGCAACCTAAAAGAATGATAGTTTGTTTCAAAATCTGTAACTTTCATCGAATGAGAATCAGTAACATTTCACTGATATTCACTTATTCAACTATAACAAGTATTTTTTCTACCATAATTAGTATAATTCTCTGTGAGTTCTTGTGTTCCTCAAGGCAGTCATTGTGGACCTTTCAGTGTTTTTAATAATGTACTAGTTACCTACGTCATCGATTCAAAAGATTACCTTTCGCAGTTGATTTTAAGTTATATCGTCAGATTAAATACTATGGTGATTCAGTTAACTGGTTTAGTGATCCAACATGAATTAAGTATTATTATTATTTTTACTGTATTTTATAACTAACGTACACGTAACTTCTTATCTTTAAATCTTACTTTGCCAGTTGTACTTCTCCATTCAAGGCGAACTGCGGTCTGTATCTCGTATACAAGGGGTTCACCTCATCCACCTGCACTCTGAAGATATTTCCGTTGATGGCAGTTAGAGAGAATTTGAATTGAGCACCAACTTCCGTGTTCACCAATTTCGCTTCGATGCTGTCGTCTGTCACTTGCAAGGAGGATAAATCTAGTTCGTATTTGCTATTGTCTGGTTTCACGTTCCGCAGCCGTCTATGAAAAATAAAAGTCAGTCAATCATTTTGCTTTCAAAGGACTGTTTGAAGTGTCCTCAACAATTATTATTTTTATTTCTTTCCGATTGTGGAAGGTGAAAAGATCCGAAAAGACCATTTAAAAAATGAGATTTCCTTCTCAAAAACCAAATTTGTTCAACGTTTTTGTGGTATTTAAAATATTTCAGTACCCTGTGGAACAACTTAAGCTCTTGAGTGGTTCCTTACCTACAAAAACTGCTCTGATCGCATGTTTTGAAGTTGTTCTTGTCCACAGCCAAACAGAAATACAGGCTCGATGCCGTGATTAGAATTCTGAAAAGAAAGTAAGTCATGAATATGATGGGAGTTGAAAACTATTGCGGAGAAATCACCTTCGAAGCGCCATGTTGGCACCGGCTACACTTTTTGTAATGATTTAGAGTGATCTCCTTTCGGTCGCTAACCTCACAAACTGACAGTTGTCAAAAATTGACCAATCATCGTTCACCACCTTCCTCTCTTCAGAATGGCGGATGACGTTTTCACTGAAAGATAAACCATAGGCGTAGACAGTTACTTTAAGAAAGGTAATTTTCATAGTGGGGGTGTATGCCAAAATACCTAAGTATTAAACCTAATAACTAGCACTAGAAAAATGTATGCGAAAGATTTTACAGTTGGAGAGAAATTACGATTTTTTTGAACAAAATAATCGAGGAAATAATGAGGTATTCCGGTTTTTTGTTAATAAAATTAAAACTATAAGTATTTGACGAATGAAATAAAAAGATTATTATTTATAATTTTGATTTAACGCTGAAAATAGAGATCTGCGTGCTCGTTTAACTACAGATGCATAGTCGATGAAAATAGCGAAAATATTTTTTTTACATTAAATGTTTATTCAAAAATTTTAAAAAATTATGAATCTTTTGAAACATTTAAAAAAAATAAGCTCCTGTTGGAAAAAACTTTATGTCCTCATTTTTCACAACAAAGTTATTTTTGTTGAGGGCATGGTCATCTCAAGTAGAGGTGATATGAATTAGCATGGCATCAATAGGTCTTTCAAACAAATAAAAAAAATCGATGTCTCACATACACTTTGTTTTATTTAAATTTAAAGATAGCAAGCGCTTAATGAAAGACCCTACAGTTTAAGTTTTGAACCTAAACAAATTTCGCATTGTGGAAGTCTTCTTAGATGCATACTTCCAGTAGTCAGTATTTTTTTATAGGGAATTTCCTCCTCTTTAAGAATCTTTTTGTTTCATTCCTTGAATATTTAGTTTTGATGTTATTAACAAGAAGCTGAATACCTCATTTTTCCTTGATTGTTTTGTTTGTAACAACTACAAAATCCTTCGAATAGATATTTTTAGTAGCTTTATATCTATTTTCACGTTTTTCAACTTGTTGATTGGACTATCTCCTAATGAACAAAAAACGGTTCACCATTTTTGGGTGAATTAAAAAACAACTTCGATGTGAAAACTAAAATCAATGCATAAAGGCATTCACCTTCTATGCCAATTCATCAATCAAGAAAAGACAAAGATAGATAATAAAAATGCGGGGGTGTAAAAAGACTGAATAAAAATGCAACAACCACCTCACAACCTTTATTTTCAACAATACAATTATACATGTTAACAGTTCAATCATCATTATATTTACATGAAAATAACCATGCATCAAAAGTAAAATAATTTCAGTTAGCCAAATCTTCCTCGAAAGCATCACTAGTTGCTGGTAACTTTTCGAATCTTTCCTGAGCTTTCTTCCAAATAGACTGTTTCTCGTTGGGGACCTTAACTGCCACGTGAGCTTCGTTACTACCAATACCAGCAGTTCCTTGATTAGCAACCGGCCTCACCTGTGTAAGAAAAATATGAATGTCCTGTGATGTCTAACCAATGACGATTGGTTAGGCAAAGGATCAGAGAAACTGGTAGGAGAAACATGTTTATCGATTCTTTTTCTGATCCTTGCCCAACCAGTCCGTCATTTGAAAGTCTGTCACCCACAAGGGTCTATTTTAGACCCGTCTGTATCCATCTTGTATGGAAAAACGTCAGACAGCGGTGATACTTACTGGTTCTAAACGACCTTCCCCGTCTTTTCCTAAAGACTGCCCTTCTTTCCACCCCATTTTGGCGAGGAGTTTGAACCCTTTGTTTTCCTTATCTATAGACCTGAAAATCACACGTTATTTAGTTTTAATCGTGTAAAACACACGTCTCCACTTGTCTTACTCATCTAACGATGCCACCTTGGTTTTTTCGTGCGGGTTTTGACTGCCAACTGTTTCCCTCCGTTTTTGGGCCCTGTCTGTATAACCGGCTGCTAATTTGGGGTCTTCTCCGTATTCTGCACCCACTCCGCATTTCATTTTCAGGTTTTTCAACTCATTCTTGTGCCTTTCTGATCTGCTAATTGTCGTCACTATTTCTTTTTCGGGAACTGAAAATCACGAGAATATTTTTGAAGAATAGTAGAAAAGATGACAATGAATTGATGGATGTAGCCGTTACTTGGTAAGAGATCATCATGAAAATTAAGAAAGGAAAATTTCTGTTTTAACTACTTTTTTGTAACTAAAATTACTGGAGTTTCGTCCTATAACGACATTTTCAAAGTTATACATTAAACTGTAAAATATTAATTCCTTCATTTAGCATAAGCTAATATACAATGTTTGATCCCAACTATCATTAGGCTGATGTCAAAATATTGAAACAATGAATTACATATATATAGATAGATAGATAGATAGATAGATAGATCTTTATTTAAATAGGATATCCTAATAATATACAAATCAACTAGAATGGTAGAAATAAAAAAAAACAAGGTATGTGTTACATATAGAAATGACTTAAATGTATGACAAACATAAGTTCAATAAAATATTTTTAAAGACATTACTACAAAAACAGCAACATTATACATTCGAAAAATTTCAATGCAACATGTAGAAAGATAAATTGCATAATTATTTAAAATATATAACGAACATTAGATGAATGGAATTATACAAATTACAGCTACAGGTAACAAAGACATAATACATATCATATTTGTACATTTAAAACAAATTTCTTCAGTTCATTTTTGAACATGTTCAGAGATGGGCTATTTTTAATTGCATTAGGTAATTTGTTGAACGGATCAAAACCCTTGAAAAACAATGAGTTCATAGTATTTTTGTTTTTTGTTCTGTTAATATATAAGTTATTATTATTTCGAGTGAAGTGGTGGTGAATATCGTGATGAAAGACAATATACTGATTAAAATAAGATGGTCCTAAATTGTTCAATATTTTGTATACGAAGATCATTGTGAAGTATAACAGTCTTTGGGAAATGGATTGCCAATTTAAAACATTGAGCATAATAGTGATAGGAGTATCTCTACGGCACTTCAAAATGATTCTCATACCACGATTCTGAAGTTTTTGGAGTTGAGACAATTTATTCTGATTGAATAGATATAGGATAGAGGAACAATAGTCGAAGTGTGGCTGAACAATTGACTTGTAAACTGTGATACTATGATTGGTTACATTCATAAGTAATAAACTTCAACCGCTCATATGAAATATCTACACATATGTGGGCAACGAAGGTAAGACAAAAGTATTGATACAGATACAAAGCAACAAACAACACTATAAAAACATTGCAATAGTAATGAAGTTATTAAACTTAAAAAATAACAATAACAATAAAATGGTGATGCATCTTATATATCAGTACCATTGTTTGATAGTACACATAGTCTTTTAATGACATCCATTTAAATTCTCTCAACATGTTGACTATTGGCGTGTCTCTTGGTACCCCCAGTATGATTCTATTTTGTTGCTTTTGAAGTCGATCCAACTCGTTTTATTAGCTTTATTGAAGAACAGAAAGATGTGGAAAACTAGTATATTATAAATTGTAATTTTCGACCATCTAGATAGGCTAGGTGATACTCTCACCAGAAAACTGACCTTATTGGTGTTAGTTTTTATCACTTTCAATACACGTTCTTTGAATGTTAGTCCTTGGTCAATCAATACTCCCAAATACTTCATCACTTTTACACTTTCAATATCCTCATTAGCAATATTTATACTAATTCCTCTATTTTTATTTCGTCATAACCTGTTTTATTACTCAGTAAGACATTTCGTCTTTTCACTATTCTGTTTAAAAGTGTTGAGATTATACCACCGACTAACTCTGCAGAGCTCACTATTTAGAGTATCTACCAGCTCATTAACGTTACGAGAACAGTAGTATATTTATTTATTTATTCATTCAACGGCAAAGCCAATTTACAAAAACATATTATACAAACTGTAAGGAACTACAAAGTATTTTTTACTGATCATGTTATCAAATTCAACTCCCAGATCGCGAATAAATGTTTCTCTTTCAAGAGCTATATTATTCAATGTATATTCAATGAATATTGGACTAATTTTAGCGAACGTAATGATTTGACACTTATCAATGTTTACTTCTAACAAATTATTTCTACACCACATGGAAAAGGCTTCGAGATTTTTTTGAACTAATTCAGCATCTTCACGGCAAGTAATTGCTCGATAAAGATTGAGATCATCAGCAAACATAAGAAATTTTGAATATTAGAAAACAAACACTATGTTCGATACAAACAAGTTGAACAGCACTGGGCCCATATGGGATCCCTGTGGTACCCCTGATGGAACCTGAATGGGCGTAGATGTTGTACCTCCGTATTTTACAGACAGAGTTCTACCAGTTAAGAAGCTATTGATTACTTAGAAAACATTCCCGTCTATACCAAGCGCTTGAATTTTAGATATAAGTAGGCCGTGGTTGATTCTATCAAAGGCTTTGGAAAAGTCAGTATAGACAGAGTCATTCTGTAGCCTCATCCCAAGATTTTCAATTAAGTAGTTTGTGTAAAGAGCAAGGTTGGTACAACTGGATTTACCTTCTGAGAAACTGTGTTGTTGGGAATTTAGTAAAGAGTTGTGTCATCTGCAAACAAACTAATTTTGCAATCAGAGATCTTGAAAACAAGGTCATTTACATACAGAAGGAAGAGTAAGTGCCCAAGTATACTACCCTGTGGCACTCCATTATCATTAATGATTTCGGAGGAGGTACCTTTGTTATTTGTTTTCTATCACTCAAATAGTCTCTGAACCATTTCAGTACTGTGCCAGTTATTCCATAGTACTGTAGTTTTAAAAGTAATCTCTTTCAACAGCTTTCTTTTGAAGGTTAGCATTAACTGAAAAAGAGGTGAGTGCAACAAGACTATGTGTTATTTTTCAGCCAGGTAGTATATGATGAAAATAATAATATATTTATTTCAAATAGGCATCCTGATATACAAAAACATTTTAAAATTGGATAGACAAAGTCACAGGTCCAACTTCATAACATTAAAATATGTATGCTCTGAATTATCCAAGCATTCAATAAATAGAAAAAATAACAATGTAAATTACAAATACTAGATATATATATATATATATATATATATATATATATATATATAAAGTATGATGAACTGTTTTCTCGGGTTTCGCTCCCTGTTCTGTGTATTTTCCCCCCATAAGGATTATTTTCACAATGTTTCGGCAAAGTCTCATTTGCCATCTTCTGGTGATGTCTGGTTTTTTCAACGAGACTGATATTTTGAAGATGAACACCATGGTAAGATAGAACAGACGGTCTTTCACAGAAAGCCAATCCAGGACTTCCAACATTGTTGTAGTTGGCGTATATCTATTACATCGTAAAATTAGGCGCATGCCTCTATTCTGTAGTTTTTGCAATGTAGTCAAACATTTTGCATCAAGTTATGATAGTAAAGTAGGGCAGTTATCGAAATGTGGTTGAATGATTGATTTGAAAACTGTAATGGAAGTCTGAAACGGAAAGCAACTGTTTACACGGCCAAAGAAAAATAGTTTTTTAGCAATTTTATTGCGGATATAATTGAAATGTTTTTTCATATTCAGTGTTTGATCCACTATGGACCCCAAATATTTGAATTCCTCGACAATTTCAATTTTTTTATTGTAAATATTTATAATTATAGATGTTTTGTCAATTGAATTATGTTTTGTTGTAATTATCATTGCTTTCGTTTTATTGACATTGAGCTTGAGTTCATTAATGTTGAGGAATTCAGATATTCTGATCATAATACCATTAATTTTATTGATAGCTGTTTGTAATTCAGGTTCACTCACTGCAATCAGAGTATCATCTGCAAATAGGTTGATGAATTCACATCCATTAATGAAGTTGATGTCATTAATGTAAAGAACAAACAGAAGCTGGCCCAAGACACTACCTTCAGGTACGCCATTATCGACACCTTTTAGGTTTGAATATGTCCCGTTAATTTTAGTCTGTTGAGTTCGAACATAGAGGTAGCTTTCAAACCATTCAAGTACTGAACCAGAAATTTCATAATATTTGAGTTTTTTTAGTAGGATATGACCGTCAATTGTCTCAAATGTCCTTTTGAAGTCTAGGAACACTGCCACTGTATATTTATTATCATCAACAGCAAGTTTCCATTTGGATATTGAAACTTGTAACGCTGTTTCACATTAGTGTTCACATCGAAAACCAGATTGGTTCATCATGAGTTTAAATACGTAGAGGCCTGGCAGGGTTAAGATTCCAGAATTCCCAAACAAGACTTTCATCATGCCTCTCAATATATTTTTCTGCATAACAAATGCACCGTTTGTATAACTTGCTGGTTCCCCCACAATGAGATCTCATGGCAAAGCACTCTGTAACTCTATTTTTAAGCAATACTCACCCTTGGCTTGAATCAGCCCCGGCTCGCAATGCCCGCACGTCTGGCTTCCTTCGTGGACGTGGCACAGAAACACTGTCGACCCTATCTGCAGCCTGCTGCCATGCTCCACTGCGATTGGTTCACTCTCCTGCTTCGAAGGCGATATCCGCTTGCCGTTCAGCAGCGTACCGTTTCTCGAGCCCAGGTCGACGACGTAGAACAGGCCCGTGTCCTTGTCGAAGGTGATCTTGAGGTGGTGCTTGCTGGCGCTAGCGTCGGGCACCAGGATGGAGTGGCTGCCCTCGCGGCCCAAGGTGCCCCCTTCGAAGGTTATTATGTGCAGGGAACCCTCCTTCAGCTTGGAGCTGTCGGTCGATTCGACGATGACGCGCATGCAGGGGGGCCACTGCTTGGAGATGTCTGCAAGGCGAGAATCGGGAGATATAGTAGAATGGCAGGTCTATGCCCTACTTTCAGGGAATAATAATGATAATATTTATTCAATTGAATCACCTGTAGATGATTTCAAAAACTACACCTCAGGATTTGATCTTGACAAACTTTATTTGAAAAATATATCACATGTTTCGCTAGCACAGGAGCTTTATGAAGTGATTCAAATCACTATGCAAGCGAAACATGTTGTGATATATTTTTCAAATAGTTTGTGGAGATCAAATCGTTAGGTGTAGTTTTTGAAATTACTATGGGCCTTCATCAAGTTTAATCAATATTAAAATTAGTCTCATGATGCAAACTTTCAATTTGGACTCCGCTAATGTTGAAATTATTTATCGCGATCTCTTGGAAAAATGTGAAAAAGTAATCAACGATATGGCGCCTATAGAACAGTGTCGATATAAGTCAAATATTCCATGGTTCGATTATGAAGTATTTGATAAAATTCAATTAAGGGACAGAGCTTACAGAGATTTCCGAAATAACTCTAATAATGAAACTCAAAGTAAATGGCAAATTTTCAAACGGTTTAGAAATGAGGTGACAAACCTTCTGAAAGTAAAGAAAAGGCAGTACTATTTTGATAAGATTGATATATTCAGAAACAATCCAAAAGAAATGTGGAAAACACTAAAAAAATTAGTTAATAAAAATGATCTGAACACTCCACTCAATATAATTTTTGATACATCAGATGGGCAAAAAACTATAAAAGACAACTTAGAAATAGCACAAAGTTTTAATCACTACTTTATTGAAAGCATTCACAGTATAGTTCATAGTATAAATATTAATGAAGACTGGACCAACTTAAATAATAATATATACATGCCATTCGATAAATTTGAAGTACTCACAATGCCTCACTTACGAAAAATAATCCGCGGCATGAACAATATATTTTCTATTCATGAAATATTGAACTGTAGGATGCTAAAGGAGATATTTGAAACTATAGGACATGTTATTCTAAATTTCGTTAATACATCGTTAACTACTGGTGAAATTCCACAAAGTTTGAAAATTAGCACTATTGTACCAATTCAAAAAGTTCCTAATACCAATAAAGCTGATGAATTTCGCCCAATCAATACATTACCACCTATCGAAAAATTACTCGAAGTGGCTGTATACGATCAGTTATTACATCATGTTGAGTCAAATTGTATTTTAATGAATAATCAGTCAGGATTTCGAAAACAGTTTTCATGCGAGTCCGCGTTACAATTAACTTTATGCCATATAAAAACTCAATTGGATAATAAGAAATATGTAATTACTGTGTTCCTTGATCTGAAGAGAGCATTCGAAACCATTGATCGTAAAATATTGTTGGATAAACTCAAGCAATATGGGATAAGGGGCAAGGTATACCAATGGCTAAATAAGTACCTCCAGCAACGTAGCCAAAGGGTACGTTTCAAGTCTGAAGTTTCGTCTGAGTTAGATAATGATGTTGGCATTCCACAGGGAAGTGTTTTGGGCCCATTATTGTTTCTATTATACATTAATGATATTAACCTCTTTGTGGAATGCGAATTCATTAACCTCTTTGCTGATGATACCTTAATTGCTTGTAGTGACGTCTGCCTAGATACGGCTATTCAAAAAATGAATAATGTTTTACAATCAATTAGCAAGTATTTGAGTTTGAATAAATTGAAATTGAATGTGTCTAAAAGTCAGGCTATGATATTCACAAGTAAATACAGATATGATACCATTAATATTAATAGCCTTAACCTAAACATCAATAATGAACAAATTGAAATTGTATCGAATATCAAGTATTTGGGCTTCCAGTTGGATAACTTTCTGAACTTCAATACCCATTTCAATTATATTCATAAAAAAATTTCAAAAAAACTTTATTTTTTCTCTCGTATAGCCCAGGAATTATCAACCGAAACAAAAATCACGGTATATAATTCAATTATTCAACCGCATTTTGATTATTGCTCATCAGCCCTGTTTTTGTTTGATCTTACTAAGCTGAATATGCTACAAAAACTTCAAAATCGTGGCATGAGAATAATTCTGAGAACTAATCGTCTCACCCCCATAAGATCTATGTTAGCAACGCTTAATTGGTTCTCAGTCGAAAAACGATTGTATTATTTCACAATGATTTTTGTATATAAAATATTGAATAACCTGGCTCCTGCTTACTTTCATACATTTATAATATTGAATAGAGACATTCACACTTATAACACTCGGGGTAAAAATGACATTCACATTAGCAGCACTGCTTATCGCAGTACTATGAACTCTTTATTTTTCAAAGGTTTCCAAGAATTTAATAAACTACCAGACTTCATTAAAACATCATCAGCGTTGAATTTGTTTAAAAAACAATTGAAAGAACTTATTAAGATAAAATAGATATCGTACTGAAAGCAATTCTTGTAATTTTTGTAATTCTACTAATTCTATTTTTAAAACTGTGATTTTCGTATATTATTGTTGCATTGTATTTCTTTTTTTTGTGTTTGTCTAATGTTGTATATATATACCGTTGATTTAATTGGGATATATATGTATATTAGGGTTACCTATTTTTAAATAAAGATCTATATATATATATATATATATATATATATATATATATATATATATATATATATATATATATATATATATATATAAGTAACGGCCGAATCAATCAGAAAATATATAGATGACATTGAGTATGTCAAAACGTATACAAATACAAAATTAAAAATACAAATTCCGTGCACTTAGAGGCACAGTATACAATGGGATGATTCAGGATAATTTAGATTTTTATTGAAAATTATATATTATCAAATTAGTGTTAGTGTTAGGAATCACACGTTAAAAGGTAAGATCTCGTTAGTCCTTAGCTCGCACAAGTTTCTCAACTTCTGAGAGTTGTTCGTATGGGAGCGACAGCTGATAAACGAAAAACACAGATTTTAAACAGAACAGAACAGATCTCCCAAGTATCCCACAAAACTTTCCGGTTTTTATGTCAATTAACAACTGAGCAAGAGCAATTGAAAATGTGAGATCGCCCGCGGTACATCTTGACGTCATACCAGGCAACGAGCTTGGAGTGGTGGCAACTGGGCCTGTAGTTAGAGATTATGAATCGCTGCCATCGCCGCCAGCACTCCCTTGTCGCCGAGTCGACCGATGTGACGTCAAGCTTGACCACATTCAACTATTAGTGGGGAATGTTCCTCCTGACGAAAATCAAGTAGTTTTCATAAAAGAGCTCTAAAACAACGCATTTCAACCTTTTTCTTCAAAAAATTATTTAAATACTTAAAAAAGAGGAATGAAATAACGCATTCAACATTTAAAGGGATTCGTTTCTATTTCACCATTTGGCAATATCGGTTATAGCTAATAAAGGACAATGAATCTGTTACCTGTATGAGACAAACAAAGTTGACAGATTTCAGAGGCGTGCTATTCTATTTACTTATGTTCAGAGTTCCGAGACATTCTGTGACATGACATTTTGTGCACCTAACCTATCTTCCTCTATATAAATAAATAACAAAACAACTGTTGTTTATGTGGCTTGTGGAGGTGGTATTGAACAACAATTTATATTTTGCCTCAATTGTTGGTTTATAAAGATAATTTTCCTTTTTTAAAGTAGAATATCTAGGTACGTATAAATTATTTCAACTTGACATAGGCGCTGTTGCCAATATGTGAATTAGAAACAAATCCCTTTAAAAATTAAAACCCAACATTTGAAACATTAATTTGAATACTTTTCGAAGTGAATTTGAAGAACTTTATTTTGTTCAAACTTGCATTTGCTGTAATAACCCAAATTGAGAAACATTCCCCATTTGAGGGAGAAGATGAAGAGTGAAATTTCAGTTTTTTTACAGATGTACTATTTGGAACATAAACTTTCAAATTAAATAAAAAAAAGTTAAATGAGCCCATTTACATAGATAATATAATATATAATAGTCAAAACCAAAAATAATCTGTTATTTATGTAACAGTATCGTTTTTAAAATCTTCCTGAAATGAAGAAAAGAGAAATGAAACTTTCTGTTTTTTACCACTTTTATTTGTAACTAACGTTACTGAAGTTTCGTCCAATACGTACATTTTCAAACTTATATAATAAACTCTTCCTTAAATGTTACACATGTACAGGGTGATAAGTTATCATCCATATATTCTTTGAGAGAATAATAGAATTTATCCAGGAGCAACTCTTTGATTTAATAGTTATACTGTTTTAGAGCCAGACTTTTTATTGTACTTGGAAGTTTATTGTACAATTTAATGGCCATAAGGCTGGGATATGATTCAGATACAACTACAACCAATCTGTGTGTTGGCACTTCCAACTGTAGGGAATTTCTAGTATTATAATTCTTATTACCATCAAGAATAGGAAAACTGGTTATATGCGGTTTTATATATTTTAATATCACATAAATGTTTATACTTGTAACAGTCAATATTCTGAGATTTTGAAGATGAATTTGCAACTTGTCCTTCTAGTAACTCCTGCTATGGTTTTTTTTGGAATTTTGAGTATTCTGGAACAATCACTAGATGCTCCCCAAGCTATAATACCATAGGAAACATTACAATGAAAGTATGCATGGCAGTACATTATTAAGAGTGATCTATTTACATTCCAGCGTTAAATACAATAAGATATTGAGGATATCTTTTTACAAATCTTATCAATGTGCTTGTTCCATTTGAGATTTTCTGTTATTTTCAAACCCTCTTGTTGTCGAATAGATGCATCAATTGACGTTACTAGTGAACTGTTATCTAGAGTGGTTCTTGAATGATTACGTCAAATTCACCTAATGTTTTGCTCAAAGCTGTATCATCTGCACACATTATAGTTTTGATATTCAATGAGGTCATGGGATAAGGTAAACCATTAAAATTCAGGCCATATTTTTCAGCTGATCCCACTATTGCTATCTTGGAAATGTTAAGATTTTCAAGGTCGGTAAAATTGGACAAGAGTTTCCTATCTTCTGAAACTAGAATACTGTCGTTTCAGATCAAGAACATCAGAGGTTATCTTTAAAATATCTACCAAAACTAGAATTGTTGAATTTTGTTTCATGTCTTTACCGCCTCCATTTGGAATGATATAAAAAAAGGCAGATGAACTTTGGATACCGTTTCATTGTTGTTATAATATGATATAAACCAATTTACAATGTGGCGTTTCTTCCAGTAGATTTCATCAACTTTATTTTTTCAATACAGACCCCTTATTTTTTGTATCGATCTTTGTAGCTACTGTAATAACAAATTCAAATATGTTAATTCCAAAACAAAGTTAGGAAATAGGCCAATAAACATAGATACCATATAGGAAAAGGAAAAATTTCGACTTTCTCATATCAACTTTTCATCACTCCTCACCTCCATTTCTTGACACCTTAAATTCCCTTACCAATTTATGAAATTGCAGTGTCGAATAGAAAATTTCGTGTGAGATGAAGCAAATAGTCACCAGCTGTAAATAATCATGAAAAAAAATCCTACTGAATGGAGATGAACAGTAAGTAATAACCCATTGGCAATAAAAATTAAAAATGCTTATACCGCTCGAATCCGAGTCAGCCCCATCATTGGAAGAAATCCCTCCGCTGTCAGAACATTCTCCCTCCTCAAAATCCCTATTGGGCGAGTGCGAATTTTCGTCCCCACGCTGTCGTTTAGTGTCCTACAAACAATACTGTATTATTGATCTATACGTACCCAGAGCAATGGATCGTAGATTATTTATGCTCATATTATTGAAAGAGTTCTCTAGGTCCTCCAAATCAGAAGAAGACTTTACCTGGAACAATGAGACATCATTAAAATCAATTATTATGCAACGGATCAGTACTCACTTTATTTCTGCTGCCATTTTTGTTTTTACGTTTTTTTCTTCTGGTTGGTTTTTGCTCTGCTGGTTGTAAGCTCACTTGAGAATGGAACTCGTAAGACTTGGTATCTTGATTGTAATTTAAATATGTTCCTGTTGAACCGTCATAATAGAGTCCATATTCCTATATTGAAATTAAATATAATCAATCATCTTAATTTTTCATTAAAACTTTTGAATTTTATTATAATATGAGACAAAATGTCAGAAGTTTCCACACAGTTTCCATCAGAGAAATAAAAGTGGAACGTGTTAAAGTAATTCGACTTTATCTGTACTGAGAACGTGTTTTAAAAAGGTTTTCGAGATATTTGACAATTAGAAAGATTAAGTTTTCATTCTCCAAAAAAGTTACATACCGCATTATAATAATATCCTGTATTATAATCGTAATACATTCCAGATGTTTCTTCATAGACAAACCCAGTGTTTTTCATAGCCATTTCAGCTGCGTCTTTGATATCGTCTGCCAAACTTTTTGGCTCACCAACTGGCATCTCAGTGCCTACATCAGAATTACAAACTGTATATTCTGTGTCTGCTTCGAAATCAGTTTGTGTAAAAACATCTACGAGTTTATCAGTCTTCTGAAAAAAAAGTATGAACTATATAATATTGAACTACTTTGCAACATTCGACTTACTTTCAGCTTGTTTTTCAATTTAACTATCTTCTTCAGGTGCTTTACTATCAGTTTTTCCAGTTTCTGGATGTACTCTAGAGCGCCTGGAATGTCTTTCAATGTCTCTTTCAAATCGGGATCGATTTCTGATTTGTACTTAAAATCGGAATCTGCTTGAAAAAGATCTTCACAAGAGAATTTGGCATCTCTTGGGATATCTGCTTTATCAGTCATTTTACTTAAAGAAAAAATATATAGTTTCCTATAATACGATATTAAAAATATTTTTAGAACATTGTAGATTCATTTTCGTTATGTTTAAAACTCCTTAAAACCAGCAAACATTACACATTATCATTCAATCTACCGACACTACATTAAGAAATCTAGCGCAGATATTTTCATGTACTACAATAACGTGAAATGTCAAACCACAGAATAGTGAACAATTGTTTATATTCTGTGATCTCAAACGTCAATAGGTATTGTCAAGATGGCCACTGCTTTCCGAACCATTCCAAATTCAATGCTGCGTTCCGTTATTCACTTAAAATTCATAAAATCAATCCCTCAAAGTAGCATCCATACTTGTTCAATTTACCCAAAATTTTTACTGATAAGAATGGACATCACAAATTGCAGCAAAGAGATTGAAATATCGGATTATCTGATCTTTATCGCTAATCGGGAAAATCATAGCACCACAAAACATATGTAATACTATGTCATCTTTCATTAGAGTATGTCCCAATGTAATGAAATGCTAACCGACACCCTTTGTTCAAGAAGCATTTACCTGAGAAAACATGAATGGGTGGTTTCTTTTGGAACACAAGACATAAATATTCGGATTCATGGAACGGTAAATATGGGATCAAACTCCTACCTTAGAACTAGTGAGTTTAAGGTAATTCTTTCTTACTATGTGGTTTACTTGCGGAGAAAAGTAGAGATCATTTCGAAAATTGCAATAATATAAGCCAAGGTATCAATAAATTGTTTATAAAAGTTGATGATACATGATCATGTCGGACGGACGATAAAGTTCCAAAGTCAATACTTGTCCAATTGATAATTAGCGAAGTCTTATTTTTCAACATGTCATGCTGAATTGTTATGAAAATCAACAAAATATATGGAATGGCACCTATTATCTGCACCACCTGAATGAAGTATCTAGTTTTCGATTTCCTAGCCCACTATTAACATCAAATCATACATTTAATAAAAACATTCATGCACATGTCGTTAGTTTTTCAATTGTAACAAATCAACAATTGTTATCTATTTTGTATATATTACATATATTTATAAGGTATTTTTGAGCACAATATTCTTAGAATAACTTTAATGTTGAGTCCTTGAGTTCCGAGTTCAATAGGTACAAATCACTATAAACAAGTTGACTGAATGAAAACTACGAAAATGTAAAGAGACATCTCATTTTACTTTAATACAACTAACACTATCGTTGAATGAAAATGAACAGTATTTGTAAAAAAACACCAAACAATGTAATTATTTATTTCCTAAATCGATCAATAGTCAGTTTTTTCAAAAATCATCTTTTCTGGTTCTTGATAGAATTATCTTCTGGAGTAGCTAAAAGTAGTACACCACCTGTAAGGCAAGTCATGAGTAGATCAGAAGAGTGATTTTTATAAGTAACGACATATTTTTACCTGTAGGCTTAACTCTTATAAAAACAAGTTTCTTAGTTGTTACAATCTTCTGTTCATTTTCTGGTTCGAAAAGATCCTAAAAAAAAATAAGAAAACGGATATGACGAAATGACATTCAAAACTAAATTAACAAACAATAGAATCGACGACACTTTTATTATTTGGGTAGTTTCTCGATCAAATCAAAATCTATGCGAGTCTATATTCTGACGTTTTTTTAACTTAATGTACTGTAGATATATAATAGATGGAACTCTCCATGATCTTACCTTCAGAGTATATTGTTTAGAACTATTAATACCCAATTCGGACAACGTGAAATTAATTCTGCGAGGGTACCCATCGACTCTGTGACTTAGAAATCCAATTGCATACGAATAACTGTCGTCTATTTTTGGAAGCACCGGCTTGGTCCAGATATCGATCCTTTCTTTCTGAAAATAAAAATATGAAATTCGAATGGACATGATATTGAAATTGGTCATGTTTATATTTGTTCAGATAAAGTTGACCTATTGTGAGCCCCAATGAATTTTCAGTGGAAATGATGATTCAAATCATTCGTATACACGAAAAATAACAAAGGTCTTAGCATGTAACTTTGGGGAACACCTGACTGAAATCACTAATTGTATTATGTACAACTATCCTTTCAGTTCTTCCTTGCAAAAAAGACCCTCGAAAAAAAAGTCTCCATTTTGAGAGAAAAAGAGAGTACTCTTTCATAAAGACAATGCATCGAATCACAAATAAATGAAAACGATCGCAAAATTGCATGAATTGGGCTTCGAATTGTCTCCGTATCCACCATATTCCCCAGATCTGGTCCCCAATGACTTTTTTTTGTTCTCAAACATCAAGAGAATAATCACTGGAAAGGAATTTAGCGCCGATGAAGAAACTGAAGTCGAACTGAATGGAATAATAAAATCAATAAAAAAAATTATATGTTAGCCTATTAACTTTCCAGCCCAACTGTTAATTATCAATAATTCCTGTACGAGTTTTCTCCAAAAAAATATGATTACTGAATTTTAAACTTTTCTATTTCATCTTTTGAAGAGCACTCAGATGAATAGTGATGTACTTACGGTTAAAACAAGTCGACCCATGATCCCTAAAGGATCCTGATTGACGGCTATCACATCTTTGTTGAGGAGAATATCTTTTGCTTTCTGATCGATTGTGCGTAAATCAACAGACATAATGAGAGGAGCAGCCATTACGGCCCAAATGGCCATTTGGGCCTTACTTTGTTCGAAGCTCAGACCGTAATTTCCAATGATCAGCTGGAATCAGAGCGATGATAACACTTTGTCAAATATGCGTGCGATTCCTTACTCCGAATATTTTTTAAAAATTCTGAGTTAAAGTGTAATATTACCATATCTGGGTCGTTCCAGTGCCCCGGGCCAGAAAACTGCGAAATCCTGTCCTGGTTATCAGCGAACCATTGCAAAATTTCGGTAACGTTATACCAGGAATCTTCAATGTCGTCCCAGTTTCTCCAAAGGTTGCACACCTCCGACAACAACGAATAATTCGACTGAAACATTGAATAAAGTATGAAGACACTCATCGTTAATATTCAAAATTTTTACTGGTTGTTTCAAAAGTTTTGTCCGTATGGTGGTCTGTCTCACCCATATCATTCTCCCCAAACACTTCGATAACTTTCTCACCGGTAGAATGTTTGCCAATCAGAACCAGACAAAAACGGCCATAGTCGATTTCATCGAATCTCGAGCGCTCCATTTCCATAATGACGAAATTAATCGACCTGTGTCACGTTGGCAAAACTGCAGTGATTCAAATGACGCTTATTCCGATCAAATTGAATGAGGAGTCACTGAGAGATTACAGTTTAAAGCAGACTCATAGGAACGGACAAAACTTTTGTAACAACATAATATAATACAGCAGGAATTCCTCACTTTCAGTCCTTCAGGTTCTTGATAGGCTGGCCAACTGCAAGAGTAAACTATTGGACGACCGGTCGCGTTCAAATATTTGCCCATTTTGATGTAACCTGAAAAGATATTCCGTTTATAATACTATCAAGTTAGCCCTCTTATGCAAAATATGCACTTACCTCCTTCTATCGTATGATAATCCGAATAACAGCCATCCAATTTCAAGTAATCCACGCCCCATTCGGCAAAAGTATTCGCATCGATTTCCAAGTAATCTTTACTGCCTGGGTAACCACCACACGTAAGGGTTCCATAGTCTCCGTAAATTCCAAATTTCAACCCCTTACCGTGTACCTATAACACGGTAAACCAAATGAAGGAATATGTCGGTGCCAACGTAGACGTTTGCCGTGCACCTGATTTAAAATGTTTCAAGTTGAGGTAGAAACTTTGCTTACGTAGTCTGACAGGTTCTTCAATCCGCTGGGAAATCTGATTGGATCCGGTTGAAGTTTGCCTTCACTTGTTCTCTCTTTGGATGCCCAACAGTCGTCTATCATAATGTATTCGTAGCCTGCTTCAAGATATCCATCAGATGCCAGGTGGTCTGCCATAACTCGAAATAGGTTTTCACTGTTGACAAATTGCTACTGCTTAAAAATCTGCTATGTGCTAAGTCTACTGTGACTGTATTTCTGTGTAGACACCAAGAAAAGTCATACCACATGGCTGACTCTTCGTCTGCGTGAATTAAATAATATATATAGATAGATAGATAGATATTTTATTCATCTCATTACACAGAAGTGTATATACATACGTCACATATAGTAGATTCAAATTGTTAATTCAAATTGTTATAGGAAACCGCTGAATCACTATTACATTGCCAAGAACCTTTGAGAAAGACGACGTACCGCTATTAGATACAGCTATCTTTTACCCCAACCTCGTCCCCCAAGTTTAGTACGACTTATGTTCAGACATCTGCGATTTTATCAAGCCATACACCTATGAAGGAAAAGCTGAGGAAAAATACAAAGAAAATGAAGAGTTGAGAAGGAAACTTGCAGATGTGCCTAATTTAATATCTTTAAGTCACCTGCAGAACTGATTATTGAGGCTTGCCTATCAGGAGAGATCGCTGATTTTCTCAATTTACAATTACGCCTAAGTCAAAATGCACCCAAAGGTAGAATGAATACTATTAAATTTAAATACAAACGTTTATCAATATACTTTTCTGAACCAAAAGTATATAAAAATGTTTTAATGAAACTGTTTTGCTTGCCAGCACCACGAACTCGTTGACACGTTGTGGCGATGACTTTGACGGGCCTCTTTTTGTCGAGTCAGTTATCAAGGGAATAAAGTGAAAACTATAATAGTTGTTTTATTGAAAGTCAATCCTAGTCAAGGATATAACATTAATTGACGGTTCACATATGTGACAAGAGTTAGTCTCTTGAAGGACCAGTGAAATCGCCGTACGAAATAAGTAACTTACCACAAAATCTTCTATAATACCCTTAAATTTCGTTTTTATATGAGGGCACGACTACGGTAAAAGGGCGAAATCGGCTCCGCACTTCGTTTCAAGGTCACCGAGAACTTTATAAATGAAAGTAGTGGGAGCTGAGTTACTGGTTGATTTTTACTGTGATGTGACAGCGAAGTTTGTTTCGAAATTGCTGAATTTTGGCAAAAAATAACCGTTGCATGAGCATCGCTCAACACTTGTTGATTGACGTCGATGGCGATCAAATGTCAAGGTTTTGCGCACTGTTTTCTTCAATTATCGTGGCACAGAAGTCTTCGCCACATGGTCGTACCACAGTATAATAATACAACCAGTAGCTTCTTACCACGTGATCCGCCCGAGTTGCCAGGGACCTTCAACCGCTCTTAGGATGAGATTCTCATCCAACGCGTTCAGTGCTGTAGTATCAAAGGATTTAACGGTTCCATGGGCATCGGATTAGTTATAATAAACGGTCGGAAATTGCTATTGTGTTTAATTTATTCGCTGTTGTTATTATTGTTTTTAGTTTCTGTAGTTGGTTATAAGTAATTTACCACAAAATATTCTATAACCTTAAATTTCGTTTTTATATGAGTGGATGCCTATGATAAAAGAACGAAATGACTCCACACTCCGTTTCGAGGTCACCGAGAACTTTATAAATGAAAGTAGTGGGAGCTGAGTTACTGGTTGATTTTTACTGTGATGTGACAGCGAAGTTTGTTTCGAAATTGCTGAATTTTGGCAAAAAATAACCGTTGCATGAGCATCGCTCAACACTTGTTGATTGACGTCGATGGCGATCAAATGTCAAGGTTTTGCGCACTGTTTTCTTCAATTATCGTGGCACAGAAGTCTTCGCCACATGGTCGTACCACAGTATAATAATACAACCAGTAGCTTCTTACCACGTGATCCGCCCGAGTTGCCAGGGACCTTCAACCGCTCTTAGGATGAGATTCTCATCCAACGCGTTCAGTGCTGTAGTATCAAAGGATTTAACGGTTCCATGGGCATCGGATTAGTTATAATAAACGGTCGGAAATTGCTATTGTGTTTAATTTATTCGCTGTTGTTATTATTGTTTTTAGTTTCTGTACTTGGTTATAAGTAATTTACCACAAAATATTCTATAACCTTAAATTTCGTTTTTATATGAGCGCATGCCTATGGTAAAAGAACGAAATGAACTCCACACTCCGTTTCGAGGTCACCGAGAACTTTGTGAATTTATGAATGAAAGTAGTGGGAGTGGACTTACTGGTTGATTTTTTTTATTATGGTCGTACGGTCAAAAAAGAGTATTTATTGTCTTGATGTTATGCGCCGCTTGCGAGAAGCAATACTAAGAAAACGTCCGGTATTGTGGAAAAACAACCCATGTCTTTTGCATCACGATAATGCACCTGCTTACTCGTCATTGCTAGTTCGTGATTTTTTGGCCAAAAGCAATACTGTAATCATGCCTCAGCTACCGTATTCACCAGATTTGACCCCCTGAAACTTTTTCCTGTTCCCAAGATTGAAGATACCCATCAAAGGACGGTGTTTTGCGACGATTGAGATAACCACGTGTACATACGTAACTCGTGGTTATCTGAATAAGTTATTAAAAAAGCTCTCAAACCACTTACCTGACACACTCATCTGGGTAAATATCACAGTCGATCAAACATCTGAATCTCTGCCAGTGCATCCATCCCATAGGAGGTGTTAGAGCAAGACCATTGTCCAAGGCTTGCGTAGTAGCAAATATGCTTAAGAAAAACGCCAGATGGCCTGAGTTCATACTTGCTTCTTGTGTTCCTGAAACTCTGAAGTTGTGGATTCTCATATTTTTTGAATGAAAAATGGAGAGGTAGAAAGCCAAAACATTTCTTTCTCAAAAATTCTTCTAAAATATACGCCTTTCAATTTAAACAATATTTCTATGGCTGGGATTGGTCTAATAGTTTTGATAATGGATGACCGAAACTAGTAACAAATATAGAACTATCGTGGAAAATAGACAAAAGTGTGTTTTTATAGTGTATCCTCATTGAAACAAATAAGCGAATGAATTTCATTGCGTCATCGATGACATAGTACATTTAATTCATTTGTGACGTAAAGTCGTCTTTTAATGGATGAATTTTGTGCTTCATCTTGTAATATTAACCATATTAGTAATGAACAAGCAAGTGTGTTTTCCGAAACATTGCATGGTCTAAGGAAATTTCGTTTCTGGTTCCTATCATAAACGACTTACTGACTTTCTGTTAGACGTTATTACTACATCAAAAACGTATTTTGAAACACACAGCCACTCTGTATATGCGCTTATATTTTTTTGAAGAATATGTAGCGATGAAAAACGTTTTTTTCGAAGCAATTGAAGTGTTAAAAATGGCTATTTTAAGCATCGGATGACAGTATTCCATGTAAGTGAAATTTTACCTCATTCATCACTACATAATATAAAACAAAGTTGCTTCCCGATGTCTGTCCTTATGTATGCTTAGATCTTTGAAACTACGCAACGGATTTTGATGCGGGTTCTTTTATTAGATAAAGTGATTCAAGAGGAAGGTTCATATGTATATAACATGCATAATATCGTAGATAAACACTGATAATTTTAGAGGTTTCTAATGTGAAGTCGTAAATAAACACATTTTTTGCGCTTACATTGCAAAAACTGTCCGAACCCTACGAGATAGATCAAAAAATGTACTACAGAACACCCTAAAAAGGTCTACAAAAAAGTCCGCGATGGAGAAGTAGGAAGCCAAAACACTTCTTCTCCAAGGGATAAAATCATATCTATACTGGAAAATAGATACAAACAAATGTCGATTCGAGTGCTTTGTAAAGATCATTCAGGACTAGAGTTATGAAACATAATGAACTTTACCCACTCACTCTTTTTTCTTCGACAAAAATCTCATAATGAATAAGTGGAAAAATAATGACTCAACTGCTCTCTGCGATACCTGTCAAATCGTCCGTTAAAATTTTTCGTTGAATGTAGTTGTATACAATGATTATTTGATTATATTCGCTGCTTTTCTGATACAACCAGAAATAACGTAATCATAATTTAAGGGTACCGAAATGGACCCCTGTGGAACACTATACAGTGATGTAAAGCGAACAATGTATTTGTGCATTATTACCTTGCTACGAATGTGTGAAAAATCGTGCGCGATTATTTTTTTTAACCGTATTTTTGCCAACCTGGTAATATCAATCACTGAATCTGCTAAATAAATAATTATTCTGAACAGCAAACATAAGCACTAAACCACAATAAAAGCCATACTGTGACTAAACCTTCAAACAATCAAAGCGCGACTAAATATAAACGTAGACCACTTCAAGCCGTATCTTCTCTAATCAATATTTATGTTTTTAATGCTGATAAGTTCAACAAACCGGTGTTCACAGCTGTTAGATACAATCAATTATGCAAATCAGGGCATTTTTTACGTACAAGATTCCAAACACGAAGAAGTTCTATTCGTGAATGTCAATTATAATTTATGATAATTGTTGTTAGAGAGTAAAATATTCACACTGGACGAACATAATTGTAACATGAATGTATTTCTGAGTACAGAGTCGAATGAAAAAACGTGACATCGAAACAGGGATGGATATGCTCCAAAAAGTACAAGAGATACTAATCTAACCTAACAAATGGCAGAATTCAACGTCTGCGCATGATAAATCAAGGCAGAAATTGCTCTTCCACCGTGACTAAGAACGATTTAACGGATCTTTAATTCTTTCTACTTATATTTTCTATTAGGTTGTTTCAAAAGTTTTTGTTCGTTTTAGTGTCATGTTTTTTGTACTGTGTCATAGTATATACCATCGATCGATAGAGAATATTATATTCTATGTATTTTCCAAATTTTAATTGCTATGCGATTTCAAATTGAACCATAGCGCTGCCGAAAGGCCCGAAAAATTAACCAGGTATTTGGTAATAATAGTGGTAATGAACGCATTGTTTGCGAAATTTTGTTATGGTGATATTAACCTTGAAGATAAGCCCCGAAGCCTCTGCGGAAATCCAGGACGAGGATTTGAGAACCTTTGTGGAGACTGGCCCATTACAAACGGTGTGTGGAATGACGGAAGAACTGGGCGTCAGCTCCCATGTGGTTTATGGTGGTTTAAAACGTAGTGGAAAGGTCGAAGAGCTCGAAAAGTGGGTGCCCCACAATTTGAGAACGATCAAGAGAAATTGACACTTTCGAGGTCTGTTCTTTGTTTTTGCGCAACCAGAACAGTGATGGAAAAATGAAATATTTACGAATCCTTCATTATTACACATTTACAATATAAAGCGAACCTATATACAAAATTTCAGCCTCCGAAAATTTAGCGGTACAGGGAAACAGTGATGAAAATGTACTTTTCATATGTGAACGCACCCCTTTTACCTCCAGGTGGGCTCCTCAGTTGGAATATTTAAAAATCCTTTCTTAGTGCTCATCTAAGACCTAAGAAGCACCTATACATATACCAAATTTTATCATCCTACGCCTCACCAGCACGGAGAAACAGAGATGAATGGGTGAGTGTTAAGTGAGTGACTTTCGCATTTATAAGTATAGAAATGCCTCGTTGCTCGGCAAAATCCATCGGAAATTAAAGATAAATTTTAAGCGGTCACCCATCCAAGTACTAACCGCGCCCGACGTTGCTTGGCTTCAGTGATCGGACGAGAACTGGCACTTTTCAACGTGGTATGGCCGTTGCATAAAAATATCGGTCTGTTCAGTGAACAAGTAGTTACCAAATATTTATTTCGATTTATCTTATTCCAAAATTGTCGAAAATTTTGTAGCCGTTCTCCCTATGTGATATAGGAGCGCCTTTGTGGATTAGAGCAAGCTGTATTTAAACTATACAACTTGTGTTTCAAAATAGTGCTGGGGAACAAGTTGTAAATTTTAAGGTCAAAGAGCCACTGACTAATCAACTGTAAATAATGTTCTAATATTATCGTAATGAAGTTTGTCAAACATTTGGTTATCGTAAATGTTTTGCTCAAGGGTGATAATATATTTAATTGTTGACGGAATGAAATATTGAAAAAACTTATGCAATAATTATGTAGTCGCTGATATGGTAAAGTTATGATAAATATTGAGAAGTTCAGTGGAACTCATTATCATTTGTTTGCGCGTGGTTAATATATATTCTTTCCGTAGTCGTTTTATTTATATTTACCAAAATATTGAATGGAAGTTCAAAAAAAAAACAAAATGAAAAAACTGGAAGCATGTAGTTTTGCCCAAAACATTATGTTCAAAGTTCCCATTGACAAAGTAAGAAAAAATGAAATGAAGAACTCCAAGCACGTTGCATACCTACAATATGACAAATATCATACATATCTGTTTCTGTTTAAAATCTGTTTTTCCGTTATTCAGCTATCGCCCCCATACGAAAGACAACTCTCAGAAGTTGAGAAACTTGTGCGAGCTAAGGACTAACGAGGTCTTACCTTTTAACGTGTGATTACTAACACGGAATATTAAGATGCATGTCTATGAATCATTGTATGAATAATAAGAAATATAAAATATATCATAGCAGAACTGCATTGCAATTTTTTTTTCTGTAAAGCTTTCTGTTTTCATAAAGTATCGCATTTTGTGTTAGTGCTGATTGACTGCCTATGCTTTATTTTGTACAATGGAGCATATCTATATCTGAAAATCCTAAACTGATATAAAATTGAAAATATATGAATGAAAAAGTATAGCAGAAGTGTTAAACTTTTTTTACAGTTCACATTCTTCGTACACAGATATTCTGAATATTTGAATAAGAAAACTGTGGATAACAATCAATTATTCTGAATCTTAATGCTGTGACACTTTTCGTAAAAATGAGCAGATCTGCAATCTGCAATATCCCCACAAACTATATAGTTTTGTGAATATCACCCTCACATTGTTTTGTATTTATTAATTTGGCAAGTGACAGTTCAGCTGTTTTGTGCCAGTCCGAAACTGAATGTTTATCACAGATCTCACATTCTTATGTCATCAGATATAAGTTTATAAGTTATGTGATGTTCATACAAAGTAATTCCCTAATTTTCTGTAAAAAAAGACGAATGCCTATAAAATGTCTGTATGAGTATCCAAATATAATTGAAAGTACTGATAATTTTTAATCAATCTCCACAACTTGAGTGAGACGAAATTTCATTTTGTAACTCTATCTATGGATTTAGAGGAATCTGAAGATTTCTGATCAAATTGTCGAGACATTTCCGAAAATATATTTTGGTTATACTGGTTTGACATTATTCCAGTACATTTTAATTTTCCAATAACACGTACTGTTCTACGCGGGCCTGAAAATCAGTTTACCGGGTATTGATTACAACTCGATATAAAATCAATTGAATGTGAATTGTTCCTGAAAAAGTTTCAAAAATTTCCCAAATAACTTCAAGAGATAACTTTTTCTAGGTCAATTTTCTCGAGGTTAAGGTTTCTAAAAAAATAAAGCTAATTTGTCATTTGTCTCATCTGATCCAACATCTCGGTCAATTACTGCAAGAAAAAGAAGAATAATAATTGGTTTAAGTTCAGTTTTTATTTCGAAAAAATAGTAATTTTTACATTATGATTGATGAGACGTCGTTGAATGGTATTTCTAACTAAAGTATGCATTTCGAGCATTCCTCGTTTGTATCAAATCTATTATCATTGCCATAACACCCTCCATATTCGTATTGGATGCACTTGTTCATTCTCTGGGAGTAAAACCATTGCAAAGTGTAGTTGGTGCAAGACCCGAGAGAAATAGGAAGCTTACAAGCATCTGAAACAAAACATCGCATTGAAGTATTAGCGCTTAGAAGATTGGAAGATCTCATACTACAATTAAAATTTTGATGTATTACGTCAGTTCATTTTCAAAAGCAGTATAGTATTGGAAATTCATTTTGTAGGCAAAACCCTTACAGAAAGCTTCGTGTAATTTTTTTATTTCCTACTCATTTTCTATTTACGAGTTATTATGTCTCAACAAAGTTAACTGGGCCAACATTATCTTTCTTCCTTGAACACATTTTTCTCCTTTACATATGCCCATACAAGCCATCGAATTCAATTCACAATGATGAAGAGGAAGTCTCTGTACTGTTATACACCAGAATGCTGTGAGATTATCGATTACAAATTATTGTAAACTTATATCTATTACTACTAGCTACACCATGAGATATCATGACCGAGTTATCTGGAATGTGTATGTTTTTTGAACTCAACCATTTTAATATAAGTACGTCATTTTTGAGCCAACTCCATCTGGTCAGTTTTTCTTCAAACTGAGAATGGTAGCTTGCATTGTCCATTACAATTACTGAGTCTCTTGGAAACAAATATAGCATTCGCGATGACCATTATTCGAAGACTTCGATAGTCATCTCTTCGTAGTGTTCTTTACTTCACTTAAAAACAAATGTTAAGAGGCCATCTCCTCCACGCCACAATATAATTGCGTCATAATAAAATAGATTTTCTGATGTATTTTATGCATTAAAAACACATTTATTTCAAAAATGTTCCCTAGCAGTGTTTCGGCCCATTATGAGATAATCTAGATCTTTTACAGCTGCAGTTTTCCACTGTTGGTATTTATAAAAAAAGAAGACATATACTTTGTTCTTTATTCCCTGCTTGAAATTCTCGCCAATATCCAACGTCTGCCTTTCATTTTCATAACGATTTGAAAACAATCCTGAAATAATATTTTTCATTACTGTAGTCTTTGAAAATGGCTGTAGCAGTAGAATTCTTTATGAAAACAATAACTTGACATTTGTTGATTCTATGATTTCGTGAACATGGATAAGTTGATGAGAGGCGGATGTGGTCCCTAGACCCATTTATTGAACGTCAGTCACTGAACTAGAATTGCCGGGAAAATACATAAGTCAGTTTATTCTGGAGGAGTTTTATTTTATTAAACCCCTTCCCTATCCCGGAGGAGTTATATTCTACAATATAATATAATATACCTTCAACAATGACGCAAGTTTCGTCGCAAATCTCTTTACTGGCGAAATAGAGGTCATTTTTCTCACAACCGCAGTAGTTGAATGATGTGCAGTACCCTCTCAGCTGGTTGAAGAACCATTTTTCCGAACCATCCGCGCATTTCCTCGGTGTAGGGCGAAGAATACAGTTTTCTGCAACTGAAACATTGTCATGAGCCCAAATCTTCTGTGATTTCTGATAGATGAACCGTAGATAAACTCAAATGATTTCATATCAATAAAGGAAATAACGGTCCATATCGAAGAAGGATTTCTATGTTCCCTAGTCTATGCATTTGTCATTGGTGTTGATTGATATCCTTAATATTTCATGAATTCATGATGACAACTGACACTGATGACAACTGACATTGATGACAACTAACATTGATGCCAATTGGCATTGATGACAACTAAACAGAGGAGCCAACTGAGAAAAATACATGCACTCCAAATGAAATCCTTATACGATATGGTTTATTCCTTATTGGTTTATGTTTTTTATTTCCTTATATTTATAAAAGAGAACTGTTTATCCCTCCGAAGGCTCATTTTCAATTTTGATCTGATACGAAAGTTACGAATTTCAAGGAGAAATGAAAAATTACACTATGTGAAAATTGGAAACTGTAAGAAATACAAATTCGATTGAATTAGAAAAAAGTTGTCTTCTTTAGAGCTCATTTGAATGATATTTCAAAATTTATGAAATTCCAAATATGTGGGATATATCCTTTGAAGTTGTGCAAAAAATTTAACTTATATATAGCGATTCTTATTTTTCCTCCTAAAAAATTTAAATTGGTGATTTTTCTGAAACGAGAACTGGGATCGGAAATCTGTAAGAAAGTGGCAATGCGCATGGTTGATTTGTTCGATATCTGCTTAAATAATGTAAAAAAAAATTAATTGGTGAATTTCGGTTCTATTCGAATATCTGCGAAACTAAATTACATAATTTTTTTCATAATTTAATCGACTATGTCTCTGGCCCTCGTTACTTCGGACATATAAGAGTTACCTTTGCTTCGAATTAAATCTGAATATTTATTCGATATTGTTATCTGCCAGTCTTCATTTGCAACACATTGATCCATAGTGGTTTCTTCGTATTGTTCAGTTGTGGTTTCTTCGTATAGTTCAGTTGTGGTTGTTTCGGTTTCCTCAGTTGTAGATGTAACCAGTCCTTCACTTTCAGAGCTCAATTGTTCAGTTGTGGTGGTTATTGGTTTTCTTGTAGTTGTTGTCTTAGGTTTTGGAGTCACGTTAGGATAGTGTTTACGAAAATATGCTGGAAAACAAATACTCTTTGTCAATAAACAAATATCACATAAAATTATTGGATTCAAAGTTACGTCTATCGACCTCCAAACGTCACAAATACAGAGCGGGGTTTAGTGGAAGATCAAAAAACAAGTATTTTCATCTGGGGATTGTTTCCCTTTCAAGATCTACCATTTGGTTTGCATTCAGCGCTATCTGTATTCCAGAGACTCATTGACAGAGTAATTAGTATGTCTATGAAATATGCTAAAGCGTACCTGCGATGCCATTGTCAGTCAGCAAAACGTTCAAACAATATCTAGAATATCTGAAAGAAGTGTTCCGTTGCTTGAAAAAGACAAAAAACACAGGAAGAGGGTATAAGAACCGACCCAAAAATAGTCATGGGCATCTGTGATGTGAAACAACTACGACGATTTCTGGGAATGTCGTTGTGGTACAGGAGGTTCGTACAGGTACATCGTACAGGAATATCTTCTGAATGGATTACCAAGAAAAACATTTAATGGAGATGGTGGAAAAGAGTTCTCAGATGAAACCAGAATTCTGTATAAGCGATAGCATACTGCGTAAACATCTTTGGCAAAGTAACAATCTCTCTTTAACAAACCCATGAAAGTTGTGTCGGCTCCCAACCACTCAGACCACAGATACTCAGAGAAAGTCTTCAGCAGATTCCCTCTTAACTTTGCTTGGTTTATTTTTTAGCTTTTGAATGGTTAAAAATTCATAAGCAGCGAGAAACATGACTTTCCACAAAAACTATCTTTCAAAGAATACCTTCTTTGCAATATTGTTCCGCCCCTAACCATACCCTGAGGCCATTGCCTAAATTATTTTATCAATTAGTGAGATGATCATTGCTGTGAAAAATTGATGATATCCGAAATATTTGACATTTTACGTTTTCCCCGTGGGTTTGCCAATAAGTGACTACACTGTACAATAAAACCCAACTTTATTTCACTGCTACACTGACAATGCTACCAAATACTTCGACTGAGACTTCAGACTAATACTCAAATGGCTATCGCCTTATTAGATCACTTCGTACCGCACTGTCGTCAAGTAGACTTCATCGATATGCGTGTGGGTAGTGTTTATATATGATAATCGAAGTCTCTCGAAGCTGATAGGGAGGTCGTTAGAAGTCTATCGAAGCGACGCGGTATGTAGAACAATCGCGAAGCGTAAGTCGAGTTGAGCGCGATCTTGGCCAAGTCACAATCGATATACGACGACCAGCGGCGGCCGGCCTTGATTTTTTTCAGGGGATGATTTACAACACAATATTCATTTAAATTTTTTATTAAATAGATAAAAATACTGGTACTTTATAAATGCGTTTGTAATGGTTTTGATAAGTTCAACAAAAATTTTGTTGCAGTACACCAAATAGATGAAAATATTGTTATTACAAATATATCAGATTGAAAAAAAACTTTTTGGCTTTCCACTTCTACAAAAAGCTTCTTTCCCGAAAAACGAATCATCCGCTGAAATATACTCCTTTCAATTTAAATCATTTTGAATTAATTTAAAGATACCTTAGCAAAATTCTTTTAACTTTCATGTATATCTGCTGTTCGGTCTGAATACAACTATACAGGGTGTGGTGAATTATACCGATTCATCAAAGAAAATTCTGATTTATCTGCACAATTTTCAGCCAAGTAGAACGATGTTTTTACAACTCTCAAAGAATTTCAAAATAAACAAACATATAGAATCTTAGAGATCTTCATTATTTTTCTACAATTTCACTAATTTGATAACATTTTAAAATATAAGAGAATGTCATCGGGAAGGAGTTGGATGTTATGGTTTTTCATTTGCTTTGCTGTATTTTTGCGAAACTCTCCGTGATTATTATTATTATCAACGTACCTGGCAAGTCCGAGCAATATTGTGGTGGCTTTCCTAGCTTTGGTTGATTTCTGAGCACTCCTCCCTCAATGTTCAAGAGTAATTCCAAGTTTTTAGGCAAAGTGACTATCATAGAAGAATACTCGGTTAAGAATGAATGTTGGACAGTCAAATTGCACGCCTTATTAAAGAAAATTTCGTCGTTGGAAGCATAAAACTGATCTAATAGTTGGTTAATGGAAAGGTAAGCCCAAATCCATTCCAAATATCCGGCGGGGACGCTCACTTGGGTCGTGTGATAGTCCAGAGGGCCTGACAATCCTCTGGTTGAAGTCGATATGGGCTTGTCTAAAGAACCGCCTGAAAGAATTCAGTTGAGTTGCAAACAAGTTGTATCATCAGTGTTGAATGACATAAAATGGGGGATTTCAGAAAGTAGTAAAAAGAATTCTAGAGTTCTGGATATTTCTGATATATAAATAACTACAATAAACTATACCTGTATGAAGTTTATCAAGTAAAAAATGAATATTCGAAATATATTATACATCGAATATCTAATAACCTGTGAGTATGTGAATTATTTTTATTATTCAAATATAAATTTTGAATAAATTTTCAGTATTTTTTGAATGAGTTACAGTTTGAATCTAGTTTTAACTCTAAGATATATATTTCTTATTGTCGCACAGCCAGATACAATTCTATCCCTCAGGCCATCAACATTTTCGACGTGAGTGGAATAAACTGATGAGTCGAGAAAACCCTGAATGCAATAATCTAGAGAATTTAAATCCGGTAATCGAGCAGGCCAATGTTGGTACCTTCCCTGGCTATCCAACGATTTGTATATACTGTATCTGAGTGATTACGTACATTAATTCACCAGAAGTGTTATCTCAGCTGAAGCGGAATTTCTTCAAAAAGAACAGGTGACTTTTCCTGCAGGAAATTAAGGTGAGAGTCACCCATTAGCCGTTGTGGGAGGAAATATGGACCGATTGAATGATCATCAAGTACCCCAAGCTAAAACATTTACTGAAAACTAATGCTGAAAATAAGCTTTAGCATTGTTATGGTAATTTCGTATACACTGTCGTCCAAAATTAGTTTCGTCAGTAAACAAAACGCCATTAAAAAAATCAGTTTTTGATGAAGAATCCACTGGCAAAAAAACATGCGAGGCTAAAAGTCCCTAGGTAGTAGAGCTTGTACAAAGTAAAATGTACCATTTACGCGGGAATGTTGGTGAAGTCGCGCCAATATTGTGTGACGAGAAACTCTATGTCTGCATGTCTAACAATGCGCATTTGTATAACTTTCCAGTCTTTTCGATAAAATTTAATCAATCATCAACCTTAATGTTATATCAAACTGAAAGCTTAAAAATGATCGAGTGTCAATTTGACATTTAGTATTCAACAGAATTTTGGCGCTATCTTACTAGCTGAATAATGTATTGAAGAAATGAAAGATACGCGTTGAAATGCTTATTTTTTTGCATATACACTGCACCCTATACGAAACGAAGGCAAGAGAGATTGTTTTCCACAAATTGAACGAGGAATTTACAAATGATTTTTAGTTTGAAATATCTCAGTGGCGGACCATTTTTCTCTTCAAAAAAACATTGAGATCTGTTAAAATACAATCCAGAGATTTCGATCATTAATTGTAGTTGTACGTCAAGACGGGTGTGTAGACACTCCGGTTGATGTTGACAGCTGGCGATTCCATGTTGTCTAGTTAGTTATCTTTTGATTTTACATTAAGCTAAAATAAAGTATTCCACGAACTAAAATGCCGTGTTTCACTGCATAACTCTTCAAGATCGTTACCCGTGTGCGCGCCAATGATGGGTAATAAAATGCATGTATACAAATGCGCAATGATGGGCTTGTTTCATGCTATAGAAAATGATACTGATTTGCTTATAGACTGATCGAGTTAGGGGTATATTATATTTATCAGGCCTAATCGGTCCCAAGATCTCTTTATATTTGCATAAAAAGAACAATTCGGAAAGCAAGAATTTAAATTGGCCGCGTATTTGTTGACCAATAAAATTGATCGAGTCTGGAGCGGAGTTGCCAAGTGTATCGGTTTTCAATATCCAATCACAGATTTGATGATCCAATTTGACAGATGCCATTTTTGTTGATATTTCTGTCAACTCTGTATGAATACCACTGTTACAATTATCTAATAAAAGATTTTTTTTGTAAAAGGTAGGTCTCGGCGGGTGCCTATTTTGCTGCATATTCCGTGTCATTAGTTTACATTCCGAAAAATATTTTTTCAGGTTATTTTTGGATTGAATTTTACCATTACTACCACCAAAATGGTTAAATATGTTTTATACCCAGTTGTAAAAACAGTTCATCCATATCAGACAAAAAGTTTTTCAGTGTTCCAAAAAACGAAACTCTTAGAGATCTATGGTTTTCTTTAGTTGGTCGAGCTGAAATAAAAATTAAATCAAAACTTTCCATTCTTTGATAAAAGACAAAGTCTGAAATGACCTTCTTTCGGTACCAAAGTATTGCAAATTTTTCAAGTAAAATTCATCGATCATTTCAAAATCGACTCTTGGTAAGTTGTCGGAGTCAGTTTTAACAAAACTAGGCTCAACATTCATTTTGAAATTATTTTAACAAAAATACGTTATGTGTGGAACCCATTGACAGTAGAAAGAGCACATTGTCGCATACACTACAGAGGGTGCTGGCTGACTGGATGACAATATGCCTAATATACCAGTAACGTTGAATTTTTAATTTTTGGTGGGTGGCATGAATGCATAATTGATTTATATTATTAGGGTTCATGAGCATTCGAAAACCATCTGAGAATACAGCACGTTAAATTATATTCTGAATCATATTTAGATATAACTTGTACTATATCAGTTATCAAAGAAAATATTATTGTCCATTTTTATGCTTAATTCGTGGATTCGAGCGATCTTATTATTATATATTTATTTGTTTGCTGGCTTTATTCTCAAAAAAATGAATGAATAATTACAGAAAATTTTAATTGATCATTCATTTTCTCAGGAAAATGGAGTACCCATATCGCAATTTATTGGTTTATTCGCCATTGAAAATGTATGTTATATCGGATGCATTATGCTTGTTTTAGCAACATTGAGTTTCTTTTTCTTAGACGACAGCTCGCGTAGGAAAAATTCGTGTTTTCATCGAGTTCAGTTTGTGTGTGTTTTAAAAGTGTTTTAGAGATATATTCGAATATTAATATGGTGCATTCTTGTGCTGATTTTCATTATGCCGAAAGGTACAAGAAAACAGAAAGCGCATTGGTTTATACGTGAGTTATTTCATATAATGAGTTTAGGTTCCCAAAGGATAAAATGATGAGGAAAAAATGAGTGAAAGTATTGACAAGAAATAACTAAAATCCTTCCACACTTCCAAGACTTTATAGAAATCATTTAAAAAGTGACTAAACATTTTATTTCATGTGTAGAATTTTTCATTAATTGAAACGTTAACGGGTTCATATACACTTCCATTTTACGATTTGGCAATGTTGATTATTTCTATTGTTCCTATTGGTCAATCGAACAAGAAGCGGGAATAGTGTCGTGACGTCACCACCCTACCAGATTCGATTTTTAATAATTAATTACGGGAAAACTGCGGTACTTAGAGAGATAAAACAAAGTGCACTGTTCTTCAATTTAAAATTTCTATCAAGTGAACTATAAACCAAAAATCATGAAACAAGCCCATTATCTCCATTTTCATATCTCACAATACAGGGAGTATTTTAAATTCATGAACCATCATTCTTATACAATATTTGAATAAACGAGTTACCAAAATGTATTTACTCTCTTTTAAAACTCACCTTTCCCGGCTACGTTCAATTCTGACCCATCAAAAAATACCGGAAAACTCGACTTGGTGACTTCCTCTGAGTCCGGCAGATTCTTGAACGTGATGTCCCGTAAAACAGGCACCGAAATCTCCTTATAAAAGTTCAGCAACTGAACAGCGGAATCTCTAGCAATCTCGATCTTTATTGCCCTGCCTCCGTTTTGCCAGCTGAGAGAATTCAAAAAGTTCCAGTCAACATCAACACCGAAAGAAATGGCGTATATGGGAGCCTTGTATTCTCTTTGGTTGATATTTGTAATCTGAATAAAATAATATGTTTGTCAGCACTTCGAAAATAACGCTAATCGTTTGAAATTCTTCCGATTTTATTACAAAATAATCGATATTTCTATTTGTTTTCTGTCGACTCTTGTATTTTGAACAGAAGATGTTTTTTTTAAAGAAATAAACATTTCGAAACATTCAATGACCTGCTAGATAACAGATACTCCTCCGGCTAAGGGAACTGTTTTATCGATAGTGAAATTTGGCGGTAAATTTTGAATTTTCAACAAGGATCTAGATTGATTAATTGGAAAAAATCTATTATGGTAGAATTAGCTGCATTTTGAGTTGCTATTCATGATTTTCTGTACAACAAATAATCAATTCGAAAGTTATATAATGCTTACAACTCAGGATGGATAGAAATTGTTGGTTAGAAAGGCAAGTAATATCAAAACTACCAAAATGCAGCAAAAACTACTGAAATACATCCCTTTATTATGTGATTTAGTGTTACAGTGCTCATGTCAAGACGATATTTTGTGATATCAGAAGTCAAAATTTGCTACTCTCGTAGTGAAAAAAACGATCGTGATTAAATGTGAAAAAATGTTATATTTATTGAAAGGTATTTATAAAAAAAACCTAAAACTTGGTTTCTGAGAAAAAAAAAGCGATATAACAGGATAAAGATCAATAAACAATAACAAAAACAAAACGCCAAAACATGTGCTGTGTGCATTGCACATTTAATGTTTAATACAGCGCTGAGGTGGATGTCTAAGGAAATAAACAAAAAAGGCGGGAAACTGTCAAAATACTTGTCTCAACGTAGTTATAATCTGTGCTCGACTGACTTCAACGCGGCTCGCCTGCATGTATGACACCTTCGTCTAAGAAATAAAGCCCCAAAATCGAGAAGAAAACATCTCACTCTAACATAAATCAAATAAAGTGACGACTGTATCGATTTGAGATACATGCGTATTAAGAAAATGAATTGCAAAACATTCATCTCTCCTACCGTTTCAACACAGCAAAATCTGGAATTATCCTGGTATTAGCCAGGAAATCAATTTATTTTACGGCAGGTATTTATCAGATCCTACTGCATAGGAACCTTGGGAGATATGAAAGTGAGTATGGCCAGAAGGTTTTAAAAGTTTAAAATTTGATTTCTCACGAATTTCGTTTTTGTGACAAAGCCCGATATTCCCCTGTGGTCTTCAAATATAAACGCGATCCACTCGCCTATCGGGATAGTCAAGTTGAAGTGACAGTGCAGTACGCGGGGCGATCTAATAAGTCGATTGACATTTGAGTAATAGTTGAGGTTTTAGTTGAAGTGTTTGCGACTCGTTTTCGACACAAAAATATGATTGGCCACCCTACAGTTGTGGTAAATCATAACGAAATCACAAAATCTTGTTCGAGCAATCTGTTAGCGCTTTGCATTTATAATGAGCATTAATTACTCATCACTATTAGAAACATTAAGTTAGTTATCATTGTTTATTTATACCTAATGAATGCTAGACTAGGTACTTTTCACAACGCATCATTCAGGCTTAGTAAAACCTCTTACCTACTATTGCCAAGGGACTAAGTTCAGCCTTAGTAATCATTAAAAGGAAGATTCTCTTACCGTATCAACTATACTTCGAATTTCCATAACACCCACTGTTGGCTGTCCATCCGTAAGAAATATTATTATTGGTACATACACCGAGTTTTTATTTTGCACTGATTTCACCAAGGAAAGACCAACCTCCAATCCACCGATGCTGTTAGTACCTTCGCTAGCCTGCATACGTTCAATGCTTCGGAATGCCTTTTGAATGTTTTCCGGTGTTGCTCTAGTTGCGGAAAAAGACATGTTCTGGAAAATAACGTAGAATAATAATTTATTGTTGATCAGAATACAGAATACAATTCAGAGGAATCGGAGATTATAAATCAAAGGCGGCTTCGTCTTTGAAGCGTCGATGCTTCGTGTTGCCTACAATCTCCAGTTCTTGCTTAGAAGTACGCAGATTGTGACCCCTGATTCAAGCCAAAAAAAACCGAATGTCTGCTACTACCTGATCAACAAGATAGATTGAGACCCCAGCAAAACTGTGATAGTCCAGTTTCACCAGGAGGAGAAAATTGGACGTTGAAACGCCACTTTCCTGCAGTGGTGAGGTCATTCCATTTAGAACGGAGGTGTGGTTACACAATGCCAGATTATCCCTATGGACATGTCGAAGGAATTGTGGTAAAACTTGAGATTTAGGTCCCAAACAAATCTATTGGATTTATGTGATGATTGTCAGACCAATGATCACTTATGGTGTAATTGCCTGGTGGCAGAAGGCCTTACAGAAAACGGCCCAAACGAAGCTCTCTGAATTACAGAGAGATCCTTCTACGTATACCTCCTCTCCACATTTTTATGGAGTCAACTGCGAACTGCCTTATAAAGCACTGTTCCCGAGTAGAAAGGACTGGATCTTCCTGGGAAAAGGAAATATTAAGAGATAGTTGTTGGTTCACAGATGGATCAAAAAAACCTCCAGCTTCTGGTGCAGGTGCTTTCAGTCGCAGACCCAGGGCAGAGATATTAAGATGCCTAGGAACCTATGCGACTGTATTTTAACTTTTAAATTGGTAGCAAATTGCCAAAAACGACTCCCGTCGATAAGGAGGTTTGACAGATTGTGTCTGATCTGGATCCCTCGCCATACTGGCCTGGAAGGCAATGAGGCTGCTGACTCCCTTGCAAAGGTGGATGCTGCAAGCAGCTTCATGGGACCAGAATCTGTCATTGTCATCGTTTTAAGGTGTAGCGACGTGTTTTTCGCGCAGCAGGAACCGGGTTCGTCCTAATTACGTCGGTAGGGGCGTGAAACTTATCACGCGGTGTTTTAATGTTTTCCTAAGCGAAGCATGTATCTCTGTTCAGTTGATGTACTGACGGACAACAGACAGTGTATCGATGTGTCATTATGAAACGAATCCAAAGAAGAAAAAAACAAATTGCAATGATTATTCTTAAACAAATGAAAAATGATGAAGAGGAGGACCATATTTTCTGGTCACACGCGAAATTTGAAAAAGAAATAAGTGACATCTGTTTTTAAAAAATCTGTTTTTCCGTTAATTTTATAAAAATCGAAAAAAGTCAAAGTTCGCTGTTGATTTTTTGGTGAAGGTAAAACGTTCGTGAAACTCTTCCCTTCATCTTCCACATCATCCAAAAATTGCTAAAGTTCCCAGTAAAAATTGCCCTATTCTTTTCATTGGCACTTCCTGTGGATCCTTTTTCTTTTTTTCCCTTTTGTAAGCGTCTCTGACACTTCATCTGCGTTTCTTGCACTTACCTCTTGTAACACACAGAACAAGACTTCGAAAACCACAAAAAAGCATAATTATATAAAATGTATTGGTTGAATGATGGTTCAAACTCCATTTGAATACGACCGATGCCAATGATAGGTTCTGGTCCGATGAAGCTGCTTGCAGCACCCTCTTCTGCAAGAGAGTCAACAGCCTCATTGGCTGTTGCCTCCAGGCCAGTATGGCCAGGAATCCAGACCAGAGACAATCCGTTAAGTCTTCTTATCGAGGAGAGTCGTTTTTGGCAATTTGCTACCAATTTAGACGTCGCTCGGTAGAAGCCAAAAGCTTCCAACGCCGCTTGACTGTCCGAGAATATTTTTATTGACTTGTGTATGAGGTTGGATTCTCCAATCTCTCCGCACACAATTCAATAGCGTAAAGTTCCTGAGCAGGTTGATATCTCTGTCATGGGTCCAGAACCCGAAGGTGTTTTTGATCCATCTGTGAAGCAAAACTATCTGCTCTTAATATTTCCTTCTCCCGGAGGATCCAATCCGTACTCGAGAACAATACTTTATAAGGCAGTTTGTAGTTGACAGTTGGAGGCATAAAGTCAGAGGTCACTCTGCATTGAATTGGTTTGTGCAATTGGCAATATGCACAAGTCTATATGCAGTCCATCTAGCCTCTCTCTCTCTCTCTCTCCAGAAAAATGTGGAGAGGAGGTAGATCTGGAAGGATCTCCATGGCCGCTGACGATGTGGCACTGATGGCCCGACGTCGTAGAGATTACTGGCTTTTGGATACCGCATATCGCCGTCTGCTAAAAGCACGATAGTACCTAAGGTGTTGTGTCTATTTTTTACCCCCTTCTAACTGTATAGAATAGGAACATAAAGTCAATGAGTCTTGGGAGCGTTAGGGTTTTCCCATCGATGGGAAGCATAGCTCCGTCCACATCAGAAAGTCACTAATAACACAAAACGAAACAAACGGTCTCAGACAAAACCTGACAGTTGGTCTAACACGTTGAGCGCATCACGTCAGCGTGGAACGTGTTGCGCTTTCTAGAAAAACAGTCCTATTGGATTCCTATGGAGGGGTAGGCGACGTATTAAGCTGGGCGTAACACGTCGCACGCGACGCGAAAAATTCGTCGCTAGGAAAACAGGGCTTTAGGCTTTGCTAAACAAACACTGAACACCTGGATGGCAAGAAGATTTCTGGACTTCTGGCTGAATCTTCTAGGATTGGCTTACTCCAAGGCGTTTATTGACCCTTCGAAACTTGATACAAAACAGTTGTTGGACTACAGTTACTGAACTACAATGTCTAACACTCCTTCTCATAGGTCACTGTTATTTGAATCATCATATGCAGAGACTCGGACTGTCGGAAGACAGTGTGTGTCGCATCTGTTCGGAAAATGATGAAACACCAGAGCACATACTTTGTGCCTGCCCCGCTGGGGACCGAATCAGGTTTTCAAAGTTCGGCCATATGACCAGAAAGACCACTCACCATACAAACTAATCGGCTTCGTTAAGAAGCTGGGTTTATTTGGCCGAGTGTGAATAGGTGTGAGCCACAATAAACCCTCACGGGTTGCGGTGGAGGGTCGAATAGATCCACTCACTTTTAACCTAACCTAACCCCAGCGTCGAGTCACAAAACCCTCAAAGTATGTCATTAAATGAGTAGTAGGCGAACTGAGAACCCGGCGTCAAGTCACAAAATCCTAAAATTGTGTTACTACTTGATGAAACCCCGGCGAATACAATTCGTTTGAAAATGCCCTAGTAGGACGAAACTGCAATATCGCTAGTTACAAATAAAAATGGTATAATAACATAAGAAGTTTCAATTCTCATCTTTCATAAAATATATCGAATACTGAAAGTTAAAACTTTTATTGAGTTCTCATTATTCTGTCTTCTTCCTAAAATTTCGGCACTTTTCAGAAGCGGCAGCTTGCGTACAACTTCTGTTGAACAATTACTATATGATAAAAAAGCTTTGCTTTTTGTTCGAATTATTTGTTATTGTTAAAATTCTGTGATTTGTTCAGTGATTAGATTTCTGGCTCAAAAAATCGAAATGCAATATTGCAATGGCAAAATAAGTATTGTTGGTAGAGTTTTGTTATTTATTTTCATATCATTGGTATATATGATGTTATCTACAGCAGTAGGAAGAATGTGATAGAAAAGATAAGTGTTTGTGTTCCGTCGTTTTGAATTTATCAATTCTGTTATTTCATTTGGAGAATTGAAATCATACTAGTTTCACTATTTTCAACAACTATTTCATTATCACCACAGTGCCAGTTTCTGACTGAACTCCTAACCTTTGTATCAGAATAGTGGAGGTTTGGAAAATCTAGGAGAACAATTGTTTCAGAAAAACTCCCAATTGAAATTTGTTAATGTTTTCTTCTTTTCTTTACCGAAATGTTTTGAAAAACTCAAAGTGCCTTACCCTTAGATAAATATCATCCAAACTACCATAGTGTTCAAGAGGTGTGTTATGGTCGATAACTTTTTTTCGTAAATTATTGCCAGGTGAATCGAACTGAGATAGGTACACCGAAGAATCAAACTCTACGATGTCGAATACATCGTCTTCCAACAACTGCGGTAGTATTTGTTTCATGGCATTCCTCAGTTGATCTATTCTTCTTCCCCACATGCTTCCACTGGTGTCCAGAACGAACACTATATGCTTGGGTATTGGTTCTAGAGCTTGTGGTGAGAAAAAAGTGATGAAAGTATTTCCATCGAAGAGAGTCTGAAATAAAGGGCAAAGTAAAGATGTTACTACGTTCTTGGGTCATTAATGAATGGAATAATCATTGGTTTCAATTTGTCCAAAGAAAAATATGCTTCGATTCACTTGGTAATTGCACCATAATTGATTTTTATATCATCAAAATATGACAATCGATATCAACACCCTGGATAACACATATCAATTTTTCATCAAAATTTTCCATATTTTCATAGTGACAATCCAGACGCTGAAGGAAAGACGCGTGAATATCTCGTGGTGTCTTCGTAGAGCACTAAAATCCAATCTCAAGCGTCCGCCGTGAGGAAGAAAGCAGCAGGAGTGGGAGGGACGCCCTGGGATAGGCAAGGTTAACCCATGGTAACATACGCATGGTGGTTTGTCGCCAAAGATGAAACAAGGTCGCCAAAGAAAGAAAAAGTGAATGAGAAAACTTAGGTCTGCAACATTGCCTCAAGAAAGATAGCTGCGCCCCTGAACGATGCTTTTGTTCACTGTGGACAGGAAGAGTATGGTCAAATGCGCTCGATTGAGAAACAACGGCCATATTAATTAAAGAAGAAGAAGCTAACTTCAGGATTTCGGTTTTTCGTAATGGTGTGCACGCGCATCGGAAAAATTTACTCTCATCATTTCCCTGCTTGTTTCTTTCTGATATTCTATGTTGTTGAGTTAAACACCAATATTTAGTTTATATATTTTTATTTTTCTTCAGCTGCCATGTTAGCTGAAGAATAAAAAAAACTATATATATATTTTTCGATGACAGCTGCGGTCCATCAATTAAATGGGTAAAAATTGCAGTCGTTATATTAATAATCAACATATTGGTAGAGAAGTGATGAAAATTTGTGAATACTGATTATCGACCGTTAATAAGGCATAATATATAGCATTTATAGTGCAAAACTATTGTAAACAAATGAATACAACTTACCAGACCTCCCTCGTGTTTGTTTTCTAAGTTGTATTCCACGACAAACTGCCCCACGAGTCCTTTGAAGGACCTACTTCTTAGACCAGAACAAACGAGTTCGAGCTGTGTGAAAATATCTGGATTGATGAGGACGCCAAATCCCGTAGGAGTGTTGATGATCTCGAGTCCAAGGTCTACATCTGATCTGAGCAGAAAGTCTGATCCAGAACGAAAGAACGTATCTTTCAAGATGACTGGGACGGTTTCGTTGAAAAACACCTGAAAGGTGGTAAGTGAATTGGCTTCAACAGTGATCAAAAATACTGAAAGGTTTTCCATAAATTTGCTGATAACCTATCATTAAATATGAATTCAAAAGTATATTGGTGGTTTGCAGTCCCTCAGTGTACTGAGGGACTCCGAACAACTTATTAGTGTTTGTCCCGTACAAAAAAAAACAACACAAAATAACAGGCTTGAACTTGTAACACGAGATTCAACGGTAATATTACCCAATTCTCACCTTTATTTTTGTGAAGGTCACTTTGACGTAAGTTAGCGTAAATGATTAGTTTTTAGTAGGTATGTTATTCACTATGATGTATGTTTAGGTAGGTATTTCGGAACGCACTTATGTTGGCAACAATGTGTTGTGTCATAAGTGACGTGACAGGAGAACCGTTTCCGATTTTTGAATAAAGGACATTCTAAATCTAGACGACCACAAGTTTGTGTCATTTACTTGCCTATGAACATAACATTCACTATATTTGTGAAAATAAAGTTTGTGAAGATCATAAACTACACCGGGTTTCCAGTGTTTGTGATATCACCATTTGATATCTTTTGAAGGTCCTTGTAATTTTCATATGGTAAGAACACACTGTATAATGATGAAAACTCAATAAATAGCCAGTTTTATTGATAAAAAGGTATACAATCAATAGGTTTACAATAAAGGTCATAGTGACTAACAATACCGGTTTTTTTTATTTCAAACGAATACTGGCAAGTGACACCTCCATTTGTTGACCTCTAGTGACGGTTCCGCTCTATAGTTTTCACAAATTTTTTTCCACTGCATTTCCGATGGGCTAAAAATAGCCTTGGAGCGTAAATTTCCCTTGACGATATCTAAATCATTAATCAACGTCCTGTTTCTTTCCTTTGCTTCTTCAAAAGTCACGTGTTCTTTGGTTTCTGGTAGTTTTTCGTCGATTAATGTTGACAGATGGTCACGGGACTCTTTCAGTTTGGCTTCTATGGTTTCTTCTCTTTTTTTATACTCCGTAATCAGTTCTTGGATTTCCGGAATCAGATGCATTTCAGTGTTGGATTGATTAGGAATGAGATGTATAATGTTTTCAGTGCACGTTTTGTTTTGACTGACAGCACTATCGATTTGGTTTCCTAGCAACGGTACAACTGCCAGTAAATTCAAGTATAAATGCGTACACCGTTTATAGAATAGTAATGTAGGTACCTAACAAACTTTCAAAAATCTAAATGTCAACTAATAATGGTAATGATGAACTGCAATTATTGAAACCATACCTACCAAGATGTTCATATTTACAATGACAACCACGATGTGGTGTTCTTCCGGAACTAGGATGGAAAAAATGATACTTTCTCAAAGAAAAAGCGTCCGGAAAGTTAATGTAGTATGTACGATTTCAATTCGAATGGCATAAAAACTAAATAGTTTCCGAACATCGGCAGTTTCTTTGTATGGCATGGGCGGCGTGGAAATTCATACGAGGTCCAATCATTAATTTATGTGGGAGGTTTTGAATGGTAATAACTAGTTAATTCAACAAACCAGTACATTATTATTTTATTTAGCTGTTCGGATTTGCTTTTCATAGACTATACTTCCAAGCGGACGGTTGCCGAAAACAGTATTTATTTCCTTCTATACAGTGAATCTATTCAGCCTTTACTCTTTTGTGGTCGGTAAATCGTGACTTAAAAGCAATGAAGTTTCATTTTCGACTTTCAAGCAGTTCCCAATAAAATATGATACCTAATTAACAATTTCATAGTGGTGATCCATCGGAAGCGAGGTATACAAGCGTAAGACTGAATACTTCACACAGTATATCAAATGATGATATATTCATCAATTTCTGGTGCACATTCATTATTTTGTACTTACCTCAATCTTCAAATTTTCCACCAAAGACCCAGGAATGATGTTCGAGACGATTTGGTATCGGCCACTCGCTTTTTGCAAGAGCTCTTCGTACTCCAAATGGAAATGAATCTCAGAGTGCGGTTCCATCGAAACGTCGATACCGAATTTAAATGAGTTCCTCACGCTTACAGATTCATACACAACCCCTTCAGAAAATTCACCTCCCTGGAAATAATCAATCAACGAGTGTGAACTGTGACCCAGCTATTTTCCGGTTGTTTTAGTCTGTAGCTTCACTGCTTGACGTTTCGCCTAATACCGCAGCGGGTATTATCAGAGGCGATAATTACAACGGACGAAGTGCTTGGGTTGTTCTCTACATTCAACGTTTGAATCTCTGCGTTTGTTCCACTGTGCCTTCGTTTCTATGTAATTCAGTGCAGGTAGTCAAACTCTGTTGATGTTAGTTCCTCCTTCTTTTCGATTGAAATTATTTTTGTGATTCCAATCAACTCCCTATATAGTCTTAGATAGTATTTCTGATTTCAATCAAACATTTGGGATACCTCAGGCGAAAAGAAATGTAAGTACCCATGTATCTACACGAACACAAGAGACATTGTCACGGTGATTGTAGTATCTGCTGTGAGATTGACCCGAGCACTTCATCCTTTGGTACTGCTACTGCTACTACTGGTACTTTGGTCTACTGCAATCGTAAACGAAACGTCAGGCATATAAACCTGCTGATCACGGTCAACAAACCCGGAAAATAGCTTTGGCTCAAAGTTAATCAGCGTTCCCCACAAAATGATTCGATATATAAGATGTTTCGTAATAACTGGTTAGTATGGAAGGTGATTATTTTTGGGATCATTCCAAGACATATGAAACATATAAACGTATGTTCTGAAGGTGTTAACTTTTGAAGTTGAGTTGAAGGCTTAAGAAGACACACCAACGTGATTTTCCTATGTTTTTTACTACTTGTATTTGTAATTAACGTTATTGCAGTTTCATCCTACAAGGACATATTCAAACGATTACAACCTTACGTTAGTTACGAACACAAGTGGTAAAAATACAACGGAAGTTTTATTTCTCATTTTTCATGATGATCCTCTTACCACAACTACATCTTTCAATGTATTGAAATTCATTCGCTTTACGTTGTTTTATTGTTAGTAAAGATAAAAAACTCGTGTTTTGTGAACGTAACAGTTTTGACAGTTGTCAAAAACGTGATCCATTATACATGTGTGACATGTATATGCTTCCTGATGGTAACGCCACAGAATCATCAGAATTCCCACTCCTCAGCGCGGAAAAACTTGAGTGTTTCTCTCGACAGAAAAGCTGTCATCTTCTCAGGCTGCAATTTCGATTGGTTGATGTTTGTACCGATTCGCTTTTATTTTATGGAAATCTCCCGACTCAAGAAATGAAACTGACCCAACAACATGAATCGTTTTCAAATGTAAACATTTGTGTGCTGTTAGCGCCTCTGTGAGTTTGAATACCAAAGTACGTTTTACAAAGAATCAAGAGTGCCGTAGATCGAGTGTTTTCGTCAACTTATTTTACATACGGAGAGGACTAAGGGATTACAACATGATATTTCTATGCATCTCAGTTGAAGCTGATTAACGACATGGAAGACATAGTTTCGGGAACGCCCACCACAGAAGAAATAGAATTTACTGTTCTATGCCATGGATTACGTTTAATCGGACGCATCTCAGAGTAATATTACTCTGAGGGACGCATAGAAGATTCAAAGGCACTGAAACCCATTTTTTACACACTAAGTGATCGGCAGTTTTATGTGTTAGTTTCTAGAATCTGGAAACGATAAATATCATGATTTCAAAATGTTTCTAAAACTCACTCCAGTATATTTTAACAATTGTTTAAAATGCATGGATTTCATCGATTTTATATATCACGTCATTATTATAATGAGCCTTTAATATTAATTTGTGATTATTATTAGCAACTGAATAAACTTTTCAAGCATACCAAATATGTTTTATCTCTATCGAGTTGTAAACTCATAAATTTGTTGATTGGTTTACCAAATCTGGGTATAATTTTGTTGTTTCTTTGCTAGTTTTGGGTTTTAGAGAAAGTTGTGCATGCTCACATTTTCTGATGAATAATTATAATCCTCATTCACTAAGCAACAACTTTTTGAGTTACTAATCATTATGAAGTGTCCTTTTTTGTCCATTTTTGTGAAAGATTATTACAATCGATATATGTAACAATGAATTTTTGAAATGTATGTGACTATATACGTTTCCTCATGACAATAGCTAATACTTATACCAGATTTCTTCAACTCCTTGATCCTGCCGAATACCACTCTTACATTACCATCATCCTACAGTAGGCAATAAACATTTTTTTTTCAGAATGTTACTATACAACATTTTTGATGTATAGGTTCAAGAGTATCATTGACTAGCCTGCATTTTATACGCTTTAAGCCCTATTACAGATATCTATCGAACGTTCGCGTAACCAAAATGACGTACACTAAACGTCCAATAAACACCCTCGTGCTAATGGTGCAATTTCAATTCTTACTAATATCTGTTCGACAACACGAGAATCGTAGCGTTGGCCATCAATATCCATGTGAAACCCAGTCAATATGGCCCTTTCCGGTAGAAAAACACAAAATGATGCACGGGTAGATTTACTCAAGGTATTCACAACCTTGGTATCTATATGTGTCAGTGCTATACGGTCAGCAACGTAGGTTCTTACAAAATATTCTTCTTGCTGGAGTTCTTCAGATGCCTGAAAATTACAAAAATAAAACATCAGAATTTATATTCGTGCAATGTAATGCAGGAATTGTAGAAGAATTGGGAATGCTGAATGATCATTAGTAGTTGTGTCTTCAGAGATGAACTGAGGAGAACTCGGTAGAAATGAGACTAAAAAAATAAATATGATGAATCTCCGTAGGAGTTTGCAATACCACCTCCACAAGCCACATAAACAACAGTTGTTTTGTTATTTACTTATATAGAGGAAAATAGGTTAGGTGCACAAAATGTCATATGTCACAGAATGTCTCGGAACATAAGTAAACAGAACAGCACGCCTCTGAAATACGCCATCTTTGTTTGTCTCATACAGGTAACAGATTAATTGTCCTTTATTAGTTATAACCGATGTTGCCAAATGGTGAAATAGAAACGAATCCCTTTGAGTGTTGAATGCATTATTTCATTCCTCTTTTTCAAGTATTTAAATTATTTTTTAAAGGAAAAGGTTGAAATGATAGTTTTAAATGCGTTGTTTTAGAGCTCTTTTATGAAAACTATTTGATTTTCGTCAGGAGGAACATTCCCCTCTCTGTCACTGAGTTGGAACCCCTTTCAGCATGAAGCCCACTCAAAGATATAGAGTCCACTTCGTCACTGCGGCTCTCCTACAACATTGAAAAATTTGCTTTCAAGTGGGCTAAATTTGGATAGAGTAGCGAAGACATAGGACTCTTATAGGACGAAGGAATTCTATAATCAGATCAATCCTTTTCACAGACTTGGCTTGGACATATACACCCCTTCTACAATGGAGATAATATCTTAAAAAGGCTAGAAAGTACTTACTTCCATCTGCAGCATAATAAATAATGCCATGCCCATCACAAAATTTTTCGTTCTCATTTTTGTGCACATTACTTTTACATAAAAAATACAAACTCACTCTGGCGGCATATCTAAAATATCGAGTGTATCCTTGAAGATGTGATTAAAATTTTTATTCCTGTTTTCATAGTTTTTCATTTATATTCAATCCCACGAGAAACCATAAACTGATTGTAATTAAATGTGTGGTAATAACCAGGTCGATAACAAACAAGATTATTTATTGTTTGAGTATGAGAAAGTGAGGGTAGATGATGATCCTCAACAATTTTGATGAGAAACCGTTTATTAGTACTAAGAGCTTTAGAAGTTAGACAAACTGTGATAATACGTATAAGAAAATAAACATTTCGAAATAAAATCTCAAAATATTCATCTCTTCCAACTACCTAAACTATAGGTTTATTTTCTTAGGCGTATGTATCTCTGTATGTATCTGTGAGGTATCTTGCATAAATGTATGTCCGATATAATTCAATATCCAGCGTGGTGTTAGCTGAGGAAGTAGTTGTTGAATATATTAATTGAAATCGTGATTTAGTATTATTCGGGACGCGGAGTGTGTATGTTTAGTATTAGAAATAGTGAGCTTCTCCCGATATCATTGGATTTTGATTGATCCCGTGGTGTACTCTGTAAAGACAGCTCTATAATTTTTCTGAACTAATCATTGAAGAATTTATTCAGTTCTCTTCATGAAAGTTTTCCCACATGTGTGTTCCCAAGAGTATTCTTCCAGTACTCTATGGGTCTCATTGACCCATGTCCTGACCTGGTCACATACCATAGACTTTGGTACCCCCATAGGTATTTCAGGGCCTATATATGCATTTGATGGTTCGTTTCTAGCAAACTTATCGGCTTTTTTTTTGCCTGTGATTCCTAAGTGCGTTGGTCCTGGGCTACAGGTAATATAATCTTGTCCAGATGTTCATTTCTTCATGGCATTTCAGGACCAATCTCAATGTCACTCTTGGATTGATGTTTATAATACCCGCTCATTTCGTTGATGCCCCCAATCTTTTTTCGGATTGTAGAATTACATACACTTTCACCTGGAAGATAGACGAGTAGCGATCGAACGGATACCTGTAATCTGAGTTTCTGTCTCGCACAGTATACTCCAGCTTCCGTATCATGATAGGGTTTAGAGCTGTACCTATATATACCAGATGTTTCTTGAAAGCATGTTCTCGGGAGAACTATTATCGTCCACTATTAACGATTCGTAACAAACTTTACAGTTAGTTCCGGTAGTGTTCTTCGCTCTAACGTTATCCTTAATTATGTTTGATGTCCGTTCCTTCTCAAATTCGAAATTTCAGCGTTTGAAAACTTCAGCTCCGTGAATTTTCCAGTTTGTAAATGATGTGTGGTTCAGGAGTATTCCTTATATTATTCGGTACTACTTATATACTAAAATACTTTGAATAAATGGAGCGTACTTGATACTGGTATTCAACTATTATAGGTGCTATTAAATTATATCAAAACATTTTGAATTTTTTGTTACGATTACTCAAGTGCTTTCGTTCGGTACTTCAACAGCTCTGCTCCGAAGTAATGTTAATAACATTGATTTTTAGTCAATCAATAGTATTCAAACATATTTCAAATAGATCAATGACTGAATTTGCCTCTGAATACACTTTAGAAAAATGTCTTCCTTGTGGAATAAACTTTCCGAAATCGGATTTTCCAACACAGTATCACCTAAATCGTTCAAATTCAACACAAAACCTTGAACTCGTATAGGAAATTTCCTCCTGTGCAAAAAAAAAACTCAAATTCCATTTGATACTCTTTATTGCCTCATCTGCGACCGAGACTTCCCCACGGAAGCTCCGCTTCTGGAACTCCTCGAGTCTGTTGAATCTATAGCCTGCGCAATCTCCGCTGTGTCTCCCACGTTGAACACGTCCCAGCGCGCCATTGCGTTGTGGATCGCGTCGAACTCGTTCGCGATGAAACTCTGGAATTTGGCGCAATGCTCGGCCAACTGCGTCTCCAAGTAACTCATATGGCTCTTCACCATCCGCAGCAGTTCTTTCTTAAACTTCTCGTCTTCGGCGTCATGCCTGTCTATGTCGCCCATCGAGTTTGAAACTTCCGAGTGGTTTTCCCCGAACTCGCTCTCGTTCAATGTCGTGACGGATGGTTTTTCGCGCACGATCTCTGCGCATGGAACCGCTCGCTCGAAAGCGATCTTGTTCACTGCGCAATCGTGAGCGTTCGTGCACACCAAAGGCTTCAAAGGTTCCCTGATGTCGTAGATGTAGACACAACCGTCTTCTATGCCCGCAGCAATGTACCTGTTGAAGAGAAGATTACAAAAAGAGATTTATAGAACTCGTAAGCCATTAGCTTATAACTAGAAATCACATTCCCTATGGTTCTGTGTTCATCATTATCGACACATCCTCGTTTCATAAACTAGCAATTATGTCAGTTATCAATTGTGTGGAATTTTTCACACGTTTGTCAACGGTATCACATTGATAAAATCCCATTCATCAAACTCAATCTGTCAAATCAGTCATCGTCATCGCTGATGGTTTGGTGTTGAATTTAGGTACTTGACTGAATATTCTCGAAGAATTGTTGATGATTATGTTATCCCCACTGACTAAAGGGACGAAACACATAGAGAAAGAAAGTATTATGTAGATGTTCGACCTCTACAGAACTCTACACCTATTTTACTATTGAATTCTATCGAATTTTTCAGTTATTTCGTGATTTAGAGTTAATCTGACATGATTTTGGTGATTTGTAAGGTGATAGTTTGTGAATATTCCCTTTTTTGTGTGCACTATGCACATGTCATACACATGTCAACAACTTCCTCATTTCCGTTGTCTATATCCTGAAAGTGAAGTGACAGAGATGAATATTATAGTTGTCTACAAAGTTTGAAGCAACTCTATAATTTTACCTCCACTGAGGTATTTTGTACCTGTCGTCCGGGCTCACATCGCTCGAGGTGATGGCTTGGTGGATGTTCATCCTGAAGACGCAGTCTGACGTTTGGCAGTCGTTCACGCAAATCTTGTTGTCCATTCCTGTGGTGACCATGATTTTGTGATCGCCGGTAAAGGCGATGCCGGTGACAGTTGACGTGTGACGTTGCGTACTGCTGATGACTTCGTCCTTTTCCGTATCGCGGAGAAACACGCGACCCGATTGGTCGCCAAGGGCGAGGATGCTGGGCGAGAGTGGGTGGAATTTTGAAGCCGTATACGAGTCGGGAAGAGCGATTTCTTTTGTGAAGTTGTTTATTCCGTCGTGATCTGTAACGAGAAAAAAAATAGACGTTAATATTGTCCAACAACTCACACAGGTTAGAATTGGTTCCATTCTGGAGGATGACGGTTTGAGGAACACCTAGGTTGTTGGGATAAATCATGGAGAAATATCATTTATAATTATGACCATACTGAGATTTGGTAGAAAGAAATGTTTTATGAGAAAAAACTTTCAACATTCCAATCAACAGAATCTACCTGAGAATACACCGGATCCTGCATCGCCCCCTACAAAAATCTGTTCGTCCCTGCTGTTGAACTCTAGCATTCTGACAGGGCTCGAAAGACCCACAATTTTCCTCGCGATACCTCTGTTTTTCGTGTCGTAGAGTACAACCTCCCCCTCGTGATTTCCCAGTGCTAAAATCCTCTTCGTGTTCTGTTTGAAACTCAGCGACGTTACTCTCTTCAAGCTTTGTATCGTATGAACTAAGTTGAGGTTAGTTCTGTCTTTGCAAGACACAATTTCGGGGTGGCCATCGTCTTGAAGAAGGGCGATGTAGCTGTTGTCGTGACACCAGGAAACATTGGTTAATTTGCAAGCCGAACCGTAACTTTTTCTCGGTTTATACACGGCTACTGGTTCCAAACTGTGAAGATTATCCGACAAAGCATGTAACTTCAGGACAGAACCCGCCGAAACAAACATTTTCTTTACTTTGAATTTACTTGATTGCGCAAGTCATAGATGTCAACCTGACAGCTGGACTATGGAATGATAGTTCATACAAGTTGACTAAAGGCTCTTTGTAGTTTAACTGGAATATTCATTTTATATAATTTTATTTTGAATTTCAATTGGTTGCAATATTAATACTAATATTAGATTATAAATTTTTTCATTAACTGACTAATCTAAACAATTTGTTGAAATATTACTTCGACAAACAGTACATCCATTGGAATATCCAACCAATCAGTGTGACAGTTCATCGTTGCCGAGATTATTGCCTTAATTGGTTGAAAATATTTATTTTTCTTAAAAACTAGAGCCCAAGTCGAGTCACATTTAAACCAAGATTAAAAACATCATAGATAATCTGAAATGAAACGCATGGGTAATTCTAAGTTTCAGCGAAACCCACTAACATAATCATGTATATACAATTATACTTCTGAATCCAAAACGTTACAGAAATAGGTTAGGTATCAGTTGATACGTCAAGAAGAGCACTTCTACTACGCCACTGAAGATGACTGCCACAGTTGCAGCTGAAACGTTTGGAGATTATAACCGAAGGAGGCTCCATGGCAAAACCTACAGTTCAACTTCACTTTCGAACACAATGGGGAATGTTCCTCCTGACGAGAATCAAGTAGTTTTCATGAAAAAGCTTTAAAACCCCGTATTACCATTTGGCAACATCGGTTATAGCTAATAAAGGACAATGAATATGTTACCTGTATGAGACAAAGATGACATATTTCAGAGGCGTGCTGTTCTGTTTACTTATGTTCCGAGACATTCTGTGACATATGACATTTTGTGCACCAAACCTATCTACCTCAATATAAATAAATAACAAAACAACTGTTGTTTACGTGGTTTGTGGAGATGGTATTGAACTATAATTTATATTTTGCCTTAATTGTTGATTTATAAAGATAATTTTCCTTTTTTGAAGTAGAATTTCTAGGTACCTATAAATTATTTCAACTTGATATAGGCACTGTTGCCAATATGTGAATTAGAAACAAATCCCTTTGAAAATTGAAACCCAACATTTGAAACATCAATTTGAATACTTTTCGAAGTGAATTCCAAAGGCTCATGAATTCTCAACTTTATTTTGTTCAAACTTGCATTTGCTGTAAAAACCCAAATTGAGGAACATTCCCCTTTATTTATTAGTTTCAACGTGTTATTCATTGAATCCGTACAAACAATGGTACATTAGTAGTTTATTAGAGATACACTTGTCAGTCTCTTCCTTTTCTTCTTGTTTTATTGGTATTTGCTTTCTTGCTGGCGCAATAGACCATATCACTATCTATTTTCGTTTAAAACTGACTAGTTCAAATAAGCAAGACGCCTTTTGATATTTTATTGCTTTGAGTATGGATAATGTCTAAAATCCAAACTAAGAATTTAGTTATGATAAGGTTTACTTATAGGAGAGATAACAGATTGTTAAGGTTGGCTGCCATGTTTTTGACGTAATTGGAAGGAATGATGGCGCTAAATTTGAATTGATATAGAATATGAAGGCAATATAAAAACAAAGTGTACATGTTTCGTTGCGTTTGGCAAATAATTACAGTTCACCATTAGGAAATGCGATACGATACTTTGGAAAATCATCTGATTTCTAAGAATATTTTTTCAGAATATCTAAACATCGTTTTTAAAGTGAATAGAGCATATTCAGTAGCGATTATGATTGAGATCCAATCAGTACGATGACCACAGTAATTGGTCCAAGTTTGCTTCACTAGAAAATTTTTAGGAAATAAAAGGAAACTCACTGTTTTACTGCCAGGGTGAATCACATGGTTTTACAATTTATTACAGAAATCAGATGTTGAACTGTCATCAAACATTATAATAAACGCACAAAACATAAAAAAGGCACAAGGAAATAGTGGCTGATAACCGTAAAATAAACTATTCACATAAAATTCTCCTCCAATGGCGTCACAGAATTCCCCTTACCTCAGGTAGCCCTTTGTCAAACCTCTCCTATAAACTAACCCTGATTGGGGGTTAAATTTGATGTACCATGGACATAACGGTGCTGCGAAACAAAGCATGTCAGAAAGAGAATTGCATTTACATATTTTCAAGTAAGTTGTAAACAGACAGAAGTCAATTTTACAGAGTTTCGTTTGCAAATAATCTATCTTTTTAAATTTCGGAGGCAAGGTTTAAAAAATATATGTTTTTCCGTTAAGCAGCTGTCGCACCCCTACGAACGACAACCCTCACAAGTCGAAACTTGTGCGAGCTAAGGATTAACGAGGTCTTACCTTTTAACGTGTGATTCCTAACACGGGTTGGACGATAGCAAGTGAAAATCGATCGTTCAGACTATGGCTTGAACCACCGACCAACAAAGTGTGGAACAAAGCACCCACGTCGAACCGCCTGGCTACCGACCGACCTAATTGTCTAATATTTTTCAAGAGGGGCAAAGTTCAATGCTAGCAACATCATCTATCAATGCCGCAATGCCACGCTGCCTAAAACGAAAAATAAACAACTTCAATGAAATTTGGGTTTCAAGAAATGTGAAGGTTATGCACCTGAAGTATACCATAAAATCATATCGACATCTATACTCACATTTCATAACAATTCTTTCTTATATTTTGAATAGAATAAACTTCTCCAACCATTACCATCTTCGTAATTCTGAGACTTTTATTCCGAATATATACAAAAGTATAATTCAACAGATTGTCAACAAGATGAGTAGTGTGTATTGAAATTGTCCAGCGCCTAAATAAATGCACAGGGTTCGTTCTTTTAGGAAAATATCTATTTCCATCTTTTATTGACAATTTTTGATATAAATAACTATATTACTAACAATATTTTTGGTTTACAGGTAAAACCAACTGGAATAGGAAATCAGGCTCCATCCAATATTGAAATCAACTCTTTGAAACGTCAGTTGTTTGAAATTTCATTTCCGAAACATACTCAACAATATAAATGGACTCCAAAAATGTTCTGTTCACCAATAAAAAACTATGAGGCTGGTTTTGACAGTTGCCAAAGATTAGTAACTGACCAAACTCCAAGAGACAAGCCAAGAACAACAAACCTCTACGTGTTTCAATTGTTGAAATTATATAGCTGAAATTACCAATTATCCTCAAACCGCCTCTTGTTGGGCGCCATACCTTTCACTCTTCACAAGATCAAATTTAATCCCTTGCGATGAATATAAAACTTTTAGGACCATACAAGCCTGTAGTATGTAATATGAAAACTTCCATATGAGCCTTGTCAAGTCCTCAGGCCAATTAAGTTTTTGTTCCCCGTACTTTCGTCACACCTGAGTTATATAAATAAAGTTTTCTCTGAGAAAAGTTCACTATCAATGAAAAACTATCAGTGGTAACAACTCAATTCTAAAATATTGAAAACATATCAAATAGTTACAAAAAAGTCAGCTTTCCAATCTGCAAACTTCCATGGATGAATATTAGAATATACAGGCACAAAGTAAAAATATCCTTGGCAGTGCACTTCCACTTAGGACCGAATTCATTTCGAAAAATCTGATCAATCCTAACTGTACACTCTCAAATAAAACAATAACGCCCCTCGCGCACAAAATCCCCCCCTTGTCAATAGCTCGTCGGATAATTCAAAGTCGCGGCACCGGCCGCCTCGCCGTCCAGATCTAAGAACGGCATACTGTTGGGGCTCATGAAGGGCACCGCCGTCGCGGTAGGCTTGGCGTTTCCGTTCGTCTGGCTGGCAAGCATGCAAGAGGCGGGTTGGGCTGGAGGCGGTTGCTGCTGCTGGAGCGGCTGTTGCTGGACGCCCGCTTGGGGTTGTGGCGATCTCGGCGGTGAAGGACTGTCCAGGTTGATGACTGAAGGGCTGGCAGGGTAGCCTGAGCTGGAAACCGAAGAAGGGCCCGGCGTTGTGGTTATTCTTGACTGGTTGCTGCTTGACGAGATGCTGGTAGAGTCTACAAACAGTTGAAAATAATAATAATAACGATGATAGCACATAAAGAAAACTGATTTGTAACCTAGTACAACTTTTCATTGCAGCTAGATTCGGGTATGAATAAAAATAATGTAGCATAAACAAAAGCAATAGGCTACCTCCATCATCAATTTCTCCTTGATATTTGACACAATATGACAGTTGACACAAAACACAAAGAAAAAAAATGCCAAGTTGTTTCGAAACCATTTATTCAATTGAACTAACAATAATACATTCATCTATTTACATGTTTAAAACAGGTGTAATGAAAGATACTGAGAAAGCAGAAATATTAATTAAGATCAATTTACAAAAGTGAAAACATTCAGAATGAATTTTGAAAAAAAAACTTAGCCATTTGGGAGTTTATAGTAAATGAATGAATAAATAATAAATAAATTAATTTTTAACACCTCGACATGTGTTTCAATTACCAAGTGATCATCTTCAAGAGGAAGATTCAACAGTTTCATTTTCTTCAAAAGGAAGATTAAACAGTTCAAATTTTTTTCAAAAGGAAGTTTGAAGGTGGTCAAGATACCACCTTCAAAAGGAAAATTAAACAGTTTAATCTTCTTCATAAGGAAGATTAAACAGTTTAATCATCACCTTGAAGTGATCAAGTGATCATCTTCAAAAAGAAGATTAAACAGTTTCATCTTCTTCAAAAGGGAGATTAAACAGTTTATTCTTCCTCAAAAGGCAGATCAAACAGTTTAATCTTCTTCAAAAGGAAAAAGGAATGTTAAACAGTTTAATCAGCACCTTGAAGTGATCAAGTGATCATCTTCAAAAGGAAAATTAAATAGTTTAATCTTCTTCAAAAAGAAGAAGTCTTCCTCAAAAGGCAGATCAAACAGTTCAATCTTCCTCAAAAGAGAGATTAAACGGTTTAATCTTCTTCAAAAGGCAGATCAAACAGTTCAATCTTCCTCAAAAGAGAGATTAAACGGTTTAATCTTCTTCAAAAGGAAGATTAAACAGTTTAATCAGCTTGAAGTGATCAAGTGATCATATTTGAAAGGAAGATTAAAGTTTAATGTTCTTCAAGAGGATGATCAAACAGTTTCATTTTCTTCAAAGGGAAGATTAAAAAGTTTAATCTTCTTCAAAAGGAAGATCAAACAGTTTAATCCTCTTCAAAAGAAAGATTAATTGATTTAGTCTTCTTCAAGAGGCAGATTAAACAGTTTAATCTTCTTCAAAAGGAAGATTAAACAGTTTAATCTTCTTCACAGGGAAGATTGAACAGTTTAATCATCACCTTGAAGTGATCAAGTGGTCATCTTCAAAAAGAAGATTAAACAGTTTAATCTTCTTCAAAAGGAAGATTAAACAGTTTAGTCTTCCTCAAAAGGCAGATCAACAGTTTAATCTTCTTCAAAAGGAAAAAGGGATATTAAACAGTTTAATCAGCACCTTAAAGTGATCATCTTCAAAAGGAAAATTAAATAGTTTAATCTTCTACAAAAGGAAGAAGTCTTCCTCAAAAGGCAGATCAAACAGTTCAATCTTCGTCAAAAGAGAGATTAAACGTTTAATCTTCTTCATAAGGAAGATTAAACAGTTTAATCACCTTGAAGTGATCAAGTGATCATCTTTAAAAGGAAGATTAAAGTTTAATGTTCTTCAAGAGGATTATCAATCAGTTTCATTTTCTTCAAATGGAAGATTAAACAGTTTACATTTTCTTCAAAGGGAAAATTAAACAGTTTAATCTTCTTCAAAAGGAAGATCAAACAGTTTAATCCTCTTCAAAAGAAAGATTAAATGATTTAGTCCTCTTCAAGAGGCAGATTAAACAGTTTAATCTTCTTCAAAAGGAAGATGAAACAGTTTAATCCTCTTCAAAAGAAAGATTAAATGATTTAGTCTTCTTCAAAAGGCAGATTAAACAGTTTAATCATTCTACAAAAGGAATATTAAACAGTTTAATCCGCCTCTTGAAGATGATCACTTGGTGATTGAAACAGGTGTCGAAGTTGTGAAAATAATAGTTTGGTGTTGGGATAAAACTCCGAAGATGTTACAGTTTAAAGTAGACTCATAAAAACGGATAAAACTTTTGAAACAACTCGATACTAAATGAGACCATCTGACAAAATAATGCTACTCAGCAGAATTCGAGGTTGATCTTTGGTGATTTTTTTTCCGTAACCTCATAATTTTCAAAAGGGATGGCAAAGAGATCAATAAAAATATCCTTTTAAAAAAATTCATTATAATTATCAACATTTGTACAAATACAACTAGGAAGGCCACAAATGTATAGTAAAGCTTAAAAACAGTATCACTTCTATAAAATGAATATGGTTTTTCGAATTCGAATGTATGCTTACGCACCCCAAGTCGTAATAACCATCACTTAGACAGATCAGAGTCTTTTTTTAACATAACAACTCCTTAGCTAGGTATTACAAAAAATATACAACAATAATAAAACTGATAACTGGAATAGATCACAAAACGCTTCCTGTCAAGAGATACAGTCGCATAAACTCTGAATGTGGAAAAGCCATATAACAAATTTATTAGTCTACAGATTAAAAAATTAAATTGAACATGCTAAGAACCGAACATTCAGTATGGAGAGCTTCTTAAAAAATTACCCCAAGTTCATTAAAACCTCAATATAAATATGACTTTGGGAACAAGAACCGTAAAAAATCTTCTGTTAGCTTCAGCGGGAGCTTCAGTTGAAGTCATTCAACTTTATTGAAAAAATTGAAAGCCCAAAAAACTTTCACAATTATCGACTTTAACCGAGAATGGTCTCAGGGCCCAATACTTGGGCCAGTCAATAGAAACCTTCTAAATAATTACAATCTGAATAATTTGCAATCGGGGTCAAATATTTTCCAACACAACAGTTTTCACAGATGTCAACTGTCAAAGAAACGGTTGCACAACAGAATTTTACTTTTGTTTATTCAACGTACCTGGCTTGGGATTGATGGCTCTTCTTTTAGCCAAAGGTTCATCGTCATCGGAGTCGGAAATGGTCAGGTCCACTATGTCTTTCTTCTTTTCTTCTGGTTTGGGTGCTTCCTTCTCGGCTTCTATAGGTTTTTCCGCAACCAACGAAGAAGTAGCCGAGTTGGTCACGATTTCTGAATAGAAAGAAACAAAATAAGAATATCAGTAGCCAATACGTTGATGGAGCAGTGTACGTACCGACATCGTCTCCGATGATCTCTATGGAATCGTCGATCCCGATCACCGTTGGCTTATCGATTTTCACTTGCTTCTTGTCTTGGACTTGCACGCTCCACGTGCCGTCCTTGTTCAACTGGATTTCATTACACTCGGGAGAAAGAATGGAGGAGCTCAGCACTTCTGTGAAATATCTAAAACATTAAAAATTTAAATTTAGGTATAGTGTTTTTTTTCCATTTGCTGCTTACAAATTTCCAAAAGAATTCAACATTATTGATAATAGAATATTCAGTGTGTTAGATGTAAATTGCATAACACTGTCATGCTAAAAATCTATATCTAGAGAGTTACTAGACCTCATGTTACCAAATGCTGCATAGCTTTCTGGCCAAAACTTGTGAAAATACGTCTGACGGTTTTCCTACAACACCACAATATCTTAAGTGAAAGCCAGTTTGGTTTTCAAAGCAATAAAAATACGCACGATGCTATCTTTCCATTTCTTTATGATATTTACTCAAAGTTTACTTCTCCTAATGTAGCAGCTGCGGTCTTTTGTGATCTTTCAAATGTGTATGATTGCGTTGATCATAAGATCAGAGAAATGACGCTCAAATGGTTTGAACCTTACCTTTCAGGAAGGAATCAAATGGTAAGAACAAAGGGTCTTTCAGAAAAATAAATGGAAATTTTGTGTGGTGTTCCACACAGAAATTCAGAAGGGCTGTAAAAAATTTTTTAATAACAAGACCGTTTTATGATTTGAGGGAATTTTTTGAACAAAATTTTGAATAGTTGTGACAGCAGTACAAAATATGTCGTATCTATGTCTCTCACTAAATAGTTTTAAAGGTAGGTGTGTATGTATGACTATATATGTATGTACATATTAACTGTATTAAGAAATCAAACATTTTATAAAATTATTATATGTGTGTACATAGGTCTATGTACGTGTATATGTGTGTATATGTATATATGTCTGTGTGTGTGTGTATATGTGTGTATATATGTATGTGTATGTGTGTATATATGTGTATGTGTATGTATATATGTATATGTGTATATATGTATATATATTATTTTAATGTTTTTATCATCTGACAATTCTTTCCTGTTTTGTATTTATAACCAATTAATATAGAATAAATTAGGGAAAACTGTTTTTATTTCTATTCTACTGTATAGTTGTGAAAATATTTTATAGAAACATGACTGTATATATACATTAAGTACATCCACTTTTAACATCCGACAATCCATATTGGTTTGCATAATTTTAATTTCATTTAATTATCATGACTTCCTGCTCATTTTAAGCAGTTAGGATTTATGTACTATTATATTTAGGAGCTTTGTCAATAAGAATTCTATTCTTCAGATAATAAAGCATGCTTTGATTTGATTTGATCAGTTTCGGGACCCATCTTATTCTTATTATATGTTAATGACATTGCAAATGTGAGCATTTCTGGAAATTTCACTCTTTTCGCTGATGACACGACAATATTGTGAAACAACAAAAACTCGAATGAATTACACAATGCAGAAACAACTGATATGAAAAAATCAAGGAGTGGTGTGATGCTAATTTGCAATCCTTCAATATCACTAAAACAAACATTTTATCATTCAGGTGATCTCTTGATGACATGTCATTTGGTGATAACTTAGTGATCAAGAACGAGACTCAATCTAAATTTCTAGGTATTCACATTGACAATAATCTCAAATTTACTGAACATATCAAACAACTTAAAAGTAAAATTTGTTCTGGACGTAACTTCAATAAATTTGGGAATCAAAACTGCCAGAACGGTGTGTTACGCCCTCGTTGAACCCCACCTAGGTTATAAAATAACCTTTTTTGGGGAGTATGCAATTCATCAACACTTCTGTCTGTATTAGTACTGCAAGTATATGTGTAAGACTTTGTACTGCAGTACAAATACAGGCAAATTTACCTAAAGTACCTGAAATACCCGAGTTGAGACGCTCTGATCGTACAAAGAGGCAGACGACAGACAGACAGACAGACAGACAGACAGACAGAGAGAGAGAGAGAGAGAGAGAAAGTGGCTCGTTTATATCATCATGAGCAGATATATTTTCATGAATCAGACTTACTGTTTCAAGAATGAATAGAGATATTATTGTCAGAATTCGTTGTTCATTGAATAATGGTTTGCAGTGATCTTGGAACTTTGCCCCGCACACATACCGGACAGCTCGCTTCTGTGAAACGAAAACAGTCTGCAGCATGCTTTTGCTGCATACTCCCCAGAAGGCAACACCATATCTTATATGTGCATCCACAAAGGCAAAGTACGCAGATCTTGCAAAGGTTCTACCCAGTTCCTTCGAAACTGACTTCACTACAAAGCAGCCAGACGCAAGTTTTTTATTCAACTTGATAATATGATCCTCAAATTTAAGCTTATTATCAATGTGAAGTCCTAAGAATTCGGAGGACAATTTCATCTCGAGAATGTTGTTATTCAAATTAAGAGGTGGTTCACATTTGAAGGTGAGTGATGCTGGAAATCTTCTGGAATTAAATTCGCCCTCTCAACTAGTATTTTCTAGATTCCTTCATGCCTTCCTTTCCCTCTCTTCCTTCCTATTTCCTATCCTCTCATTCTCTATTACCCATCATTCATGCATACTCCAATCAATCACTTTCTCTCCAGCTAGTTTTTCTCTTTACTCTCGCCTCTAGTCATTCATACCCTCAGCTTCTAAACTCTCCACTCTCTATTTCTTTCCCGCCTTCCCTGTCTTTCCCCCCTGATTGCAAAATGACTCACCCGTCAATCACCAGATTGTCGTACAGCGACGGCTTATCACACACCGGGCAGTTCCAAGTCGGTTTCCGTTCATTCATCTGGAGGAACAGCGAAGCGTCGAAGCACTGCAGATGGCTGCAGGTTATCGCTCGACATGGGGTAGTCATCCTCATCTTACCCAAGGGGCACATCAGCGACACCCTGAGCGACGTTGTGGCTATTTCGCAGTCGTCGTCGTTCAGTTTTTCTTTGACTGTGAGAAAAAATTTCCGTTATCAATGAAGGATCCTATACGGCATTAGCCAAATTGAATAAATTAAAAAAATTAATGTTCATGTTCAAAAAACGCTCATGGTGTAGACACTACCAATTTTCTTATTTTGAATGCAGCACCCTATATTTCATTAAATTTCTGGATTATTTAGAACATTCCTGACATATTTCATGTACAATTTCTTAAATCTACTTTCAATTGATTCGGAAATATGAGGAGGCAGATTTATTGCTTCTTCAGGAGATGAAGAAAACTGCATTTCGAAAAGCACGAATCAAATTCTATGCCAGTGATTGCTAGAGTAGGCACTAATATTACTGAAAGTCTACAAGTCTCCACTGAGTCAGGCGTTCCACAATGTTCCATATTAAGACCTTCGTTATTTCTGATATACGCCAAATACTCGATAATCAACCTCCATAGCTTCACCAAATTTCATGTGATGACTTTACGTAGAAGATAGAAATTTCCTTATCAAGAATCAGAATTTTTTAAGCCACATATAAAATCTTCATGAACAAGTGGTAACGAGGGCAAAAACAGCTAGCATAAAATTCGATTTGAGTAGTATGCAAAACAATGTCACTATCTGTTAGAATTTTGAAGAGAATTTCGAATCTTATGCTACAAACAAAATGCTTGGCCTCACGGTAAAATATAATTTAACGAGGACTCCACATATTTATTTATTTTTTATTTATTTATTATTTGTTCAAGTACAATGAAGTAAAATGCCCAGATGAGCGTAGAACATGTCAGTGTAATAAATATACAGTTAAAAACATTTAAAAATTGAAATCAATTAAATGTGAGACATTTTAGCAGGTAAAATCTGAAGGGATGGTATCTTTAAAATATTCATCAGTTGAGTAGTATGCTCTATTTAGAAGAAAGTTTTTAAGTTTATTTTTGAGTGTTGTTTTAGAGAGGCTTTTTAGTGCATTTGGAAGTTTGTTATAGATTTTTATTAGAGTATACGGTATATTTTTCTGAATATAAGTAAAATTAGGAATATTAGTAACCAAAACTGCTTTATTTCTTGTTGGGTAGATGTGTGCTTTATCAAAATCGTTAAAAAGCTTTGGATTGCTTTTAATAAACATTATGCTGTCAAGAATATACTGACTGTATAGGGTCAGTACTTTCTTTTCTATGAATAAAGGTTTACAGCTATCAGTTTGTTTGGATTTATAAATAATTCTAAGAACGTTTTTGAAGTGAAAAAATTTTTTTAACGTTCACAGATGCACCCCAAAAAATTTAGCCGTATTTAAGTCTTGAGTGGACTTGTGCATAATAGACAGACATTGACGCTTGAACATTTATTGTTTTAGTGATGACTCTTAGGGCATAGCAATGCCTTGCAACATTTTCTGACAAAGAATCCAGATGAGATTTCCAATCCAGTCTAAAATCTAGTTCAATTCCCAGGAATTTTGAACTTTTAATAGTTGTTATTGTTGATTTACCATCCGAAAAAGTATAATCATTTTCAGCTGACTGTGAGAATTTGATTGCCTGTGTTTTATTAGGGTTCAGCTTAAGGTGATTTTGTGCAAACCAAGCTTCCAGGATACTTAAAGCATCGAACACATTTCTTTCCAAGTCATCTCCATTTTGTTCTTCAAGGATAACGGTTGTGTCATCAGCAAATTGTATAGTGTTCAAGTTGTTGTCCATTTGTAGTTCATTGGTATAGAGAATGTACAGCAATGGACCTAGAATTGATCCTTGTGGTACCCCTCTAATTATTGTTAGTTCATCAGACCTTATAACCTCATTTGTGATGTGACATTTTTCGACCACGTACTGTTTTCTATTATATAAGTATGATTCTATCAAGTTAGCTGAGGTTCCCCTGATTCCATAAGCCTCAAGTTTATTTAGCAATGTTTTATGATTGACATTGTCAAAAGCTTTTGAAAGATCTAAGTTAATCATTAAGCTATGTTTCTTGTTGTTTTGACTATTTATGACTGAACATAAAGCTTGATATATTGCTCTTGTTGTCGGTTTACCCTTTCGAAAACCGTTTTGTGTATCACTTAATAGTTCGAATGTTTCAAGGTAGGATATAAGGCGATTATATATGATTCTTTCAAAAATCTTACTAATATTTGATAATAATGCTATAGGTCTGTAATTTTTTATTTGATCCTTGTCACCTTTTTTGAAGATTACTTTTATATGAGCTATTTTTAATTTGTCAGGAAATATTCCTTTATTAAGCATCATGTTTATAATAATTGCTAGGGGTGTTGATAGTTCACGTGCAACATATTTCAAGAGTTTTACCGGGATTTCGTCATAGCCAACCGATTTTAGATTTTTTAGTGACATTATTGTAGAGATTACTTCATGTTCAGTTGTTGGTGCAAGAAATAGGGTTATATTTATTGGATGTAAACTTGTATGTTCATTTGTTGTCATGACGATAGACTTAGAACATTGATTTATATAGAAGCTATTTACTTTGTTTAAGATTAATTTTTTATCTTTTTCTCCTTTATCAATATTTCTTAGAATTGAAACATTCTTTTTTTCTGTTTTCCCTGTGTACTTTTGTACCAATGTCCACACTGCTTTCCCTTTATTGGTAGCGTTATTAATAAACTGGTTGTCACGCAAGTACCCTTCCATCATACCAACTATGGCCAGAATGAGTCTATAGGTAGAATTTTGAGACTTGCAAACACTCACAATGAGGATTTACAACTTTCTAATACTTCTTTGGAATCATTTAAAGAAACAGTGAAAATATTGAAATTGATTTGCTTATTTTTGCCATCCTTACTTTCAATATTTTTTCCGTACATCTAGCTGATGGTCACAGTACATATGAATGAATTTGTTAATTATTTTGTACGAATAGACAATGTCACAAATAAATAAGCAAATGAATCGGCACATCCAAGAGTTTGCTTCCAACAGGCCCCCATTCATGTGTTTTCAAATTTATTCCATTTGGCTGATATACAGATTCAGACTTACTCAGCGCTCTCGTATGGTCTGCGTTCTTTATCCCCTTGTTCTTGAGCCGCTGCAGGAGATCCAAAGAGCTCAGTTTGTGAACCAACCCTACCGTTATTGCGTAACCCCTGCCGTAGTCTGCTGCCCACGAGACGGATATGGTGTTCGCAACAGTTGGGCTCAACTTCACCATCTGCGTTATGTTCACGGGCCTAGGCGGGCGCTTTGGTTCCACCCCTGGCTTATTGGTAGGAATGGGGTTCTGTAAAATGAAACGCTCGATTTAATAATTCCATACACGGCTGAAGTCTGTCTACCGACCGGTAGGGGGCACAACTTGTTGTTCACTTTCACGACTACGTTCGGAGGAAAATAGTCTTCTTGCTCGCAAGTAGTTTCCAGCAGGCAGAACCTCATCTGGACCTGCTTCACGTAGTCGCACTTCACTCCTGGTCTGATGTCTCTGGAACTGGCTATGTCGGTAGCTTGCTGAGGGGTGAGGTGGAAGTAGAAAGTGCCTTCTTGTATTCTAAAAACAAAATTAACAAGGTAAGAAGTTTATCAAGCAGTACATTATACATTGATATTGGCTTTTATTCATTTTTTAAATTTATCTATAGTCTATTTCCTTGAACAGTGGAGTAATAAACGGCTGGTCAGAAAGCAGCTCTAATGACATACTACGCCTTGTTCCACTCAGCAATGAGTTATGGGTTGCTGTGCTGGGGTAATGCAAGCTACACCCATCTTCAAAGAGTATTTGTCTTGCAAAAAGCTGCTGTACGTAGCATTGTTAAAGCTGAATATAATGAACACTGTAAACCTTTGTTTGAGAATACAGAAATCATGACTCTATTCTCACAAATTATCTTTGACAATGTCCTGCATGTCAAAGAAAATTATCACACACTCACAACACACTCGGATATTCACTCCTACAAAACACGCAATGGAAATAATATTGTGCCCCTCTTAAGAAGATTAGATAAAAGCAAATTAATTGGCATCACTTGCTTCAATTTACTTCCTGAAAAAATCAAACATCTGCCACTCAGACTTTTCAGAAGTACAGTAAAAAAACTTCTCACTAAAATGAGTGAGTTTAATGTTACTCTTAAGGATTCGCTTGGAGATACCTAGTGCATCTTTTCCACTTTTTATTCCTGTTTCTTTATATGTTAAGAATTTTTAAAATGCATTTTATACTCTACATTCAATTTTATTGTTACATTTACAGCTTTTTTATGTAACTGTGCAATGTAATAGATGACTTGTCCAAAATATTTGTATTTTTATGGGCACAATAAATGTCTATTCTATTCTATTCTAAATCATTTTCAAGTACTTGTTCCGTGTGTGTACATATGGGGAATGTTCTTCAATTTGGGTTATTACAGCAAATGCAAGTTTGAACAAAATACAGTTGACTTTAATTCATGAGTTTTTCAAATTCACTTCGAAAAGTATTCAAATTGATGTTTCAAATGTTGGGCTTTAATTTTTAAAGGGATTTGTTTCTAATTCACATATTGGCAACAGCGCCTATATCAAGTTGAAATAATTTATACATACCTAGATATTCTACTTTAAAAAAGGAAAATTATCTTTATAAATCAACAATTGAGGCAAAATATAAATTATAGTTCAATACCACCTCCACAAGCCACATAAACAACAGTTGTTTTGTTATTTATTTATATAGAGAAGGATAGGTTACGTGCACAAAATGTCATATGTCACAGAATGTCTCGGAACATAAGTAAACAGAACAGCATGCCTCTGAAATATGTCATCTTTGTTTGTATCATACAGGTAACAGATTCATTGTCCTCTATTAGCTATAACCGATGTTGCCAAATGGTGAAATAGAAACGAATTCCTTTAAATGTTGAATGCATTATTTCATTCCTCTTTTTTAAGTATTTAAAGAAAAAGGTTGAAACGATAAGTTTAAAATGCGTTGTTTTAGAGTTCTTTTATGAAAACTGCTTGATTTTCGTCAGGAGGAACATTCCTCATTGTGTCAGTTAAAAAGTGAAAAATACTGTATTCATTTTGAACATGTTTTGTATAATTTGATATAACCAATCTCAGATGGTATTCCTCCAATGATGGACAGAAGAAATCGTGGAAAACAGAATAGAGCTTATCAATACCAATATTTTCCCAAATCTGAACCATGATTTACCTTACCTTTGGTTGCTTTGAGGAACTAGAGACGACGGTTTCAACAGATCGGCTAAAACATCGTAGAAAGGAAGTCGTCGAAATTTCACATCAGGGTGAATGGGGTAGTTGGCGGCTAGAACGCTCTGTTGCTGCTTTGCTGCGGAATACTGAGGGTAGGGAGAATAGATATTCTGTTGATACATCGGGTTTTGTCGAGCCTGAAACCAGAACACACGAGCATTAGATAGACAAACTTGCACATAGAAATTGCACATAGAAATATTGCACATAGAAATAAAATATTAAATTAAATCATACTAAATTCAATGCAAACAGTGTGTATCTTATAACAGCTATGATTTTTTTTTATTACAATCCTTCATCTGGAGTACCTCAGGGGTAGACTCTCGGACCACCTCTGTTCTTATTATTTATTAATGACCTCAGTAATTATGTCTGTTGTAATAAGTTACTTTTGCAGAAGTAACTCAATTAAAGATCTTGGTTTATATTTTGATCAAAATTCGTCTTTTTCCAACCACATTAGATCGAAAGTAAGTGAAGCATTGAGAGTTTATGACTTCATAGTTTGCAATTGTAGATCTTTTTAAAACATATCTGCTCTATGTACTCTTTATGTTACCTACGTACGGTCAAAATTAGAATATGGCTCTGTTCTATGGTCTCCATTCTACAATTGCTACAATACATCAATTGAAAAAGTTCAACGTCGTTTCCTAAAGTTTATTTACTTCAAATCTCATGGTATCTATCCTGATAGAGGTATTCCAAACAGTGTATCTCAGTATTTCATGGAGAATTTTTAATTTTCTGGTATAGTTTTTTTTTTATTTTATTAAATTATAATTTTGTTATTCAGCTCCTCAAATTATAAATTTTGTAGTTATAAGGATCTATATTACTTCTAATGTACTTAGTTAACCCTGTAAATGGTTTTTAACTGTTGGGCAATAAAAGCTATCATTATTGTTTATTTTGTTGGTGAGAGGCATAAAAGTTGGTAGTCCTTTGTAAATTTTGTGTGAAAAATACAACTAAGTGCTCAAACCCACTAACTTTAGACTTAACCTAACCCAACAATGTGATCCCGGATTCATCTTTGAATTTGGTTATCATTATAAAATACTCACAGCCATCTGCCTGGTATCTACAGTGAAAGGATGCACCGTAGCAGTAGATCGGGGGATATTTCCTTGCTGCGGCATACCATTCACTTGGGGGGGCTCTTGATTAGGAGAAGAACTCGTTGGGGGGGCGTTCGTCAGGGCACCGCTTTGTCTACAAAACATAAATTCACTTACTGAAGATAACCTATGCAAGCCACTTTTTCACATCGAATTCCGCCCTGAAATTCACATGGAGTCACAAGGCTTGAACGTTATAATAATATACTGATAATAATGTTTATTCATGTCGAGAAAATACAGCAGAACAATAATGAGGCTAAGTCAAGAAGGGAAGCCAAGAAAATTAAATTGTTATTATTGACTATGGTCCCTTTCCTTGTGCAACTGAGTAATGAATCATTTTCAAGTGTGTGTTCCATAGGCATAAATAACTGTTTAAAAAAAAATATGTTTTCCGTTAACCAGCTGGAATTGTATAAACATTGGAGGTATAATGGATAGTACTGAGTACTCGGCATTTTTTTTTCAAAATGTTTCGACTACTGTTGAACAAAATAATTATTGAAGTCATCAGATGAATGACGAGTATATTGCAATTGCAAGTATTTTTTGGAGAAAGGCTAATCTGCCTTATAGAATCTTTCTTCAATTATTTTTAGTGTTGATTCAACATGTTATGAACCATATTTTTGATATATATATATATATATATATATATATATATATATATATATATATATATATATATATATATATATATATTGTCTAATTGTAGAAATACAGTCACTACGGGCTCAGGTGATGTGGTTATCGAAACTAGTGAGCCCTATAGGTTGACTAATGAAAAAATCAACATTCAAAGTCCCTGCATAAGCATATGATACCACGTTTCACAATTTCTAAAAGAAATAAAAATGATACATAATTTCAAATGAGAACTTACTGAACGGTTTTATATAGATCTCTGATTTTCTGGTGAATAGGATGGGATCTGACCCTCAACAGTTCCAAAGCTCTCTGCTGTAGTTCAGTTTTTCTTCCTGTTTTGTTGCGTCCCGCAAATCCCAATAGCATTTGAAGTTCCGAAACACGGAAGGTGATTAGCATACTCTGCAAGAACAATGTTATTAACACCACCTTTTGTTGAAATATCATTTGGGATTTCATCGTTAAATTTGTAAATTTTAATAACTGCACATGATGGAACTATAGCAAACTGTGGTCCAAAACAACCCCCACTAAAAAAAATCTATGTCTGCCAAGAGCCTTATATAACAATGATAGTAACCTTTATTTTTTTCTATAAACAAGATCAAATACTTTTATAAATGGTTAGGCGTGCAAAACCAGTGGAACAGAACTGATACATACCCAAAAAAATGCATTTTTTCCAGTGATCATTCACATTGTAAGTAAAACAAACTTATAAATACAACAAGTTACTGACTAGTTTTTCGGAGTGACGTTTGCAGTTAAAGCTTCATTACACCCTAGCCGATTATCTATGGATTCAGCTTTGTTTATTTTTCAGATCATGGAAGGTTATTACAGTTGATTGAGCATTTGCAGTAAATCACTTCATGAAGCACTTTTGAACTGTCATCAGAGTTCAATGTTGTTCTCGAAATATTCTTTTTTCGATTTCTGATTTTTTGTTAGCCAGATTGTAAATTTCAGTCAACTCAGGGTACTTACACTTTCATAATAATGCCAAAATCAAGGGCGGAATCGCATTTCTTTTCGATTGTTCTTGAAAAAACACCCTTTACAGGTTTTTTTATAAGTATTCATGTTCAGACTTGACCTTGGATAATTTGACATATACTACTGTTTTTACGAATTTTCATATTTCTAGTTGGGGGAAAGACAATTAGAATTGCCTATAATAATTGAATACCAACATTCAGTGCAGACCGACTCACCCGGAAGTTTGTTATACTGGAAAAAGTGTGTTGCCTCAAGCAAGTTCTGTATTTAAAAATCGCTCACCCGCAAGTCATCTGTGTTTTCGGACATCTCCCTGGGGCGAAGCGGCTGAAATTCATCAAATGCAACGAATGTACCACCATTTACGCTAGGGAACCACTCATTTGTTGTAAAGGAACTGTTCGGCCAAGATGTTTAGATCACACACATCAAAAACTTCGCAAGTTCAGCACATCACGGATAACCATTGCCGATTCAGTTTATAGTGATTGTTAACTATTTTTTGGCGATCCAAGAAACGATGTTTATTTAAACTAAATTTCAGGATTAACTCATACATACGCGGCTAAACAGACAAACAGACCGACAGAAAATGGCAGCCAGTGACGTAATAATGAATATGGATTGACCATTGAAGAGAGAACATTGACTCTTACAACTAAAAGAAGATGAAGAGATTCATGTCCTGGCATTTACGTCACTCATAACCTCAACGTCAGATACATCGTCACGATGTCTCACGTGTTGCGTATACTCATGTGAAAACTTTGGGATTTGATTGGTCACTTGATAATGTGACGCAGTGGCCAAGAAGTTGTGTGTTCCGCAGGTGGAATTCATGTGGAAGTGACGTCACGCCAGTCCATATACCGTGCGTTCTACTAAGCGCTACTCTATGCTTTTCAATTTCTTGTCCCACATCTTGACATGGATCGTTGTGAGCTTGCTGTGAGCATAAGTGACGTTTTCTCCGCGACTAAGACAACCAAGGCTAAAGGAGCATTTTATTCGTTGTGAGCGCTACGCGGAACCCTGGATAAAGGGTTCTAAGGTTGTTTCTAGGAAGAAAAACTGTAGATTTATCTCCAGTAAAAGAATATATTTTCAACAATAAGTGCCAGATTCATACAAAATACTGTAGATTTGAAAATTTGTATATATTATTCAAAAAGTTTTGTGGTACTCATTATTGAATCGAACACTCGCAGAGGTGAAGAGCTTTTGGAAATTGCGGTTGAAATTTGTGTGCACCATGTTTCACTTTTTGGTTTTGCATTATTATTCATCTCTTATATTTCGAATCAATTTTTGTAATGTCGTGAGTTTAAAAATAAATTCGTATGCTTATCCTTTTACCATTCGAAGTGCCACTTTGATGAGCAAATGATGTACGTGCGTATGTGTATAAACAGTATATTAACAATGTGAGTCTTTATTATGTGCACACATTAAAATGTCACATTCCATACCTAATTTCAATAAAGAAAAAACTAAAAACACGATTGAAGTTTTTTATTATTTTTCACAAAATTCAAATGATAAACTGCTGTAAAAATCATACGTAACATAAAAGTGACCGAGGTACTTAATTGTAGATCCACCGAACAACATTTTGGAACATATCTTCAACAGTAAAATGTCACATGTCAAAGTCAACATGTAGAAATTTTAAATATTTTGAAATTGTTTATATACATTTTTTTGAAACTATCAAAACTATGATTCACGAATGTCTGTTCAATCTTTGGAACAACCCAGATGGGGCAGACTTATCGGATAACCACAATGTAACGTATATAATCCATTAAAAATTATTTATTTAAGAATGAATGATTTTCAGTGGACCCACCTGATGGAATTGCAAGAATTTCTCCATCCAGGGGAACAGAAGCTGTTGCAAATGATTGTCGAGATTGCTGTGGATTTTCATAAGATATCAAGTTTCAATCGGACAGTACTAACCCAAACTCCTAGTCCAGAAGGTAGCTAATCTGATCTAATTACAAATTAATGAATTGAAATTTAAACTTATATACTGCCAAATGTTTCAAATAATAAGCAAACTGCAACTTTGTATTCAATCAAAACATACCTGATGTATTAATAAGATTCCATTTCTGTATATACCACCCCAAATTCAATTGCAAATTATTTATATCATTCACCCATTTTTTCTGGAAGTTTCAAACCAGTTTCATTAATTACAGATTAATGATGTCTGAAATAGTGTGTATACTAAGTCTTCATATTTAAGTAGTAAAATAAAAAATGTATTTATATCAAGGGATGCTCAGTTAAATATCTTCAAGGTCTCTCCTCGTCATCCAGCAAGACCCTATTGCTGTCTCAAACCAAAGCCTCGGAAAATACTACAAGGATCCCCACAGGTCTGTACATCACGGCGTTTTGTAGCGGAGTTCACAAAGTTTTAGAGGGTTACAGAAACGAAACGATAAAATTGGAAAACATGTTTTTACAAAACCCACACCTGTCTCTGACTTGTATTCTCAGCTCTCTGGAAAAATATCGCAGCTTGTTCCAAGTGCTGCTGTCCATGATCCAGGTAATACAGAACGATAACGTACACGGGTGTCTGTTGATTGGCAGATTGCATAAGCATGTAAATTGTGGAGTGGATCAAATAGGCAAAGCTGCTGATCAGTGAGTATACGATACAGGGATTCTCGTACATATGGGCCATTGTTGAAATAGTTGGAATGATCTTAATAAACAGTGAAATATGACGAACCTGTGAGCAATTTCCTTGAATAAGTAAAATTTTGATATACAATAACTTATCCAACCAAACACTTGCTATACAATAATTTTCTCAAACAAGCAAAATTTTGATATACACTAGCTTTGTCAGGCCCAATTTTTATATACAATGGCTATTCAACAAAATTCTGCTATATAATAGCTTTCATGATCAAAAGTTTACTATTCAATAGCTTACTCAAGCAAAATTTTTATGTACAATAGCTGTCTGAAGCAAAGTTTTCTATACAATAGATGCCTCAAACAAAATTTTGATATACATTAACTCCCAAGCAAAATTTTGATGTACGTTAGCTTTCTGGGGCACAATTTTGATATACAATAGCTATTCAAGCAAAATTCTGCTATATAATAGCTTTCATGAGTAAAAGTTTACCATACAATAGCTCACTCAAGCAAAATTTTTATGTACAATAGCTTTCTGAAGCAAAGTTTTCTATACAGTAGCTGCCTCAAACAAAATTTTGATATACATTAACTCCCAAGCAAAATTTTGATGTACGTTAGCTTTCTGGGGCACAATTTTGATATTCAATAGCTATTCAAGCAAAATTCTGCTATATAATAGCTTTCATGAGCAAAAGTTTACTATACAATAGCTTACTCAAGCAAAATTTGTATGTACAATTGCTTTCTCAAGCAAAGTTTGCTATACAATAGCTGTCTCAAACAAAATTTTGATGTACAATACTTACTTAAGCAACATTTTGCTGTACAATAGCATTCTTAAGCAAAGTTTTGACATACCATAGCTTATTTTAGCAACATTTTGCTATACAATAGCTTACTCAAACAAAATTTTGCTATACAATAGTTTTCTCTAGCAGAATTTTGCTATAAAAATGCTTTCTTAAGCTATATTGTTTATCAAAATACGTGTAGTTGTAAGTATCATTCTCGTATTTTGTTCCTGCAGATTCAAAACGAAATAGGCCAGATGATCTTGTTTCATTTGCAGGTACTTCAAAATCAAGTAAATATCAATAGAAATCGTGTAAATATTTGAAATTACATCCATCTGTCTTTGACAATCGCCCATATTATTGATACAGAACACATTTCCTCATTATCATTCAGTTATTTTCAGAATAATCAGATCCATCAACAAGATTTTCTACAGACATTTATGTAACTGGATAATATACGGAGATTTGGTAGACACCTATGGTGAATTCTTTATAACAGATGGCAAAACTGCTGATGAGAATTTTCTCTATCCCGAACAATTGGTTGACTTGTCTTCAGATAGCAGTACAAAACTAGGACTAATCGTGAGTTTAAAAATTCATATGCTTATCATTTTACCATTTGAAGTGCCATCTACATGAACAAATGCTGATCAATGCTGTGCATGTGTAACATTAAAATGTCATACTTCAGATAAATAATAATATTTTCTAGAAACATAAAAAGCAACCCCTCATCAGTCATTCTCAAGAAAAATGTATTTTGTTTTAGAAAAAAAGCAGAATACGAAGCCCTCCTATCGTCCGTAAATTTTTCATCAACTGGGAAATGGTTCCTCTGTTCATAAGCGACGAAACGGCCGAAAGCATTCTGTTTATGGGCAGGATTGTTTGGATTGTTAAAAACGATCCGAAAAAATCTCGCGATGAAAACTATCGCATCAAATACGAGAGAGATATCTGGGAGGGTAAGGAGACCGACTACTATAGGAAGGTACAAGGGTTGGAATCTCAGACCTTCAACAATATTGAATTCCAGAGCACTATTGAGGAATGCCGGGTCAAGCTCACGAAGGTAACATCACAGAACGTTTTTAATTAAATTATTATTTATTATTATTGAAATCTCGGGATACACAGGCATCGGCTGTTGATGTAGTTTCAAAAATTCTAATTAAAATTAGCGATAATGAATGTTATTTCTTCACCTTTCTGTAAAGCAATTGATGCTACGTGTATTGAAATATTGATCTTGAAACTGAATAATAATAATAATAATAATCTCTTTATTTACTCAGATTGATTTGTATAACCACAAGAGCAGAAGTACAAATGAAAAAGAGGAAAACGTCAATGTACAATATTGAAAAGAAATAAAACTACGAAATAGATAATGTCACAAAGTTATAAATTAAAAAATGTGTAAAAAATAAAATAAATTATATCTATATATACACACATATACATATACACATATATATATATACACATATATACATATACACACATATATACACATATACACACACATATATACACATATGTACACATACACACACATATGTATACACATATACACACACATATATACACATATGTACACATACACACACATATGTATACACATATATACACATACACGCATATATACAACATACACGATGTATACCACATAAATATAATAATAGATAATTGTTTTCTATACACACATATAGTATTGGATTACAAATAAAAGTCATCAATACTGTAGCAGTTCTTTGACAGAAGAAGTTGCTTCAGTCTTGATTTAAAAATGTGTAAATTTTCAGAATTTCTGATATTGTCGGGGAGTTTATTAAAAAGTTTGCAGCCTTGAAACTCAAAACTTCTTTGGAAAAGAGCAGTGCGATGTTGACTAGATAATAATAAGTGGGCATTCCGAGTAGAGTGATTATGACAGGCTCTGTTAGCAGCTAAAGTGTTTCTATTTCGATAGATATATGCGCAAGCTTCCATTATGTATTTATAATTTTGACACCAGGCATCGTATACAGATTATTCAAGTTATAATAACAATATAATAATAGAATTTATTCATCAATCATGGATTATACAAGGCATCACTCTACGGAGTGAGAGGTGTCTGCCTGGACATGATGAAGTCATACCTTAACGAAAGATATCAAATTGTTGATCTAGGAAATACCAAAAGTGAAAAAAGGAAGATATTGAGAAGAGTGCCACAAGGGTCAATATTGTGGCCACTTCTGTTTCTAATCTACATTGACGACCTGCCTCACGTGATGAACTCGTCAGACATAGAAACTATATTGTATGCAGATGATGCAACCTTGGGCAAAAAAATATATAAAATAGATGATCCTCACATGATCCATACTGACATATTAGAGAAAGCTCGATCATGGTTCACACCAAATGACTTGATTCTCAATGAACAAAAAAAAGAAACTTTTGAAACAATTTGCTTAAATCGATATAACAAAAATTCTACCAAATAGATTCCAACCTGAAATGGATATACCATGTGAATAGCATGTGTAGTAAACTTAGTAAGACAGTTTTTGCTATCAGAAGAATTAAAAAAAAAGTTAATCAAAGTGCGGCACTTGCAACATATCATTCACTCTTTCATTCAGTCCTTAGGTATGGTATAAACAATTGGAATAATGCATCAAAGGTACATCTTAATAGAATATTTGTCATTCAAAAATCTGCAGTAAGAAGCGTAGTCTCTGCCATTTATGATGAAAAGTATCGACCAATATTTGTAAAACTTGAAATAATGACCCTATATTCAGTTATTGTCTTTGAAAATCTGCTTCTTGTTCAACGAAACTTGATGAATAAAGTTGCTCACAAGGATATACACCAACATGATACAAGAAATAAATCAAATAGGTTGAAAAGAACAGATAATATAGGAATTGAGCTATACAATGCCTTATCTGTCGAATTTTGTAACTTGCCATTCAGAAGATTCAAAAACTTATTGAAGAAAATATTAACCAAACATCCTTTATATGAAATTGATCAATTTTTCGAAGTTATTAAAGAAGATAGAGCCACTTTTGTGGTGACCTCCGGAATTTTTACTCAACTTTGAATATATATAATATGTTAGCTATGTGATTTATAATTTGTAAAAGCTAATGGCTTTACATTTTAGTCAATTTTTATGAGATTGGAATTTCACCTTGTTAAATTGTATTTTTTTTAATCTAATTTATCTACAAGCATTTTTTAGAAACTATATTGAGGAATCTTATCCTCTCAAACCTATTTTAGAAATTGTATTGATGTGTCTAAAAACTGTGTGTTTCTTGGTACTGACAAAAATTATTATTATTATGCATGACAATGTTTTGGAGCTATAGTTGTTTAAACGCTAAATAAACCATGGCATTGAACAAATATTGAATGCTATCTGCTACTCATCATTTTCAGTACTTGTGGTCCGTAATGCTAGATGAAGGCAGTTTGGTCGAACATTTGCACCTCCTCAGAGATTATTACGCCTTGGGCAGAGGGGAACTGTTTCAACAATTCATTAGAGTGGCCGAAGATCATCTGAAAGACACCACCTCAGACTCGATTGTGCAGAAGCTGAACTTCATATTCCTGGAAACTGCCAGGAAAATCTACGGGGAAAACGATAAAACCTATCTCAAGTTTGAGCTAACTTCAAATTCAGACGTTACACGTAAGGACAAATTTACGTACTATTTTCGGTAGATTGCTCATGTGACATGGTCCGGGAATGGTGCCTTGTGGCACAAACTCATATTGTCAGTTCGCTAGATAATTACTATCGTTAGTTTCAACTTCTTTCAGGAACAAATCCATGGTCTAGACTGCAGATGAACTTCGAGATCAACTGGCCTCTGCATATAGTTTTTCATCCGAAAGTGATGGAGTTGTATAATAAGCTTTTCTGCTATTTATTGAGACTGCGTAAAACACAGATAGACCTCCATAAACTTTGGGCAGAGCATGTTTCAAACAAGCAGACAATGTGAGTGAATCAAATTTTGTAATGTATCAAATAAATACAGTGTTTTTTTGAAGAGTTTCGGTAAGCAGGTAACTTTTTCTTTAGTTGTTAAATTCACCATGATCAATGAATTCCATTCTCTTCGCACTAATATCAAGAAACACTGAATTGAAGATGTGATTCGATCGTCATTTAGCTTGGTGGATAGTTGAGTTTGTGAGAGTTTTTTTTTTGTTTTTAGAGACAGAAGAGTTTGGACCCTTCGGCAAAACCTTATGTTCTTGGTGAATAATCTTCAGTATTACTTGCAAGTCGATGTGATAGAGGCCCAGTTCTCTTTGTTGCTGAAAGCCGTCGAAAACGCTAACGAATTCGAAGATATAATCAAGGTTCATCACGAATTCATCACTAATTTATTGGCAAAAACGTTTGTGTCTACACCTGATGAGGTAAGGATTACGGAGGATGAAACAGGGCTCTGAATTTCATGTGACGAGAAAAGTTCTTGGTTCTCAGAACCGGACGAAGTCAGTTCTAATACATTCAATGTAATAATGACCCCAGAATGGATCCCTGAGTGTTACCCAGGGAAATTTGTCTAGAAGTCGAGTACAGTACGGTCAATAGATCTTTACACATAAGCTGACAGAGCAAAACGACTATTGCTACATTCGATGTAACCTTTTGCTTTAATTTTTGGAATGCTATGAGAACCCATTTTATGATTTTGTGTTAATTTCATGAAATTCCTCAGCTCTTTATCAATAATAATGTCAAACATAAAAAAAAAACATTCTCAATTTGAGGTTAAAACTCAAACTTAGTTGGGAAACTATTGTATGTTGAACCATAGAAATTTCACAATAAACAGCATAAAACTGTCAAAACGATAGCGATACATATTCTAATGCCGAATTCGTTCTCTGACATTGCCTATACCTCATAGTAAAGTATTTTTATTGTGTAACTCAAAAATCCCTCATTTTTTTCCAGGAACATATTTATGCCAACAAACACAGACTCTATCAAGTGCCAGCTGTCCAGTACGAAATACCTAGCAGGGTAAAGTTTTCGCCCAGACTATCCTGTCTCAATTTACATTTATTTTGCTTCTAGGTTTACAGCATCATAATAAGGCTGCTCGAACTCTGCGACGAATTCTGTTTGGTGGCCAGCACCTGGAATTCGGAATTAACCGAACCCGAATTGGAAGAGCTCGAAATCTTTCAAAAAAGAAGCGACACAGTGATAGAATCTCTCCTTTTCATACTCCACAGGTTGCACGAAAAAGTTAGCGGACAGCATTTGTTGCAGTTGCTTTCTCAGTTAGATTTCAACAAATACTTTAGTAAAAACAAGGCTGATATTAACTCTACCACGTTCTAAATTGCATATTCATTTTTTAATAGCACTCATATTAACTTCTGAACTTGGGTTTAGCGCTGGTAACACAAGAAGAAGAAGGATGACTGCATTTGGTGTCAGCCGGCTGAGAGCCCTGACAGCCGTGGCCAGTCTAAATAAGCATGAGTTTAAGCCCAAGGGTAGTTGATAATAATCCTCAATTTGTAATAAAACTGCGATATTTTTCAATGAAAAAACAAATAATTGGCCATTTTAATAAATAAATCACAATTCCATGATAATACGTAGGTATTTTCATTTCAGTACTTCTTTTTCATAACTTTCATGAACAGCACCATATCTGAAAAAAGTTATTGATAGTAAATGATGGAAATATTGAGAAAAAAAAAGTAATGTTTCTAGTACTCACTTATAAAGATTATTACAACAATAGCTAGCATAATCCACATCCAGCACTTCCATGCTCTTTTGGAATGTTCAGCGAGTGTGACGGATTCTTTTGTAAGTTGTGCATAATTTTGCTCTGTTAGTTGAGCTGATCTACCAACTACCTGCCAATGAAACATTTTTGAAATAAGTATTGGGATTTCATTTTAGTGTGACTTGCAAGCCACTTTTTATCCATATAGTTAAACCGAAAAAAAACACATGCTTCATTCTGATTTTTAATGTTTCATAAAATTTTTGAACTTAAAACGACTATAAATTCCTAAAAACCCAGTGACAAATCCCTTTTTTAAATATGCTGTCCGTTATGCCACTTGATCTAAGGCCACAAATGATACTTTAGAAGAAGATTGCACAAGTATACATAATTTTGGCAGAGGTGCATAACTGAATATAAAAATACATGTTTGCTTCACTTACCTCTGTATCCTTCCTAATAATTTTATTGGCAGTTTCTGACTGTTCCTTCAAACTCTTTGCCAAGTGCAGCATATCTTCGGTGAGCTTGTTTTGAACACTTTCATGATAGTTTATCATTTGATCGAGATCGTCAACTCCAGGTTTTGACAATATTACCACGTTTCTTTGTCTTAGACCTAGAAAAAAATTCAAAACTGAAGGTTCATTTATAAATGAACAGAATGATATTATTTCCATGCCAACTTAAAATATATATATATATATATGTCATTACCTTTGAAATGAACCTGAACACAGACCAAAAATAGCTTTTTTTTAATCTCACCTAGTAGACTGCTTCTCATAATTTCTGGGTCCTCTTGATCTTCATATTTATTTGTTGTGATTCCCACAGCTCTTTTGATAGCGCCGATTCTTCTATTATAATTAGCTATAGCTTCACTGGACCTTAAAATAATAAGAGAAGTTGAACGTAATTTCCATCTGGTATTTTGACATGATCAACTCACTCAGTTAAATTTTTTACTTCTTGGAGCATATCCTCCAGGGTTTCTACATATTTCTCTATCCTATCATCTTCTTTCCTAGACTTGCACATTAACTCACATTTGGCCAACAGTCTTCTTAAATTTATTTCTTGTCTTGATAAATGCATATCTGAAAAATAAAAATAAATAGTTATAGCCATAATATATGCGAATAACCTTAGTCTCAGTAATGGATAATCACAGCCATAAAAAATACCAGTATATGGATATACATGTAATCACGGTAACGTCATCTGAATCACTTCCATATAAATTGATAATTAGACATCTGACAACGCTGTATCATGTTTTTATTTTGTTTTTTAAGAATGGGATAAAACAAATTATTACAAATTAACTGAGCACAATTCTTCCACATTTTCGAATAAAATCTACGCAACGAAAAATATCTAACAAATATTTCGACTATACGTGACATATGGAATATGGAAAACAAAAATTTAGGTTAATACAAAATAGACATGACATGAAAAATAATTTTTAATTTTGTACTCACTTTTAGTTCTTATCATATATACTGAATTTTTTCAATCTCTCCACCAAAGGAATAATTCACAAATACATGGGTTTTAACTTCTCCATTTATAAATATGCCACACATGCATCCAGTGTTGCAAATCTATGACTCTTAAGACTGTAACGGCACAGTAAATAATACATATACTGATTTTGTGGTAACGGCAACCATGAATAATAGATGTCTTACTCATCGCATTTAGTGCATGCACTGGAACAACACTGTGCCTTTAACACCAGTTCAGTTCCTAAATGAAACATCATTTTGAAGTGAATTTTGCTACGCAGGCTTTTTCAAAGGATGATATGGATATCGCTAACTAATGGATTCGTCTATCGACTCATTAGAAGAGTTTTCGCATTTTAATTGGTTGAAGAAATTCATTCGAAATTTTCGGTTGCATTTAAAAACTTGATTATCGTTTACTAACCCTTTAACTCAACTCAAAGATTTGAACTGTAATATATTCGGTTCTGCAACAGCCATTTAAAGTTTTGTAACAACAGACCCCTTCGAATGGTTCTGGTATCATCAGCAGTTGGTTGTAATTGACGGCAAATCTAAGGTGTATAGTATGGTTGTGTTTCTGAGTAAAATTAATGGTCTGATGATAATTACTAAAAATAACAGATTGTTGGACATCGCTGGTTTTGTGTCGGAAACAATTTTACAAAATAATTATATCACATATTGGATATGATGCAAACGATAAATATTTTCAAATTACTCCCGATAAAACATCCTGAAAGTTAATGTATAAAAATATACTCTACGTTCGAGATGAGAAAGTCAGCATGGATAAGTATAAATCGTGAGAGATACAAAGTCGTTGAAATAGAAAAAAAATGTTCAGTTCAGATCTCATTTGAATGACGTTCAAAAATTTGGAAAATTTTGATTAGTGAAAATAACTTCAAAATACCCGCTAAGACACGAAACGCACACAATAAAACCCAAATAAAACCCAGTGGGTAAAAAAACTCAAAATTTGGATACAAACCCTCACATTGTCAACACTGACTAATTCTTGCACTTATTCCAATATTCTGAAACTAGCTTATACTACTAAATTTGTATATAGACTATCCACAAAGCTACTAATAATGAACGGTACTGTCGTTTAAATGGTCGAACAAAAACGTTATTGTTGGTTAGGTATGACATAGAATGAATAAAGCACAGATGCGTAAAATATTTCGTCTCTGGCTAAAGTAGAGAAAAAATAGAAGAAGAACATTTTAGCGTATCGGAAACAGGAATTCAAATTCAAAATCAAAACAAAAATTAAGATAGGGTTATATATGCCTTTTTTTTCACAAACTCGTCTCAAAATAATACCCATAATTATTATAAAAGCTAAAATACCGGTGATATTGAAACATTGAAATGGAAGACTTAGAAAACAAATTACAGTCCACTAGCCCAAACACTGTAGTGCAAACATTTTCCAAAATTATTCAAAATATACTAGCTAAACACAAAGATGAGGTAAAAGACTTTCCAGAACTGAAGTTTCTCAAAGAAAAATCTTTGAATTGCGATCCTCTTATCAGCGAAGTCTCCGGAAGAGCGGTTGTAAAACTGGTAGAAGATAGGGTGCTTTCAATAGAACCAATTATTGCCGATTTCCTATCTGCAACATCCTCAACAAAGTGAGAACTCTAGTAGGAGACAAGATCATGTACTCTTTGATTCTTATTTCAGATGCCATTCAAGCTTGATAAATATAATGGGTGATTTGTTGTACCTCAAGTGGAAGCAAGACAATTTGAGAGGTTCCAAGTACAATCTGTATTCCCCACAGCATCCACTGATTACCATCCTTGTTGAAAATCCGAGTTCCTGTAATTTGGTGCTCAATAAAATTAGAGGTTTGCATAGCCGGCAAAATGAGTGAGAAGCATTTTAGATTCAATTATTTTATGATGATAATAGGGAGTGTATTTGAAATTTTCCATGAGTCCCATTATTTTTTCCTCTAATAGACTTTGAATTTCGTATAATAATTGATAATCGATGACAAAAAACGTAATTCGAAAACTTCGATTTTTTCAGGTTACCTGTAAACCAATTATTCAGACCTGTATATTTATATGGGCTGCATCATCCTTCGATTTCAATGAACTTGTTTAAATATCGTCTTTGGACTTTCTTACTCAGTCAAAAGATTTTGGAAGAGACGTTGTTTTTCGATTTGTTATGTTGGTTGCAGGTACAGTTAACGTTTGATTGTTTCTGATTCAGAAGTATAACGATCAATATTTCAGATCGAAACAAGGGACCACGTAGAGTTAACTAGTGAATTAATTGATCAAGCTCTACTAGCCGAAAGCTCCAATGAGAGTTGTTTGAACGTTGATTTGCTTGTACTCTGGCAAGTTACTGTTCTGTACTACTTGGCTCTTAATAAATTGGATATGCTTCCGAATGTATATTGTTTGAAGAGGGTTTTTCAAGGAAAACTCCGTTACTTCACTACAAACTGTGTACTGTTGATATTTTCGAAAATAATTGATGTGTGTTCTCCAGTTTACCTGAAAGATGTCTTTCAACTATGTGAGTACTTTTTTTTAATTTATTAGAAATCTAGTTCCATCAACGATTTTTTTTGCTTATTTTTTTGTCATCTTTTCACCAGAAGCATTCACAAAATAATTACAAATTTGAAGAAAGTATATCATCTATCGTCTTTTGATTTGAAATATTTTCGTACACTCGTCTGGAACATATGTTCACAGTTTCAACTGTTTAGTTTGTGGGTGAGAGGCATAAAAGTTGAAAGAGTTTTACGTGTTCGGCAATTTTATGCTATCAAAAAAATGGGTCAAAGAATTTGCATATGGTGACTGTACCTACTCTGAGTCAGAAAAATGTTTACAAGTGGATTGTTTTTAATTTTTTGGCCAAAAACAATACTGTAATCATGCCTAAGCCACCGTATTCACCGGATATAGCCCCCTACGACTTTTTCCTGTTCCCAAGATTGCAGAGACCCTTGGAATTCACCTTATTTTTGGAAGCTTGACGAATAAGAAAGTATTTTCCTTGAACAATAAAGTATATTTTATCATTATCATTGTATTTTTTGTGTCATTTGTTGAATAATTTCCTTTTTTTCAATTATTTCATAATACTAGGTTGAGTGGAACCAACCATCAAGACAGACCTACACCTCCGTAACATATTCATTCATATTCAACATGACAAAATAAACCATAAAATACCCCTAAAGAAAATGGCTTGTTTGGGTTTCAATAATAATATTTTTCTAAACCTTTTGAAACCATACATGAATAATAGAAAACAGTATGTCTCATACAGTGGATTTGCTCACTAAACTATATTGCAACCAGTGGAGTCCCCCAAAGTTCCAACTTAGGGCCATTGCTATTCTTGATATTCATAAATGATCTTTTCGATGCATTTAATTGCAATAAATTGATGTTTGCAGATGATTTAAGATTATATGTTTCTGTTTCTAATTTGGATGATTGTATTATACTACAAGAATAAATTAACTCTTTACATGATTGGTGTTTGAAACATTATCTTTCCTTGAATATTTTTAATCCGATACTATTTTTTACATTCAACTCTCACGAAATGAATAAATCAGCATATCGTATATATGGTTTCATCTTTGGAAAATGTAGGAACTTTAATATCGCTGCACTAACTCTTTTCTTCAGTCTAGTAAGGTCTAAACTAAAATATGGATCATTATAATGGAATCCCATTTATAGCCAGTACTCAATAACTATTGAGAATGTCCATAAAGGTTTTTGAAATTTTTATGCTTCAAGGTTGATGGAGTTTATCCATTAAGAGGATCTGAATGTATAAATATACTATGCAGATTCAATTTCGTATCTTTAGCTATTGAATGGTAAAGTTGACTCTCCTGTACTTTAATAATAATAATAATAATAAATGTTTTTATTGCTACACAAAAAGCAGTTACAAAGAACAAGGTTGATTGTTGTTATGTAGCAAATGGCATCGTTCGCTCTTCTATCTTCTGAGAAAGATAGAATCACAAATAGATTTTCATGTGCCGAGATTGTAGTCTAGACAAGTGCAAAAGAGCTCAAACAAATATTACGTCTAAAGCACCAATTAATGTTATGTGTTCAAATGTTAACAAATTTTCAAATATGTTTGATATTGTTAAATGCAGTAAGAGGGAAATAAGAAATAGATCTCGAGCACATCTGGGAATCACTCATAGATGTAATCTTTTTTTCTTTTTGTGTTGTATCTATGTCATCTTTTATTTGTTGTAACTCTGTTACTATACTTCATTGCTTCTGTTAGTTGAATTTCCGGTGTCACAGAATCGGCATAGTTCATCTACTTATACATACTATTTTGTCTACAAACTTTGTTAAATTTTATTTTCTATTGTTATATTTTATCTATTAGTGAACTTAGTTTTGCTCAAATTGTGTTTCTGTGTATTTCTATTTTTGTATTGTTACTTTTCTTTTATTCTTCGAAGTGCTATATATACCAGATTTTTTAACAAGCTTTCTCAATAAGATTGTACTTTTTTGGACAATAAAGTATATGTCTATCTATCTATCTAATAATAAACTGAATTGATGATGTCGATCATTACTTTTTCAAGGTGAAACCGTGGTACTTCAGTCGAAAGCAGATTTTCACGTCATCCAGACGCTCAGATCTTCCCTACTGCAGTGGCTAGCGAGTCCCTGCATATTAATAGAGGATGCCTACAAGATAGCTGAAAGCATTTTCAACAAAACTTGCTCTATGGATAACCGTCCACGAAACGACGATGGTTCGAATAACTTTCCAGACATTTTCCATAAAGAAATCACCTCCAACAACACTCTATTTGGTTCTGTTGAGTTGTGCCGACTATCTGGAGATTTGTACAGCGAAACAAGACTTTCCGAGTGGCTGGACAGTCTTCAGGGCTGCCCGTCTTCTTTCATCGAAGAAATATTACACTTTCTATGCGGTTTGCTACTAGTTGACGATTTCAGCCAGGAAATCTTATCGAAAGCCCTCGCTCTGATACTCAACAGCGCAGAGAGGAACGTTTCTTTGACTCCCAAATTGCTCACAATCATCCTGTACAAGTTGTCCAACACGCGGCACGCCAGGCTAAGCTTCGAGCTTTTATCGGCCCTGCCAAAGTTGGTTGTCCTTAGGGAAAATATACCTAAAATCATGTCCACGCTCCAAGCCGTCAGCAGAGGCTCTGAGAACTTGTTCAACGTCGGTTTGAAATTGATATTTGATGCCTGGAAGATCGATAGTATGTGTTACCCTTATTTGGAGGGATTGCTGGTTGATGGGGGCGGTTTTAAGAAGAGGTGGGACAGATACGTCACCAAGAGTTACATCATCAAGCAGTTATGTCTGGAGAAGTGAGTATTTTGTCTTTATTATCTCAAGAAATAATATTATTATTTTCATTATTATTCCGGTCAAAAAGGCTTACTATACATTAAATGAATTTTTTGAGGACAACCTCGGCACATAATAAAATTGATGTGTATATGTATGTACGTATATATGATTGTATATGTATGTATATATGTTTGTATATGTATGTACATATATATGTTTGTGTATATATGTGTATATGTGTGTGTGTGTATTGTGTGTGTGTATATATATATATATATATATATATATATATATATATATATATATATATATATATATATATTTTCTTTTTTTTTCTCTTTGTAATGTTTTTTTATACATTTATACGAAAATCACTCAATCATAGTTTTACTATTTGTGTATGTGTGCTCATTTGTGTACATTAGTGCATTTATATATTTACTTAACAATTCATTAATATTTATAGTTATTTTTTTAGCAGAAATTTATTTGTCGACAAGATATATTTCTTATGACATTAATTTCTTGCCGCAATATAACTTGCTTGCGATTCGTAAGCTATATACCATATGGTGAACATGTCACACCATTTTTATTAAAAATGAAGGAGCTGAATGTGAGGTACAGAGTCCAATATTTAATTTTTTTTTTGTTTAAGTTGCTTCAAACTAAAACACCTAGTTATTTATATAGTTTATTAAGCAGGCATTCTGACATACATATGGTCAATTTGAGAATTAACTCATTCAACATTCCTAGGCACCGTACTTTCAAATTTCAAGGATGTTTTTCTTATATAGCCCCTTCTTATCTAAATGAAATTTTACCCCTTTTTAATCATAATATTCATTAATTTAAGAAAGAAATAAAATCACAGATGCTTACTGGCCAAACATAATTGATATAAACTGTCATTACTACTACTTTATAATCATTAATTTTATAACAATATATTTTTACGTTTTCTCCGTAGGTTCGACAATAATTGACCACACTGTACAATTAAACTCGACTTTATAATAATACTCTCACAACTACCCTGCCAATACCACACAAAAACTTTAACTGAACTTCAGACTAATTCTCAAATGCCTATCGCCTTATCAGCTCACTTCGTACTGCACTTTCAACTAGACTTGCCTCGTCTGCCTGTTGGCAGTGCTTCTATATCCCGATGGAAGTCTTCGCAAGCCGATAGGAATATTCTCGCAGCGACGCAACATCCAGAATGATCGAGAAGCACAAGTAGACCTTGGCAAAGTCATAGTTGATTGGCAAAGACTGGCCGCGGCTGGCGTTACTTTTTTTCAGGAGATAATTCACAACAATATGGCTGTAGTTTTTGTAATTTACATTACTTTATAATTATATCATCTACTATTTTTAGGCCAGAGTTATATGGAGAAGAAATGGTGGCGCACTTGTCGAAAATTTTGAACGAATGTAAAGACGATAATGGGTCTCTACCAAGCGCTTTGGCTATCGATGCGGTAACCGTATTATGCAAGGCAGAAATTGTGAATGTCGTCCAGACGTGGGCCATCTTAGCGCCAATGTTCAGAAATGATCTCAGATTACCCGTCGTGAAAAGGTAAAGAAACTTACAGGAGATGCACGAAAGCGTTTTAAAGTACCGGTAATCCATTTTTGAAGCACATCTTTTGGTGTATCTTTCATGAGGATACTTCAAAATCTTTTTCAGTAGGGTAGATGGGAAATACTGTAGAGTTGGAGGAAGATGTGCAGATGAGTGGCCTCCTCGGTCACCCGACTTGGGTACGGTAATTTTTTTTGTTGAGACTCATGAAAACGAAGTGTTTCGCACTTTGTCTGACTCTAAAGTAGACCTGCGGGGATGAATAATTCTTTGGAATAAATACTTCTACTGTAACGACTATTTTCGTAGCCTCTGCTCTCTGATCCGGGAAATCCCGCAACTGTCTTACACCGAAAGCTATGTGGAACTGCACAGAGATGTCATGCATCAATTGTGGGAATACGTTGAAACAGGAGACCCAGAAATATGCGAAGCAGCCCTCAGCAGTCTCACTTCCTTCGGGCTCGAGCAGATATGCGTTCATTTGCCTGAGGAGTATTTGGACCCGAGCACCCCAACTAAAACGACGCCCACCACCCAGCACTTGGTGCCAGGTAAATATAATAATTATAATAGTAAAGTTCTCGACAGTCTTGTTTCTCTCGCAGGTAAAACGTGGATAGACTTCCTTATAAAACTGAGAGTGTCATCAGCTTCGGTGAATTTCATCACCAAAATGATATCCATTGAAATTGATGGTTATTTGAAGTACGTCTACCAAACAAAAGGAAATAAGGAACCGCTCAACTACGGATATCTACCTAGTCATAGTGTTCTTCGAGGTCTGGGGGAGTTCATCAAAACCTGGGTGAGTTGAGTTAGTTATGGCGTACCACAAGGTTCTGTGCTAGGTCCTATTCTGTTTTTCCTTATATGTTAATGACGTCACTATTATAAATATTGTTGTTATAAATAACTACAAGATTATATTAATCAAAGAATACTTTGCAGGCCATAACATCAGATCTGTTATAATTGGCCAATTGTTTATAAATAAACAAAAAAAATTATTGGTATTTCTGGTGGTTTCACTCTTTTCGCAGTGGAACAACAATATTGTGTTACATTTGTAAAATGTGTTTTTATTATTGAAATTTAACCTCAATGTATTGAATTAAATACAAAACAGTTGTGCAAAATTATCCCAGTCTGTAAATATGACATGTTTATTTAAATTTCGTAGAGATTGGGTTCATATTTTTTTAAACAGAGGTCGAAAATTTCCATTTAGCGAATTTTTGTTATCTGTGTATAAAACAATATCTTCTCCTTTACAAATGAATTCAATATTTTCAGTCGAACAAATGGAAAGGTAGCATCCACGACAAACTCTACGTAGAGTGTCTAAGAATTCTCAGCACCGAATTCAGCAAACCGTTACCTCCTTTGGATTGGTGTTTTCTCCAAGAGCTGATGCACGATCCCCAAACCAAAAAGTATTGCGTGGATTTGTCCTCGCATCAAGTGATCATATCTGGTACTGCTAGACGTCTTATGGAAAACTATATTAATGCGGTGACAGAAAAACCCATGGTAAGTAATTTTTTTGGATAACTAATCTAACACCCATGAACTAGAAACAAATGCAACGGTGCACAGTTACAACACACGTCATGGTGATGTTTTGCGTATTCCAAGTCATAAGACAACAAAATATAAAAACTTCCCTTTGTATAATGTCATAAATCTGTATAATAAATTACCAGAGCCGATCAAAACACTGATTTTGCTTTTTTTTTTCTTACTGTTATTTAGTCTTATCTTCGACGAAAATTAGTCGCATCATCAAAATATATATATATATATATATATATATATATATATATATATATATATATATATATATATATCAGCAGTCGCATCATCAAAATATATATATATATATATATATATATATATATATATATATATATCCATATATATATATATATATATATATATATATATATATATATATATATATATATGGATTTTTTTTAGACATAAAACATTTTCTCGCCTTAGGTTTCAATTTCAGCTTACCACCAAAGAGCATAATGAAAACCTGATAACTGGGTTTTGTGATAGCAAAAAGAATGTTTTCAGAGCAAAAATTACAAATATTGTTACTAACTTTTTCCAGAAACCTCATGATAATAAGATCTGATAAAGGCAACATGACCGTGATTATGAAAAAATCTGATTATATTGGGAAATCTCTTGAGATTATTAATGGTAGTGATTCTTATGTTAAACTTAATAGAGATCCTGTTTCAACAATACAACAAAAAGCAAATTAAATCATTACAGGTTTGAAAAAAAATAAAATGATATCAGAAGATGAAGCAAAAAAAATCACAACTCAATAAATTATAGGCTCTGAAGAAGCTTCCCATTAGAAGCGAAAGTTTGGCAAAGTAAAACAGAGTTTTGATTGTTGTTTTTTCGACTGAGAGACCCCTTTAATCCATTTTATTGAATATTTCTCCAGTCGCTAAGAATCTCAACTTTATATATATATATATATATATATATATATATATATATATATATATATATACAGGGCTATTCAAATTCGTTTCTGTACATGGGGATCTCGTAAATGATAAGAGATAGAGTGTCAGTTAAATTGTGGCATAGTTGCTTATTTTAGAGACCTATTCAATGATGTGAAAAAATCGAATATAGCTCTTTTGGTTCTGGAGATATACAGGAAAAACCAAAAAATCCCAAATTATTTTTTTGCCTATATCTTCTTTATTCGCAGACATATTGAAAATCTGTGCACATTTTGTAATTGGCACTTGACGTGGGCTCTCAGAATATATCCATGAATCTTTTATACAGAGTGTCATCTGACTTGGGCCACCCCCATCTTTGAATTTTTAAATACGGACCTGTATTTTTTGTTGTAGTTTTTGGATCGTAGACGTTCACTCCATACTGAGAAATTAAATTCAATTTTATATTTCGGGATGTTTCGGTAATATTCGTATATAATTGTGTGAATTATTCTCTTTTAAATTACGGCCCTGGAAATTGGTTGACTGAGTTGAATGAAAAAACTTTCACGTCTCCCTATGTACCATAGAGTTTTTTTTTTTTTCATTTTTAGGTACCTATTCATATTTTTTCCATTGCTCTGAGCATTTTCTACAATGAACTTCGAATAAGAAAACCTTTTATGATTATCTGAAACAAATCTAAAACAAAAATATATTTTATGTGTTTTGATGAGCAAAAAAAATGGTAGCAATAATAACATCAAAAAAATTAATTATGCAATGAATGTTCGAAATTGGAGTCCTTCCATTTCGAGACAAATAATGGGACATTAAGATGGTCTGCATGATCACCAGATCTTACTATTTTGGACTATATTTTCTATGGGGTACATTGAAAAATAGGATTTACGCTGGCAGAGAGATAGAAAATGTGGAAGACTCGAGATTGAGGATTTTGAATGATTTCGCAACAATGCAGCAAATAAGTGTATTAAGGGCAATAAATAATATGAAAAACAGAGTTTAAAAATGTCTCGAAATGGAAGGACTCCAATTCGAACATTTATTGCGCCAATAATTTTTTTGGGTACCTATATAAATTACTTCATTTCAATTTTCATTACAATTATAGTGTTCGTTTCGGATGTTACTACTGCTATCATTTCTTTTTCTGCTTATTAAAACACATATAATATATTTTTGATGTAGAAATTTTTCAAATAATCATAAAAGGTCTTCTTATTCAAAGTTCATTGTAGAAAACGCTCAGAGCAATGAAAAAAATATGAATAGGTACCTAAAAATGAAAAAAAAACTCTCGAAAAACTCTACGATACATAGGGAGACGTGAAAGTTGCTATTATGTTTTTATTCAACTCAGTCAACCAATTTCCAGGGCCGTAATTTAAAAGAGAATAAGTCACACAATTATAATCGAATATTACCGAAATATAAAATTTAATTTAATTTCTCAGTATGGAGTGAACGTCTACGATCCAAAAACTACAACAAAAAATACAGGCCCTTATTTAAAAATTCAAAGATGGGGGTTGCCCAAGTCAGATGACACCCTGTATAAAAGATTCATGAATATATTATGAGAGCCCACATTAAGTGCCAATAGCAAAATGTGGACTGATTTTCAATATGTCTGCGAATAAAGAAGATATAGGCAAAAACATAATTTGGGATTTTTTGGTTTTTTCTGTATATCTCCAGAACCAAAAGAGCTATATTTGATTTCTTTACATCATTGAATAGGTCTCTAAAATATACAACTTTGCCACAATTTAACCGACACTCTATCTTTTATCGTTTACGAGATCCCCATGTACAGAAACGAATTTGAATAGCCCTGTATATATTCAATTTCTTGATGCTTCTCAAGCATATTGTACATGTTGACTTGAACTGAAAGGCGTGTGAAAATTCCTAATGGATTTTTTAGGAAGAAGATATCGTGAACGTTTTCAGGAACCTAAAGCACCTGTCGAACAGCATTCAGCCGGTTATCCTGAAGCCTTTTTTCGAAACAACAATTTGGAGCGTAATAAAAAACTACCAATCTACTAAGGACTCTTCCGTATTGATCAAAATATTAGATTTCCTAAAAAAAGTCCTCGAGGAGTCTAACATTCAAGAAACCAACAAAACGACGATCGCTCAAGTTTTGACCGCCATTGTTTTTGTCACAGATGCCGAGTCTGAGGTACAACTTCATGCTATTCGGGAAAATACAATTATTTATGTCTGGTTTCTTTTTGTTTCGCAGTTGTTTGATGCTTTGATGAAAACACTGACATCTGCACCTACTAAAATTTTTGAATCTCTAATAAACTTGAAGACGAACTCTGGCGAAGATTGGGTGGAAAAAGTAACGAAGCTCAGATGCTTCCTCGCCAAGAATACCGTTATATCTCCTTTAAGCTGGATGGATGAAGTGATAGATGTGACTAGTCAAAAAGAGAGGTCAGTATGGTTGGGACTAACCTAAAATTTTGTATGTCAAAAAATCTTTTATACAACTTTGACACATTTAGTTTCTAAGTACATATTGATTCTCCCTTTGGAAAATATATTTTAATTTCTACAAAGTAAAAATATAAAAGAACACATTGAACGAAAGAACATTCAAAAACTGCTAACAGCACCCTGCAAATTCAGTAACTATGATAAAATCAAAGCTCGAACTATATTCAAACTGGTGAGACTACTGAAAAACCAATGAGGTTCTATAATATTTCGTCAAATTGGTATTTCTGATGCAATTTGCAATACAAAAAAAAAAGAGAAGAAGATGTTTTGACAATGAGTGAAACAAAAACGAGAAGAAGATTTTCTGATTGACTTTGCCGTTACTTGATGAAGTTTCATAGTAATTCCACGAACCACACGTAAAGATTTGATCTTCACAAACTTTATTTTCAAAAATCGTAATTGTAGGTTCATAAACTTGAATAAATATCGTGAATACAGTTGCCAGTTCTCACACAAACATACGTAGATGTCTTTACCTTCACTTTGTTGGTAACTTTTTTGAAAAACTAACTAACTATTCCTCTCCGATCACGACAGAGGACGGTTGTGCTGATAACGACGTCGTCAGAGATGGCACGTCGATGTAGTGGTCGGCGTGGAGTGTGAAAGTGAGGTGTTTTTTTTAAATAAAGTTAAATTTGAATAAATATTGAAGTAAAAGGCATTTTGAGGGGACTGGTGGCCCGCTACGACAATAACCAGGCTGGATGTCGAAAGAAATCGTAGGGTGGCAGCGTTGCCTCGAGCAAGACAGCTGCGCCCCCATACGAAGCTTCTGCTCACTATAGACAGGAGAAGCCTGACCAAATGCGCTCGACTAAGAAGCAACGGCCATAAATTAAAGAAGAAGAAGAAGCTAACTTCAGGGTGTTGGTGTTTCGTGACGGTGTGCGCGCGCGCATTTTAAAAATTTACTCTCATAATTTTTCCCCAACGCGCCAAAAGAACTTTAACTTGAAAAAATGAGAATTTATTGATGATAAATATGATTAACATGATGAAGATTGAGAAATGGTTAAATGATATCAATTCAACAATCAACTTAGAAAAGACAGTGTATATGAACAGTATAAAACCTGAGTCTTGAAATTGAACCTAATCATTGATTTACATGTTAAATTTGAAAGACATATAAATGAAATTTAAGAATCGATTGTACCGCTGTCTTGAATCAGAATATATCTTTGGTCATTTTGCACAGAAAGGCAAAAAAATATAATTTATAATTTCATGAATAAAAGTATAAATTTAATATTTAATGAACCGTGGGATACTTCAATCTTTCGAACTATACAAAATGACTTATAATATGACTGATAATCATTCAATACCCTTTGAAAAAGCTAGATTCATTATGTAAATTATATGAAAATCTCCTGAAAGGTAATATTCAATTATTAAAAACATTTAAATTACATGATCATAATACAAAAAGTTTAAATAATTTTCATCTTGATGTAATACATACTACCAAAGGAAAGAATAATCCGATTTCAAATTGTTTTGAAGTTTTCAATAAATTGCTTGAAAAAATCTAAAATAGTTCATATAGTTTCCAAAAACTTATAAGAAAATTTTTTTTAGTTCAATTTCTCAGCAAAAATTGTTATTCATTTTTACTTAAACATTTTTATTTACTTCCCTACTTCTGTCTGGAAGTTTTGCACCGAATAAAGGGAAAAAAAAATATTCAAATGAAGTTTTCATCTTTTAACTGAGATGAAGAAGACAGTTAATGAAAATCTCTCAAAATACTCAAATTGGCTTGCGCATAATAAACTTAAGGTGAACTCTGCAAAAACCGTTTACATGCTATTTAATCAAAAAATAGAATTTGTGGAAATATTGAATTAAGAATAAATAACTTACCCTTAATGAATGTTGCAAAAACCAAATATTTGAGACTCATAATAAATGATAAGTTAAACTGGTCAGGACATATAAATTAAAAAAGAAAATAATCAAAAGCATCAACGATCTACTAGTCAACAACCAGTTTTATGAGTATAATACAAGGGGTAGAAATGACTTACACCTGAGCATGGTAATAACGAACAAAGGATTATACAATCCTTTTACAAAGGCTATAAAAGTCTTCAATGAATTACCTGTCCATATACGTGAGTTGTCGGGCTATAGTCAAGGGCGTAACCAGCTTATAACTAAGGGGGGGACTGGGGCAGTATTATGATGGATAAAAAATAAGAAAACCTGGTACAGTCGAAAGCATGAAGCATTAAATTTTGGAAGTCTTTGTTTTGATGACGATTGTAATAAGAACGGTTCTGATATCAATGTATAACACTTCACAAGCCCCCCCAGTCTTAAAACTGCTACCAAATTTCAGAGAGTTCATTAAACAAGAGCCATCTACCGTCGAGTAGCAAAACTAGGTTTTGCAAGGATTGTAGTCGATTTATTTAACTGCAGGCTATAGGTGTTTCTTATGAACACTTACAGATGACATTGTCCACAAAACCAATTAAAATTGTATGTCCCTAACAGTAACTTCTACTTTAGCTATGCCGCATACAAATTATACAAAACTAACGTGAATGCAGGTGAACGGCTGCCGTAGAACGAAATGCAATACACACACACACATCATACCTACCTCCTACCTACATATTTTCACATTGTTCAATGGAAAATCTGATATAGTCGTGATGATAATGGCGGCGATTTTGTAAACCGATGTCAAAATCTTAATGTTATCCTGAATATTTCAATACTATCTACAATATACATTGAACCTTGTGAATTTATTTACGTTTTGTCATGCGATGCGGGCAACAATAGTTTAAAAGAACATCTGAGCCTCGAGGCACATGTCTGATGCGTTACTACTATGAGCTTGGTAGTGGTTTTCTAGTTTTTGTGTTTCACTTGTCATGTTGAATGTTTGTGAATTCCGAGACCAGCATATTTGCTGATTAGGGGGAATAACAACATATTTTATATTTTTATTAAAAAAAAAAGAAAAAAAAAGTTTCAACCATGTAGAAAAGGAATACATTTTAGGTCCCCTCGACTCTGGAAAGACATCGGATCAGTGTTCAAGTGCCATGTCGGTAATTCTGAGGAATGCGCCTTGTGGCTTCTGCATTTGATTGGCCAGATCCAAGCAAAGGTTGCCGATAGATGCGACCAGCGTCAGGTGGTTTACTATTTCGACATTTTCATACTGGCAGTGGTGCTCTTTTCGGGTTACGATGCCTTCGCTAAGGAACTGGAAGCAGATAACGGTCCGAGGTTGAGGGAGCTGTTTCCACAAGCTTTTGTAGCTTTGCTTCGCGATGACGGCTGGAATGTGTGCTTAGTGCAGGTAAGTGAGTGGTCGATAGTATTTCATCAACAAAGGGTATTCGAAGAACGAAGGTAAACTCATCTAGAAGCATAAAAAGTACAAAATTCGGGTTGAGGTTTTTTGTCTATTTTTGTAGCTCCATGTCTCAATCAACAAAAAATATGGAAATCGATTTAATACCACCTCAACTTATAGTAGACATCAGTCCTGATGAAGTGCCCGTTATCGTACTCAAAAAGTGCTCAAATGAACTGGCACCGGTATTTTGCAGACTTCTCAACTTGTCTTAGAAAAAAGGGGTTTTTCGTTCAAGAGAAAGTGATAGAAACACATATTCCCAACAGGATAAAAACCTCCATTGTGAAGCCAATCTTTAAAAAAGGTGATCCAGAGATCCTAGAAAATTACCGACCAATAAGCATCCCTCCCAGTTTTTGAAAATTATTCGAACTAGCAATGTCAGTGAGAATTAATAGAGTTTATGAATCAATGTAATTTATTTAGTAGGCTTAAACATGGATACTTACAGGGTAGATCAACACAAACGGCCATATATCAGTTCACACAAAATATAAAGAACATGATGGAAGAAAAATTGATAGCTTTCGGGATGTTTCTGGATCTATCCAAATCATATGAGTGCTTGAGTCATCAACTAATATTGATTAAATTAGAAAGGTATGGAATAAGAGTCTCAGCGCTAAAGTGGGTTGAATCCTACCTATCAGATCGCTTTCAATCTGTAGAAATATAACGAAATGGAAGAGTCTTCAGATTCGAAACCCTTCCCACAGAAGTGAGAATTCCGCAGGGAAGCATTGCCGGCCCTCTTTTGTTCGTCATTTATTTAAACAACTTATGTAATCTAAACCTAAACCAACGTCAGTTCAAAACTATCTTCACAAATGACACAAGTCTGTTATCAGGTGGTGAAACCTTCCTAGAGATAATGGTTAATAGTACAGATCTACTCAACAAAACTAAGGACTGGTTTGATAAAAATAAACTTGTACTAAATCAATCGAAGACACATGACAATCTACGCGATTTATATCTATGAACGCCTAATGTTCATTTATAAAAATTCACACCTCTTCACTGAGAATATACCTGCTCATAAGTATCCCACTAGAACAAATGAATATATGTATCCCCTTCATAGAGTAACAGTAACTGAAGAAACCGCCCACTATATGTCAATCAAGCTTTTCAACCATCTTCCTAACGGATTAAAACGAACTAAGAAAATTGGAGTTTTCAAAAGAGAACTAAAAAAACTTCTCATAGACTTAGAGCCCTTTGTTTTGAAGAACATTCGTTTAAAAATATTTATAACAAAAAAATCTGTACCTTCTTGTTTGACGCTATGTTACCGACCTTTTGCAATAAAAGTTTGTAGTCTACTCTGAAATGAAGCTGTTTATTATTATTATTATTATTAAACACGTGTCTAGGTGTTGAAATAACAGTTTGGTGTTGGGAAAGAACGCATTTGAAATTATAAAATTTTTGATTTTATTCGACAATCAAACAAAAGACTATTATACAGCGAAACACGTGTCGCGATTTTGTAAACTAGCAAGTGGAAATCTCATATTAAATTGCGCTTTTTGAATACAAATACTTAGTTGATGAAATCGATCAATTGATTTTTTGCAGGCGTTAGAGTGGTTTTCCCATATGAATTCAGAAGCCAGTGTTCCAGAGCAGTATAGAATATTGTTTGGATTGTCTTTGAGGGCACTAAGACATGAAACAGAATTTATGAAGAATTCCAGGTGGATGAAATACTTGAGCTGTATAACCAGTTTTTAATACAGTTTTTTATATAAATTCTTTTTTATGTTAGGAACCCAAGGTTAGGTTAGGTCAAGAGTGAGTGGGTCTACTCGACCCTTCACCGCAACCCGCAAGGGTTTATTGTGGCTCACACTAGACCAAATAAACCCAGCTTCTTAACGAAGCCGATTAGTTTGCATGGTGAGTGGTCTTTCTCGTCAGATGGTAAGAGTGTGGTTATACCAAACTGTAAATACCTGATTCGGTTCGTAGCGTGGCAGGCACAAAGTATATGCTCTGCCGTTTCATCATTTTCCAAACGCAGGCGACACACACTGTCTTCCAACAGTCCAAGTCTCTGCATATAATGATTGAGATGACAGTGAGCTGTAAGGAAGTCTGTTATTTATTTATTTGTTTAAAAACTCTACAGACCATGGCCCAGTTACAGAGTAGGAAAGGTAAATATCACAAATAGATTTGTACATACAACAAAATGACAAAAAGTAATTAAAAAGAATATTCCACAAGTGTTATACAATTTCATACAACCTATTTCTAAAACTAGTAAGATTTTGGAATAAGATATCAGTCATTTTGTACATTATTATAGGCATTGCACATAGCATTTAATGGGGCATTTTGATAATAATTTGTTCTTGCCGATTCAATATAAAAAGTGCGAAACAATCTAGTTTCATAAGCAGGTACATTGAAATTGATATTTGATAAAAGATAGGGATCATCCACTTCACCATGTATGATTTTGTAAAAGAATGTTAAGTATGCAAATACTCTTCTTTTCTCGAGGGTTTGTATGTTGTACTTTTCAAGTAGCACTACTTTGGAAATATCAACGTCATAGTTTCCTGTTACGTGCTATACTTGTGGCAATTATACTGAGGACACCAGATAATGAAAGAATATTCCAAAATGCTTCTGATAAGAGTGATATACAAATGTTTGATGCAGGTAATATTGTTGAATTGCCTAGAGTTGCAAACTACAAACCCATACATACATCTTTGAGGCCGTGTTTGTTATATTGAGTATATTAGATAGACATCGTAATTCATCCCTTCTGTAGCCCAACAACTGTTTGTTTTCAAGCTTCGAAGGGTGAATAAACGACTTGGAGTGAACTAATCATGGAAGAATTTGAAAGAAGTCTTTAAATTTTCTTGCCATCCAGGTGTTCAATGTTTGTTTGGCAAAACCTACTCGGGAACAGTACTTTATAAGACAGTTCGTAGTTGACAGTGAGATGCATAAAATCAGAGGTCATTCCCAGAATGCTGTGACTTACAGTGTCAACCAGCATTTATTTTTGATCAAACTTGGCGTGCTTTTTCTTGATCTTAGCTCTCCTATTAGGACAATTGGACTTTTGATTTCGATGTCGTAACCATATACCCATGATCCTCACCAGTGATGATCCTTTTAAGCAAATCTGACGAGTTTAGTAGCCCGCGAAATGTGAACATTCACCTTAATTTTTCAACGGACCTCGTATGCTTCACAATCCCATAGATTTTGAGCATTTGTTCAAAATATTCTTCAAACACAGCACCGTTCATATCTCATGGTAATCACAGAATTCTTTGGCTCAAGGCTCAAGCATTGATAAAACACTCTCAAGAAAATCATCAACACTTCCAATGTGGGTAATAATCACTCGTTTTCCTTTTCCACAAGGCTGCCTCAATCCGGTAGACCAGCCTTCTGAAAATGCTTAACGTAAACTTGAAATGTTGTTGTCTTACCATATCTTTCTAGTCTTATATCTATTGTCGAGCCAACTTTCTTCCAGATTATAAATCTCACTTTGAGACTCTCATCTCATGTCAATATATGATTTTGGTAAATGAATAAAAATATTGTCACCTTCAGTTACATTTATATTTCTACACATAACAGCTAAGACATGAACTTTTACATTTTTATTTTCTATAAACAACAAATCCTGCAGAAAATGGAAATGAGTGGAACTAATATATTCTTGGATAAACCCATCCAGCTTTTGTTTTGTATTCCACTCATAATACTTTTGAAAATGGTACAAAAAACAGTTTTATATCAAATATAACTCAGGTCCTTTGTATTTCTGTACAGTGATACATTTCCTAACATTGTTTAATTCCCCTTTTTACACCCTGTTTTACCAAGAATTGGCAGCTTTGAAGGGAAGAATCTTGAAATCTAAATATTTTTCTTCCAAGAGACGAGCCGGCTTCAGAAGGCTATTCATGAGAAAATCATACTGATGTTTCATTATCTGCGGACGGCGCTATCGACAGTGAAGAAGGTCTAGTATCAATACGCTCTGAAATAGTCAATACCTCCTCTTCCGTTGAATAATTCGAGTGGACGTTTCTGTTCCTTTCCGCAGCATGCTTCCTCTGAGGAGTACGGTTAGGAGAAGATTTCCTACTAGTGTTGTACGATTTGAGAAGTTTGGCCCTGAAACGATCGGTTGAAACATTTACGCAGTGTCTACCAAGACTTTTACTTACGCATCCACCAATTTCATCAGGAGTCTGTTATACTGTTGGTACTCATCGTCCCCAAAGTGGTTGGGGTCATGCCTGGCGTGCTCGTAGAGGTCGCAGAACTGATGAATGAGTCGCTGACCGCTGCCATTTAAAGGGGCGGCCAACGTTGTCAAAAGGTAAGCTCGCAGGTTCTCGCTGGGATGCCGGACGAGACAGCTGTCCTGTTTGGTGATTTCACTCTCTGTAAATGTCACGAAGGCTGCTAAGGCTGACAATTGAGTGAAAAAATAATGGCAGTTGAAGGTAAGCTGATTAACAAGTTAACTACCCAAATAGAGTTAGAAAACTAACAGTTGAGGGAAAAAGTTTAGAGAAAGTAAACTGATAGTTTGGAAAAAATGCTGATGGTCAGGATAAATAAGGCTTACAGTTGAGAACTGTGAGTATGAGTTGAAAAAAAAAGCAGGCAGCTATTTACCTAATATTTTGACATCATCCACAGCCTTTAACCGGTAGTAGTGGGCAGGGATTTGTTGTCCGGGACATACAATGTACCTGGGATCAGTCTTGCTTATCAGCTGTGGCTCGCATTCGATTTTTTGTATCAGGTCGATTCGTCTCTCGATTTCTCTTCTCAGTACCTGAAAATCGTATTCAGAGAGATCATAAGCATTCACATAAAAACTAATATTACTTTGGAGCCATCATGGCCTATCGGTATGTGAGGGCCTCTTCGGGAACGGAGAGCGAAGCGCATGATTTGTCTTTTGGCAAAAATGAAGAGCAGCAAGAATGTCAGGACTCCTAGTCCTATTATTATGACGACGGTGACGCCTGAAAGCTCTTCTGACATGTTCTTTGGCTTGGTTAATTTTTCCGCTACGGCTTGCATTTGGCGAAGACCGAATACTTTCAGGCCAGTGAGTATTTGGAATTATAATTAAATGTGTATGTTTCTGTGTTATTTGATAACGAATTAGTTTGAATTATTTGTTTGTAGTATTTACTAACCTCAAATTTTTTCAAATGTCACTGTCATTACACTTCTTCTATTTTTATTGTTTTGTGGCATTGGATTTTGAGGCATTTCGGTCAAGAGTTCAAATTGTCTTGCACAGATCTCAATTATATCTTACGACTAATACGCGTTTCGATGATACTATTACGTTGTTTACTAGTGAAGTAGTGTTTTCTAACGATGTACGTTCCGGTTACTTTTTTCTTCCTCGCAGACTCCTGAATATTGACGTATAAGTGTTATTAGTTTCAACTGCTCAAATATTGATCTGATTTCTATTCTGTAATTCGTCCAACTTTGAGGCAGCAATAATTACACAAATGCGTTGTGATCCTTTAATACAGCCGAAAATGCTGTAGATAGTTGTCAACTAAAAAATTCTAGTGCTAGCAATAATTCAGAGGACATTATTCGCAAATTTCTAGACGAAATCGTTAATGTGTATCGCCCCCTACTGAAAGTTGCGAGAACTTTCATGAGAAAATGTTTCGCAATTTTCTACACGAAATCTATGATGTATATCGGAAAGTGAAAGCGAAACTGTGTCCTGTTAGATATGAATTGAGAGTTTCAAGTTAGAAATTAGTTTTCTTGGTATCCTGAAAATGCCAACCTGGTTGGTGGAACGCGCGTCGAGAAGAGTATTGCATATCTGATTGTTTGAAAGAGTGCCTGTTTTGGATAAAGTGTTAGCCTAACAACATTCAGAAGTAACGTGATGATTTCTCACTTGTAATAAAATTTTATATTCTGTAATTTTCAATTTGCCTCTGAAAAAAAATCCATTCAACATCAATTACAGAGAATCAAATTCACATAAACTCATGATCTGATTTTGTCAATACATGTTGAACTCGATCTTCAACTATTATTTTCTTCTTGTTCTTGTTCATATATGTCCAAATATCCAGAAATAGCAGAGAAATAGAAAGTTAGAATGTATCGTTGAACTGATGGATGATTTTTTATTTTTCTGGTGTATACGAAAAACTGACAGATACCTATTAGTAAGTATTTAATCTATATGTTTTCCTTCAGTTCTACGTTGACGGTGGCGTCACCTTGCGGTAATAGTAACCTAGAATTCTAAAAGCACTGGAAAACTGCCTGTTAAGACCGAGGTCTATTTATTATACATAACAATTTAGAAAAAGATTTTAACCTAATTTCAATTTTCGAAGTGCATGTCGATAATTTTGGAATATGTAAATATTGCCTAATTTTTTTTTGAAATTTCAGACTAGTGTCTTTTAGTTGTCAGCAAACGTTAAGAATATCGTAGCTAAACAATGTCTAAAATTTTTGAGAGTGACGATGAAAATGATGTTAACGAAAATTTCCAAACCAATAATGAATATGCCAGGAACTACAGTAAATGGAGAAACAGGGAGGAACAAAACAGGCGTATGGAACTTGCCGCATTTCACGTTTCATAAAGTAATTCTTAAATATGTTTCAGTGAAAACTAAGTACGGAGAAGATATCGAACAAGATGATTCTTCTTCCAGCTCCTCAGACGATGAGGAAGGTGTTGAATTAACGCCAGCTTTCGAAAAGGACTTTTTCAAAACTCTCTCTTTATTAAAGAGCAAAGACCCCAGCATTTATGACAAAAATGTTCACTTCTTTCAAGAAACAGAGAAAACTGCCAGCGAAGAGAAACCTAAGAAAACAAAAAAAGAACAACCAATGTATTTGAAAGATTATGAAAGGAAAATCATTCTTGAAAAAGGGGGCGTCTTGAGCGATGAAGAGGATGAAATTGTAAATGAAAACAAACCGAGGTATTTTTTTGAAAGAAAACATCAAATGACTTTTGAGAAATGAGCACTTTATATAATGCCTGCATTTCTAAACATTTATCAAGACCAGGTTAACTTTTTTATATTTGTAGGTCTCGCACATATGTTGAGGAGCAACAAAGCATCAAAGAGGGTTTCAAAAACTTCTTGATGACAGCGATGAGGAAGAGGAAGATGGGTGGGGCGGCATTTTACAACAGAGGAAAAAAACTAAAGAGGAAGCAGAAAAAGAAGAAGCTGACTATAAAAGTTGGTTGGCTGGTCAGCAAACACAATTGGACGACAAAGAGGTAGAGACAGAATTGAAGCCTCTTAAAGATTATTGGAATAAACCTGATCTGGATGACGGCGAGAAGTTTTTGAGGGATTACATTTTGAAGAAGAGGTATGAAAATTCATTTAATTTCGTCTTGAAATTATTTATCAAAGTGTGAAAAGACCAAATGTATTTGCAAATGGTAGATGGTTGTTTTTCAGTTTAAAAAAATTCAATTAGATTTATGTATTCTGTACATAATTGTTATTACTTGTATAACTCTATTTCACATACTTTCTGCTGCCTAACATATTGAAATGTAACGGTGATACAAAGCCTACATGGCTTTGATATCCATATACTATTTATTTGTGTACATTTACTTGGGCTGTTATAATGTGACCATCCCAGTAAAATTCACGAAAGCAATTCCTACCAACTCAAGGAGGAATTCTCATAACACTTCTTTAATGTATATACAAAGTTATTCATTATTTTTTACATTACCAAACGTTCTGATTATTTACATTTTCTGTTAGTAAGATTCATGTTTAAATAAGTACTATTATTATTCCTTTACTGACATTCCAGATTTTTGGATACGGAACAAGATGATGATTATGTCCCGACTTATGATGAAATCGTACACGATTCCGACCAAGATTTATCCAATGACGAGGAAAACATTGAAAAACAAGAAGAATTTGAGCACAAATACAATTTCAGATTCGAAGAACCCGACCAAGAGTTTGTAAGAAAAGCAACTGCCTCGCCCTAAACTTGCTTTCTCAAAGTTCCTTTCTTTTTCAGATAAAAAGATATCCTCGTACTTTGGAGGGTTCCTTGAGAATGAAAGATGACAGGAGAAAAGTCAAAAGACAAGAAACGAAAGAAAGGAAGAAGAAAGAGAAGGAGGAAAAGATGCAGGAGTTGAAGAAGTTGCAGGAGTTGAAACGACAGGAAATCGAGGAAAAGCTTGACAAACTTAAAGAAATCACGGGAAATGCCAGTTTAGGATTTGAGGTTAGTATTTGTCATTATTCATAATGTCATATACATTGCAAAATATATTTTTTAGGACAATTATATTGACGGCGACTTTGATCCTGAGGAACACGACAGGAAAATGCAAGCTCTTTTCAATGACGAGTTCTATGCTGTAGAGGAAGGCGAACAAAAGCCTCAATTTCCAGAACTAGATGAAGAGTTAGAGATTGGTAAGATACTATTATATATCTGGTTGTGACTTGCCACCTTATTACATTATTGCTTTTACAGAAAATTGGGAACGATACGATGCTGAGAAAGAAGATTCTGGCAATCAATGGGACAATGAAAACTTTAATGTAAGTGTGTTATCATTCGATAATTTTTTGAAACTTTTTGTGTAGATGATGAGTGGACCAGGTCGAAGCCATACAGTAAAAAAAACAATACTCTCTGAAGAAGCGTACATGACAACTGGCTACCTCAAGGCTCAATCCTGGGCCCACTCTTCTTTTTGGTGTATATGAATGATTTGCCAAATGTCAAGATATTAGGACATTTTATACTGTACGTCGATGACACGACCATAATGTGGCATAGTTCAGAGTTAGAATCCTTGAATAGATGTAATTAGAAAATGGTGTTGTAATTCAAATAAGCTTTCTTTCAATGTCTTAAAGACCAAAGGGCTTTCAGAGGGTAGATTGAAAATATTTAACTAGAAGAAGAGTCAATTGAGAACAAACATCATACAAAATTCCTGGGGTTATTAATAGCAGACTGTTAGTGTAATTACCCTGGTCTGATGTAGCATTTGATGTGATATACCTGTATTTATTCGTTCATCTTTGGACTAATTTATTTTTTGTCGTATGTCTTTTTTTAAATTATTTACTTTTATTTCCTGGGTGATATGTGTTTTATTATGCGTCAATTTTTTTTAACTACTGACATAAGATACACTTTGTCAATATGAATTTTTGTTCTTCAGACAATAAAGAATATTTCTCTCTCTCTCTATGTGGCTTCAGTGTGGATCCTTAGGGGATACCTTGATTCAATTTTTCAACTTGTCAAAGTGGGTTCATGAGTTATCTCTGAGGATTTAATGGAAACATTTTTTCAGATGGATTGCGACTACGATCCCCAAGCTTCTGCACCAGACGATACCACAGAGAGTGGCAGAAGTAGAAAGAGGCGCAAGAGGAAATCGAGGTTTGCGGCGGCTCTTAGCAAACCCAAACCAAAATACGACCCCAGCGATAAGAATTACGAGAAATATTTTGATGAGTATTACAAATTGGATTGCGAAGATATTGTGGGGGACATCCCATGTAGATTCAAGTACAGACAAGTCGTTCCTAATGATTTCGGACTGTCAACGGAGGAGGTAAGGAAGCTTGTGTTTCTGAACTTTAGAACGTGGATTGGTATCACAAATCATTTTTGATAACACAGTTTTTGACATGTTATTGATGATTCGAAAAGATAAGCACTCTCAATTTCAGACCCAGAATATCATCAGCTCGTTTCTTTTCAGATATTACTTGCAAACGAGCGAGAACTCAACAAATGGTGTTCACTAAAGAAGGCCGTACAAATAAGGCCGGATCACGTGGAGAAATACGAACAGATCGCTTACAAAAAAAAGGGACAAAATATCAACCTCAAAATGAAAATTCTGCCAAGTCTTTTCTCGAAAGAACCTGAAAACGTTACGAAGGAAAATGGAATTGAAATATCGAAAGAAGATAAGATTGATACAGCTGCAGTTGAAAATAATGCGGATAAAAAGGAAGATGACTCTAATGCAGCACTTCAAGTCCATAAAGAAACTGTGGTGAACAATGAAAATGAAAGTTCGAAGAAAAAGCGAAAGAAGAAAGTAAAAAAAGATGAAAATCAGGTTGTGGATGAAGTTCCCGTTGAAGGTGTTGTGCTGCAAACAAAAAAAAAGAAGAAGAATAAAAAGAAGAAGACTGAAACCCAGACAGAAGAGGTCACACAAACTAAAAAGAATAAACCAGTTTCTGAAAATAACTTTCAAATCAAGACTAACAAGAAAAGGAAACGAAGTGATAGTGAAGGTGTTGGTAAAAAATCCAAGAAACCTAAAAAGATGCGATCTAGTAACGATGTAACAAACATTTCGGATGCTAGACTTTCAGCATATGGTATCAACCCCAAAAAGTTCAAGAATAAGTTGAAATACGGGAAGTAGGAGCACTGCCTTTAAAAATTTCATTATGCACAGTTGTATATATAAAAAGGAAGTTTATATAATTTTATTCGAAGTATGATGTAAAATTACATTATTTTGATTATTATAGCCTTTGATTCCAATATTTACATCTTTGAATGATTTAACTTGTTTCTCTGAATGAATGACTTAGTGCAGATTTCACACCGAATTGGTGTTTCCACAATACGAATTTTTTTCGTGATTTTTTTCAATTTTGACTTTCGATGAATGATTAGTCATCATGAGGAGTTCTACAATTTTATTTATAATGAACATTTGAAACATAAAGTATAAGAACAAGACATACAGATATTTCATTAACACATTGAAAATTATCTTCTAATTATCTTTCAATAAACTAATATGTAATGGAAATGGCGATACTTGATGAAAATCCACTTATAACTTATTTACAGTTTACAAAACAATAACACATGTTTCAGTATACAATCAATAGCTTCTTCAGGTTTGTTTACTACTATCATATACATACAACTTGAAAGGAAGCTATTTCAGAACTTTAAAGAACATTCATATATTTTCAGAACAACTTTGAACAAATTTTTCATTGTAACGGTTTTTTCTTCAGTGTGAATTTTTTCGTGTCTTTTTAAATGACCATTTTGAATAAAAGATTTAGAGCAAATTTTACACTGAAATGGCTTTTCGCCAGTATGAATTTTTTCATGCAATTTCAAACTACTTTTCTCAGTGAACGATTTAGAGCAGACTTTACAGTTAAATGGTCTTTCACCAGTATGAATTCTTTCATGTACTTTCAAATTACCTCCTTGAATGAATGATTTAGAGCAGATTTTACACTTGAATGGTTTATCGCCAGAATGAATCTTTTCATGTATTTTCAAATCACCTCTATGAATGAATGATTTAGAGCAGATTTCACATTTGAATGATTTATCGCCAGTATGATTTTTTTCATGTCTTTTCAAATTACCATATAGATTAAAAGATTTAGAGCAGGTTATACATTGAAATGATTCATTGCCAGTATGACATTTTTCATGTGTTTGCAAATCACTACTTCCAATGAATGTTTTAGAGCAGATTTTACACTGAAACGGTCTCATGCCTGTATGAATTTTTTCATGATTGTTCAATTCACCTCTTTGAACGAATGATTTAGAGCAGAATTTACACTGAAACGGTTTTTCGCCAGTGTGAATTTTTTCATGTCTATTTAAATGACCTACTTGAATGAATGATTTAAAGCAGATTTTACACTTGAATGGCCTATCGCCAGTATGAACGTTTTCATGTCTTTTCATGTGACCTCTAAGAGTAAATGTTTTAGAGCAGATTTTACACTTGAATGGTTTATCGCCAGTATGAAGTTTTTCATGTATTTTCAAAGTACCACGATGACGGAATGATTTGGAGCATATTTTACACTGAAATGGTCTTTCGGCACTATGAATTTTTTCATGTGTTTTCAAAGTACCAGATTGACGGAATGATTTAGAGCAGATTTTACATTGATATGGTTTTTCACCAGTATGAATTTTTTCATGCGCTCTCAAGTTCCCTATCTGAATGAATGACTTAGAGCAGATTTTACACTGAATTGGTATTTCCATAATATGAGTGTTTTCGTGATTTTTCAAATTATTTCTTTCGGCAAATGATGCAGAACAGATTTTACACCGAAATGATTTAGGAATATGAATTTTTTCATGAGATTTCAAATTACCTTTTTGAATGAATGATTTAGGACACCTTGTACACTGAAATGATCTTTCACCAGTATGAATTTTTTCATGGCATTTCAAATAACAATTTTTATTGAAAGATTTAGAACAGATTTTACATTGAAATGGTTTTTCACCAGTATGAATTTGTTCGTGCGTTTTCAAGTTACCTCTCTTATTGAATGACTTGGAGCAAATTTTACAGTGAAATGGTTTCGAATCAAAATCATTTTTTTCACCACCTTTTAAATCACTACTTTCAAAGGATGACTTTGTGCAAATTCTATTATGAAGTGGGAACTTTTCCGAATGCTGGTTTTCAACAGAATTCACACCAGTTCTTTCCTTCATATTTCTTGAGCAAATTTCGTTTTCCTCATGAATTCTACTCTCACTAATTGAATTGGAATAGTATCCAGAACTTAATATTTCCTTCATCTCTTTCATATTTTCATTGATAACTTCCTCTTCATTTCCAACAACTGTCTCTTCCTTGATTTGGAAATGAAATTCTTCGGGATCTGTAAAAAATACTAGTTCCATGAAGAAAGAAAAGCAAATTATTTCACATCATCGACACATTCTCATTCATGATGTCACAGAACATAAATTTTTCAACACATCCATAAAAAGTATTTTTTTTAGATTTTCTGTTGGGATGCCTTGGTTTCGGGATATATATATATATATATATATTTCCTCGTTTCTAATTATTCAGAATTAAATTGAGTGAAGAGTGCTCCCCAATGACATGTGTTGTAGTAATGTGTTTGTTATAACACTACGTAGTTTCCCAAGAACTCAAACCGGCCTCGAAATACTCCCCTGTCGAGTAGGAGCAGTGTGACATCAAATATTTTTTAACTATTATCTTGAACTTATGGATACGTAGTTCCTTAATATGCACTGGCAATTTATTATATAATTTCACGTCAATAAACGACGTCTAGTTGGTCGAATCAAGTTACAATTTCTTGTGGTATAATTGTGATATGAATTATTTTTTTTCAAGTTTTTCTTTATTTCTATGAATATCCAGCAAACAAACACACAGATAATTTCAACAGAAAAGAAGAAGCGGTGAACCTCAACCGAATATGGAATCCCATTTCTAAGAAGTTCAAGTATAGTGGACAGCAGGTAGAAAAGAGTCGATGAATGTTCTTCGGATAAACAAAAAAAAAAAAAAAGTGTTTATAATAGATTTGTGATTGTCAACTCAGATACAACTTTCCATGAGGCTTCCGCTTTTTTTTAATATATTTTTCATGACACCTAATCAAATTCCATGTAAGTGGTTTAAAATTCAAATACCTATCCTCACCTTGCATAGCATACTCATTCTGGTATTGACAAATACAGCTGCATTTTGAACTGCCAGGGGTGAAAAAATTCCTTGGGATGAGTATATTTCCCCCGCACACCTCACAATATATGCCTTCCTTTATTTCTTCGGGGCATTCAGATTTCATATCATGATAATCAACATCAATACCTTCACTTTTGATCTGTTCTGGATAAAATTCATTCTTTAAGGTAATCACTTGAAGTGCATCACATTTTCCTTCAGAATTGCGAGTGTCATTTTCTTCGGCAAGAGATTCTACCTCCTCTTTGATTTTCCTCCCATATTCATATTCACCTTCACCAGTAGTAGTAGTAGCAGGAGAAGACATGTCACAAATAATAGGCTTTATTTTAGAATTATATTTGTGTACATTTATAGAATTCAGTCATCTGTCATAGAGAAAATAATATGGCCGTTGCTTCTCATTCCAGCACACTTGACCATGCTCCTCCTGTTTATAGTAAACAGAAGCTTCGTCCTAGCCACAGCTAGCTTGCTCGAGGCAATGCAATTCAAACATAACTTCATTTTAGATTACACTTCGTTTTGAAATGACACCTTTTGGACTTCACAATACGTGTCATCTTTGTGGAGGGTCGTTAGCAGTCTTGTCACACGAAGCAATGCTGCCACCTGTTGAATACAATTCTACATTTTATATACTCCATGATCTTGTATCTTTAAATAATGTTCTGTGTTAGAGATGTCAAAAATGTATTTGTAGTATAGTTACAGTATACTATATATACATACATACATATATTTTATATATATATATATATATATATATATATATATATATATATATATACATATATATATATATAAGATGTTTACTCGAAAAATCATATTTTTTATTATAGAAAACAAAGGTGGAATGGAACATTTTCTTTTATTTCAAGGTAATGAGAAGTCCTACAATTTTATGTATAATGAACATATGAAACGAATAACAAAGTATAAGAACAAGACATATTAAAGATCTTTCAATAATTATCTTCTAATAAACATTCACTTATATATTCTCAAGAAACTACGATTGTTTATGGAGGGAAGGAGTGAAAAATATATCCGTATATGTGATGGAAATGGCTGACACTTAATTAAAATCCATAACCAGCATATTTACAGTTTACAAAACAATCACACGTGTTTCAGTATACAATAGCTTCTTCAGGCTTGTTTAGTACTATCATATACGTACAACTAGAAAGGAAAGTATTTCAGAACTTTAAAGAACGTAACATTTATCCTTTTTCAACAATTTATTATTTTACTGTTGTTCATAAAAATGAAATGCTTGTTATTCATTATGAATTTTTTCATGTAATTTTAAATTATTTCAACTGAAATATTTAGTACAGAATTTACGCTAAAATAGTTTGTCAGTATACATTTTTTTATGTATTTTCAGATACTTATCTAGTGAACAACTGAACAAATTTTTTATTGAAATCGTTTCTCTTCAGTGTGAATTTTTTCATATCTTTTCAAAAGACCATTTCGAATAAAATATTTAGAGACAATTTTACACTATAATAGCTTTTCAACAGTATGAGTTTTTTCATGACCTTTCAAATTACTTTCATGTAATTTGAATCCCTCATGAATTCTACTCTAATTGAATTGGAATAGTATCCAGGACTAAGTATTTCCTTCATCATGATCTCTTTATTTCCAACAACAGTCTGTTTAAAATCTGTTTTTCCGTTAACCAGCTGTCGCACCCCTACGAACGACAGCCCTCAGAAGTCGAAACTTGTGCGAGCTAAGGATTAACGAGGTCTTACCTTTTGACGTATGATTCCTTGGTTTCAGAACGAAATATTCCGTAATCTGTCGAGGTCATGAGGAGTTCTACAATTTCGTGTATAATGAACTTTTGCAACATGTAACAAAGTATAAGAACAAGACGCATACAGATATTTCATTAAAATATTGAAAATTATCTTCTAATTATCTTTCAATAAACTAATATTTGATGGAAATGGCTAATACTTGATGAAAATCCATTTATAACGTATTTACAGTTTATAAAAAATGACACGTGTTTTGATATACAATCAATAACTTCTTCAGATTTGTTTAGTACTATCATATACATATACATACAACTTGAAAGGAAGCTATTTCAGAACTTTAAAGAACATAACATATATGAAATTGCTGCTGCTCTTAGAAATTGAAATCCTTTTCAACAATTATGAATTATTTCATGCAATTTTAAAATATTATTTACACTGAAATATTTAGAATGTAATTTACACTGAAATAGTTGTCATATATTTGCAGAACAACTTTGAACAAATTTTTTTTGTAATGGTTTTTTTTTAGTGTGAATTTTTTCATGTCTTTTCAAAGTACTACAACGCGAGAATGCTTTAGAACAGACTTTACACTTGAATGGTTTATCGCCAGTATGAATTTTTTCATGTTTTTTCAAATTACTTTTCTCAGTGAACGATTTAGAGCAGACTTTACACTGAAATGGTCTTTCACCAGTATGAATTCTTTCATGGGATTTCAAAGTACCTCTTTGAATGAATGATTTAGAGCAGATTTTACACTTGAAAGATTTATCGCCAGAATGAATCTTTTCGTGTATTTTCAAATCACCTCTATGAATGAAAGATTTAGAGCAGATTTTACATTGAAACACTTTATCGCCAGTATGATTTTTTTCATGTGTTTTCAAATTACTATTGTAACTGAATGATTTAGAACAAATTTTACATTGAAATGGTTTATCGCCAGTATGAATTCTTTCATGCAATTTCAAACTATTTTTCGCAGTGAATGATTTAGAGCAGATTTCACATTGAAATGGTTTCGTGTCAGAATGATTTTTTTTGTGACTTTTTAAATCACTAGTTTCAAAGGATGTGCAAATTTCATGATTAAGTGGGAGCTTTTCCGTATGCTGGTTTTCAACAGATATCACATCAGTTCTTTCCTTCATATTTCTTGAGCAAATTTCGTTTCCCTCGTGAATTCTACTCTCACTAATTGAATTGGAATAGTATACAGAACTAAATATTTCCTTCATCTCTTTCATACTTTCATTGATAACTTCCTCTTCTTTTGTCTCTTCCTTGATTTGGAAATGAAATTCTTCGGGATCTGTAAAAAATACTAGTTCCATGAAGAAAGAAAAGTAAATTATTTCACATCACCGACACATTCTCATTCGTGATGTCACAAAACATAAATTTTTCAACATATCCATAGGTACTGAGTATTTTTTTAGATTTTCTGTTGGCATGTATTGGTCTTAGGAATCAAAGTTGATGAGATTTTTCACATGACTTGATTTTCACTAGAACTGATTGATCTTATATAAAAAAAGCTTTCCTCATACTTTTCTGTGCCTTTTCTAGATATACATACAAAATCACCAATTAATCATTCCACATTGCTTTAGTGCAAGTTCATCCTCTTCCAATATAACCAAAAATAAAAAAGTGTAAGTTTTCAACAGCTGGAGATAATTGAATCAAAGCTATTTTCTGGGTTTGTTGGCCGTGGTTTGCAGATTCACATTCAATTAATAATTTGACACTTTAGAACATTGGACACATGTGATGAACAATAATATGAATCTGATTAGGGGCTCTACTTCTCAAGACTATGGCAACTCTTCTGCAAAAGTAACTTCTTCACCTCAGTTTTATCTCTGACTCAATTTTTCCCATAGACGATGGTATGTTATTATAACAGTTTATTGCATTGAATAGTGAGATGTATCTAAAATGAACCGTTTCATGTGGAGGAATATCCGAATTTGTGAAAAATGTATTGATATTTCAAGTAAAAGAGGCAAAGTAGTTTTTAATTGTTTGATTGAACAATTTGCAGAATTAAATTTGTTGAAGTCAAACAAGTCATTTATATAGTTGAACAGTTGTCCCAGAACAGAACCGTGAGGAACTCCTACAGTTACATGTACGATACTTGAATATTTAACTATAGCTATTTGACTACTTTCTATCTTTCATGTATATCTCCAAGCCCAATATTCTTTGAATGAACATAAAAATATGTGTTTTTATAACAGATTTGTGATTGTCAGCAAGTAGGTTACTGTCAACTCAGTTATCGATAACTAAGATACAACTTTCCTTGAGGCTTCTGACATTTTTTTTTTTTTGTAAAAATATTTTTCATCACTATTCCTATTCCTTCTTCTCAACCTTTTACTGAAAAATATGTTAAGTGCCTTCAAATTCTAATACATATCCTCACCTTGCATAGCATTAGACTCATTCTGGCATTGACAATTACAGCTGCCTTTCAAAGTAACAGGGCTAAAAAAATCCTTTGGACTAAGTACATTTCCTCCACACACCTCACAATATAAGCCTTCCTTCATTTCTTCCTTGCATTCAAATTTCAGATCATGATAACCAACATCAGTATCTTCACTCTTTATCTGTTCTGGATAAAATTCGTTCCTTGAGGTAATCACTTGAAGTGCATCATATTTTTCTTCAGAATTGTGAGTGTCATTTTCTTCCACAAAAGATTCTACCTCCTGTTTAATTTTCCTCCCACATCCATATTCACCATTAGTTGTACCAGGAGTAGCCATGTCACACAGTCACAAATTATGTTCTTTTAGAAAATATACTTGTGTCTATTTGTAGAAAGTAGTCACCTGTCGGAGGAAAAATATATATCCCCTTTGCATTCACTGACATAACCTATAGCTTATAAGGTTATGTTGATATTCCTTCTACCTCTCTCTATCTCTAATTATGGCTGTTGCTTCTCATTTGAGTGCATTTGACCAGGTTTCTCCTGTTTTTAGTGTACAGAAGTTTCGTCAGGGAGCACAGTTGTCGTGATTGAGGCATAGCAATTCAAACATACCTTCATTTTGAACTTACACCTTTTGGACTCCACTCCGATTACGGCATTCACGTGCCATTTTTGCAGACGGTCGTTATCCGTTTTTCCGTTAACCAGCTATCACATCCCTACGAATGACAACCCTCAGAAGTCGGAACTTGTGCAAGCTAAGGATTAACGAGGTCTTACCTTTTACCGTGTGATTCCTTGGTTTCAAAATGAAATATTCGGGATATATCGAGGTCATAAGGAGTTCCACAATTTCGTGTATAATGAACTTTTGAAACATAACAAAGTATAAGAACAAGACGCATACAGATATTTCATTTAAATATTGAAAATTATCTTCTAATTATCTTTCAATAAACTAATATGTGATGGAAACGGCTAATACTTGATGAAAATCCATTTAATAACGTATTTACAGTTTACAAAACAATAACACGTGTTTCGGTATACAATCAATAGCTTCTTCAGATTTGTTCAGTACTATCATTTACATATAACTTGAAAGGAAGCTATTTCAGATCTTTTAAGAACATAAGATATATGAGTTGTTCTTTTCAACAATGTTTTATTTTACTGTTGCTCCTAGAAATGAAATCCTTTTCAACAATTATAAATTTTGTCATGCAATTTTAAAATAATATTTACACTGAAATATTCAGAATGTAATTTACATTAAAATGGTTGTCATATATTTTCAGATCAACTTTTTCATTGTAATGATTTTTTTTCAGTGTGAATTTTTTCATGTCTTTTCAAATTATATTTCTCAGTGAATGATTTAGAGCAGATTTTACACTGAAATGGTCTTTTACCAGTATGAATTCTTTCATGGGATTTCAAAGTACCTCTTTGAATGAATGATTTAGAGCAGATTTTACACTTGAATGATTTATCGCCAGAATGAATCTTTTCATGCATTTTCAAATAACGTCTATGAATGAATGATTTAGAGCAAATTTCACACTTAAATGATTTATCGCCAGTATGATTTTTTTCATGTCTTTTCAATTTACTATATATATTAAAAGATTTAGAGCAGGTTATACATTGAAATGATTCATTGCCAGTATGACATTTTTCATGTGTTTGCAAATCACTACTTCCAATGAATGTTTTAGAGCAGATTTTACACTGAAACGGTCTCGTGCCTGTATGAATTTTTTCATGATTGTTCAATTCACCTCTTTGAACGAATGATTTAGAGCAGAATTTACACTGAAACGGTTTTTCGCCAGTGTGAATTTTTTCATGTCTATTTAAATGACCTACTTGAATGAATGATTTAAAGCAGATTTTACACTTGAATGGCCTATCGCCAGTATGAACGTTTTCATGTCTTTTCAAACTACTTTTCCCTGTGAACGATTTGTAGCAGGTTTTACATTGAAATGGTTTTTCGCCAGTATGAATATTCTCATGTCTTTTCAAATCACCAAATGGTTTATTATGAATATTTTCATGTCTTCCCATTTGCTGGTTTTCAACAGATATCACATTAGTTCTTTCTTTCATATTTCTTGAGCAAATTTCGTTTTTCTCACGAATTCTACTCTCTCTAATTGAATTGAAATAGTATCCAGAACTGAAAATTTCCTTCATCTCTGTCAAATTTTCATTGATAACTTCCTCTTTATTTTCAATTACTGTCTCTTCCTTGGTTTCAAAACAAAATATTTCGGGATCTGTAAAAAAAAATACTAGCTTCATGAAGAAAGAAAAGCAAATTATTTCACATCATCAACACATTTTTATTCATGATATGACAAAACATACATTTTTCAACATATCCATACTGAATTTTTTTTAGATTTTCTGTTTGTCTTGGTCTTAGGAATCAAAGTTGATGAGATTTTTGACATTTGATTTTCACTAGAACTGATTGATCTTATATAAAAAAAGGTTTCCACATACATATACATACATAACCATTCAACTTTGATTTAATGCAAGTGCATTCTCATCCAATATAACCAAAAATAAAAAAGTGTAAGTTTTCAACAGCTGGAGATAATTGTGTCAAAGCTATTTTCCGGGTTTGTTGGCCGTGGTTTGCAGATTCACATTTATTTATTAATTTGACACTTTAGTACACTGGATACATGTGCAAGAGTAATTTCTTTACCTCACTTTTATCTCCGACTCTATTTTCCTCAAAGACGACGGTAAATTATTATAACAGTTTATTGCATTGAATAATGAGGAGCATATGAAATGAACCGTTTCATGTGGAAGAACTCGCAACAAATTTCCGTAGCAGGTGTCTCTTGCATGAATATCTGAATTTGTAAAAAATCTATTGATATTTCAAGTAATAGAGGCAAAGTAGTTTTCAATTGTTTGATTGAACAATATGCAGATTTAAATTTGTTGAAGACTTCTTGTATGTGACCGCCCCAGTTGCCCCCTCTTGGGTTGAGTGCCCTGAGTTAAAGTCTTCTCCACACGGTTAATGTTTGCAGAACATCCCATCTCGTCCATTCACCCCCACTCCTCTGGAGCGGTCCTCAACTCACTGATGGGCACTTCACCAAGATTGACATCTGACCATTTTTAGTCTAAGGTCAGCCTTTAGGTGCCTTTGCTTTCTGATCTGTTATTTGCTTTCATCTTGACTTTCCTTTCCCCAGTTGTTTCAAACAAGTTATTTATAGGTATAGTTAAACAGTGGTCCCAGGATAGAACCTTGAGGTTTGTAAAAAATATTTTTCATAACTAGGTAATCCTATTCCCTCTTGTCAAACTTTTACTAAAAAATATGTTAGTTAAGTGATTTCAAATTCTAATACATATCCTCACCGTGCATAGCATTAGACTCATTCTGGCATTGACAATTACAGCTGCCTTCTGAAGTACCAGGGCTGAAAAAATCCCTTGGACTAAGTACATTTCCTACACACACCTCACAATATGAGCCTTCCTTTATTTCTTCCTTGCATTCAAATTTCAGATCATGATAAACAACATCAATATCTTCACTTTTTATCTGTTCTGGATAAAATGCATTCCTTGAGGTAATCACTTGAAGTACATCACTTTTTTCTTCAGAATTGCGAGTGTCATTTTCTTCGACAAAAAATTTCACCTCCTGTTTAATTTTCCTTCCATACAGATATTCACCTTCACCAGTAGTACCCATATCACAAATTATGTTCGTTTTCTTTTAGAAATATACTTGCATTAATTTATAGAATATAGTAATCTGTCAGAGAGAAGTTGCTTCTCATTTGAGTGCATTTGACCAGGCTTCTCCTGTTTTTAGTGTACAGAAGTTTCGTCAGGGGGCACAGCTGTCGTGATTGAGGCAATGCAATACAAACATAATTTCATTTCAACCTTTTGAACTCCACTCCGATTACGGCATTCACGTGCCATTTCTGCAGACGGTCATTATCAGCTCAACCCTTAGTCTATCGTGATCGGAGAACAATAAAATCCACTGAACTGTTTATATACACAGTTCAGTGATAAAATCGCAGTTTCTTGCCTCTTGGGCGCATTTCCCAAATTTCCTCCTGGCATCAGTTGACAGGACTATCACCAAATAATAATTCAAATACTATTTAAAACACTACAAGCGATATACTCCATTTGGACTTCAACATGTATGTCACAATACGGTTTTTTTTGGTTATAAACAGATGCATATTCTACGATATTAGATAAATTATTATAAACAACATAATTCCATATAATTCAAAAGTTTAACAGATAATCAGGAAGTTAAACGCAGTCAGAACAAGTTATATCACGACATCCCTTTGCAGGAACTCATCAGATCTATAATATTCTATAATCTAAGTAAACGAAAAAGTTACTTTTCCTGCTTTTGCATTAGCAAAATTTGTGACAATTTCACTGACTTCAATTTATATTTCATGTTCAATACTGGTTATTGAATAGTTTTTCATCATTGAATTTTCAACATATCCAGTTCTGACAGATAATATAAGTTACTAAATGTAGTTTTGCATTTTTCTCAGAACCTCGTACTCATTCCACATTCACTTTGTGAATCATGAATTAGAAAAACACCAATGTGTTATCCGTTTACTTTTGTTTCAATTATGGATCATTGGACGTCGACTAGCTCTGGGAATTGATGTGGAATATCAACACAAGACATTAGGTTTACTTTTTAATCAAACAACGTGAACGCCATTTCCCTATTGTTTTCATTCAACCTATTGTTAGAATGAAATTTCAATACGAAGCCATTTAAGAACTTGTCTAATAACTCACTCAAATTATTTCAAAAATATTTTCGAAATCGATTGTAACAAATCATCCCAGGTATTGGTTTCAGAGAGCATCTTCCCGATACCTCCTACTTTTCAAGCAACCCGACAAATATCCAGGCGTCCATCTAGTGGACCGATGACTATTGTGGGAAAATATGCATCCATTAATAAAACCCGCCTAGTCGACTGGAACAGCAGCGTCAATGGCATATATTCTGTTGCATATGATGTAATATAACAAAGAATATTTAAAAACGTTAATTAAATATAGTTCAACTAGGGACAGTAGTACAACATTTGCTTCCACGGCCGGAATCATGAATTTTTAGACTTATGGGGTTTCTCAAATGATTCGACTTCACCTGTAAATGAGGTATCATTGAAAATACCCAGTCTCGAAGAACTGAAATGAAATCGAAATTTTGTCTGTCAAAATAAATCTAATCCATTTTTTCAACGTCACAGCTAACTTATACATAACATTCAAGTTTTACAAAACATTAAATATGATTATACAGAATGTGACAAATTTTAACTAAATGTACAAAGTATATGATCATATGTGAAAAAAAAGAAAATAAATACATAAATTTAAAATATGTGTTTAATAACAATATATGAATTAAATAAAATTATTCATCAGAAATGTAGTTGATGAAATATATGTCATGATTTATTGAAATTCATTATATCATGGAAAAAATTGGTGAAGTTCCTATTATCTATTCTTTAATTTCATATTTACATTGAAAAAAAAAATTATATAATGAGGCAGCTTGTCAAATATATAAGGAATTATATACGTCATTTTTTTTGAAATATCATTTTCTTCACTCTATTTTTTAAAGAATATGTTAACTTATTTCTTGTATCATTCTCATGATTATTATATTAAACGTTTGATTAATTTTTATACATATAAATAAAACGATTATAAAAATATAATTGACATATATCCTTTATTTTAATGATTTTGAAACGATGTTCACTTGTAAAATCATATTTTTTATTATAGAAAACAAAGGTGGAATGGAACAATTTCTTTTATTTGAAGGCAATGAGAAGTCCTACAATTTTATGTATAATGAACATATGAAACGAATAACAAAGTATAACAACACAGCACATTACAGATATTTCATTAAAAAGTTGAAAATTATCTTCTGATAAACATTTACTTATTTCTTCTCAAGAAACTACGATTGTTTATGAAGGGATGGAGTGAAAAATATATCCGTATATGTGATGGAAATGGCTGCCACTTGATGAATATCCATGACCAACATGTTTACAGTTTACAAAACAATCACACGTGTTTGGCTAATACTTAATGAAAATCCATTCATAACGTATTTACTATTTACAAAACAATAACACGTGTTTCGGTATACAATCAATAGCTTCTTCAGATTTGTTTAGTACTATCATATACATATAGATACAACTTGAAAGGAAGCTATTTCAGAAATTTAAAGAACATAAGATATATGAGTTGTTCTTTTTAACAATGTTTTATTTTACTGTTGCTCTTAGAAATGAAATCCTTTTTAACAATTATGAATTTTGTCATGCAAAATATTATTTACACTGAAATATTTGGAAGGTAATTTAGACTGAAATGGTTGTCTATATTTTCAGAACAACTTTGAACAAATTTTTCATTGTAATGGTTTTTCTTCAATGTGAATTTTTTCATGTCTTTTTAAATTACTATATCGAATAAAAGATTTAGAGCAAATTATACACTGAAATGGTCTTTCACCAATATGAATTTTTACATGTCTTTTTTAAATTACTATTTCGAATAAAAGATTTAGAGCAAATTATACACTGAAATGGTCTGTCACCAATATGAATTATTTCATGTTTTTTCAAATTACCCCCATGAATGAACGATTTAGAGCAGACTTTACACTGAAATGGTCTTTCACCAGTATGAATTGTTTCATGGGATTTCAAATTACTTTCTTGAATGAATGATTTAGAGCAGATTTTACACTTGAATGATTTATCGCCAGAATGAATCTTTTCATGTATTTTCAAATCACTTCCTTGAGTGAATGATTTAGAGCAGATTTTACACTTAAAGGGTTTATCGACAGTATGAATTTTTTCATGTCTTCTCAAACTATTTTTCCCTGTGAACGATTTATAGCAGATCTTACATTGAAATGGTTTTTCGCCAGTATGAATATTCTCATGTCTTTTCAAATCACCTCCTTGTATGAATGATTTAGAGCAGATTTTACACTTGAATGATTTATCGCCAGTATGAATTTTTTCATGATTTTTCAAATCACTTCCTCGAATGAACGATTTAGAGCAGACTTTACACTGAAATGGTCTTTCACCAGTATGCATTTTTTCATGAGATTTCAAATTACCTCCTTGAATGAATGATTTAGAGCAGATTTTACACTTGAAGGGTTTATCGCCAGTATGAATTTTTTCATGTCTTTTCAAAGTACTACGACGCAAGAATGCTTTAGAGCAGACTTTACACTTGAATGGTTTTTTGCCAGTATGAATATTTTCATTTCTTCCCATATGCTGGTTTTCTACAGATATCACATCAGTTCTTTCCTTCATATTTCTTGAGCAAATTTCGTTTCTCTCACGAATTCTACTATCTCTAATTGAATTGAAATAGTATCCCGAACTGAATATTTCCTTCATCTCTTTCAAATTTTCATTGATAACTTCCTCTTTATTTTCAATCACTGTCTCTTCCTTGGTTTCTAAACAAAATATTTCGGGATCTGTAAAAAAAAATACTAATTTCATGAAGAAAGAAAAGCAAATTATTTCACATTATCAACACATTCTTATTCATGATGTCACAAAACATACATTTTTCAACATATCCATACTGAGTTTTTTTTTAGATTTTCTGTTTGCATGTCTTGGTCTTATAAGAATCAAAGTTGACGACATTTTTCACATGACTTGATTTTCACTAGAACTGAATGATCTTATATGAAAAAAGGTTTCCACATACATATACATACAAAACCATTCAACTTTGCTTTAGTGCAAGTGCATCCTCATCCAATATAACCAAAAATAAAAAAGTGTAAGTTTTCAACAGCTGGAGATAATTGTGTCAAAGCTATTTTCCGGGTTTGTTGGCCGTGGTTTGCAGATTCACATTTATTTATTAATTTGACACTTTAGTACATTGGACACATGTGATGAACAATAATATGAATCTGATTAGGGGCTCTACTTCTCAAGACTATAGCAACACTTCTGCACGAGTAATTTCTTATTTCTATTTTCCCCACAGACGACGGTAAATTATTATAACAGTTTATTGCATTGAATAATGAGGAGCATATGAAATGAACCGTTTCATGTGGAAGAACTCGCAACAAGTTTCCGTAGCAGGTGTCTCTAGCATGAATATCCGAATTTGTGAAAAATATATCGATATTTCAAGTAAAAGAGGCAAAGTAGTTTTCAATTGGTTGATTGAACAATATGCAGATTTAAATTTGTTGAAGACTTCTTGTATGTGACCGCCCCAGTTGCCCCCTCCTGGGTTGAGTGCCCAGAGTTCAAATCTTCTCCACACGGTTAATGTGTGCAGAACATCCCATCTCGTCCATCCGCCTCCCCTCCTCTGGAGCGGTACTCAACTTACTGATGGGCACTTTAGCAAGATTGACATCTGACCTTTTTTAGTCGAAAGTCAGCCTTTAGGTGCTTTTGATTTCTGATCTGTTATTTGCTTTTATCTTGATTTTCCTTTCCCCAGTTGTTTCAAACAAGTTATTTATATAGTTAAACAAGGACTGAACCTTGAGATTTGTGAAAAATATTGTTCCTAACTAAGTATTCCTATTCCTTCTTCTCAAAGTTTTACTAAAAAATATGTTACTTAAGAGATTTCAAATTCTAATACATATCCTCACCTTGCATAGCACTAGACTCATTCTGGCATTGACAATAACAGCTGCCTTTTGAAGTACCAGGGCTAAAAAAATCCCTTGGACTAAGTACATTTCCACCACACACCTCACAGTATGAGCTTTCCTTTATTTCTTCCTTGCATTCAAATTTCAGATCATGATAATCAACATCTTCACTTTTTATCTGTTTTGGATAAAATTCATTCCTTGAGGTAAACACTTGAAGTGCATCACATTTTTCTTCAGAATTTCGAGTGTCATTTTCTTCGACAAAAGAATCGACCTCCTGTTTAATTTTCCTCTCATATCCATATTCACCCTCACCAGTAGTAGTACCAAGAGTAGCCATGTCACAAGTCACAAATTATATTCTTTTAAAAATATAATTATCGCATGACAATGTCACAGCTTACCTAACAATAGGTTTGTTCTAGCAAGAAATTTCGGATGGTTTGAAGCTGGTGTTATGGACTGGCCAACTGCGCATGTATGCCGTGAGACTGGTTGTAAATAGTTTGGGATTCATGTCCTGCTAGAACGCTTATTTGTGTTGAAAAATGTCAATTGTCAAATTGTCATTTAAACTGACTTATCAGTTGGAAATTTGAAATTTATATTTTGTGCAGCGAAAAGTAAAGGTGAAAACCGATAAAAATGAACATATTGAATTGGCTTGAATAGTCATCGGCTTGGTCAAAATGGAAAAATTCAAAATAGAAGAAATGTTAAAATTGGAAAAAGAAAAGTTATAAATAAGAAAGAGAAATGAATTATTAGAAACAAGAAATAATTTGCTCATACAAATGAGCAAAAATAAGAATTCAGATGTTGATAAATATTCTGAATTCAATGTTAGTATGAGGGATTTAGTTTGATATCTTATGTTATACATAGGGTTCCTGTTATGTACATTATATAGAAAGAAGTTATTAGTTTATGTGTTAGGACAAGTACTTTACGACCTGATTAACAGCCCGTTAAAATAATCAGTGCTGGGGCTGTGCTGTCTCTCTAGCAAATGACAGGATGTGGTGTCATTCTCAGCACCGATTATTTTAATTGACTCTTAATCCGGTCGTAAAGTACTCACCCTTGAGCAAATTATATTTTTATACTGTTTTAAAAATCATTCTTATTTTACCTGAATGGATGTTTATTTAACTTATGCCAAACAATGAAATGAACATCAACAAACAGAAATATTACAATTTTATTGCTATCTTAAAACTTGTCAAGCTACAAAATTTCTGTGGTCTGCAGCATCTTTATTGATGTGATTATCTTCATCCTCTTCCTCATGGTGATGAAACAGCATTTCGACAAGTTCGTCATCATTGGATGATTCAGAATTATTTCCCCAATTTGATTCAGAGCTTGATGACTCTGATGACATTTCGGCTAATCCTACCTGTAATAATGGAGTTGAATAGTTGATGCATAGTTGAAAATCACCAAATGCTTGCTTGATTTTCATTCAAAAACATAAAATCATTTTACTCACCTGAATTTCCAAACGCAAATATGAAAAAATTGACAGTTTTGAGGATTGCCGTTCTATAAAAAACAAGATTTTTAAACCAATTATCAGGCCACTAAATATTTCTATTTTGGTTTCTCATTTCTTTAGTACATAACATAACCAACAAATCCATATTCCAAAATCATAACAAACGTGATATCGGATCACTCGATCACTCCGAATATTTGCGCATGTCACAAACTGAAAATCCTTACGAATTCCTCTGGACTACTTCGACAGTTCTCATACGGTTTGCAAACTGGATTTCGTCTTCGCTAGAACATGCGACTATTAGTTCGAATCCTGGATTTGCTTTGCTAGAACGCCTATATTCGTATGCGCATGCTTCGTACGATTCCGTATCGTTTGAAATCGCTGCTAGAACAAACCTAATGCTGTGACAATGTGTAGTTATCACAGACTACTTAGAGTAAGTGGTTTGTGGTAGTTATCTGTCAGAGAGAAAATATATCTATAGATCTGTCCGAGATGCTGTCAATATTAAATCAAAATGGCTGCCTGTAGCCATACATATTGTTTGTTCTAATGGAAAGAAAACTAGAAAAAACCATAATCAACTTGTCTTTGTGAATGATTATGTTGCTGCGCTGAAATTCGTTGTCTGAGGCTGATTTTACATATCAATCGTCTTTCATAACATGAAATCATGCCTACAACGTGTTGTGTTGTAAATTGCGGAAGCCGTGGGGATCGTGGTCGGATGAACTTTTGCAAAATACCTTGTGAATTACATTTTCACATAGAGAGGACCTGAAAAAACTTTCAAAAAGGAGACGCCAAAAATGGATACACGCTGCCAGAAAAAAAGATCTCACAGAAGTCAAACTTCTACATTTTCACCTGAAATGATTTATTTTATAAATATTTAGTATCCCTCCGATTATCATTGAACCAACCGCCACTGTTTTATGGTCCAACTTATTTTTAATGTAAATAAACTCTCCATAACCTCTCATTACCCGCCACCCACCTCGCCGAAAGTTGTATAGAAAAGGATGGTACGATAACCGTTTCAAAATACATGTATTGTATTGGTAAAGGCAAGGCAACTCTATGTCTTATTATTACTCTGAGGGTGGTGTGTATTGGCATCAAAGCCAATTATGAGTTGTAGTCCCTTTGCTTGGCAGGCTCTAACCAACTCTTCCACTTCCCTGGTTGGTGTTGGTTCCGGAATGTCGTAAGGGAGGTATGCTAATTCAATGATGATTTACTCAGGTCCGCCCTCGCCAGCCGTCTTTATTTTTACTGCCGTCATGATGTCTGGAACACAAATTACTCAACGGCAGTATATATATTCATTTACGGATAATAACTATGCATGTTCTTGGGGACTCTGAGGTTCTGTTATAAATTAACTCACCTCTGATGCCCCCAATCCCATTATTTTTCCCCTGTACACCCAGGGTTCTTGTATGAGAGCAATATCAAACCCCATCATCAGTTTGGTAAGGACAATTAGATATAGGAATAAAGTGCTTTGTCTAATTTCCACTAACTCAATGTATTGATATTAATGCGACCAAGATTTCGGTTTTTTTCAACATTCTCAAGTGTTCTAGCACTACTGTGTGCTAAAGAAAATTGAAAAGTTTGTTTCTATTATCGAATTTGACATCTGACACAAATCATTCTATTCTGGCGAATCTTATTATTAAAGACGTAACTACGGATCGTTTTTGAATATACGCTCTAATACGATTAAACGCCAGAAAACATCTTTGAGAAATCAATGCTGGCATGAAATAATTTATATTTTCTCGTTGAAATAATTTCATGTATGACGTCAAATCTGTCAAATACTGAAACAGAAATAGTTCCAAAACCAGTTCATACCAGTTTGAAAGGATGTTTCTAAAGAAAGTGTGATAAGTATTTTTCAGGAAAGAATGGGTTACAAATAATGAAGTTATTTCGAAATAATAAATTAAAAAACGAATAATTACAGGATGCTCATAATAACAACTAAACAAAGTTACTTTTCGTGCTTTTGCACCTTCACTTGGCGAATCATGAATTAGAAAAACACCAATATGTGTTATCCCGTTATACTATTTGTTTCAATTATGGATCGTTGCGCGTCGACTAGATCTGGGAATTTAAGTGGAATACCAACACGAGAAATTAGGTTTTATTTTTAATCAAACACCCTCTATATAACATCTCTTTGTATCAACGGCTATGAACAGATGACAATTCGTTTACATTTGTCTTTTCGAAACCAGCCTCAATAAAAGTTATCGCAGCAGCTGCATCCACTCAAAACCAGCCTGGTCGACTGGAACAGCAGCGTCAATGGGATATATTCTGTTATATATAATGTAATATAACAAATAATATAATAAACTAAGGGCAATACCATAACATATGCTTTCACGGCCGGAATCATGATTTTAAGGAAATCCGGATTTTCTCTTTGATCTAGAGAAACACCATCAGTCATCGAAATGCTATGACTTAGAGGATTACTCGTTGGAATGTGTGTCCATGTGTTAGGAATAGAGTTTCCATTATTCGAATGATTTGATTTGACCCGTAAATGAGTTATTATTGGAATATCCAGTCTCAAAGAAGCGAAATAAAATTCAAATTTGGGGATGACACTGTATAATGAAAATTTGAAATGTATAACAAAGTAAAAGAACAAGAGGTATTTCAGATATATTTCATCAGTTCGGACTTTCATTGTCTAATATAATATAAATTGATTTAAAATCCCTGAAAGAATCTGTAAAAAATTAAAAAGACTAACCGAAAAATAACAATTTTATTAAACAAAAAACTGAAATTACACAGAAAAAACATACAAGCAACAACCATAAAAATAAAAAATTGAAATATTAATGAAAGCTGAAAATTAAAAAATATCATCAACAAGAAATGAATATTAAAAGATTCCAAGTTAGGTCACGACGTTCCAATTGTTAGTATCCACAATCGTCTTAGGGCGATAACTGGGCATTACAAATATTTCATTAAATTGTTGAAAATTATATAAACATTTACTTATAAAGAGGAGTAAAAAATATATCTATATATATGTGATGGAAATGGATGAAAATTCATTATAATGTATCTACAGTTTACAAAACCATAACACGTGTATGTATAAATATGTATGTACATTCAACCTGAAAGGAAGCTATTTCAGAACATTGAAGAACATAACAGATATATTCAACGAAAGTCATTTTTTGTGAAGGAAAAAATCGGTTTTTTATAAAGTTCTCCATTATAATTTTTATATTTTTTCAGATTGTGGAAGGTAACCATTACCCAAAAAAAGGTCGATAACAGATATATTATATGAGTTGTTCTTTTTCAACAATGTATTATTTTCCTGTTGCTCTCAGATATTAAATGCTTTTTATCCATTATCAATTTTTGAATGCAATTTCAAATTATTATTTCGACTGAAATATTTAGAACAGAATTCATTTTAAAAAGGCTTTTTGTCAGTATACTTTTTTCATGTATTTTCAGATACTTATTTCCACTAAATAACTTTGAACAAATTATCCTTTGAAATGGCTACTTTTCTCAATGAACGATTTAGAGCAGATTTTACTCTTAAATGATTTGTGGTCAATGATTTCAATCTACCACTTTGATTGAAACATTTAGATTAGATTTTACATTGAAATAGTTTATCGTCAGTATGACTTTTTTCATGTGTTTTCAGAGGCCCACTGTAACGGAATGATTTAGAACAGATTTTACACTGAAATGGTTTTTCACCAGTATGAATTTTTCCATGCAATTTCAAACTACCCTTCTCAGTGAACGATTTAGAGCAGATTTCACATTGAAATGGTTTGTCTCCAGTATGAATTTTTTCATGTCTTTTCAATTGACTTCCTTGAAAGAATGATTTATAGCAGATTTTACACTTGAATGGTTTAACGCCAGTATGAATTTGTTCATGTTTTCTCAAATTATCCCCATCAATGAATGATTTAGAGCAGATTTTACACTTGAATCGTTTATCACCCCTATGATATTTTTCATGTCTGTTCAAATTACCTCGATGAATGAATGATTTGGAGCAGATTTTACACTTAAAGGGTTTATCGCCAGTATGAATTTTTTCATGTCTATTTAAATCACCTCCTTGAATGAATGATTTAGAGCAGACTCTACACTTGAACGGTTTATCGCCAGTATGAATTTTTTCATGCATTTTCAAAATACTTTTTTCAGTGAACGATTTAGAGCAAATTTTACATTGAAATGGTCTTTCGCCAGTATGAATTTTTTCATGCATTTTCAAACTACGTTCCTCAGTAAACGATTTAGGGCAGATTTTACATTGAAATGGTTTATCGCCATTATGACTTTTTTCATGTATTTTCAAAAGACCTCCTTGAATGAATGATTCAGAGCAGATTTTACACTTAAACAGTTTATCGCCACTATGAATTTTTTCATGTCTTTTCAAATTACCATTCAGGTTGAAAGATTTAGAGCAGATTTTACACTGAAATGGTTTTTCGCCAGTATGAATTGTTTCATGCAATTTCAAACTACCCTTCTCAGTGAACGATTTAGAGCAGATTTTACAGTGAAATGGTTTATAGCTATTATGACTTTTTTCATGTCTTTTCAAGTTACCCCTCTTATTGAAGGATTTAGAGCAAATTTTACAGTGAAATGGTTTCAAGTCAAAATTATTTATTTCGCGACTTTTTGAATGACTACTTCCAAAGGATGACTTTGAAGAAATTTCATGATGAAGTGGGAGCTTTTCCGTATGCTGATTTTCAACAGATTTCACATCAGTTCTTTCCTTCATATTTCTTGAGCTAATTTCGTTTCCCTCATGAATTCTACTCTCTCTAATTGAATTGGAATAGTATCCAGAACTGAATATTTCCTTCATCTCTTTCCTATTTTCATTGATAACTTCCTCTTTATTTCCAACCACTGTCTCTTCCTTGGTTTCAAAACAAAATATTTCGGGATCTGTAAAAAAATACTAGTTTCATAAAATTTTTCAACAAATTCATACTGAGTATTTTTTTTTTAGATTTTTTGTTGGCATGTCTTGGTCATAGGAATCAAAGTTGACGAGATTTTTCACATGACTAGATTTTCACTAGAACTGATTGATCTTTTATGAAAAAAGCTTTCCACATACGTTTCTGTGCTTTTACTGGATATACATACAAAATCACCAATTAACCATTCAACTTTGCTTTAGTGCAAGTTCATCGTCTTCCAATATAACCAAAAATAAAAGAGTGTAAGTTCTCAACAACTGGAGATAATTGTATCAAAGATATTTTCTAGGTGATGAGTCTTAATGAAATGAAAACAGAACATTTAAAAAAAGCAATTTATATAATTCACATGATCTAAATATTCACAACCCAAAATTGATATCAATAATATGACTGCGCAATATGTTTCAATTTGATTAAGAGGCTCTACCCCTCAAGAGTATAGCAACACCTCTGCAAAAGTAATTTCTTCACCTCAGTTTTACCTCTGACTCTATTTTCCCCATAGACGACGGCAAACTATTATAACAGTTTATTACACTGAATAATGAGGGGCATCCAAAATTAATCATTTCTTGTGGAGAAATTCGTAACATCCGAATATGTAAAAAATATATTGATATTTCAAGTAAAAGAGGCAAAAGTAGTTTTCAATTGTTTGATTGAACAATTGACATTCAGAAAATAATTCAAACAAGTCATTTATATAGTTAAACAGTGGTCCCAGGACAGAACCTTGAGGAACTCCTACAGTTACATCTATGATACTTGAATATTCAACTGTAGTTATTTAACTACGATCTTTCTTCCATGTATATCGCCAAGCCCAATATTCTCTGAATAAATATTAAAAAACGAGTTTATGTAACATATTTGTGATTGTAAACTAGTATATCAATATCAACTCAGTTATCCGTAACTCAGATACAATTTTCCTTGAGGCTTTCGACTTTTCTTTTTGGAAAATATTTTTTTCATGACTATTCAAATTCCATGTTCCTCTTTCTCAAAATTTTACTAAAAAATATCTTAGTTAAGTGGTTTCAAATTCTAATACATATCCTCACCTTGCATAGCATTAGACTCGTTCTGGCATTGACAATAACAGCTGCCTTTTGAAGTACCAGGGCTGAAAAAATCCCTTGGACTAAGTACATTTCCTCCACACACCTCACAATATAAGCCTTCCTTTATTTCTTCTTTGCATTCAAATTTCAGATCATGATGAACAACATCAATATCTTCACTTTTTATAAGTTCTGGATAAAATTCATTCCTTGAGGTAATCACTTGAAGTGCATCACATTTTTCTTCAGAATTGCGAGTGTCATTTTCTTCGACAAAAGATTCTACCTCCAGTTTAATTTTCCTCCCATATCCATATTCACCTTCACCAGTAGTAGTACCAAGAGTAGCCATGTCACAAATTATCCTATTTTTCAGATTTTTCTTTCAGAAATATACTTGCATCAATTTATAGAATATAGTCATCTGTCAGAGAGAAAATATATATGTATCTCCTTTTGCATTACAGATTCCTCTCCCTCTCACTCTAATATGGCTGTTGCTTCTCATTTGAGTGCATTTGACCAGGCTTGTCCTGTTTATAGTGTACAGAAGTTTCGTCAGAGGGCATAGTTGTCTTGATTGAAGCAATGCAGAATGCAATTCAAACATAACTTCATTTTATTAAACTTACACCTTTTGGACTCAACTCCGATCACGACATCCACATGTTATTTTTGCAGACGGTCGTTATCAGCTCAACCGTTGTCTGTCGTGATCGGAGAAAAATAAATCGTCGTTTTTTGCCTCTCGGGCGAATTTGGCACAAACTATTCACTCTAGAGTAAGTATCACCTAATAATACTATTTAATATAATACAAGTGATATACTCCATTCCACTCCCAACACCCGCAGCTTGCAAATTCAAGCTCAAAACATGATCGACCATTTCTAGCAGTGGTGCAACAAATGGCGTATCAAAATAAATCCCACCAAAACCCAAACTATCCTATTCAGACATCGTAACTCCTCTACCAGTCCCAAATTAAATCCTGATAACCTGAATATCAGCCTCTTAGGAGAAAACCTCATACTCTAGGATTCGGTGTCCTACTTGGGGGTCACCTTCACCAGGACCCTCAACTGGGAGATCGACTTGATAGAGACACTGGACAGAGTCCGAAATAGAGCCAACGTGCCAAAAGCTCTGAGAGGCAAGCTCGGGAGATGCGACAGTAAAACTCTCCTTCACACTTATAAGACTTTCATAAGACCAGTCCTAGACTACAAAGCGATGATACACCGTACGCTTCCCCCGAGACTATCCCACCGTTTTTTCATTATAAACAGATGCACATTCTACGATAGTAGGTAAATTATTAAAAACAACAAATTTCCATATAATTTAAAATTTCAACAGATAATCAGAGTTAAAGGCAGTGAGAACAAGTTATATTAGGACATCCTGCAAAGGCAGAAACTCATCAAATCTATAATATTCCCCATCCGAGTGTTCAATATTTGTTTGGCTAAGCCTAAAGTGATGTCAATGACAGTTTCTGGTCAGATGAAGCTACTTGCAGCACCCTTTTTTAAAAGACGAGTCTGCAGCCTCATTGTAAGTAAACTCATACTGAGTAAACAAAAAAGTTACTTTTGCTGCTTTTGCAATAGGAAAATTTGTGACAATTTCACTGACTTCAATTTTTATTTCATGTTCAATACTGGTTATTGATTAATTTTCATCATTTTCTGTTCTGACAGGTAATATGAGGTAAATTCTAAATGTAGTTTTGCATTTTTCCCAGAACCCTCATACTCATTCCACATTCATTTTGTGAATCATGAATTAGAAAAACACCAATATGTGTTATCCCTTTACTTTTGTTTCAATTATGGATCGTTGGGCGCCGACTAGCTCTGGAAATTCATGCGGAATATCAATAAGAGATTTTGTGCATTTAGAAACTTGCGTTTCTAACAAACTGACCATACCACACAGTCCCCTACGGCTCTGAGGAATGATTGATTCTCTAGAGCCCCCCCCCATAACTCTAAAGATTGTTTCTCCACAGCCCCCCCAATTGGAGAAATAAGGTTTTCTCTTTACTTTAACAGCTTGAACGCCATTTCGCAATTGTTTTCATTTAACCTGTTGCTACCGTGGAATCCACTCAAATCATTCTGCAAAACCGAGTAAGTTATGCCGAGGGTTCGCTACCTGAAGCTGACAAATTTTAAGACAAGGTATGAATGACCCAATAAAAGTTGTCGCAGCAGCTGCGTTCACTCATAAAACCAGCCTGGTCGACTGGAACAGCAGCGTCAATAGGCATATATTCTGTTATATATAATGTAATATAACAAAGAATATTTGAAAACGTCAATCAATTAGTTCAACTAGGGACGGCAGTAAAACATTTGCTTTCACGGCCGGAGTCATGATTTTAAGGAAATCCGGATTTTCTCTTTGATTTAGAGAAACACCATTAGTCATCGAAATGCTATGATTTAGGGTATTACTCGTTGGAATGTGTGTCCATGTGTTAGGAATAGACTTTCCATTATTCGAATGATTTGATTTGACCCGTAAATGATTTGTTATTGGAATATCCGGTCTCAAAGAAGCGAAATAAAATTCAAATTTTTGTCTGTCAAAATAACAAATATATTTTTTCAACAACGTCACAACGTCAACATTCAAGTTTTACAAAACATCATATATGATTATACAGAATGTGAAAAATTTTAACTAAATAAACTCCAACATCAAGGTCATGAAAAATCCTAAAATTTTATGTATAATGAACATTTGAATTGTATAACAAAGTATAAGAACAATACTGCTTAGCCCTGCTAAGCAAAAGTGCCGTATGTACAAAACAGCCATTTTGAGATATGCGACTATTTGCATTTAACTTTGACCAAGAGAATTTACGGTCAATTGCGCCGTGATTCACGTGTTCCTTGATTAACTTGGACATTACTTACTTTCCACAATAGTAAGTTTTCAAATACTCCACGTTTTTCCGCTAGAAAAAACATATACTGCAGAAATTGTGTAACCATTACAAACGAAAAATGCAGTATATACACGCACATACTGCTTTATTATCGGGCAGTGTTCACATACTGTATTCATGCGTTGAATAGTGTGAATGAGAAACTACATTGCAAATCATTTTATATTGCTCCATTGAAATATCAATTAACGTTATCATTGTAATTTATCATGAATTCTTAATTTTTTGAAGGCAAGGGGGCCTGATTTCCAACTCTTCCCAAAATCGTTTCCTATTATTTAGAATACTTTCGCGTTTCTCTATTGACACTCCACATGGCGACGATAAAGGGGATGGCGCGGGCATTCCATTATTTTTCATGTTCTTCTTAAACAGAAAATCCAGTGTCATATAATCATCTTTCGCCAAATCAGTTTTACACTTCAGATAATAATTTCCCCCTACTGCTTTCATTTATAAGTATATGTTTTATGCCTTTTGAATTTTTTCTTGCGACTTGAAATCCTTCCAGAGAAAAAAGTCTGTGGGTTTCATTTCTTTCACGTCCACGTTTGACTTATTGGCACCTTGAACAGATTCTGAGAAATCCCTGAAATCGTATGTCTTTTTCTGTTTCCTCAAAGCAGCTTCCACCTGATGGTAAAAGCTATCAGCTGACATGAATGCGTTATGTTGGAAGCTTGTGGTAGTAATGATACACTTTGTGAAAAATACTACAACACTTTAATTTGGTTTTCTACAGATGAAATTACAGTGATAATTTTTAATAATGAAAAACTAAACTGACTGTTCTTGTCTACAAAATCTCTTCACTAAAACTGTTATATCATTTTTATTATACTTGGCAACTATGTCTACAAAACAATCTTACCAACAGTGTAATAATGTAAAGATGTTGCATTACCAACCTAAATATTAACTTAAGTTATAAATATTGTAAATAGTCTTTTGATTGTTTTAACCACATGTGTGACCGGGTACAAAGTACTGTATATCAATTTCGTCAATGGCCACGTCATCTGAATTTACGACATATACCAAAAAACTTATAAAACACCAATTTTTATTTTGGCTGGAGCAGTTGTCCAACCACAGAACAATACGTGGTGAATCTCTATAATTCAAAAAAAATGCGTAGAAGGTACTAATAATGTCCTCCTTGTTTCGACCAGTGATACCCTCATCCATAGATCCATAGTAATTTCATAAACCACACCTCAAGATTTGATTTCCACAAACTTTATTTGAAAAATATATATCACAACATATTTCGCTAACACAGTAGCTTTGTCAAGTGATTTGAATACTTCAAGTGGCTTCTTACACTAATATTTATATATTAAGGTAACCATAATTGAGACTACCTCCAAAAAATTACCTAAACCTCTACCTAAGGTACCTCTTCAATTATATCATCACCTGAAGCATATTATCTCACATCTACATCAATAATAATTCTTTCTCGTTTTATTGAACTTGTTTGAGTTTCAAATGATCACAATCAAGGAACGATTTAGAGCAGATTTCACACTGAAATGGTTTTTCGCCAGTATGAATTTTTTCATGCAATTTCAAAACATTACCACAAGAGAAGTATTCAAAACAGATTTCACATTGAAATGAGTTTTTGTTATGTTATGTTTTATTGACCCTGCCGTTTAAAGTAATATTGGAATGTCCTGTCCATGTGTTAGGAAGAAAGTTTCCATTATTTAAATGATTTGACTTTACCTGTAAATGAGGTATTACTTGATAACAAAGGTGGAATGGAACGTTTTCTTTTATTTGAAGGTCATGTAGAATCCTACAATTTTATGTATAATGAACATTTGAAACGTATAACAAAGTTTAAGAGCATTACACATTACAGGTATTCCATAATTTATTCTCAAGATACTATGATTGTTTATGAAGGAAATGAGTAAAAAATTAATCCATAGTGTGATGGAAATGACAGATACTTGATGAAAATCCATTATAATGTATTTACAGTTTACAAAAGAATAACACTTGTATCAGTATACAATAGTTGTTCTTTTTCAACAATGTTCTATTTTACTGTTGCTCTTAGAAATTGAATGCTTTTAATACATTATGAATTTATTCATGCAATTTTAAATTATTATTTCGACTGAAATATTTAAAACAGAATTTACTCTAAAATGGTTTATTCATGTATTTTCAGACATTCATTTGTACTAAACGAGTTTGAACAAATTATCTATTGAAATGATTTTTCTTCAGTGTGAATTTTTTCATGTCTTTTCAAATGACCTCGTTGACTGAATGATTTAGAGCAGATTTCACACTTAAATGGCTTTTCACCAGTATGAATTCGTTTATGTCCTTTCAAAACACCTCCTTGATTGAATGATTTAAAGCAGATTTTACACTGAAATGGTCTTTCACCTGTATGAATTCTTTCATGTATTTTCAAACTACTATTGTGACTGAATGATTTAACACAGATTTCACATTGAAATGGTTTATCGCCAGTATGAATTTTTTCATGCAATTTCAAACTACCTTTCTCAGTAAATGATTTAGAGCAGATTTTGCATTGAAATGGTTTATCGCCAGTATGAATATTTTCATGTCTTTTCAAATGGCCTCTTTGAATGAATGATTTAGAGCAGATTTTACACTTGAATGGTTCATCACCTGTATGAATTTTTTCATGTATTTTCAAACTACCTTTCTCAGTGAACGATTTAGAGCAGACTTTACACTGAAATGGTCTTTCACCAGTATGAAATTTTTCATGGGACTTCAAATTACTATTGTAAATGAATGATTTAGAGCAGATTTTACATTGAAATGGTTTATCACCAGTATGAATTTTTTCATGTGTTTTCAAGTTACTATTATAAATGAATGATTTAGAACAAATTTTACATTGAAATGGTTTATCGCCAGTATGAATTTTTTCATGTGTTTTCAAATTACTATTGCAAATGAATGATTTTGAACAAATTTTACATTGGAATGGTCTATCGCCAGTATGAAATCTTTCATGCACTTTCAAACTACTTTTCTCAGTGAATGATTTAGAGCAGATTTTGCATTGAAATGGTTTATCACCAGTATGAATATTTTCATGTCTTTTCAAATGACCTCTTTGAACGAATGATTTAGAGCAGATTTTACACTGAAATGGTTTTTCGCCAGTATGAATCTTTTCATGCGCTTTCAAGTTACCTCTCTCAATGAAAGATTTAGAGCAAATTTCGTTTCCCTCATTAATTCTACCCTCTCTAATTGAATTGGAATAGTGTCCAGGACTAAGTATTTCCTTCATCTCATTAATATTTTTATTGATGACCTCCTCATTTCCAACAGTCTCTTCCTTGGTTTCAAAACAAAATATTCCGGGATCTGTAAAAAATACTAGTTTCATTAAGAAAGAAAAGCAAATCATTTCACATCATCAACATTTTCTCATTTATGATGTCACGAAACATACATTTTTTAACGTATACAAAGTATTTTTTTTTTAATTTTCTGTTGGGATGCCTGTATTTTCTGTTAACAGAGTGGTTTCAAATTTTAATACATATCCTCACCTTTCATAACTTTAAACTCATTCTGCCACTGACAATTACAGCTGCATTTTGAACTGTCAGGGCTGACAAAATCCCTTGAACTAAGTTCAGTTCCTCCACATACCTCACAAAATGAGCCTTCCTTTATTTCTTCCACACATTCAGATTTCAGATCATGATAAACAACATCAATATCTTCACTTTTTATTTTTTCTTGATTGAATTCTTTCCTTGATGTAACCACTTGAAATGCATCACATTTTTCTTCAGAGTTGAGAGTGTCGTTTTCTTCCACAAAAGAGTCTACTTCCTGTTTAATTTTTGTCCCATATTCATATTCACCTTCACCAGTAGTAGTAGCAAGAGTAGCCATATCAAAAATATTCGTTTATGTAGAATTATACTTGTAGTCATTTGTAATATATATAATTTATATAAAAATTATGCTGTGTATATATATATATATAGAGAAAATATATATATCCGTCTCACTTATTGTTCTTCTTCTTATTTTTCCAATAACGGCTTCAGCTGCCAGGGCTATCCAGTCAGGAGTTCCAGAAACACGTTACTACTACAGGTGGAACCCATACTGAAGTGGGGCCGAGTTGAACCGAAGCCACACCTGGATATACGCTAAAACAAAGTTCAACTGTAATTTGAAGTCAATTAACAAACAATATCCGATTACACTAGAGTATAAGCAATACTGTGAGGTGATGCACAACGGTTATGTGTATGGGCACTACAATCAGGTCATGATCGGCGAAGCACTGCATGTGCACAAGTATTGGGTCTATCTCGGTCACTACAGCTTTATATTGGATGCAATTATGAATTTGGATATGGTTTGTATGTTAACTGGTGATTATATGTTTGAAAAAGATATCAGGGAAGGTAAGAAGCTAAATTGTTGAAGGAGGGATCATAAGAGAGGCATAAAATGTTTGTATATTGTGAAAATTGTAAGGGGAGACAAAGAATATATGTATTAACTTCTGCATTTCCCCAACATTCGCAGCGGTTTGTGGAGATGCGCTTTACTGAGGGAATGAGTGCTCCTAATCCTGCACATATTGATGATTTCTTTACGAAAACAACTAGCCAGATCTTTGAATTATGGAGTTTTGTAAGGTTTTGGTACGGAGAAAAAGTAAAGTTTAGCTTTGAATTGTCTGTCCACACTATATTGATCGGTCCACCCTTTCCAGATATTATGTTTTGATGATGCTTAGAACTCTCTATAGTCTGCTTGAGGGTGATAAGAGAGCGGATGGTTTCTTCCAATATCGGATGAGGTATCGGCTGTATCGTTACCCTCGATGTTGGAATGACTAGGGGTCCATGCCAAATGTATGCTGTTTCACTTGTGATGGCTCTATACATTAGGTGTCTGGTACGTAATGGGAGATAATCGCTTTTTACAGATTCGGTTGACAAAAGAAATTTTGCCAGCACACTTTTTGAGTCGCTAAAGATGACTACGTGTTTGATATGATAACTAATTGCCATAACTTGAAATTTTGGGGTAATGGTGCAAAAATATTTTTCTATGGATCCATTTCATATACAAAGCCCCAGCCTGTCTTTAAATCTACACATTTTTTCATGACTGATATGTGGGTCATCTTCAAAGATAACCTTTTGCTAGAATAGTTATTCTGTCTATAATTCCTGTGTATCTCAAATCAGAGGAGTGACATCTCAAAGGGATATTCACTTTGTTGTTCTGTTATTTCACCTACTTCACTTTTTTTTTTCATGTACTGTTCAATTGTAAAATCTGCCGAGAGCTATTACAATATCAAATATATTACCTGCACCAAAGTTAAGTGGTTTCAAATCACGAGTCATATCATCACCTCTCATAGAATGGCAATTGCATAATTGTTAAAGTATCAGTGCCACCACACATAACTCCATAAACATTTCATTCACTTCCTGAATCATGAATTAAAAAAAACATCAATGTGTTATCTCGGGATACTTTTGTTTTACTCATGGATAGTTGGACGCCGACTAACTCTGGGAAATCCGAGAAATAAGGTTTTCTTTTCAATCAAACAGCGTGAAAGCCATTAAAGAATTGTTTTTATTTAACCTGTTGATAGAGTCAACTGTAAAACAGTAAAACAAAATACAGGTTTTCATGAGTAATCTCCCCTCATTTCAAAATGATCTTGCACTATTTCATTCATAAAAACTAAAAATACATCAGAAATGAACCAGGTCAGTTTAGTAGGTTTTCAGTTTGTCCACAAACTTTGTATCGAACAAATTGTCAGCCTGGCAAAACATTAGAAGTAATACCCTTGCAATTTATGTGAAATTTTCAAAATTTGTCACACCCTTATTAATGAACGTAACAGATAATATAAGCTTTTATTTTTCAATATTTTTCAAACAGTACCTATGTATGTTTTCAAATGACCTCTTCAAATGAATGATTTAGACCAGATCTTACACTTGAATCTTTGTCACCAGTATGATTTTTTTCATGTGTTTTCAAAAAACCACTTTGACGGAATGATTTAAAGCAGATTTTACACTGAAATGGTCTTTCACCAGTATGAATTTTTTTCATGTTTTCAAATGACCACATTAATGGAATAATTTAGACCAGATTTAACACTGAAATGGTCTTTCGCCAGTATGAATTTTTTCGTGTCTTTTCAAATTACCTATATGAAAGAATGATTTAGAGCAGATTTTACACTGAGATGGTTTTTCGCCAGTATGAACCTTTTCATGTGTTTTTAAATGACCTCTTTGAATGAACGATTTGTAGCATATTTTACATTTGAATGGTTTATCGCCCGTATGAATTTTTTCATGTGTTTTCAAAGTACCACCATGACGGAATGATTTAGAGCAGATTTTACACTGAAATGGTCGTTCGCCAGTATGAATTTTTTCATGTGTTATCAAATGACCACTTTGATGGAAGGATTTAGAGCAGATTTTACACTTGAATGGTTTATCGCCAGTATGAATTTTTTCATGTATTTTCAAATCACCTCCACGAATGAATGATTTAGAGCAGATTTTACACTTGAATGGTTTATGGCCGGTATGAATTTTTTCATGTAGTTTCAAATGACCACATAGAAGGAACGATTTAGAGCAGACTTTACACTGAAACAATTTTTCACCAGTATGAATTTTTTCATGTCTTTTCAAATCATTACAACGAATGAATGATTTAGAGCAAATTTTACACCTAAATGGTTTATCACCAGTATGAATTTTTTCATGTACTTTCAAATCACCTCCACGAATAAATAATTTAGAGCAGATTTTACACTTGAAACGTTTTTCACCGGTATGAATTTTTTCGTGCAGTTTCAAGCTACTTTTTGCAGCAAACGATTTAGAACAGCTTTTGCACTGAAATGGTCTTTTCCCAGTATGAATTTTTTCATGATATTTGAATAGATCACTTCTAGAGAATGATTTTGAACAGATTTTACAGTGAAATGGTTTTTCGCCAGTATGAATTTTTTCATGTCTTCTCAAATGACTACTCCGAAAGAATGATTTTGAGCAATTTGTACACTGAAATGTCTTTGCGCCAATATGCTTTTTTGAAATGTTACTTTCAATAGATGATAGTGAGAGTTTCTCAGTATGCTTGTTTTCAACCAATTTCACATCGATTCCTTCATTGAAATTTCTTGGGCAACTTTCGTTTTCCTCATGGACTTTACTCTGTCTAACTGAACTCAAACAGTTTCCATAACTAAATTCATTATTTTCCCCCTTTTTATGTAGCATTTCATGTCCAACAGAATGAAAATGTTTGATAGCAAATAGTTTTTCACGTGACATTGATAACATATGTTTATTAGTAACCTCCTCTTCCTTCCTAACAACTGTTTCTTCCTGGGTTTCATGAAAAAAGGTTCCTGAATCTGTAAAAAATATTAGTTTCATGAATAAAAAAGAGCAAATTACTCCATATCCTTACACACTCAAATGTACGATTGAATATAAAACATGTGTTATTTTCAAATCAAAACATATGCAAGAAGTAAATCTGTGGTAAGTTTTGCACTAGATTCACAAGAATATATGGACTCACAGAATCAAATATCCTGGCGAGAACAACACGATAAGGATAGTACAATTAATTGATCACTGATATTACAGATTTCTCATTCATGAAGCCATATTAATTTGCTCTAGTTCATTTCACTTCATTATTACCTTAAAATGGGACGCTTAAAATTGACATTAAATTTATATGACTTAGAGGGTGACATTTTCATACAGAAGGTTTTCAAATATCTTCATTGATTTTTTGCCTTGTCAAACAAGTTTAAAATTGCAGGTTAATATTCACATATCGTTCAAGAAATGATCAGGACTTTGTGGTTTCAAGATGTGTAGTATGTTATGAAAGTTAAACTAGATGAATGTTTTAGATAGAAACCCATTGTTGTTCCATAATTAAACTTAGCATACAGCTAACAGAAAGTTTGCAAACATTCTTTTCTTGCAAATACTTTCTGTCGAGTTGGAATCAAGGAGTGACTTTGTTGTTCTACTATTTCACATGTTTCACTGTTTTTCTTTCATATACTGTTTGATTTGAATTGAAATGGCCGCTACTTGATGAAAATCCATACTAAAACTCATACAATAGTTTATTGTATGATTTCAAGCTTTAATCAATGCTTGAGAAAGCTATTGTATAGCCAAACACGTGTCAAGGTTTTTGTGAAACCCGTTACAGTGAAAATCATGCAATAAACTGCATTAATGAGTTTTTATATGATGTATGGTTTGTCTGACAATTCAATTGTAAAATCTGCAGAGAACTTTTAGTATAACAACTATGTTACCTGAGCCAAATTCAAGTGGTTTCAAATCCCGAGCAGGGCAGTTACATGATTGTAAAATATCGTTGCTGAGAAAATATGTTGGACTAAGCAAGCCAGCTCCACACTCCTCACAATGTGGGCCTTCTTTTACTTCTTCCAGACATCTTTCAGATTTCAGATCATGATAAACAATATCAATAACATCACTTTCGATCTGCTCTGACCCAAATTCATTCTTTGAGGTAACTCCTTGAAGTGCATTTTTTTTTTCAGAGTTCTGGGTATCATTCTCATCACCAAAATATTCCACTTCCTCTTTAATTGGTCTTACACATTCATCAGTCGCCATTATCCAATTTCAAAGGAAGATAAAGTTGGAATTGTTTATTGTTTACTTTTCTGTAACATGGACAAGATGGATTTATTATCAATGATATCTTCGAGTCTCCGATTGAGATTTACTTTGTAGTAATTACTTTCTGGCTAATTTTTCCCACTATTCTACAGAATTAAACCACAGCATAGGTAACAATCAGCAATGTCACTTCGCTTAGCGGGAGAAGTTCGCGCATATCCGTCGCGTTGATGAGTCCGCCATTTTGGGAAGTGACATACTTTCTCTTCTGCTTTTGGCTTTGCTCTTGTTAGGGCGTTTATGTTACTTGTGTTCTGTGCGAATCGTGAATTTTAATTTTTAACATAATGGAAAAACTAATAGGTGGTGGACACGTTTGTGCTGTAAATAGTTGTAAAAATAACAGTTCAAAATCCAAAATAAGTTTTTTCATGTTTCCGAAGGACCACTTGATAAATAAATTACTGAAAATTCATAGTTGTGACATTTGTGTGAGTGAGTTATTTGTGTGTGTGAGTTATTCCAAAACAAATTGTGAATTGAATAATGAATCTCCGTACTGTTATTTCGGAGCATTTCAAAAAGGGACTCTTGACACATTCGGTAACTTAAGGATGCCCAAAAATGGATTTGTTTATTTTATTTCCTCCATGGAAGTAAACTTCCAAAGCAATTTTGAGAATCTTATTGTAGGAACAAATGTCATTGCAGGATTTGTATCATTGTTTGAACAATTCAATTATAACCATCCATGTGGAAATTTCCCAATAACTCACCTTTTGAAGTTACATAGTAGGGTAAAATTATTTTATACATTAAAATATATAAATAGGAATTTCAAATCTCAGACAAATATTGCCAAAAAAAGAAGGAAGAATAAAATAATAATTTGGAGACACCAATAAATGTTTGAAAGTGAACAATTTGTATTTCTAGTATTTTCCTTATATAATAATCACCAGCTACCCCGGAAACCTACAAGGATACGTAGTGGGTCAACTACATAATATTGACATTTCAGGAGGCGGAAAAAAATAAAAAGATTGAAGTAACAAAAGTAGGTTGATATTTGGATGAAACTTACCTATGTATATATAAAAAAAATACATTTATGTTGAAAACGAGTTCATTCTAAAATGCAAGGAGAACGTCAATTCCTATAATAAAGAAGAAGCAATTCAACTGAAAGATTAATTAGTAATATACAAAATCAATAAATTGATGGATGTAGCCGTTACTACGTGGTAGGAAATCATAATGAAAAGGGAAATGAAAATTTCTATGTTTTTTACCACATCTATTTGTAACTAACCTTACTGCAGTTTCGTATAAGTTTGAAAATGTCCGTATATACCTGTTGCCAACTTCATCTTAGAGTGAAATCATGCTACAGTTCTTTCTTATTCTTTATTATTCATCAGTAGTTATAAATAACACACGAGATGAAGCTCTTATATTTCAACAAATTCTTCTCCTATCGGTATCGTATGTGCAGTGGAAATTATTCGTGTTCATATGCTGACTAGGTAATACCCTGAAACCAGTCATTTCGTTAGAAAGTTGAAATTGCAAAAAAAAATCTGCACATGAAGAAAAAATCTGCACATCGAAATGACGCACTGTGTCAAAAGTCAATGAAAACAATAGACAAATTGAACGAGATGGGCTTTATTTTCCAAACTCACCATACTCTCTAGATCTAGCCCCCAGTGACTAATGGTTCTATGCTGACTTTGAAAAGACGCTTCAAGGAAAAATATATGGCTCGAATGAGAAATTTATCGCTGACAGTTGAGTGTATTCTGAGACCAAGGACAAATTATTCTTCTAGCATGTTATCGAAAAGTTGGGAAGGCATTGGAATGAATGTCTCGCACTTGATGATGTTTATATTGATGAATGGAAAATAATTTATTCTGAGGGGATACCCAAACTCATTGAATGATGTGTTCCATCAGCTGCAAAGTGTCAGTAGATCGTTCTACATTATTCAAGTACTGCCTGTCCAGAAATGGAAATGCCTGTATTCTGCATATGTTCTCCTTTAAAACCCATTCGCAAAAAACCTTTTACAATAACTCTGTCATGAAAAAAATTTATATTCGTAGATATGAAATGAATAACAGTTTAGCCACAGTATACTTATATACAGTAGTCCCACTTTAGCGTCGGTCCCTTTGATGTTGGTGTCCAGAAGTGACATTTCTCACGGCCACAATCTCAACCAAAGCGTCTAAACACTGCTCAACATAACAACTATTCATATAAACTGCTCATAAAAATACAGTCGATGAAAACCATGTTGGACACCTGAGAAAATTGTACAAATGATAATTTTGCATTTGTGTAATATTCAAGTAACCCAGATCATTTGGATAATGATGAACTATGTTTCAAGTAGATTTTAAAAATTCGACAGATGTTCATATTCGGATGTGACAAAATATATTTTCAACAAGGAAAAAGACAAGATGAAGAACGAGTTTTGTTGAATCCATGTGAAATTTCTTTGTAGTGATATTTAAGGCCAAATATAGCATATTCATTTATTGATTTGAGAATTCAAGATGGCGGACGAGTTTCGGTTTTTTGAAAACAAACTCAGCCAGAACTGTAGGGATTTCGCTATTCACTATTTCGCAGAAAAAAACACCCACTGTGAGCAAACGAATAAAAGTATATTCAAGAAAACTTAGAAAACGTGTAAAGTATAAAGGAAACGAAAAGGTTATGATTGCATTTTGCACTGTTGCCAATGTGACAATTATCGTAATCCGACAAAATGATCAGTTTTGAATAAAATACATGGAATATTTCTTATGATCGACGCCTTTTCCAGTAATATTCCTGCAACCAGACTTTGATGGAATAAGAGACCACCTCCAACATTTTTTCACGAGTTGTAAAATAATATACCACAGTAAGTTGGGTGAAACCCATGAAATTCGACAACTTTGGATGGGTTTCGTGCCTGTCTTGAACTGGTCGTTTGCGCAGATCTGAGACTGCAACTCCTGGGTGTGCGTGTAGAATATTCAAACCAAAAATCACCCGAAGTGGGATTACTGTATATAAGTATACTGTGACAGAACTATAGTAAGTTATAGTTCTGTGGTACTGATTCGTTTTCCGAGTTGTTGAATTTTTGTGTGATTTCAACAAGCCACTCCCATTTCATTTAGGAACTTAACAGATTTGCTGCCTGAAAATGTATGCTTACCCCAGAAGGCGACCACGATTTTTGTTAGAACAACTATATAATTTTTTTGTTAATTATCTTTTTTAACTTGTACGAGTTATGTTGGTTTGTGCCAGAAATGTCATTTTTTGGCACTAGAGTCAAATTTCGAGGCTGATGACTGCATCCCGCGCGAGCCCGTGACTCGGAAAATCGAACAAGATACATAAAACACTATTTATTAAATTAATATTCAACAATAAAAATTTGTTTAGTAACGAAGAACTAATTCTCAGTAATAAACTTGATTTGACTTTTGACAAAAATTTTCGTTTTTGTTATTTCATGCTTCACAGCTATTAGTAGGTACGAGAGCCCGCGACCAAAATGTTTGTCTCATAGCAATACAGCTGTTATATTTTGAATGAAACTCGTGATACTTTCTAGTCGCATGTCCATGAGCAACTGCCTTTATTCATCTCTGTAGACTTACAATATGACATATGACAGGTAGGTTCCGACAGTCACTGTAGCCAATCTAACAACATTGATATAGATAATTTGTGTCAAAACACATCACAACAGCCAGAGCCGCATCAAATTAATAGATTTGATTATTTCGAACTCCAAAATACCAATTAGTACGTACGAGAGCCAACGACCAAAATTTTTGTCTCATAGCAATAGTTACAGCCGCATCAAATTAATAAATTCGATTATTTTGAACTCGAAAATACCAATTAGTAAGTACGAGAGCCAACGACCAAAATTATTGTCTCACAGCAATACAGCCACAGCAGCATCAAATTAGTAGATTTGATTGTTTCGAATTCAAAAATACAAATTTCAGACATTTTTCCCGTAGCGTTTGTTCGGACTAAATTTTCAAAAATGTCAAAAAATTGTACCGAACTGCATAGCAATCTGACTGTAGTTAAATAGTAGCTCTAAGATACCGAAAACAATTTTTTAGAAGTCAGTAGTGTAGAGCAAACCCAAAAAATCATTAATAAAAATTAAAAATGCGACAAAAAAATTATGTTAGCAATCCGTCTGAAAAATGTTCTTTACGGGTAAATTAGGGTTAGTTGATGTGAAAAAAATTATTTTCAGAAGGAAATTTGGATGCATTAAATTTGTGGCCCTAGGATGGACCCCTGCGGAACACTATTCCGAGTACAAGAAAATCAGATTTAATTTAATATCACATTAGGAAATGTAAGTCCCAACTAATTAAATGTACCATGGAACATTAACAACCACCTTCAAACAAATAATTTTATTCATGTATTTCCAGATACTTATTTCTATGAACGACTTTTAACAATTTTACATTGAAACGGTTTTTCACCAGTATGAATTTTTTCATGTCTTTCCAACTCACTACGACTGAATGATTTAGAGCAGATCTTACACTGAAATCATATTTCTTCAGTATGAATTTTTTCATGTCTTTTCAAACTACTTCCATGAATGAATGATTTGGAGCAGATTTTTCAATGAAATGGTTTATCGCCAGTATGAATTCTTTCATGTGATTTCAAATCTGCTCTACGAAGGAATGATTTAGAGCAGATCTTACACTTGAATGGTTTATCGCCAGTATGAATTTTTTCATGTCTTTTCAAATAACTTCCAAGATTGAATGATTTAGAGCAGATTTTACAATGAAATGGTTTATCGCCAGTATGAGTTCTTTCATGTGCTGTGAAATCACCTCTACGAATGAATGATTTAGAGCAGATTTTACACTGAAATGGTCTTTCGCCAGTATGAATTTTTTCATGTTCTCCTAAACTACTAGAATAAGAGAATGATTTAGGGCATATTTTACACTGAAATGACTTTCTGTTACTATCATGCAATCTTTCATGCATTTTCAAGCTACTCCTGTGAGAGAATGATTTAGAGCAATTTTTACATGAAAATGGTTTTTCGCCAGTATGGATCTTTTCATGACTTTTCAAATTACTCCTATAACAAAATGATTTGAAACAGATTTTACATTGAAAGGGTTTTTTGCCTGTATGAATTTTTTCATGATGTCTCAAATGCGAACTCTGAAAGAATGATTTAGAGCAGATTTTACATTTGAATGGTTTATCGTCAGTATGAATTTTTTCATGTCTTTTCAAATAACGTCCAAGATTGAATGATTTAGAGCAGATTTTACAATGAAATGGTTTATCGTCAGTATGAATTTTTTCGTGTTCTCCTAAACTACTAGAATAAGAGAATAATTTAAGGCATATTTTACACTGAAATGACTTTTTGCTACTATGATGCAGTCTTTCATGTATTTTCAAGTTACTCCTGTGAGAGAATAATTTAGAGCAATTTTTACATGAAAATGGTTTTTCGCCAGTATGAACCTTTTCATGACTTTTCAAATGACTACCACGAAGGAACGATTTTAAACAGGTTTTACATTTAAAGGGTTTATCGCCTGTATGAATTTTTTCATGATCCTTCAAATGCGAACGCTGAAAGAATGATTTAAAGCAGCTTTGACACCGAAAAGCCTTTGAGTCAAAATACTTTTTTGAAATACGACTTTTAACAGATGACACTGGGAGTTTCTCAGGATGCTTGTTCTCAACCAATTTCGCATATTTTTCTTCATTCAAATTTTTTGAGCAATTTTCGTTTTCCTCATGAAATCTACTCTCTCTAACTGAACTCAAATAGTTTTCAGAACTAAATTCATTAATCTTCTCTCCATGTTGAAAAGAATCAACATTCTTAATACAAAATAGTTTTCCATGTGGCGTTGATATGTTTTTAGTTCCTTCTTCCTTCTTAACGACTGTTTCTTCCTGGGTTTCATGAAAAAAGATTCCTGAATCTGTAAAAAATACTAGTTTCATTAATAAAGAAGAGCAAATTGTTGAGCATGTCATTACATACTCACATTTACAATTGAATATGAAACATTTATTATTTTCAAATCAAAACATGTGCAAATATAGCCATTAATTAATTTGTTTAGATTTTCTAGTTGAAATTGAACAACATTAACGATGTTCATTACATGGCAAACATTGAATAGTTCCTAAGAACTTGACTTTATTTTCACAAGTATTGATACTTTCAAAATGAGTTTTTCTCATTCTTTCTACCTCTTATGAAAGTATTTACAATGTACTATATCTGGATCCGTGTACAACTATTTAAATTTTCTATTGTTGTCATATAATTTTACTGGTACATCAAGTTTACCATCAGTGGTGCTGTGCTGAACCAGAAATGCAGAATTTACTCAATTATTCTTAAAGTACAAGTCTGAGTAGAAGAGAGCATGAACATCTCTCCGAATGAACACCCATTTGCTTTGTTTTTGAACTCTGTTATCAACTAGTTGCCTTACAGTGGAAGTTGCAGAGAGACAGGGATGGTCGATGGTTTGCAACTGACAAGGAGCAAAAATTACTAACACTTTCTTCTTTATTCATACTCGAAACTGTGTGCCTAGTGCATAAGAACAAATCATCTTAGGAATTCATCAAGACTTCCTATTCCATCATCAAATTTGATTAAAAACTCATTGATCTATAATGCAGTTAAAATATATAACTATCTACCTACAAATTTTAAACATATCGAATCACCTTATCAGTTCAGGAAGTTTGTAAAGCAAGTTCTCAAGATAACTTTCATAAAGATATGGATGGAATTATGATATAAAATTATTCCCTTTTCAATCATTGCTTACGTTAGATAGATAGATAGATAGATTTCATTTAAACTGATTTTAAAATACACAGAGTAAATAAACACCTAAAATTACATACAAGAGAAACATTAATAAAAACAGGTATATATGGCGCAATTTTTTTTAAGTGACTGTCTTATTTCCAATTCATCACAGTAAAAAAATTCAAGACTTTGATGACTTACGACTAGATCATTCACTTGCTTAAGGCAGCGATTGAGTGGAGACTCTGATCGGGTGTCTACATAGAAAACCCTATTGCGATTTCTTAGACTAGCACTAGGAACATGAAGATTGATCAAAAAAACTTTTAATATATTGGATGCAAAAGAAAGAACTACAATCCTTCCCCTCTTCCAAGACTTTATAGAAATCATTTCAAAAGTGACTATAAATGACAGGGGAGCGAAAATATGGAATTTGATGACACAGTTTTTTATTTCAACTTCAAGTATTCTCCACAGAAAGTATTATCTGGAGTTAATACTGTTGCTGAAAGTATGAAAGAAAATGAATTAATATTTTTGCAAAAAAATCAAATGCTTTTCATTTTACTTAATTAAATTACAGTTTCAGTTTCATAGTTTAGGAAAATATTTTGTGATCTTTCGAACTTGAATACTGATTTTAGTTAACGTAAACGGGTTCATATACACTTCCATAAATAAACTGATAATTATAGGCTCCGAAAATTTTACGATTTGGCAATGTTGATTATTTCCACTGTTCCAATTGGTCAATCAAACAAGAAGCGGGAATAGGGTTGTGACGTTACCACCCTAGCAAATTCGATTTTTAATAATTAATTACGGGAAAACTACCATACTTAGAGAGATGAAACAAAGTGCACTGTTTTTCAATTTAAAATTTCTATCAAGTGAACTATAAACCAAAAATCATGAAAGAAGCCCATTGCCTTTAAAATCTAAAATTTTTGAGTTTCAATATTCTTTGTGGGTACAATCAGTAAACCGAAAATTATAAAAATCTCAGAGGTCGTGCTGTGAAATTTTATTTCTATTGGTCCATGTCATGTAGAAAGCCCTAATCTGCTTTTAAATCCGCAATCTTTCATGACTGATAATATGGGCCATCTCCAAAAATAATCGTCTTGCTAGAATATATTCAGTTTTTAATTTCTGTTTTGTTGAATTCAAAGGAGTGGCTGTTTGATTTGTTTGGTTGTTGAATGGACTAAATTAAGTATAATGTGACATTTTAATTGTAAAATCTGCAGAGAACTTCTACTATAACAAATATGTTACCTGAGTCAAAGTTAAGTGGTTTCAAATCCAGAGTCATATCAACACCTCTCAGAGCATGGCGGTTACATGATTGTAAAGCATCGGTACTGAAAAAATCTGTTGGACTAAGCAAGCCGCCTTCACACTCCTCACAATGTGATCCTCCTTTCACTTCTTCCAGACATCTTTCAGATTTCAGATCATGATAAACAATATCAATAACATCACTTTTGATCTGTTCTGGCCCAAATTCATTCCTTGAAGTAATTCCTTGGAGTGCATCAATTTTTTCTTCAGAGTTGTGGGTATCATTCTCATCAAAATATTCCACTTCCTGTTTAATTTGTCTTCCATGTTTATTGGTAGACATTATCAAGTTCCAAAAGATAAAAATGGAATAGTTATCTCTTCTGGACAAGGTGGATTTGTTTTCAACGATATCTCCGAGTGAGATTCAGTTTGTAGTAATTAGTGTCTGGATAATTTTTCCCACTATTCTAAAGAATTAAACTGATATAAAATAAAACTAACATTAATCCCGTGGCTAAGATGGAATATAAAATTGAAACTTTAAACTTTGTTTAGTGCTTCCTTGACAGCTGGCAAGTTGTGTCATACTTGCTGAAAGTTATCCGTCATCTATCAGTGTGGCTAACCCACAGAACACAGAACTATAAGAATCCCGCGCGAGTCCGTGATGAGGAAAATTAAACAAGGTACATAAAACACTGTTTATTATAATTTTATTTAACAATAAAATATTGTTAGCCAACGAAAAAGTGATTCTCAGTAAACACAGGCTTGATGAGACATTTGACATTGTCTTTTTTTTACAAAGATTGAGTAACAAACGTGGCCTAAATACTTGTAGAAGCTTCAAATTTGATTCTTTGTTGACAGGTACATAAAGTCAACAGATAAATCGGTTCCTAGTCATGTCTGGCGTGATATTATTTCTCTTTGAAATAATTTCGTGAATGACGTCAAATCTATCATATATTGAAACAGTTTCAAACCTACCAAGAAAAGACGTTTCGAAAAAATCGAGTGAAAAGTAATCATTGGTAAAGAAGGGGGATATAAATAATGAAGGACATTGTTATAGTTATTTCAATATTTTTAATTTAAAAAGGAATCATTACAGAATAATGTTCATAATACTCAATATAATTACAAAAAGTTACTTTTCGTGCTTTTGTATTAGCAAAACTGTGACTATTTCACTGACCGCTGTTAATACTGATGTGAATCTTAAATTAGAAAAACACCAATAAAAAAACATATGTTTTCGGGTTACTATTGTTTTAATTGTGGACCGTTGGGCGCCGATTAGCTCCGCGAATTTATGCGGTATATCAACACTATAAATTAGATTTTCTTTTTTCTTAAACAACGTTAACGCCATTTCGCTATTTTCATTCAACCTGTTGCTAGCGTGAACTCTTGAAAGGAACCTATTTCAGAACTTGTCTTATAACACACAAAGTATTCTAAAAATATTTTCAACATCGATGGTAATCAATAATTGCAAAAGTTATGAAACAATTTCAACTTTTGGTGTTACACAAGGTTCGGTTTCGGCACCAATTTTCTATCTGCTCTATGTCGATTGTGTTAGCATTGCCAAAGGGTGAAGTCATCAATGGTCCATCAAGTCTTCGTCCAATTTCTCTAATCTCTACAATGGCTAAATTGATAGAAAAATAAGTTAAAACAAGACTCATTTGCTTTCTTAATGAAAACAAAATAGGCGATTGCCAGTTTGGTTTCCAAAAGCACAAAAACACTTCCGATGCCATACTTTCATTTCTTTACAATATTTATTCCAACATAAACGACAAAGAAACAGTGGCTGCGGTCTTCTGTGATACAGCCAAAGCATTTGATTGCGAGAATCATGAAATTATTTTACGAAAATTCTGTAGATACGGTATAACTCTCGAGTGGTTTGAGTCATACTTAGCAGATCGCACCCAGATGGTCAAAACCACTTCATACTCAAATGAAGGTGAAATTACTTGCGGCCTCCCACAAGGTTCGGTACTGGGCCCACTCTTATTCTTAATTTACATTATTGACCCAGTTTGAATTCCAAGCTCTCCTCTGGATGTTATGCAATACGAGTAACTGCATTAGAGCTCGGATCTGCAGTAGCTATAATGGTTTATCATTCCCTTTTTGAATCCAATCTTCGTTATGCAATACGATGCATATGCAAAGCCAAGCCTTGGAACTCTTGTCGGCCTCTTTTAGCCTGTAACAGAATCCTAACTGTGCTCTGCTTATTTATATATGAAACAATCTGCCTTCTCTTTAAAAATAGGAACTTGTTTAACAACTTGGACGAGCCAATGTATCAAACCAAACAAAGATTCAGCTTCAAATTATCGCTGCCTTCTTCGAGCCTAGTTAAAGACTCCATTATTTACAACGGTCTCAAAATGTTTAATCACCTTCCTCACTTAGTGCATTTTCTTGTATGCCAATATTACGGAGTTTTATGTAAAGATTTTTGACTGAGGTCACAGAAGATCCCGCTAGGGCACTCGCCCCTGCTAATTGAATTCAAGACGTTCGAATATAAAGAATGAATCACATCGGTTGATGACTTTGAATTCTGAAAACCATATTGGTTTCTGGATATTTATTTATTTATTTAACACTTTGGTACATTGAGTACATGTGCTAAGTCATAATTAAAAAACAAAAATAAAACTACAGAAGTTGAACAATACAAAAACAATAAATATGGTTCACGTCCACAAACTTTCACAACATAGAAGTATTATATAAAAAATCGGAGAAGCTCTAGCAAATACTCTCAAAATGTCATGAAAAAGTTTCGTGCAAGAATTCCTCAAGACTGTAGTAACACTTCTGTCAGAGAAGTTTCTTCACCTCAATTTTAAAAAGTTTATCTGACTCGATTTTCCTAAAAGATGCCGGCAAGTTATTATAACAGTTTGTTGTATTAAATAGTGGGGAGCATCTAAAGTGAGCCGTTTTGTGTGAGGGGGTTCTTAACGGTTTCCCATGACGGGTGTCTCTACCATGTATATCCGCGTTTGTGACAAATTCAGTTATATTGTTACGGGCAAAAGTGACACACTTCAAGATAAATAAAGAAGTTGCCGTCAATAGGCCCTCTCTTAAGAAAATTGGTCTACAACTATCTTGAAAATCTATATTAAAAATTAGTCTCAGCAATCTTTTCTGAGCAACAAAAACTCGTGGAAATTCCCTTGCACATCCCCAAGAAATGATATTAAAGCTGATGTGAGAATAAGCCATAGAGAAGTAGACATTCATCAATCCAAAATTATCTAGAGTGTTTTTCAATTGTTTGATTGAGTAATATGCGGAATTGAGTTTGTTGCAGACCTTCTGAATATGACCGCTCCAGGTCAAATTTTCGTCTAAAGACGTTCCTAAAAACAAGACTTCGCTGGAAGATCGAATACTATAATGTTCTCATTCAAATAAACGTTCAGTCTGTTCAAATATGCATATTCAAAGATTTTAGAGAAAACAGATTGCACTGTGATCGGTTTTACACTGAAATCATCTTTCTCCAGTATGAATTTTTTCATGTCTTTTCAAATTACTTCCATGAATGAATGATTTGGAGCAGATTTTACACTGAAACGGTTTTTCGCCTGTATGATTGTTTTCATGAAATTTCAAAGAACTCCCACGAATGAATGATTTAGAGCAGATTTTACACTTGAAGGGTTTATCGCCAGTATGAGTTTTTTCGTGACTTTTCAAATTATATCCACGACTGAATGTTTTAGAGCAGATTTTACACTGAAATGGTTTATCGCCAGTATGAATTCTTTCATGTGTTTTCATATCACTTCTACGAATGAATGATTTAGAGCAGCTTTTACACTGAAATGGTCTTTCGCCAGTATGGATTTTTTCATGTTTTGCTAAACTACCAGGATAAGGGAATAATTTATGGCATATTTTACACTGAAATTGCTCGCTAGTATTATGCAGTATTTCATGCTTTTTCAAGTTACTCCTGTTAGAGAATAGTTTAGAGCAATTTTTACATGAAATTGGTTTTTCGCCAGTATGAATCATTTCGTGACTTTTCAAATGACTACCGTGACGGAATGATTTGAAACAGATTTTACATCGAAAGGGTTTTTCGCCTGTATGAATTAATTCATGATCTCTCAAATGCGAACGCTGAAAGAATGATTTAAAGCAGGTTTGACACTGAAAACGCTTTGAGTGAATATACTTTTTTGAAATACGACTTTCACCAGATGACACTGGGAGTTTCTCAGTATGCTTGTTCTCAACCAATTTCGCATCTTTTCCTTCATTCAAATTTTCTGAAAAATTTTCGTTTTCCTCATGAAATGTACCCTCTCTAACTGAACTCAAGTAGTTTCCAGAATTAAATTCATTAATCTCCTCTTCATGTTCAAAAGAATTAAAATTCTTAATACCAAATAGTTCTCCATGCGGGGTTAACGACATATTTTCATCAGTAACCTCTTCTTCCTTCTTAACGACTGTTTCTCCCTGGGTTTCATGAAAAAAGATTCCTGAATCTGTAAAAAACACTAGTTTCATTTTTAAAGAAGAGCAAATTACTCGACATCATTACACACTCAAATTTACAATTGAATATAAAACATGAATTACATATTTTCAAATCAAAACATGTGCAAATATTAGCCACTAATTAATTTGTTTAGATTTTCTAGTTGAAATTGAACAACATTAACGATGTTCATTACATGGCAAACATTGAAAGTATTTACAATGTACTATATCTGGATCCGTGTACAACTATTTAAATTTTCTATTGTTGTCATATAATCAAGTTTATCATCAGTAGTGCTGTGCTGAACCAGGAATGCAGAATTTACTCAATTATCCTTAAAGGACAAGTCTGAGTAGAAGAGAGCATGAACATCTCTCCGAATGAACACGTCATTTATGAGGTTATAAATGCTTTGTTTTTGAACTCTGTTATCAACTAGTTGCCTTACAGTGGAAGTTACAGAGAGACAGGGATGGTCGATGGTTTGCAACTGACAAGGAGCAAAAATTACCAACACTTTCTTCTTAATTCATACTCGAAACTGTGTGCCTAGTACAACGGTCAGCAACAGGCAGACCGCGAAAGGTTGAACCTTGATATTTTTTAGATAATACATATTATCACGTTTTTATAGACTTTTATAGGAATATCCTGTATAGCATAGGGTTCCAAATGGAGGAACAAAATTGTACAACAACCTCTATGAAAAAGCAATCTATAGGATACAGACCAGTTTCAAGGTATTACCTCTCTTCAGTGTAAGAAACTGGTCTGTAGGTGATCTACTAAAATAATTTCAGTATGGTGTTGCGTTTTTGTTAAACTCACAATTAAGTGTCTTTTGAATACTTTAGTTATGGATTTTCATCAAGTATCGGCCAATCCCATCATATATCTGCGAGACTAACCTCTGTTAGGTATCTTCCATAAATGTATGTCGTGTGTAATTCAATATCCAGCGTCCTATTAGCCGGAGAAGTAGTTGTTTTCCGGCAGGCAGTTACCAGAACCTACTGTGTACATAGCTGAGAGATGAATGTTTAAAAAAAATATTTCTAAATATTATTATCTTATACGTATGTATCTCTTCTTGATACAGTCTTCAGACATGTTTTGATCTCTGGTAACAGTACAATTATTACAGAGCTGTAATTATAATTGATTGATATTATATATTTCTCATTTATGAAGCTATAATGATTTTGGAAATATCAATTTGTGTCAGTGTAGTTCATTATACTTCATGGGACACTCAAAGCTTACATACTGTTTGGTTTGTCTGGTTGTTGAATAGACTAAATTAAGTATATTGTTAAAATTCAATTGTAAAATCTGCGGATAACTTTTACTATAACAAATATGTTACCTAAGCCAAAGTTAAGTGGTTTCAAATCCAGAGTCATATCATCACCTGTCCTAGCATGGCAGTTACATGATTGTAAAGTATCGGTAGTGAAAAAATCTGTTGGACTGTGCAAGCCGCGTCCACACTCCTCACAATGTAGGCCTTCTTTAACATCTTCCAGACATCTCTCAGATTTCATATCATGATAAACAGTATCAATAACATCACTTTTGATCTGTTCTGGCCCAAATTCATTCTTTGGGATAATTCCTTGGAGTGCATCAAATTTATCTTCAGAGTTGTGGGTATCATTCTCATCACCAAAATATTCCACTTCCTGTTTAATTGGTCTTCCACATTCATCAGTAGCCATTATTAGGTTTCAAAAAATAATGTGGAATTGTTTACTCTTCTGTGACGTGGTCAAGGTGGAATTGTTTTCAATGATATCTCCGAATGAGATTCAGTTCGTACTGAATAGTGTCTGGATAATAATGATTCTAAAGAATTGATTTGATGAAAAGTAAAACCAACATTAAATCCGTGACTGAGATGGAATATCAAGTTGAACGTTTATTTGTTATTTGTTTTGTGTTTGGTTGACAGTTGGCAAGTTGACATACTCGATGAAAGTTATTCGCCATCTATCAGTGTTGCTAACATCATCTTAAAGTGGAACCAAAAACCGGAGAAAATTAAATTTCTTTTTTATTTATTTGTGAAATTATAAAACAACGATAGAAATAAAAACAACAATTGAATTTAATTGGCGCTCCGGAGCGACTTCTTTTATTCCAGTGGCGCCTTTGCTATTTTATTTTGTATGATTCAATGACAGTTGACAGGTAACACGAATTCATCGATTCTGTTTACTACAATCTTTTTGAAATATTTTCGTGAATGACGTCAAATATTGAAGTAATTTCAAAACCACCTCAAAAAGTGAGGCAAATCTTTTTTAGGAAAGAATGGGTTATAAATAATAAAGGACAACTTTATAGCTACTTCAAAATATTTAATATAAAAACGAATCATTACAGGATGCTCATAATACTACAAAAAACGTATTTTTGCACTACCAAATAAATGGACAGTTTTATGGAACAATATTACCTTCAATAAATGAGTCTTTCGATCCGCTTTTATGCCAATTCCAAAGGGTAAGTCATGTAGGTATCCAAAAAGCGGAGATTGGCTAACGACTATTCTCAATGGTGGAGATTTTAAGTGCCTTATCAGTTAGCAATGAACAGATTCACTATTACTGAAAATATTCTCTTAAGGTAAACGAAAAATTAAATGCCTAAAAATTCATACATGTCTGAACATAATTTATTGCAAACAAGTAGGTTGTATCAATGAAAACACAATATTAGTTCAAACCTGAGATTGAGTGTGGCCTTTGAGATGTGCGAGGTCTTTGACAAGGCGTATTCAGGGTCATAGAATAGAATAGAATTTAATCATCTGTAAAAGCAGAACATATGTTACAAAGTAATTTGGTACACAAATGTTACTACTTCATAAGACTAGTCAACTAAATACAGAATATATACCTATTTATAAGACTATTCTACATACACAACTTACTTTCAACGATAAAATTTGTTAAAAAAAGGCCATATTCAGTCATTTAAAAATTCCTTCACAGAATAGAATGCTTTTTTCAGCAAGAATCTACTCAAAAGAGATCTAAAAGTTTTAAAATCATTGAAATTTTTTTCACTGCCATATTTGTTCTTGAAATAATTATAAAATACGATGCCTTTGTATATGTGAGAGCATTGACCAATGGCAAGTCTCGAAAACGGCTGCTGCAAATTCCCTGCACTTCGTGTATTATAGTTATGGTGAGCACTATTTGTAGGTATCACTTCCAGTTGTTTTTATATTAAATCATGTTACGAAATGAAATGTTTTTATTGTATTGTGAATAAACTATTAACTATGTAGAATTTTATAGACGTTTCCCATCTTCGTTATGAAATCTACTCAAGTTTTATTAAAAATTGAACCATTTCACAGATCTTTCAGATAGCAATTTTGAAAGCGTAACACACCCCTTTTTCAGTGTTACTATCTTCATTCCGGTTTGAAGACAGTCGTAGTTTGGAACTGCATTCTAACGTTTCGCCAGCACGAGTGGCTGACTTCTTCAGAAGTTTATTCATCTTGATGATTCACTGGTGACAGCCTTCAAACTCAAATGCAGTAACACTGAAAATCTCGGCTGCGAAAGCTTTGACCAATTCAACACCTCTTTCCCGAAATAAAGTTTTTACTTGAACAAAAACTTTTATCTAAAGCTCAAAACCAAAAATGAAACTGATGATATTTTACAGTGAGGAACATGTTTTATTGAATTGTGTCAGATAAACAAATATTGCGAGGTGATGAACTGTATAAGGTCCAACAAACTTCGGAGCTAATTTGGTAGAAAAGTGATTCTTAGCATCGGAAATGCTATTTTAAATTATAATAATAACTGAAATATTTAGAATATGAGTTTTGGTTTGTCAGTATGCTTTTTCTCATGTGTTTTCAGATAAATATTGCTACTGAACAACTTTGAACAAATTTTACATTGAAACGGTTTTTTACCAGTATGAACGTTTTTATGTTTTTTCAAACAACCTGCTTGAATGTATGGTATGAATGTATGTCTGGGGCCATGTGCCCAATGCATCAGATTTATTTGGCATCCAGAGAAGAGCAATTAGGATTCTTGATAACCTTTATTACAGGCAAGACTGTAGAAGTAGCTTCATAAATAATAAAATACTTACACTTCCATCATTATATATATTGCAATGCCTGCTACATGTTAAAAAACATATAAGAGGTTATACTACACATAATGCAATCCACAGTTATAACACTTTAAATAATTCAAATCTGTATATCCAGAACCATAGAGTCAACAGAACCAGAACTGGCGTAAATTATTATGCTCCAAAAATGTATAATTCGCTTCCCCAAAATATCAAAAATCTACCTTTGAAGGAGTTCAAATACAGAATCAAAAATTTTTTAATTAAAAAAGCTTTTTATTCCTTAGATGAATATTTTAGTGATGGTTTTCGAGACATGTAATACCACTTAATCATATATATTTTAACTTGTTTTATATTTCTATTTCATAGTTAGTTTGTTTTATTTGCACAAATGTATGTATATCTATAGTAATTGTCCATTTAACCATTCAAGTTATCTGAATATTTTATATTTTGTATTTATAGATAAGCAATATCTGTTATGACCTGTGTAAACTTTGTATTAGCACCAAATATATACTACTACTACTACTACTATGCTTTGGGGCAGATTTTACACTTAAATGGTTTATCGCCGGTGTGAATTTTTTCATTTATTTTCAAATCACCCCCACGAATGAATGATTTAGGGCAGATTTTACACCTAAATGGTTTATCGCCAGTATGAATTCTTTCATGTGTTTTCAATTCACATCCACGAATGAATGATTTAGAGCAGATTTTACACTTGAATGTTCATCACCAGCATAAATTTTTTCATGTCTCTTCAAATCAGTACCATGAATGAATGATTTAGAGCAGATTTTTCACTTGAATGGTTTAACGCAAGTATGAATTTTTTCATGTGTTTTCAAACTACTTCGTTGACTGAACGATTTAGAGCAGATTTTACACTGAAACGGTTTTTCACCAGTATGAATGTTTTCATGTGCTTTCAAATGACTTCCATGAATGAATGATTTAGAGCAGATACTACACCGAAATGGTCGTTTGCCATTATGAATTCTTTCATGTGTTATCAAATTACCTCCTTGAATGAATGATTTAGAGCAGATTTTACACTTGAATGGTTTATCGCCAGTATGAATTCTTTCATGTGCTTTTAAACTACCTCCTTGAATGAATGATTTAGAGCAGATTTTACACTGAAATGGTTTATCGCCAGAATGAATTCTTTCATGTATTTTCAAATCACTTCTACGAATGAACGATTTAGAGCAAATTTTACACTGAAATGGTCTTTCGCCAGTATGAATTTTTTCATGTTCTTGTAAACCACCAGAATAAGAAAATAATTTATGGCATATTTTACACTGAAATGGCTTTTCACCTGTATGAATCTTTTCATGGCTTTTCAAATGACTGCATAGACGGAATGATTTGAAACAGATTTTACATTGAAAGGGTTTTTCGCCTGTATGAATTTTTTCATGATCTCTCAAATGAGAACGCTGAAAGAATGATTTAAAGCAGCTTTGACACTGAAAAGGCTTTGAGTCAATATGCTTTTTTGAAATACAACTTTTAACAGATGACACTGGGAGTTTCTCAGTATGCTTGTTCTCAACCATTTTTACATATTTTCCTTCATTCAAATTTTTTGAGCAATTTTCGTTTTCCTCATGAAAGCTACCCTCGCTAACTGAACTCAAATAGTTTCCAGAATTAAATTCATCAATATCCTCTTCGTGTTTAACATTCTTAATACCAAATGTGTTTCCATGCGGCGTTGATAACATATTTTTATCAGTAACCTCTTCTTCCTTCTTAACGACTGTTTCTTCCTGGGTTTCATGAAAAAAGATTCCTGATTCTGTAAAAAATACTAGTTTCATTAATAAAGAAGAGCAAATTACTCAACATCATTACACAATCAAATTTATGATTGAATATAAAACATGTATTACATATTTTCAAATCAAAACATGCGCAAATATTAGCCACTAATTTGTTTAGATTTTCTAGTTGAAATTGAACAACATTAACGATGCTCATTACATGGCAAACATTGAATAGATTCCTAAGAACTTGACTTCATTTTCACAAGTATTGATACTTTTAAAATAAGTTTTTCTCATTCTTTCTACCCGTTATGAAATTTTTTGCAATATACTATATCTGGATGCGTGTACAACTATTTAAATTTTCTATTGTTGTCATGTAATTTTACTGGTACATCAAGTTTATCATCAGTGGTGCTGTGCTGAACAACGAATGCAGAATTTACTTAATTATTCTTAAAGGACAAGTCTGAGTAGACGTAATTTTCTAGATAATACATATTATCACGTTTTTATAATTTTATAGGAATATCCTGTATAGCTATAGGGTTCCAAATTGAGAAACAAATTTGTGCAACAACCTCTATGGAAAAGCAATCTATACAATACAGACCAGTTTCAAGGTATTACTTCTCTTCAGTGCAAGAAACCGATCTGTAGGTGATCTACTAAAATAATTTCAGCATGGCCTAGCTGCTGAATGAACGAAAACATCTACGAGAAACATCTGGTTTCTTCTGGGAAACACGTGTTGGGTTTTTGTAAAACTCACAATGAAGTGTCTTTTGCATACGTTAGTTATGGATTTTCATCAAGTATCGGCCAACCCCATCATATATCTGCGAGACTAACCTCTGTTAGGTATCTTCCATAAGTGTAAGTTATAGGTAATTCAAAATCCAGCGTGCTATTAGCCGGAGAAGTAGTTTTTTTCCGGCAGACATTTGCAAGAACCTACTGTGTAGATAGTTGAGAGAGATGAATGTTTTTAAATTTTATTACAAAATATTTATTGTCTTATACGGATACAGTCTTGAGACACGTTTTGATTTCTGGTAACAGCACAATTATTACGGAGTTGTAATTATGATTAATTGATATTATATACTCCTCATTTATGAAGCCATAATGATTTGTTGAAATATCAATTTGCCAGTGTAGTTCATTATATTTTGTGGGGCACTCAAAGTCTACATTATATTTTTATAACTCAGAGGGTGAGTTTTTCATACAGAAGTTTCTCAAATATCTTGTGTAGACGAACGAATTCAATATTGCAATATTGCACACGATTTGATCTTTGAAAACTTTATTTTCAAAAATATCACGATATGAGATGTTGAAATCAAAGGAGTGACTCATTTCAAAGTGATGTGCACTTTGTTGTATTGCTGTTTCCCTATTTTTTTTTCATATACTGTTTGGTTTGTCTGGTTGTTAATAGACTTAATTATATTGTGAAAATTTTTTGATTTTAAATCTACAGGGAACTTTTACTATAACAAATATGTTACCTGAGTCAAAGTTATGTGGTTTCAAATCCAGAGTCGTATCAACACCTCTCGTAGCATGGCAGTTACATGATTGTAAAGCATCAGTGCTGAAAAAATCTGTTGGACTAAGCAAGCCGCCTTCGCACTCCTCACAATGTGATCCTTCTTTTACTTCTTCCAGACATCTTTCAGATTTCAGATCATGATAAACAATATCAATAACATCACTTTTGATCTGTTCTGGCCCAAATTCATTTTTTGAGGTAATTCCTGGGAGTGTATTAAATTTTTCTTCAGAGTTGTGGGTATCATTCTCATCACCAAAATATTCCACTTCCTGTTTAATTGGTCTTCCACATTCATCAGTAGCCATTATTAGGTTTCAAAGAATAATGTGGAATTGTTTATTCTTCTGTGACGTAGACAAGGTGAATTTGTTCTCACTGATTTCTTCGAATCTCCTATTGAACTTTAGTTTGTTGTAATTAGTATCTGGATAATTGAATTTTCCCACTATTCTAAAGAATTAAACTGATGTAAAGTAACACTAACATTGAGACCTTAATATGAAATACAGTGTTGCCAACTGGATGAACCATAAAGTCGCTACACATGAACAAAAATTCCGCTACCACCGTATAGAAGTAAACAACAACTAACCCAACTTGTTTTTTCCGTTGTGTATCTGCCAAACATACCTACAAAGTCGTAGGTTGTATGAGAGGAAAGGAGCAACCTTGAGCATGTCATAATGCACCTCTCCGGGATATTAATTATTACTCCGACTCCCACCCCGGAGTATGTTTGTGGATTTAAATCCTGGCTCTGTTTGCAGGTGGTGCAGTGGAAATCCCACTGAATCAACTGCAGAGAGATTCCATTATCATCATTAGAATCATGAGCTCACTCATGATTCACAAATTGATTGAAACACCAATATAAGAACATATATGTGTTATCGGGTTACTATTGTTTCAATTATGGATCGTTGGGCGCTAACTAGCTCTGAGAATTCAAGTGGAATACCAACATGACACATTAGGTTGTTTTTAATCAAACAGCGTGAACGCCAATTGTTTTCCTTTAACCTGTTCCTACCGTCAACTCTAAAACTCATTGTTGATATGATTCGCCAGAATTTAATGATTTGTGTCAGATGTCAAATTCAACAATATGAACAAACTGTTCAATTTTCTCTAACCTCAAAATCGGATTTTTGTACACAATATTTTGCCAAAATATTACAAACGTAATACCAGTGTACCAGAAGTATTTTTTTTGTATTCAAAATATGGACCAACAAGTGACTATTCTCACAACTGAAGTAATGTAACGTCAAATTCAGTTTCAAAACCAACCCAACGGTATGGGATATATGAGTATACACTGTGAGCAAGCGACTACACGTGACGGGAGCTGAGCGGGATGTTTGGCAATTTTCTTAGAACCTTCATACGCACCCCATTAATGATTCACGAATTAGATAAACACCAATATAAGAACACGTACATAATATGTGCTATCGAGTTACTATTGTTTCAATTATGGATCGTTGAGCGCCGATTGGCTCTGGGAATTCATGTGGAATATCAACACAATATATTAGGTTTTTGTTTTATCAAACAGCGTGAAAGCCATTTTCCAATTGTTTTCATTCAACCTATTGCTAGAATGAAATTTCGAAAGGAAGCCATTTATTATAATTAGGTTATTCCTTTATTTAGACAACAGGATACACATGTCCTACAATAATGTTATAGTTCTTCCAGTGAGATTAAACCGTTCATCTTTCAGGGTAGTTGTTTTCAATCAGAAACCTACCCCTAAAACTAAAAATCCTGTTCACGATGGTAATCAATAATAGTAAAAGTTGTGAAACAGTTTCAACTTTTAATGTACCACAAGGTTCGATTTTGGCACCAATTTTCCATTTGTTCTATGTTCATAGTAACCAAAATATGAATTTGATGAGTAATCACTTCTCATTTGAAAATGAACTTGCACTATTCTATTCATAAAAACTTAAAAAAAACATGAGAAATTTACCAGGTCAGTATAGTAGGTCAGTTCTGTTATTCAGTTGATCAAGAAACTTTGTATTGAAAAAATGGATGATTAAAAGCCTGGCAAAACATTAGAAGTAATATCCTTTTAATTTATTGGACAGAATTTTCAAAAATTTGTCACACCCTTATTAAAGAACATAACAGATATATTATATGACTTGTTCTTTTTCAACAATGTTTTATTTTACTGTCGCTGTTATAAATGAAATGATTTTTAATCATTATGAATTTTTTCATGCAATTTCAAATGATTTATTTTAATGAAAGATTCACAGCATATTTTACAGCGAAATATTTTTTTTGTCAGTATGCCTTTTTTCATGTATTTTCAGATACTCATTCTTACTGAACGACTTAGAACAAATTTTACATTGAAACGGTTATTCACTAGTATGAACTTTTTCATGTCTTTTCAAATCACTTTCACGAACGAATGATTTGGAGCAGATTTTACACTTGATAGGTTTATCGCCAGTATGAATTCTTTCATGTGCTTTCAAACTACCTCCTTGAATGAATGATTTAGAGCAGATTTTACACTGAAATGGTTTATCGCCAGAATGAATTCTTTCATGTATTTTCAAATCACTTCTACGAATGAATGATTTAGAGCAGATTTTACACAGAAATGGTCTTTCGCCAGTATGAATTTTTTCATGGCTTTTCAAATAACTTCCAAGATTGAATGATTTAGAGCAGATTTTACAATGAAATGTTTTATCGCCAGTATGAATTCTTTCATGTGCTGTTAGATCACCTCTACGAATGAATGATTTAGAGCAGATTTTACACTGAAATGATTTTTCACCAGTATGAACTTTGTCATGTACTTTCAATCTTTTTTTGTCAATGAACGTTTTATAGCAGACTTTACATTGAAAGGGTTTTTCGCCAGTATGAATTTTGTCATGCACTTTCAAACTTTTTTTCTCAATGAACGTTTTATAGCAGACTTTACATTGAAAGGGTTTTTCGCCAGTGTGAATTTTTTCGTGGATTTTCAAATTACCATTTTGAGAGAAAGATTTAGAGCAGATTTTACACTGATAGGGTTTTTCACCAGTATGAATTCTTTCATGCGATTTCAATGTACATTTCTCAATGAAGTTTTTGAAACAGACTTTACATTGAAAGGGTTTTTCGCCAGTATGACTTCTGTCATGCACTTCCAAATTTCTTTTAGCAGCGAACGTTTTATAGCAGATTTTACATTGAAATGGTTTTTCGCCAGTGTGAATTTTTTGATGGCTTTTCAAATTACCATTTTGAGAGAAAGATTTAGAGCAAATTTTACACTGAAAGGGTTTTTCACCAGTATGAATTCTTTCATGCATCTTCAATGTACATTTCTCAATGAAGAATTTGAAACAGACTTTACATTGAAAGGGTTTTTCGCCAGTATGAATTTTGTCATGCACTTTCAACCTTTTTTCGTCAATGAACGTTTTATAGCAGACTTTACATTGAAAGGGTTTTTCGCCAGTGTGAATTTTTTCGTGGCTTTTCAAATTACCATTTTGAGAGAAATATTTAGAGCAGATTTTACACTGAAATGGAAATTTGCCAGTGTGAATTATTTCATGCTTTTTCAAACTATTATTTTGAATGAATGATTTAAAGCAGATTTTACACTGAAATGAGTCAATAGTCTTTTTTGAAATACTACTATCAATAGATGACACTGGAAATTTCTCAGTATACTTGTTTCCAACCAATTTCTCATTGTTTCCTTCATTCAAATTTTTTGAGCAATGTTCGTTTCTACTCTCTCTAACTGAACTCAAACAGTTTCCTGAACTAAATTCATCAATCTTCCCCGTTATATGTACCATTTCATGTTCAACAGAATGAACATTTTTGATAGCAAATAGTTTTTCATGTGGCGTTGATGATATATATTCACTGATAACCTCCTCTTCCTTCCCAATAACTGTTTCTTCATGGGTTTCATGGAAAAAGATTCTTGAATCTGTAAAAAATGCTGGTTCCATGAATAAAGAAGAGCAAATTACTCAACATCATTACACACTCATATTTTCGATTGAATATGATACATGTAGGTATTATTTTCGAATCAAAACATGTGCTAATATCAAATCCGAGATTTTTTAGATTTTCTGTTTGAAATTGAACAATATTTACGAAGTTTACTGCAGGACAAACATTGAACAGATTCCTAAGAACTTGACTTGATTTTCACTAGTATTGATACTATAAAAAAATAATTTTTTCACACTCTTAGAGCTGTTATGAAATTGTTTCCATTGTGCTTTATCTGGATTTATGTTGATGAATCAACATCTAACTATTTAAATTTTCTGTTATACAACTTTGCTGGTACATCAATTGCTCATTAGAAATGGAGGCACATCAATGGTCACTCCAGGCTTTAAAACATCCTGGTTCTAAATGATTATTCAATTTACTCATCAAAAATACTTGCTTGTCTGACGTTGAATCAGGAAACATGTTTACTTACAAATGGTATAACGCCATTCTGGGAAACTCCCACCAATACTTTATAAGTACATGCATGCTTATAATTGCTGTAAGTTTGGTTCTTCATGTTCATATCCTTTGGATTTGTAATTTTTACCTCTGTACAGTCAATTATAAGCCTGCAGTTGGTAAATGATGAGAAATAATTAGGGAGACTTGTTATAATTATACATCTCGATGGGAGTTTCCACATGAACTCACTGTTAAGTGTTTTATGTATAAGGAGAACCCAAGTGGAAAAAATATTTGTAATAGTTGTTGGGCTTCTCAACTTCATGAGAGTTATTAGTATTTTTATATATTTTTGTAGGCAGATAATCATGGACAAGGACACAATCATCAGGGACAAAGACACACTCATTGCACTTTTACCTGGAAAAATCATACTCCTAGAAAATAACCCATCTTTAAAGTGCACAGAAGCATCAACTAAACAACCTGATCACAAAAAAAAGCCCAAAGTAACTCAAATCTCCCTAATGATACAAAAAAAGACCAAAGTAAAAACAACCGAACGGAAGGCTCATTGTGCGAAATTTTCAATTATTGATAACTCAAAAACTAATTGCCATGAAAAATTTTGAATTTTCAATATTCTTTATAGGTACAATCAGCAAAAGAGAAATTATAAAAATCTCAAAGGTCATGGTGCAAAATTATTTTTCTATTGGTCCATTTCATATGGAAAGCCCTAGTCTGTCTTTGGATATACAATTTTTTCATGGCTGATAACTAGGGCCTTGTCCAAAAATAATCATTTTCGTAGAATACTTTTCCTGTCTATAATTTCTGTCAAATTGAAATTAAAGGAATGACTCATCTCAAAAGTTATGTGCACCGCTCATCTTTTTTTTTTTTCAAATTCTGTTTGGTTTGTCTGGTTGTTGAATAGACTGAATTAGATACATTGTAATCTGCAAAAAACATTAATTATAACAAATATGTTACCTGAGCCCAAGTTAAGTGGTTTCAAATCCAGAGTCATATCAACACCTCTCATTGCATGGCAGTTACATGATTGTAAAGTATCTGTGCTGAAAAAATCTGTTGGACTAAGCAAGCCGCCTCCACACTCATCACAATGTTGGTCTTCTTTCACTTCTTCCAGACAACTTTCAGATTTCAGATTATGATAAACAATATCAATAACATCACTTTTGATCTGTTCTGGCCCAAATTCATTTTTTGAAGTAATTCCTGGGAGTGTATTAAATTTTTCTTCAGAGTTGTGGGTATCATTCTCATCACCAAGATATTCCACTTCCTGTTTAATTGGTTTTCCACATTGATCAGTAGCCATTATCAAGTTTCAAAGGAAGATAAACATGGAATTGGTAATTCTTCTGGACAAGGTGAATTTGTTTTCACTGATACCTCCGACTAAGATTCAGTTTGTAGTAATAAGTGTTTTTAAATATTGTTTCCCCACTATTCTAAAGAATTAAATTGATGTAAAGTAAAACCAACATTAAGGCCGTGACCGAGATGGATAGAATATCAATATCAAGCACAGACCATGTACCCTAGACGGTTCACGGCAATGCTAAACAACAGAGACGGAAAAAAGCGCCATCTGAAGATTTGTATCAGTACCATTGTGACGGACGCGAGATATTCTAATGTTGTATATAGTTGGGATATTCATTTTATTCAAATGTTTTTTGGAAATTTTAGCGTATTGTTTAGAGTTTCACACTACATTTTATATTGAGTGTTGTGTGGACTTTAAACAATACGCTGAAATTAACCACTGCTTAATGTTGCAGGGCAATAAGGTTTAAAAAAAAAACAGCTGAATTATTATAGATTTTTTATTCAGAACATTTCAACATTAAACATTTCGTGTGATTATATGTTCAGGTCGCTTAGAATTCTTTTTCTTTATTCTGTTCAAACGAATTTTATTGGCTTGTAATTTAATTACATTTGTACCTGTATACAGTTTCGACTTTCCCTGTATAATTTGATTTACACGCTTGCACTAATTATCTGTGATAGTTGTTATGGTGAATTTTATAACAAATTGAATTATATTATTTTTATGTTCCTTCGTTGCAAGATAAGAATTCACAGCTAACCTTGCCTCTTATTGTATTTTCAATTATAAGAATTGAATGTTTGGAGTATGGTTGTTTGCACATACACGTTGCATGTAGACGACGCCGAGCTCCCGATCCATGGAAGACGAGAGGAGAGCCGTGTCATCGGCGTATAGGGATATCTTCACACGCTCCGGCCTCGGAAGGTCAATGGTGTAAAGTGAATACAATGTCGCAGAGAATGTCAAGATGTGGAAAGTCATCTTTGTTTCAAGCAGCTTGGAGCCCAGCTCCCTTACCCTTGGAACTAACGCTTGTTACAAGGACGAGGAGCGGGTCAGTGTCAAGATGTCGATAGTCATCTTCATCAGGTTGGAAACTTTTCCCTTACCCTTTCAACTGTCTCTCGTCAGGAGGACGAGTGGTTCATAGTGTCAAGATGTTCAGAAGGTCATCTTCATTTCTTTCAGGTTTGGAGTCCAGCTCCCCTATCCTTTCGGCTGATTGTTGGTCTCGAGAAGGACCAATGGGTTCATGACTGATTGATGACGGCACGAAGTCCTTAGACATCAGTGTCGCCCTTCACGGGATAGTGTCAAGATGTGACGAGTCATCCTGATTTCGTCCAGGTTTGGAGACCAGCTCCCCTACCCTTTTGGCTGATTGTTGGCCTTGAGAGGGGCCAATGGTTACACAACTGATAGATGACGGCATGAAGTCCTTAGACATCAGTGCCGCCCTTCACGGGATACCCCTACCTGGCTGGGGTGGGATGGATGAAAAAGTTATTCATCCTTTAACGGGGGACATGAGGGCCTCATTCGACAGAGTGTCGGGGCCTTCTATATCGGGAGGGGTCGCCTACAGCATAATCTGTGGCTTCCCTAACTAACGGGTTTTCATGAGTTTCCGTTTTTTCGAAAACTCTCTCATTCCTCAACTGAATGGACTGCCGAATGGAAGGCAGCTGCAAATCTCTGCGGATGGCTTCATTACGCACGAACCAAGGAGCATTCACAATCATCCTAATTAACTTATTTTGCAACCTTTCCAAAATGGAAATGTTGGACGGAGCCGCTTGTCCCCAGACACCTGAAGCGTACGTGATGACAGGCTTGAACATCGTGTTGTAGATCGTAATTTTGTTCTTTAAACTCATTTTGGATTTTCTATTGATCAGAGGGTACAGACTGGCTATCCGACCCTCGATCTTAGATTTAACGTACATAATGTGCGGGTTCCAAGTGAGCCTACGGTCTATTAAAAGGCCGAGGTACTTTACCCGCGCTTGCCAGTCAATCTCCCTTCCAGAGATTCTCACTTTTCGTGTCAAGATGTGAGCGAACTAAAGCTTTATATAATAGGATCAAGGTAGAAGGTGCGGCCCCCCACCACGTCCGACATAGTGACCTCATTAGATTTATTCCCTTTTGTGCTTTTACACAAATCAAATTTATGTGTGGGCGCTATGATAGCTGATGATGGAAAATTATGCCCTACTACTACAGTTGACATATAAATTCATCAGATTATTCGATTCTGAGTCATATCAGTTAATAATCTCGAATGGATGTTACAGAAGAGTTGAGTATTATCTAGGAAAGAAGGGGGTTACAAATGACTTAATGCGCCTCAATGGAAGCAGAAGCCATCAATATAGAGAGAGAAGGGTTACAAATAATAAAGCACACCTTTATAATTTCAAAATTTTTAATTTAAAAACGAATCATTATAGGATGCTCCTAATATTAAGTGTAATTACGAAAAATTTACTTTTTGTGGTTTCGCATTGGCTAAACTGTGATAATTTCAAGTTTTATTTAGTGTTCAATATTGATCATTGATGAATTTATCATTTCCAGTTTTGACAGGCAATATGAGGTAAATTTCAAGGGCTGTGGACAGATTTTCAAACACAAATTGATTTATTAGTATGCAAGTAGTTAAAAATATCCAACGGTATGGGATATATGGGTATACAATGTGAGCAAGCGACTGCACGTGACGGGAGCTGAGCGGGATGTTTGGCAATTTTCTTAGAACCTCCATACGCACCCCATTAATGATTCAAGAATTAGAGAAACACAAATATAAGAACACGAACATAATATGTGCTATCGAGTTACTATTGTTTCAATTATAGACCGTTTGGCGCCGATTAGCTCATGTGGAATATCAACACAATACATTTGGTTTTTTTTTTTGGAAATGGCGTGAACGCCATTTTCCAACTGTTTTCATTCCAGCTATTGCTAGAATGAAATTTCGGAAGGAAGCCATTTAAGAATCGGTGCAATAACTCACACAATTTCAAAAGTATTTTCGAAATCGATTGTAACGAATCACTAGTGGTCGGTTTCAGAAGGCATCCTCGCAATAGATCGGTCCTCAAGTGGACCGATGGCTATTGGTGGGAAAATATGAACTGTGCACATACCTGGAGTAATCTATTTGGGGAGGGGGCAAAAAGGGCACCTCTAAGGCAGATTTCTTTTCTTACAACTTTGAAATTGTTTTGTCTCAATAATTAGGTACTATTGGTGATCAACAACTAAATACGACGCATTGCCGCTATTTAGTTCGTGCTGGCCTTTTATTTAGGTAGGTAAAACTTACTTAGGTGATTTATTGTAATTAGGTTACCCTTTTATTTAGACAACAGAATAGGCACCTTCTACAATAATGTTATGATTCTTCCATTGAAATTAAACCGTTCATCCTTCACCGTAGTTGTTTTCAATCAGAAACCTACCCCTAAAACCAAAAATCCTGTTCACGATGGTAATCAATAATAGTAAAAGTTGTGAAACAGTTTCAACTTTTGATGTACCACAAGGTTCGATTTTGGCACCAATTTTCCATTTGCTCTATGCTCACAGTAATCAAAATATGAATTTGATGAGTAATCACTTCTCATTTGAAAATGAACTTGCACTATTCTATTCATAAAAACTTAAAAAAAACATGAGAAATTTACCAGGTCAGTATAGTAGGTCAGTTCTGTTATTCAGTTGATCAAGAAACTCTGTATTGAAAAAATGGTTGATTAAAAGCCTGGCAAAACATTAGAAGTAATAACCTTTTAATTTATTGGACGGAATTTTCGAAAATTTGTCACACCCTTATTAAAGAACATAACAGATATATTATATGACTTATTCTTTTTCAACAATGTTTTATTTTACTGTCGCTGTTATAAATGAAATGGTTTTTAGTCATTATGAATTTTTTCATGCAATTTCAAATGATTTTTTTTAATGAAAGATTCAGAGCATATTTTACAGCGAAATATTTTTTGTCAGTATGCTTTTTTTCATGTATTTTCAGATACTTATTCTTACTGAACGACTTGAAACACATTTTACATTGAAACGGTTTTTCACTAATATGAACTTTTTCATGTCTTTTCAAATCACTTTCACGAAGGAATGATTTGGAGCTGATTTTACACATGAATGGTTTATCGCCAGTATGAATTTTTTCATGTGCTTTCAAAGTACTACTATGACGGAATGATTTAGAGCAGATTTTACACTGAAATGATTCTTCACCAGTATGAACTTTCTCATGGGATTTCAAATGACAATTTCGAATGAAAGATTCAGAACAAATTTTACATTAAAACGGTTTTACACCAGTATGAACTTTTTCATGTCTTTTCAAATCACTTTCACGAACGAATGATTTGGAGCACATTTTACATATGAATGGTTTATCGCCAGTATGAATTTTTTCATGTGCTTTCAAAGTACTACTATGACGGAATGATTTAGAGCAGATTTTACACTGAAATGATTCTTCACCAGTATGAACTTTCTCATGGGATTTCAAATGACAATTTCGAATGAAAGATTCAGAACAAATTTGACATTGAAACGGTTTTACACCAGTATGAACTTTTTCATGTCTTTTCAAATCACTTTCACGAACGAATGATTTGGAGCAGATTTTACACATGAATGGTTTATCGCCAGTATGAATTTTTTCATGTGCTTTCAAAGTACTACTATGACGGAATGATTTAGAGCAGATTTTACACTGAAATGATTCTTCACCAGTATGAACTTTCTCATGGGATTTCAAATGACAATTTCGAATGAAAGATTCAGAACAAATTTTACATTGAAACGGTTTTACACCAGTATGAACTTTTTCATGTCTTTTCAAATCACTTTCACGAACGAATGATTTGGAGCAGATTTTACATATGAATGGTTTATCGCCAGTATGAATTTTTTCATGTGCTTTCAAAGTACTACTATGACGGAATGATTTAGAGCAGATTTTACACTGAAATGATTCTTCACCAGTATGAACTTTCTCATGGGATTTCAAATGACAATTTCGAATGAAAGATTCAGAACAAATTTCACATTGAAACGGTTTTACACCAGTATGAGCTTTTTCATGTCTTTTCAAATCACTTTCACGAACGAATGATTTGGAGCAGATTTTACATATGAATGGTTTATCGCCAGTATGAATTTTTTCATGTGCTTTCAAAGTACTACTATGACGGAATGATTTAGAGCAGATTTTACACTGAAATGATTCTTCACCAGTATGAACTTTCTCATGGGATTTCAAATGACAATTTCGAATGAAAGATTCAGAACAAATTTCACATTGAAACGGTTTTACACCAGTATGAACTTTTTCATGTCTTTTCAAATCACTTTCACGAAGGAATGATTTGGAGCAGATTTTACACATGAATGGTTTATCGCCAGTATGAATTTTTTCATGTGCTTTCAAAGTACTACTATGACGGAACGATTTAGAGCAGATTTTACACTGAAATGATTCTTCACCAGTATGAACTTTCTCATGGGATTTCAAATGACAATTTCGAATGAAAGATTCAGAACAAATTTTACATTGAAACGGTTTTACACCAGTATGAACTTTTTCATGTCTTTTCAAATCACTTTCACGAACGAATGATTTGAAGCAGATTTTACACTTGAATGGTTTATCGCCAGTATGAATTTTTTCATGGGATTTCAAAGTACTGTTTTGAATGAATGATTTAGAGCAGATTTTACACTGAAATGGTCTTTCGCCAGTATGAACTTTCTCATGGTATTTCAAATTACTATTATGAACGAAAGTTTTAGAGCAGATTTTACAGTGAAAAGGTTTTTCACCAGTATGAATTCTTTCGTGCAATTTCAATTTATATTTCTGAATGAAGAATTTGAAACAGACCTTACATTGAAAGGGTTTTTCGCCAGTATGAATTTTGTCATGCACTTTCAAACGTCTTTTCTCAGTGAACGTTTTATAGCAAACTTTACATTGAAATGGTTTTTCGCCAGTGTGTATTTTTGCGTGGCTTTTCAAATTACAATTTTGAGAGAAAGATTTAGAGCAGATTTTACACTGAAATGGAAGTTTGCCAGTATGAATTATTTCATGGTGTTTCAAATTACAATTTTGAGTGAATGATTTAGAGCAGATTTTACACTGAAATGGTCTTTCCCCAGTATGAACTTTCTCATGGGATTTCAAATGACCCTTTTGAATGAAAGATTTAGAGCAGATTTTACACTGAAAAGGTTTTTCACCAGTATGAATTTTTACATGAGTTTTCAAATCACTTTTTTGAATGAATGATTTTGAGCAGACTCCACACTGAAATGGTCTTTCGCCAGTATGAATTCTTACATGCCTCGTTAAATGACCAGAATGATGGCATAATTTAGAGCAGATTTTACAATAAAATGAGTCAATATTCTTTTTTGAAATACTACTTTCAATAGATGACACTGGAAGTTTCTCAGTATGCTTGTTTTCAACCAATTTCGCATTGATTCCTTCACTTTTTGAGCAACTTTCGTTTTTCTCATGAATTCTACTCTCTCTAACTGAATTCAAACAGTTTCCAGAACTAAATTCATCAATCTTCCCCGTTATATGTACCATTTCATGTTCAACAGAATGAACATTTTTGATAGCAAATAGTTTTTCATGTGGCGTTGATGATATATATTCACTGATTACCTCCTCTTCCTTCCCAATAACTATTTCTTCATGGGTTTCATGCAAAAAGATTCCTGAATCTGTAAAAAATACTGGTTCCATGAATAAAGAAGAGCAAATTACTCAACATCATTACACACTCATATTTTCGATTGAATATGATACATGTATTATTTTCGAATCAAAACATGTGCAAATATCAAATTAGAGATTTTTTTAGATTTTCTGTTTGAAATTGAACAATATTAACGAAGTTTACTGCAGGACAAACATTGAACAGATTCCTAAGAACTTGACTTGATTTTCACTAGTACTGATACTATAAAAAAATATTTTTTTTACATTCTTTCTAGCTGTTATGAAATTGTTCCCATTGTGCTTTATCTAGATTCATGTTGATGAATTAACATCTAACTATTTAAATTTTCTGTTATATAACTTTGCTGGTATATCAAGTTTATCATCAGTGGCATTCGTGTCGAACCACGAATGCAGGGTTGGACTCAATTATTCTTCAAGGACAAGTCTTAGAAGTGAGAATGGACATTTCTCTGCAGTGGGACACAAGGTAGTCGATGTTGAAGCTTAGCTTGACAACTAACTACTTTTTGGAACCTTGTTCAACTTTGATACTCATGGACTGAATCTACAGTGTCTTCATTTCAAAACTTCCCACCCTTAGTACTTCATTTAGCAGGGCAGACGTAAGCAGATTCCTGAAGTCTTTCAAAGGCTTCAGAAATCTGCTTATAACCTCAATGTTGAGCATATTTTGAGGGATTCTGTTATAGACTAAATTAGGTACATTGTAAAATCTACAAAAAAACATTTACTATAACAAATATGTTACCTGAGCCAAAGTTAAGTGGTTTAAAATCCTGAGTCATATCAACACCTCTCATAGCATGGCAGTTACATGATTGTAAAGTATCGGTGCTGAAAAAATCTGTTAGACTAAGCAAGCCGCGTCCACACTTCTCACAATGTGGGTCTTCTTTTACTTCTTCCAGACAACTTTCAGATTTCAGATTATGATAAACAATATCAATAACATCACTTTTGATATGTTCTGTCCCAAATTTATTCTTTGAGGTAATTCCTCGGAGTGTATTAAATTTTTCTTCAGAGTTGTGTGTATCATTCTCATCACCAAAATATTCCACTTCCTGTTTAATTGGTCTCCCACGTTTATGGGTAGTCATTATCAAGTTTCAGAAAAAGATAAACTTGAAATAGTTTACTCTTTTGTGACGGGGACAAGGTGAAATTGTTTTCAACGATATCTCCGACTGAGATTCAGTTTGTAATAATTAGTGTCTGTATAATTTTCCTACTATTCTAAATAATTAAACTGATGTAAAGTAAAACCAATATTATAACCATGACTGACATGGAATATCAAAGTTGAACGTTTGTTTTTGTTTCGTGTTTTTTTGACAGTTGACAAGTTGAGTCATATCAGCGCTGCTAACTAAATCTTAGTGTGAAACCATGGAAATGCTTCTAAGACTAAATATTCAAAAAATTGAAGTCCACCAGATACTCGTTAGGACAACAAGAGAATTGTTCCGAATTCTTGGGGTTCTTGTTGAATACTCTTCGTGAGCAAAACAATAGCAAAATCAATACTCCTGACCGCTCCGGACTGAATGATTCCGTACTGCCCATCTCGTCTTGTGTTTGTAAATCTTTTGCTGGAAAAATCCTCACTTGTTTACTTTGTGGTAAATGTTCAAGAAGTACCGAAAACTTATGTGAATTTCTGGAACTTCATCTAGCTTTTCCTGATATGACTAATAACCAGTCCGTGCAAAGCTTATTGTTAAATCATCTGAAAATGGAATTTTTAACAGGTAATAATCGACTGTATTGTCAAACATGCGCCAAACTAACTGACTGTTATAAGGAAACAAGTATAGTGAGGCACCAGTCAATCTAATAATAACACTGATGATTTTCAAACAAGACTCAACCTCTAACGGAAGCAAGAAACTCTTTGGAAGGTTCGAAATAGATGAACATTTCAATCCAGCAGACCACTATTATAATATTCATGCAGTCATTGTTCACTGTGGTTCTGGCGTTGAATTTGGTCATTATTACTCCTTGGTCAAAGACGAAACGGACTGGTTTAAGTTTGACGATAGTCGTATCACGAAGTGTTCTGGCGATGCGTTGAATTTATTGGAGCCTCTGGAGACACCCTACATTTTGTTTTATAAGAGAGAGGATATTGTTAGATCAATATCTTCAGATGATGTGGTGCTGCAGGTTTTTCCGGGTTTTCCTGCAGCTGAAAAAGCAAATGCGCCACTGGAATCAATGAAGTCGCCCCGGAGCGACAAATAATTTTTATTGTTGTTTTTATTTTATTCTTATCGTTGTTTTAATAAAAATTTCCGAAAAATTGTGAAAACTATTTTGTATTATTCAGTGGTAGTAATATATGAGACACGAGCTGTTACTATTGAACAAATCTTATTTCTTCTCTCAGTATCGTATGTGCAGTAGAGCCGCAGTGAAATTATTCGAGTTTCAGACACACTACTGTTTGGTTGGTTGTTTTTTATGTTGATTAGTCAATGCATTTTCAGGATGAAATTGCAAAAAAAAGTCTGCACAAGGAAAAAAACAAAATCATATTTCATCGGAGCAACGCACTGTGCCAAAAGGCAATGAATACATTAGACAAATTGAACGAGATGTGTTTTATTTTCCACATCCACCATTCTCTCTACATCTAGCTTCCAGTGACTATACTGGTTTGTCAATAAAGTTTGTATTGAACAAGTTGTGGATGAAAAGTATGGCAAAACTTTAGAAATAATATCCTTTTAATTTATTGGATGAAATTTCCAAAATCTGTCACACCTTTATTGAAGTTATATGGGTTATTCTTTTTCAACAATGTTCAATTTCACTCTTAGAAAGGAAATGATTTTTATCCATTATATTAGTGTGCAATTTTAAATTATTTTTCCCCATGAAATATTTTGAACAGAATTTACACTAAAATGGTTTTTTGTCGGTATTACAGCAGATTTACAGCAGAATATACGCTGAAACGGTTTTTTGCCAGTACGAATGTTTTCATGTCTATTCAAATGGCCATATTGACTGAATGATTTAGAGCAGATTTCACACTGAAATGGTTTTTTCGCCAGTATGAATTTTTTCGTGCAGTTTCAAGCTACATTTTGTAGTGAATGATTCAGAGCAGACTTCACACTGAATTTTTTTCGGCAGTATGAATAGTTTCATGCAATTTCAAGTGACACCTTTTGACGAATGATTTCAGGCAGATTTTACAGTAAAATGGTCTTCTACTAGTATGAATTTCTCCATGACTTGTCAAATGATCATTTTGAAAGAATGATTCAGAACACTGAAATGGCTTTGAGTCAATATGCTTTTTTGAAATACTACTTTCAATAGATGACAGTGAGCGTTCCTCAGTATGATTGTTATTTTCAAGCAATTTTGCATCGCTTCTTTCGTTCACATTTTTTGAGCAACTTTTGTTTTATTCATGAACTCTATATTTTCTCCAAAAGTCGAATAGTTTTTAGAATTGAATTCAACAATATATGTGGCGTCGATGTCGATGCCGATGTTGGTCGGTAGCCAAGCCGTTCGGCGTGGATGCTTTGTTCACTCACTCGAATTGACTGCCGTGTTGGTCGGTGGTTCAAGCCCTAGTCTGAACGATCGATCTTCACTTGCTACCGTCCAACCCGTGTTAGGAATCACACGTTAAAAGGTAAGACTTCGTTAATCCTTAGCTCGCACAAGTTTCGACTTTTGAGGGTTGTTGTTCGTAGGGGTGCGACAGCTGGTTAACGGAAAACCAGATTTTAAACAGATTTTTTTTTAAACAGATGAGATATTTTAACCTCCTTTTCGGTCACAATGACTGTTTCTTCCTGGGTTTCAGGAAGAAAGGTTCATTTTGTAAAGAAATGCCCAGTCTGCCTTTGAAAGTAATGTGCACTTTGTTGGTCTGTTATTTCAATTATTCTGTGGCAGTCTTTCACTAATTCTGAAAGAATCTAGTAAAGACAGAATATTGAAAAAATTACGTAATTATAAACATTGACTCCGGCCATTAAAAAAAGGTGACGAGATTCACGTCCTGGCATTTACGTCACTCATTTATGTAGCGTCAGATACGTCACGCTATTTAACGTGATCATTTTGGGATTTGATTTATCACATGATGCTGTGACGCAGAGGCCAAGACGTTGTGCGATCCGCAAGTATAAATCGGAAAAAGTGTAAAAGTGAGATAACCCAGTCCATATATACATGTCTATGGTTGGAACGCCAAGGATCAGAAATAAGTTCTGTTGCATTTGGCTTCATGCGCCTAAAAGCAAGCAAAGGCAAAAAATATTGAGAGAGAGAGATAGACAAGTCCTGTTCCATGGTTATGTTTACAAAAATTCAAAGTTTTTTTTATTTGTAGAAATGAGTTTTTAAAATAGTTCCACAGTTATGAGTTGTACTAGTAATTTAAGCCAATCACCAGAATACCGCAGTTTTCGTAGTAGTGTACCGTTAAAAGTTATAATTGTGGACAAAGACAACACAAAGGTAAAAAAATGATTCTTTGTTTTTATGATTAAGAACCCGTCGAACAGTATTGTATTTCATATTTGTTTCGTAAATATCTTCCGATGTACCCATTGAATACTTCATAGAACTGTGTATTTTGATGGGTCCCAATTAAAACCTATTTGGAATCGAGGAAGCCCTTTCATTTTTCATTTTAGGAATGGAAACTCTACGATTGTGGCCCCAAAACAGTGCGTTGCCCTCTGTTTTGTCTGCCCCCTGCTTCGGGAACGGCTGATATTTTTTTCAAGCAAGCACTTGCTCTATCTGCGAAAGGTATAAGGGTGATATCTGCCGAACCTCCTGCTTATTGGAACATACGGGACTTCTGTGAGGGATTCAGGAAGTTGCTGGATCATTTAGGGTTGGACAGGATCCATATATTTGGTCCTTCTCTAGGTGAGTTACTGCTTTTAGCTATTTATCATAACCTAGTATGGTCCAAACACTTTGAAACATCATGAGAAAATAGGTTCTGGAGTTCGCTATTGAATTTGGCATCGTCTTCCTCTGAGCTATAAAAATTGTTTATATTTTTTCTCAAAGTTCAATCGCCTAAAAAACTTTCTTGACATTCAGCATTTGAAAACATTGTACTTTTGCACTTGTACAATCACAACTATCCTATGGTATAATAGGTTTGGAAGAGTGAATGATTGTTATTTTAGGAATCTAAATGTCATACAGAAATAGATACAGAAAATTATATTTAATAGAAAAAAACTCTTCCAACTGAGGCCTTATTTAAAGAAGCAAGTGTATGTGACATTTGACAACTTTTTTGTATGAGCATACTGAGTAATGTTAAAAAAGGAAACATCAAAATAGAACCAATCATTCACTCCTACAATACTCTTTAAATGCGCCACGATGTGACAAAACTATAGGACAAAGAAACGCAACGTATCTGGGACCACGCTTATACCAAATATTACCAGGAAGAAATAAAAAATATCAACAGTTCTTCTATGTACATACAAATAGAAACATTTTATTGTTAAAATGCCTAAACAATGTATGAAAACACAAAAATATATGAACAGCTTGTCAAATGTAGGAAGAGCTTTCTAAATTCCGTTATGGTCCAGCCCATTAGATGTGCGTTCATTAGAAGACGATGGGAGTGAGTGAGAGATAATTATCAAGTCTTTTTCTAGTTTTGACAAGCTGTATTAAAAATATAATTGAATTTTTGCAAACTTTAATAGGGCCTCTCGATAAGAAAATCTTTAGTTGACGTCAGTACAGTTTGCTACGCATGTCAGGTAGTTAGGAAGATGATTATACATCTTGATACCATTATAAAATACATCATTTTTAGTTAAAGTAAAGTTACGTATGGGAAGACTCAAATTTAGGGTCTGACGGGTGGTATAGACAATTGAGGAAAGTTCTGTTTTATGTTTATGCATCCAACAAACTGTTTCTAAAATAAATAGAGTATACAGTGATAAAATTTTGTTTTGTATTGTGGAAAAACAGTTCTTGGCTTTTGCATCACGATTATGCACCGGCTCACTCATTACGTGTTCGTAATCATGCCACAGTCACCATATTGACCAGACTTGGCCCCCCTGCGACTTTTTCTTTTGAGGATTGTAGAAAACGTCAGCACAAGTGTATTATATCTCAGGGGGACTACTTTGAGATGGACAAAATAGAAATTTATGAATGAATAAATATTTTTTGAGAACATTGAAATTCATCTTATTTTGATCAGGCCTCCTATTTTCAATTTAGATTATAAGGAACCAACTAATGATTTATACAGACAAAAAGTATATCAGACATATCAATGAACTTTGCATCTTTGTTTGTCTGGCAAAAAACAAATTGAAACATTCAAATTTGATTTTCGAAATAATTGGTGATCAACTTTACTATTCAAAAAAGGCATTCAAAAAATCCAAGGGTTTTGAATATTAGATCAAATATTGGTAAAATGTCGATTTATTGTAATGGTTTCAAATTATATAATCATTTACCAAATTCTTTGAGGAATGTCAGCAAAATAAAAAAATATCTTCTATTATAAAACATCATATTGTTATATTTTTTTTGTATATTTCATACATGTTCATTTGAGCGAATTCGTTAATCGTTTTTTTTTCTATATTGCCCTTTTTTCCCCTAGTATAAACATTGTACGTGTCTTGGAAACGATTTATTTATCACAGTATCCTTATTCCTTGGAATACCTTACCAAGTAATCTGAAAACGATGCGATGGTCAAGAATATTTATAACATTTATTATTATTATTATTACGTAGAATATTTTCATTGTGAAGAACCTTGTAATTTGTTAAAAACATGCAACGAATGATCAGTTATTTTTAAAATGCATATGTAGATAAAAGCTTGGTATCTTTTATAAGTCATATTTCTCAGTTCTATTAACTGCTTTTGTAGATAAATACAATTAATTTTTGACGATAAAGATAATAATTACAGCATAGAAATAGTTATCAAGGAAAGAAAATATCGTGCTCATTATTGGAAAAATAAATTGAAGTCGATCCAAGCTAAGGGGTTGAAATGGTTTTTCAGAAGTTCCATTGGAACTAGAACTACCATCTAAAAGAGTATTTAGGTAATGAAAAGATCGATAAGTTTTATGTGCACCAGTTTTTTCACACAACCTAAAACTTTTCCACAAAAATCTGAATTCTTTTAAATCAAAATATTCAATTTTACATTATATTTTGATTTCGAACCTAAAAAAAAAGCCTTATGTTCAACCAAAAACATGCTGCATGTACTGACAACAGTTTTTTCAATATTGTCATTCTTTTTTTTAATCAAAACTACTTTCAAAAGGAAAAAAATATTATTATTAGAGTGGAGTAGACCAACTCACAGTACATAAAAAAAAATGCAATGAAAATGAAAGGATCTGCCGTAAAAATCCAGTGGAGAGAAATTAGTAGAAGACTAACTGAGTTATCTGAGCTGAACAAAGTATATAAAAACGGTTTATATCAGAGGGAATATCAAGAACTTAAAACGATATATCAGGCTAAATTGTCTCCATACTGCCATTGAAACGTTCCTCTGATGAAATTCCATCTAATAGAACATTCTGCCACCGATGATAATGGTACGTCTCAAACCAAAGTAATGCAGATCCTCTAAATCCGTAAACTTCTAGCTTGCGAAGAAGTAGTAATCTCACATTAAAGTGTGTTATTTGAATAAATTTCAATATTACTATTTTTTTGCTGTTCCAACAGGCTTCATCGCTAATCTAATAGCTGCGACTCATTTCTTACCCACCTAGCATATAGTGTTTCTTTTTCAGGGGGTTATCTAGCTCAGAAGTTTGCCGAATACACTTCAAATTGTCCCAGAGTATCCTCTTTGATATTATGCAATACATTTGTCGACACTTCCATATTCAACAGTCACGAGTCTGCCTCAATTTTCTGGATTCTTCCATCTCTGGTGCTGAAGAGGATGCTCATGGGGAATTTCGGTTCGGAGAAGGTTGATCTCCAAATGGTGGATGCTATAGATTTTATGGTCGAAAGGGTGAGTGTCGATTCTGTCGAAAGAAATTGCATTTGGAGTACTGAAATTATTCGTTGGCATTCTTTTTATTTTTCATTTCAATGTCTTGAATATTTATTGTTGCGCTTCAATTTACTTTCCATTTACATTTCTATTTTTTTTTTTCGATTATGTTCTTTATTATTGTTATCAATGTTATTATTATTATTAGTCAAATTCTCAAACTTGCTCCATTTAAAACCAGTTTCCTTACAAAGAAATGTCTTATATGAATATGTTTGGTATGTCTGTGATATTCCGCGTTACTGGATTACATTCCATATCCAAAAATTCTTCATACAGCTGTTTCAACCAAATTAGTTTACGGGAAGCTTCATTTGCAGCTACTATCTCAGCTTCCGTTGAGGAAATAGCTACTGAGGTTTGTCGTTGACTGAGCCAAGATGTCACACCGCCAGCATACATACAAATAACACCTGTTGTTGAACGTCCTGTTGTTTCATCTCCGCCATGGTCAGTATCACTTAAACTTCTCAGGCCATCCACATTGGTTGCTTTATACGTTATACCGTAATCTGTTGTTCCTTTGAGGTATCGAAGTATTCGTTTCAGTTGGGTACAATGGGGAATGTTCCTCCTGACGAAAATCAAGTAGTTTTCATAAAAGAGCTCTGAAACAACGCATTTTAAACTTATCATTTCAACCTTTTTCTTTAAAAAAATATTTAAATACTTAAAAATGAGGAATGAAATAATGCGCTCAACATTTAAAGGGATTCGTTTCTATTTCACCATTTGGCAACATCGGTTATAGCTAATAAAGGACAATGCATCTGTTACCTGTTTGAGACAAACAAAGATGGCATATTTCAGAGGCGTGCTGTTCTGTTTACTTATATTCCGAGTTCAGAGACATTCTGTGACATGACATTTTGTGCACTTAACCTATCTTCCTCTATATAAATAAATAACAAAACAACTGTTGTTTATGCGGCTTGTGGAGGTGGTATTGAACTATAATTTATATTTTGCCTTAATTGTTGATTTATAAAGATAATTTTCCTTTCTTAAAGTAGACTAGCTACGTATAAATTATTTGAACTCGATATAGGCGCTGTTGCCAATATGTGAATTAGAAACAAATCCCTTTAAAAATTAAAACCCAACATTTGAAACAACAATTTGAATACTTTTCTAAGTGAATTTGAAAAACTCATGAATCAAACTCAACTTTATTTTGTTCAAACTTGCTGTAACAACCCAAAATGAGGAACATTCCCCATTATAATTGCTGGGATCTTCTAACGACCTGGAAACAACACTGTCTGGTCTTGTACCTGTCATTAGATACATAACATCACCAACCGCCTCTCTGTATGGAAAAGTTTTCTCAACAGATGAAAGATACTGCCTTACACTGACGATGGCCAAGCAGCTCGAAACCGGTCTGCAAGTGTGTTACAATAATTAAAATAATTTCAGAGAAGAGTGCTGCATGGACACCTGTCGGATATAATCCAACGCCCTTCGTGGTATTAGCCAGGGGAATAGTTGTTTTCTGATAGGTGTCGGTCCATTAATCTACACTGTAGTTAATTTGAAATTGGTCTGAACAAATTGTTTTTTTAGATAATTTGATTTACAGCCAGCCTTCAAGTATATCTACTCAGTTTGTGAAAAAAATATTATTACTGTTGATCATGAATTCACAGCCCTGTAAGTGGGTGAATCCTGTTGCGTAATGAAGCATTCATTATTATTGTTATTATATTTTTGTGAAAATTAATAGAGCATACTCCTGAAACCATGAAAAACTACTGGGATGTAAAATTGTGGCAATAATTGATATGAAGTAAACAAGAAGTTATCTAAAACAACTCAAGCTCATAAGGTCAAACGTACACAAGTTGAAATGCAAAACATGCTTATCAATCATGTGTTGTGATTATAACCAACTCACTAAAGAGATATTGAGACGAACAAAAGAGGATGTTTTGCAGCGTAGTTTATAAATGTAACTATAAAAACTTGGCTAATCAAAATGTCAATAAAAACAGCAAATGAGATACACAAGATAATTGAGATTGTATTGGGTTGAAAATTATGAAAAAGTTAATGAAGAACTGCGGACTGTGTGTGAGAGATATCATCGAAATTTTATATTCGTTTGAAAGATAGATAGATAGACATTTACTTCATTGTCCAAGAAAATACAATCTTATTGATAAAGCTTGTTTAAAAATCTGGTATATACGAGTATAGCACTTCAAAGAATAAAAGAAAAGAAACAATTCAAAGGCACAAATACCCAGAAACACAATTTGAGCAGAACTTAGTTCACATATCTAATAGATAAAATATAACAATATAAAATAAAATTTACAAAGTTTGTAGACAAAATAGTTTGTTTAAAAAAATCCCTTTCAAAAAATGTAAATGTTACAGATTATATATTTTGTTTATTTGTTTATCATTCAGTATATATTTTTTATTCCATTTGCTTAGCTATGAATGAGTGTTGGAAATGCAATGAGGGCAGTGCAAAGGTGTAATTACAATAAGCCTGAGTTACTTCTAAACGTTATATTGAACATATCAATAATTTATATATATATTATGATGAACTTGTATCTGACAGTCATTCATATACATACAAAAATGTCAAAATAATAACTAAAAATAAATTATTGATGTACAATACAGGGTGTGTTGCATTTTCAATTACCAACAATGAGATATGTTTATAAAAAAGTTGTAGTTGTTGATTGTCAAAAAAGGTCAATAGACGTCAAAAAGTATAATTTGGTATTTTCTTGAAAAATAAAGTTTCTAAGGAAATTACATGGTAACAAAGGATCTAAAAATGAAGTAGACAACTACAGACCGTAAGCAAAAATAATTGATTATAGCTACTATATGAGATTGAGTAAATTCACTGAACATCACAAACTTATTCCTGCACTGCTTTAGGCAGAAAAAAATCAACATCTGCGATAAATGAACTCTGTGATCACATATATATGAACCTAAATGAGAAGCAATTCCCAGTCTGCTTATATTTTGATCTTACCGGAGATTTCGACACCATTAATCATGAATTACTTCTTCAAAAACATTACCGAATGGGGATTAGTGGGGTAGCCAATGACTGGGTTGCCTCATATCTAAAAAACAGGATGCAAGTAGTAGTTATTGATTCGATAAAATCAGAACCTGCCCTACTTACAATGGGAGTCCCACAAGGATCAACACTGGCCCCGCTATTTTTCATAATCTTTATGAGTGATATAGTACTTGCATCTTTGTTACCAAATAAAACTATAACATATGTAGATGATACAAGCCAAATAGTAGCAAAAAACAACCTTTTACCTCAAAAAATGAATAGCTTATGTTTTGTAATGAGATAGTTGCGGGGAACTGTTTCATTGCAGGTACTCAAACTGACGTATTTTGGACTCATACAGTCTGTAATGTCTTATGGGCTGACCTTTTGGGGAAATCCCGCCCATATGACAAAAAAGGATAATAAGATGTATGGCAGGCACTATCAACATTGCCTTCACTGTATGTCTTCATCATAACAATGATTATCAAGAAATATGAATCAAGCTACATTAAAATCAACATGATACATTAACATTACACTTGGAATGGTAATGAATTGCGATTACCCTACTCTCGACTGGCTCTTGGTCAGGGATCCTCAAGTTATCAGGGTATCATCTGCTATAATAGAGCACTTTAGCTATTTGGAAACATATGTAGTTTCACTGAATTCCAAAGTGCTTTACTTGACTACCTTACAAAAGATGCATTTTATTCTACTGAAGAATTTGTACAACTCTAGGTATTATTGTATAATTACTTTACAGTTTTAACAAATTTAAGCTAATCACCGTTCTTGCATCTTATTCATATGTCTACTTAACTGCTAACATGGAATACCATACCATGGAACACCATAAATTATGGAATACTGATATGGGGTGCTTCCTCACATGCAAGTGAAGTATTCATTATCCAAAAAAAGATGAGAGATTTAGAAAAAGTTGATTCCAGAACCCATGCTAAACCAATCTTCATAAAATGGGTCATACTTACATTACCTTCCATGTATATTCTAGAAGCAGTTTTGTTTGTACATAAAAATAAATATAATAGTGGCTCCAGCATTCACAATTATGATACAAAACACAAAGTTATCATCAGGCTACCGAAGATGCGTTATCAAAATACAGTCAAACAAACGGAGTTTCTTCCCATAAAAATATATAACACTTTGCCTAGTGAGTGGAAAGACCTTCATATCAAAGAATAAAAATTTCACTTGTCACCCAAGGCTTCTATGAGATTGATGAGGGATTCAATTGTCGGTGTACCTAATATATGTACCTATATGTGTGTATATATGTGTATTTATAGTGTGAGTCACAACTATTGTGAGATTTTTTTATGTACTCTATGTATATTTTTTATATTTTCAGTATGACGTACCTAAACAAACTTTGTTATTGCAGATATTTTCTAATGTAACAGAAATTGTAATTTGAGCTCAATAAAATTTCTTTCTTTCTTAACATGTATATAGACATTGTAATTATAGATAAGCGCAGTCGCTTTATGTTCTATTTTGACTAGTCTGATAAAATTTTATATCTGTATGTGCTACATGTATGAAATTTTTAATGATGAATACATTTCTATTCTACTCACACTAGCAATGTATATTATTTTATAGTGTACAGTTATACCTGACTAAGTAGCGATAGCTAAAATGTGTAATTTTGTTTTTTCAATTATTTTAACCAAGCTTTTTCAATGAGATATGACTTCTCAGACAATAAAGCATATTTTGGCTTTGACTGATTACAAGTTCTGAAATGTCATATTGTAATCAGGTATCACGATTGAATGAAGAATTACTCGCAAACATGTGATTGAAGAAGGATTAAAGAGATTCCAAAGGCTCTCCTGAAGTAAAGAGAGATTTCTTTAACTGATCAGCCGTGATCAGACTCCCTCTCTTCTATTGTCTAATGATGCGGTTTAGTGATTACAAGCTATAGCCTAAAAAGCTCTATCAGAATAGTCATACAACGTGATAGACTTATCCACATATTCATTGTCAGAATTTCCTTTCAGCTGGAAAGTATCCCACAGACTGATCTTGCAAGCAGACTCACACTAAACTGCCACAGAGGGTACGTTCAAGCTCACAAACTTGTCGCTCTTCCAGTCACCATAATAGACGTTTTTGACGAATGCGCTCTCTCTGGAAATGTGCGGGAGGAGCTTTGCAAGTGTTACCCCAATGCCAAACTTGCCCACCTCAAATCGGGAGGGAATTTTCCTTATCTCAGTCGATACGGAGAGGTCAACTTACATTTGCAGGTACGAACAATGATTTTGCCGATTAGTGGCTGTATACAGTTTGGTAAATAGATCTTAACGTATGCGTCATCAATCCGTGCATCCAAAATAAGTCGACAAAGTAATGGAAATTTCAAATAATTTCGGATTTTGAGTCAGCTAGGAGTCGCACGTTTGAAAGTAAGACCTCTTTAATCCTTGGCTCGCACACATTTCGGCTTTTGAGTGGTGTCGTTCGGGAAGGCGGCAGCTAGTTATCGGAAAACGGATTTTGAACAGAATTTTTTTGAAACCAGAACAAAAAGGTGGTCACTCCAAGACTGCAGGTCTCGGTCATCTCCTAAAGATGCTAACTTGGTTAGCAAAACGTGTGTCGAGAGACAGTATCTTTGTTCTGGTGGGGGAAGTTTTTTCACTGATATAATGATAAGATAATAATAATAATATTCATTCAAACCCTTTGTAGAACCTAATTTGATTATTTGAATTTTAATCGTCCAATGGTATAACCCATTCTGTATGTAAGAAAATCTCATCTTACAGGAGAAAATTGTTGAGAAAAAAACATCAAATTGAGAAAAAGATATGATTATTGAAATTCCCTTTTAAGATTTGTTTAAATTAGGACAATCGAATTTGAGTATATAGATGTATGCCCTGTTAAATTCAATTATTTGCAAGTAAAACTAGTTAGTGATTTGTTGACATATACTGCAAATTGGTCCCTAAGGAGGTAGGCTTTCAACCTTGGCTTGAGAACCGATATACTACTGAAATCTTTTATCGAGGTGTCCAATTTGTTGAATATTTTAGGTCCAAAGTACAGGCGACTTTTTTAATGTTGAGCAGTTCAATGGGGAACTACTGAAAGGTCTTGTGATCTAGTGGAATAGCCATGATTTTTCCTGTTTAATATAAACTTAGCGATATCATTGAAGACTTGTTCTCCGTGTTCTGTCGTTTGATCTTCACAAGGATTATTTCCACAACGTTTCGGCCAAGTCTCATTTGCCATCTTCTGGTGATTCTGGAGTTTAAAACTAGTCTAGTTCTAAACTACAGACATACTGTGTTAAATTATCCCTGATCAATCAAAATAGGTAACTATCGGATTATTTCATTAGGAGATAAGATTTGTTTATGTTGCCATTGAAATTACGTTTTACTAGAGTCAAATTTTTTCTACAAAAACTGTTTCTTCTCATATCAACACTCTGCAGTATAGTTTATGCAACAATTACAAATGAAAAATGCCATCAAACAGATTTAGCTATCTCTTCGATGTACTCAATGCAAGCTATGATCCAAACAAAAGTTCTATTCGTCTTTCACTATATGAAAACATTATTTTATCACACCAGGTATTGATGACGCATGTATAACGATCTGTTTTCCTAAGTGAGAGGTAATTCTTTGTTTTGTTTCTGAATAATTATTTTTTATAGATTCACCTTCGGCAATTCGATGACTCTCCATTTGCTGCATCTGAGAGACCTTTAATCAATAGGTCCTAATTCCTGGCGCAAGTGCCGCTAAATTGTGATAGCTTCTATATCCTTGAACTCTATAGTAGATTTTATACTATGTTAAATGTAAGTGACAAATACTAATTATTGTAAGTTGTTTTTCCACATATCCCATCAATCCTTAACCTTGACCATTTATACTATTTTAAATGTAAGTGATAAATACAAGTATTGTACGTTGTTTTCCACACATCCCATCAATCCTTATCCTTGACCATTTCACCATTGAAGAATTATTCATTAAAATGGGTTTAAAAAATCTACAACTTTTCTCAACATAATTTTATTGATGTTTCATGAGCATTTTCCTTTTTGTTTGCTATTCTCGATCCGAACTGCAGAGCTCTCTTCCTCAGTAGAGCGGCTTCTGTTAAACCAATGTGATGAGCTAAACTTCTGAGTAGTATTTTCTCTCCAAAGCCTTGAACAACCTTATCGGAAGGGTAAGACCTGCAAAATACGTTGGATAAGACATTATCTGTTGAGTAATTATTTTATAGTAGATTTGTCGATTGCCAAAATATTTATTATTATTGTACAACACAGAAAAGCTACTCATAAGTTTGTGAGTTATCACACTTTTCTTGTTTTCAAACGATGGATCAAAAACAATTTCGCGTTTTAATTTTACACTGCTTCTTGATGGGAAAAAGTACCGTTAAAGCAAAGCACTGGCTTGAAAAATGTTATAAGGACTCCACTCCGTCAGAAACAGCAATTAAATGTTAGTTTGCTGACTTCAAACGTGGTCATAGAGACACTGATGATGCAAACATAGTGGAAGTCTAAATGAGGCCAGAAAACATTAAAAAAAAACTACAAAATAGTTTTGAATGATCGAAAAGTGAAGTTGCATTGTAAAGATATCAAAATAACGTGTTAGCTTTATATTGCATAAGCATTTGACTTATGAGAAAGCTCTGTTAAAATTGGGTGCCGCGTGAACTCACTGTTGACCAAAAACAAGAACTTCTTGATGATTCTGAGCAGTGCTTGGCCATGTTTAAACATAACAAACCGGAATTGTATCGCCAACAGCATATGCAGGAATAACGTCAGTGAAGAATCTCGCTCTAACTCCAGTCGGATATAATCCAACGCTCTTCATGGTATTAGCCAGGGGAGTAGTTGTTTTATGATAGGTGTCAGTCCAATAACCTATAGTGTAGGGACACAGTATACTTATACTTTGGGTGATTTTTGGTTTGAATTTTCTACACGCAGACCCAGGAGTTGCGGAAACGACGAGTTCAAGACAGGCACGCAACCCTTCCATAGTTGTCGAATTTCATTGGTTTCACCCAACCTACTGAAAAATTTGTTTGTTTTCTGAATAAAGTGTATTCAAAGCCTGAGTTGATTTCTTATTTAAGGAAGGTAGAAATAAACTATCGAAAGCTTGACGAAAATACGGAGTCTTCTTTGACCTAGTACCAAGAATTTTGACTGCAATCCCACTAAAGCTTTTCCAGATACACTATAGGCTATATAGTTTTATTTTCTTCCACTGTACTTATCAGTCAGGTCAGGAGAAAAAACTTTCTTGAAATTATTTAGGGACTGTCGCAAACATTCATTTTGGAAATGTCTATACCTTTGTATACTACTTCTCGGGCAACTTTCCCAACAGATGTTGAATTATAACTCGGACATAATTGCAAAGATCCTTTCTTTGAAGGAACAACTCTGCAAGAGCTCTCTAGGAGGAATTCCGAGTCCCTGTGATAGCATGGTCTGCACTGATGAGGAACACTTTAAAAAGGTCCGCAGTTGGTTCCTTGTTCGAATCAGGCGAAGTCCCACTATTTGTCCTAGAGAGCTCTTGCAAAGTTGTTTTTCCAAAGTGAGAATCTTTACACTTATGTCTAAAGAGAATTGGATTCCAAAATGTTAACAGTCGTAAGGTATTTTTGATAGTAAAATTTACATTATATAAGAAGTTGTTGACTAATAGGACATGTTTATTTAGAATAGCTATTTTTAATCAACGCAGCAACTTTTCGGGGTTGATTAGACATCTACACTTGTATAGATTCCAATATCAATTGTACATGTTTCAATATTTGTCTAGTTATTAGCTAAAGAAGTAGTTGTTTTCTGTCTGAAAACATATAAAAAGGTATAGTCAAAATGCATTTAGGCTTGTCAGTGATTATAACGTCAATTTTTACTTGGGTAAAAGCTGAAAACAGCAAAACAATCTATTAATTATCATACGGTGTAAATAATTCATAACTTCTCCGAAAACTCTCACATACATTTATAGTTAGTACATACATACAAAAAAATTATCTTTGTATGATTGAACACTACTTGTTTAAATGAAAATATATTTTGTAACATCCGAATATGAACATCTGCCGATTCCATTAATTTTTAAAATCTACTTGAAACACAGTTCATCATTGTCCAAATGATCTGGGTTACTTGAATATTACACAAATGCAAAATTATCATTTGTAAAATTTTCTCAGGTGCCTAACATGGTTTTCATCAACTGTATTTTTTTTGAGCAGTTTATATGAATAGTTGGTATGTTGAGCAGTGTTTAGACGCTTTGGTTGAGATTGTAGTAGGGAGAAATGTCATTAGTGTCAAAAACGTAAATACGCATTGTAAAAACTGAAACTCCTGGACACTAACATCAAAGGGACCGACGCTAAGTGAGACATAAGTATACTGTTGTAGGTATACTGGCCTGAACGGACTGTTCATTTAAATAATTTGATTTACAGCCAGTACCAAGTATGCTCACTCTTTTTGTGAATTTTTGAACTAGTTTTACCTCTCCCAGCACTGAAGACTCAGAACGAATTCCACCAAGCTCTCATCCAAATAAGGCATCCTCAGTTGTCGTCCATGATCCGACACTACTCTGTCATCTCTCGCTAGATTTCTGTAGGGCAGACTCTGCCAGTCTTCTTTCAGGATCTCGTGTAGACCTAGCCACGACTGCTTCTTGAAGGCCGCACGGTGTTTCGTGTAACCGCCGAAGAGCTCGTCTGCTCCCATGCCTACTAACAAAACCTAGAATGGCACACTCAGAGAAATAACATCTAGGTTCAAAGTAATGCAAAAAAGCTTTATTGAAAGCCAGATTTTGATCATGTGGACTGCGAAATGTTGCTAACAAAAGTTTCAAAATATGATTTGAGAGGAACACCTTTAGAACTACTCCAGTCTCAAAGGACAGGAAGTATATAGCAATAGATATTATTTAGGGTGTTCAGCAAGGATTAATTTGTGGGCCATTTCTCTTAGTTTTTGCCTACAATCCGAAAACTTTTTTAAAAAAGTCTGTGCAGTCCATAAGAAATGTTATATGTTCCAATTGAAAAAAAATATTGCCTAAAATTTCATGTTAAGTTTGCATAGCTAACAAGAAATTAAGTGAATAAAGTGATATCCTCTACATTTGTGTTTTTGCAACTCAATCAGAAAAAAAAAATATTTCATTTTCTCTTTAACAGCTTCGCTTTGTTAAAGAGAAAATTAAGGCAACGAGAGGCGTTCTCAGTTAGCGCTTGGTATCGTTAACGGTCAACATAAAAATAACAGCTGTTTTAAAAGAAATTGTGTCCGACTACAATTATTAGCTCAATATTACTAAAAGGAGCATACTGTAAGATATCGCCAATCTTTTCAGAACCACAAATCCCTACCTAATGTGTCATTTTTACATTGACCACTGATACCAAACGCCAATCCAGAACACCTTGAAAAAACATATCATAAAAGCATATTAGGCTCCTTCAATACAAAAACATCGCCGACTATGGTTAGAGAGCCCAACCAACCAAGGTAGTAAATAAAAAAAGAAGAAGATGCATATTAACCTTTTTTTAGGTTGAATGTAGAGCTGTCATGACAAATATTCACTTTTGGGAACATGACCTTAATAAGAAGAAGAAATATATATTTTCTACTAATTAAGAGAACTGAATGAACCAACAAACGAAAATTATTTATTTGAAATTACCCTGCAGGGAGACTTTTCGCCACCCGTCATTCCTCTACCAGCAAACCACAAGGCGCACCCCAGACTGTCATCAAGAACGCTCTTCAGCGGATGTATCAAATCTGCTATATGAAACTGCCTTGCTTCATCCAGTTCCTTTCGAGGTATGTTTATTTCGAAAAATCTCCATTCCCTGAGAGGGCACAACCTCCTAAGCTCTTCGAGCGTTTGTAGACCAGTTTGTCTGTCAGGCGTTTGGTAGTTTTTGGTTTCGTCAAAGGCTACGTTGAACAGGTCTATCGGGCGGGATTTGTCAATGAATTGGTCTGCAAGAAGGGCTAAAATGGAGCAGTCTACACCTCCTGAGAATAAAACTCCTACCAGCGGGTGTTGGCAGATGAGTTTATCCTTGATGCAATCTTTGCAATAATTGGGAAGGTTGGAAATTCTTGTTTGTATTGATTTTTCCAGTAAAGTCTTCAGTTGAGTGACTTTATTCAACCAGTCTTTATTCTTGAGAAGCACAGAAAAATTATTCCCTGTTTTTACGTCCTCCAGTGTCTTGTAAAGAGAAATACACTGAGAAGTGGGTTCTTGAAACTGTAGTATTTTGGTGATATTTTCCCTGTTCTTGACCACTATTTTTTTATCTAAAAACGTTTCTAGTTCCTCCAATTTGCTCTGAAAGTTGGGGCTGTCGTACTGGAATGTGTCGATCGACAGTAAATCAGTTCTCAAGTTCCAGCAAAAGATTCCGATGCTTGGCAGTTCGATGAACGTGCAGTCATGGATTTTTCGACTGACGCTGCTCAAAACAATCAAATCACCCTTTTTACCAAGTAGCAAACTCTTTCTACCAAAAAGATCTCTACCAAAATATAGTTCCTCCTCGTTTTTGTCAAAATACACGAAAGCGTACGGGCCATGCAGTTTTACCAGTTCGTAAAAGACACTCTCTGTATTGTTGAACAATTCAAATAATGCTTCAGTATCACTTTCGGCACTTCTATAATCCTTCAAGCTTTCAAAGATGTCTCCATTGTAAATGAATACTGATCGATCATTTTGCAGGGGTTGTTTTGTACTGTGACATCCCTGTAGCCAAAGTACGCTAGCGGCAAATAGTAAATCATGGTTACTTTTTGTGGAGAAATGTTTTATGTCAAAGCTGTCTGGCCCTCTTCTGGCAATATTATTTCTCAACAAGTCAAACTGAAAAATAATTAATTATAACTTGAAATGGTATAAACAATGTAAATAGTTACTGTTTCATTTAAGTTGATATTGATTGTTGTTTTTTTGGAAAATATGCAGCAAATTCCACACATCACAACAAAATCATAACAAAATGAGAATTTATAGGTTAGCTAGGTTAGAAGTTTGCTGCTTCTTCTTAATATTATTTAAGTTGAAAGGGTTATATTTTTAGGAGTGATTAATTTAAGATAAGATTTACTTCAAATCAAATCAAATCAAAATATACTTTATTGTCTGAAGAACATAATTCTCATTGACAAAGTCGTTTACAAAATAAAAGAACAAAATAACACAACAATCACCTTTAGATATATATCGATATGATAAATAGTGAGGTAGAAAAAGTGATAATAATTATAATTGGACTACGATAGACGCACATCTGAGTCAAAGGAAATTTGATACATTATCCTCGTACTGGTCAACAAAATATGAAATATGAAATATAAAATACAAAATATGAAATATAAGTACATGAAAATAATAAAAATGATCACAATTTTATATACATATATACACATACATACATATACACATATACATACATACACATACACACACATATACATATATAACTCTAAAACACTTAACAACAACATGTGCAATTATACAATGCATGTACATAAAATATTAAAATTGTCACAATAAAAATTTGCTTTGTACGAATATTAACAACAAAGAGGTGTAAATATAAAATGAAGTTCATATAAATATAAATAAAATATAAGTATCACTGAAACAAATTAAATAATAATGTATAACGAAGTCGAATTTCACGCATTAAAAGTTCATACAGTAGAATTCATCTAATGAGTAGAAAGCCTTCGTCAATAGAAGTTTTTTTACGGTACTTTTGAATTGTTTTTTGCTATCTAAAATTTTTATCTCATTTGGTAGGTGATTGAATAATTTTTTACCATTATAAAATATGGAATTTTTTATTTGTGTCGATGTTGGAATTGGTAAGGTTATATTTAGTGCTTGTCTTGTGTTGTATTGAGACAATTCATGAGGTTTGTTTTTAAATTTGCTATGCATGAGACATACTGATTCTAAGATAAAAATACAAGGTAATGTTAAGATTTTATGTTTTATAAAGAGTGGCTTGCAAGAATCCCGGAATTTAGCTTTGCACATATACCTTACTGCTCGTTTTTGCAAAACAAAAATCATATTGAAGACATATCGACTACATGATCCCCAAAAACAGATTCCATATCTCAAATGTGAATCGATTAAAGCATAATACACACTTTTTGCCATATCTATACCAAGTTCCCATGAAATGGTTCTTACAGCGAAACATCCTGATGCCAATTTTCTTCTGAGTTTTTCAATGTGACTTTCGAATTTCAATTTATCATCTATATATAAACCCAGGAATTTTGTTTCCGACATATAACTTATCACCTGATTTCCTATATGAAGTTCTTGAAGATTACATTTGAAAGTTAGGATGTTAGTTTTTGATATATTGAAAGACAACCTATTAGCATCACACCAATCTTTAACTTTTCTAATATCATTCTCAATCATTTGATGCAATTGTGTGCCATTTTTATCATGCCAAAGTATTGTGGTGTCATCTGCAAATTGAGTGAACTCTCCGGAAATATCAATTGAGGCTAGATCATTTATATAGACTAAGAAAAGGGTGGGTCCCAGAACTGATCCTTGAGGTACCCCCCATTTAATTTCTAATTTGTGTGATAAGTTGCCTTGAAGAAATACGCTTTGACTCCGTCCGGATAAATAAGACTCAAACCACTGGATTGCTACATCTCTAAACCCATATTTCTCTAATTTTTGCAACAGAATTTTGTGATTAACACAGTCGAAAGCCTTTGTCAGATCACAGAAAACTGCTGCTGCAACTTCCCTATCATTCAGATTCAGGTAAACGTTTTGAAGAAGGTTGAAAATTGCATCATTTGTTCCTTTCCCTCTTTGAAATCCGAATTGTGTAGAAATAATAGTGTTATGCTTATTCAGAAAGGCCATTATTCTTTTTTTCACGAGTTTCTCTATTATTTTTGAAAGTGTGGGTAACATTGAAATTGGTCTGAAATTTGCGGGATTATCAGTATCACCCCCCTTATGTATTGGAATTACTATTGCGTTTTTTAAACATGATGGAAAAACTCCTGTTGCAAATGAAACATTTACTGATTCAACTAGTACCATAATAGCCGAGTCGGGAAGATGTGAAAATATTTTTATAGATAAGTCATCCCACCCAGATGCATTTTTATTTTTAATTTCATTAAAGATTTGTTTCATCTCTACTGTATCCGTAGGCGTGAAAAAGAAAGATTCAGAAACAGAGATGTGATTTAAATAAATCAGTGGATCCTTTGAGGAAATAATCTGTTTAGAAACAGTTTCTGCAACTGAGCAATAATATTCATTGATATCGTTGCATTCTAAATTTGTTTTCACAGGAGCAGAGTTGTTTCTACCTCTGAAGTCATTGACAATTTTCCAGCTCTCTTTTTGCCTGTGACTTGCATTTTCTACTCTGTTCCTATAGTATACCTTCTTAGCCATTTTCAAGGTTTTTCTATAAATGGACCTATACCTGTTATAAAAAGAAGTGAAGATTTCATTTTCATTGGCAAATTTTCTAATCATATGTAGGGATCGTAGATTTTTCGCTGAAATTTTGATACCCTTTGTCAACCAGGGTTTTTTAGCTTTTTTCTTGATTAGCTTAAGAGGAAAGCTTATATTAAATACATCAGAAAGAATTGAATGAAATTTGGATAAAGGATCCTTACATATCATTGCTTGATCCCAGTTGAGCATATTACAATTCTTCTTAAATCCATCAAAGTTTTTCTTGCTAAATATCCTACCCATATATTTTTTTCTACTACTTTTTTCAAATGTCTGAGGTAAATAAAACATTACTGCTTCATGATCCGATAGACCTGCATTGATGACGTCGCATTTGATACCCTTCATGTTAGAACAAACATAGTCAATTATAGAACTAGAATATTTTGAGTGACGTGTTGGCAATTCAACATGCATCTCTAAATTGAAGCTGATTAATAAATTTTCTAACGATTTTGTTGACATTGAGGCTTTGTCTTTAAAATTTATATTGAAATCTCCAGTGAGAATTACAGTCGCATTATAAGGAATCTGTGATAGCAAGACTTCCAATCTTTCTAAAAAACGATTTTCACTGGATAATGGGGAACGATATAGACAAATAATAAATAATTTATGATTTTCACTATATATACAAGAGAATTCGAACTCCTTCTCAGCCAACATACAATCAAAGTTTTTAATCTCAGTGAAATAATTATTTTTAATAAAATCCATGTTGATGAGGATCAATGTGCCCCCATGCTGGCTGTTCTGCCTCGAATATTTTGCAATAGTAATGTAATTTGGTACGTGCAGAGGCTCTTCCATCTCCAGCCAGTGTTCTGTTAGCAAAACAATATTAGGGAACTTATGGTCATCTAAGAATATATAGAGTTCATCTACTTTATTTCTTATTGACTGAATGTTCAAGAGCATCAGAGATGTACCGTTTTTACAATTTTTATATCTAAAAAAGAGTCCTCTTCTACTTGATCAGCAGAACAGGATTCTGAGTTTACTACTGAGTCATCATAAGCTGAGCTTGTATCTATACTCACGACTGTATTGTCATGTTCATCTTCGCCTATCTCAGTCCTACATATTGTTTTTAAAACAACATTACTATATTTTGACGTATTTAAATGGTTCTTAAGATTATGAAAAATCTTTAATTTACTTCCCTGTTGTTTTCTGTCGACAAAGAGTACAATAGAAACATTTCTATTAAGTCGAGAGAAACGGCTTATAGCGGTTCTCAATTTATCATTTATAATGTGATCTATTGGATCATTACATTCTGAAAGTAGTACAATATTTGTCGTTTTGCTTATGGGTAAGATATTTTTCAATGCTAAATTTAAGGTTTTACAGTTACTGATGTTCTTAGTGCTGAACATCACTATAACATAGTCATTTTGACCGTAACTTACGGTGTTATCAAAAATATCCCTTGTCAAAGTCGATAATTCCGTCTCCAACTTGATGATTTCAAAAACACTATAATAAGGATTGTCCATAAATTTCTTCAATACTTCGGAAAACCCTGATGCGTATTCATCACCTAGGATCAGAATCTTTGAATTTGATTTTCCTGGCATTGTTACTGACTGTCTCTCGCCAATTTTTAAACATCTACTGTTTTCCATAATTTCCTTTTCATATTTTCTCGTGCCTTCCTGCTGCTCCAATTTTTCGATGTCACTATCAATATTTGTTTCATGCAGAACTGGTTGCTCCAAGAGTCCTTCTTTCGTGCGTTTTTTTATTTTTTTATTGTTTCTGTTGATTGGCCTCTTACGTACTTTTCCATTTTTGTTACGTTTGCTTGTAGTTATTTTGTAGCATCTTCTCCTCTTTCCAATTTCTCTTCGTTTTTTTTGTTCAGCCATTACATGTTCCCCTACAAAATCCTCAATATCTACGCCACTGGAAATAGTTGAGTTAGTCATTGTGGATTGATGATTCACTTGACAAACATATGTTTGTGTTTCAATTGTTTTTACTAATGTCACTTTTTCAGACAGATCTTTTTTTAAATCCTTTATTTGTCTCTCCATCTCTAGGATAAGTTTTTTCTGGGCTTCTAAAAGTGTATTCATTTCTGTTTCTGATTCTAAGGCTTGTTCGATAATAATTTGTTTTTCATTATTCAATTTTGCTTCATTGCTGCATAGATATTCCACTAGAGATAAATGACGTTAATGATGTGAGGAGAAGGGCAAATATTACAATAAACTGAACAAATTTTTCCATATCATCTATGTAAATTAATATTTATATTGATGAAGCAATCTATTTAATTTTTGTTTGAAGGTGGTTGACAATGGTGGTGTATTTCTTCAGTTCGTACTTTCATTGTCTAATATAATTTAAATTGACTTGAAAACCTTGAAAAAAACAAACAAATGAAAAATTAATAAGATTAACCAAAAATAATAATTTTATTAAAAGAAAAACTGAAATTACAAAGAAATAACATAACAAGCAACAACCAAACAAATGAAAATTGAAATAATAATAAAAACTGAAAAATAAAAATTAAAAATAATCATTAACAAAAAAATTTAAAAAAAAAATAAAAGATTTCAAACCAACTTATGTCACGACGTTTCGATTGTTAGTATCCACAATCGTCTTTGTAGTTTCAGTTTTTCGTTTAATAAAATTGTTATTTTTGTTAATCTTATTAATTTTTTAATTGTTTATTTTTTTCAGAGTTTTGAATCAATTTGTAGTATATTAGACAATGGAAGTCCGAACTGAAGAAATCTATTTCATGTTGGCTAATTACTGTTTTCTCATGCAGAAATCTTCACAATAATTTTTTACAAAAATGCTCTCCTGTGAAGAAATTGCTTTCATACAGATCTGTAAACGAATATCACAATAAATAAATCAAATAAGGCATTTTTAAATAATTGCTACTATGATTCATGTCATTAATTTAATGTTTTGCCCATGTTTGTCATCCATAAAACCCGGATACTGCGTCCCACGTTTTTCAGATCAGTCTGCAGCAAACATCTACCAAAATGATGTCTTTGAATACAACGGCTTAAAAAATGAGAAAGGCGCGTTTATTTTTTCGGCTCCTTGGAATAAAGAAGAAGAAAAACTGGTGACGTTTCACTTTCTTTGACACTTTGACAGTGACGTGCCTATGTGGAGTTTGATATGTGTACAGCAGAAAAATGATACTCAGCTAACATATTAAGCCCCAGTAGTTAAGTTTATGACTCCTGTTTCGCTGCGCCTAAAGGTATGATGAAAGAACTCGTCAAGAATCTAATCTAACCGAATAATTCTTTACTAGAAGACCAACTATCCTACATACTTTTCAACTTGATTATCACTGAAAATGGCTACATACGAAGAGTATATCCAGCAAAACGAAGACAGAGACGGGATACGGTTCACATGGAACGTCTGGCCGTCCAGCAGAATAGAAGCCACCCGTTTGGTGGTGCCCTTGGCCTGTCTTTACCAACCCCTGAAAGAACGTCCCGATCTTCCACCAATTCAGTACGATCCAGTGCTGTGCACTAGAAACAATTGTCGTGCAATACTGAACCCACTCTGCCAAGTAGATTATCGTGCCAAGCTTTGGGTGTGCAACTTCTGCTTTCAGCGGAACCCGGTAAGTTTTCAACTGTAATCAGTGACAATTCAAGATATAATATATACTTTTTTCTCTAAGTGAAGCATTTGAATGCGTTTTCAATACTTAAAGCTGTTGTATAGACACAGGATGTGACAACATTTTTCCCAAAACATATTTTGTAGCTCATAATATCAAATGTTTTGATTATTTTGTCATTTCTTGATTGGGACTGAGTTTTTAATAAACTTATTACGTGAAATATCTCTTATTCAATTAGTACAAAAACACAGTAACTTGAAATAACCTCTAATAGCACCCAACATCAAAATAAATAACATGGCTATTATCGTTTTATAGTTTCCCCCTCAATATGCCGCCATTTCCGAGCAACACCAACCAGCTGAGCTCATGCCAATGTTTTCCACCATAGAGTACACTATTACAAGAGCACAGTGTTTACCCCCGATATATCTCTATGTTGTCGACACTTGCATGGATGAGGAAGAATTGGGTTCACTCAAGGACTCCTTGCAAATGTCTTTGAGCTTGTTGCCCCCGAATGCTTTGATAGGATTGATTACCTTCGGGAAGATGGTCCAAGTGCACGAACTAGGTAATAATGTGACTTCTGGGATTCTTCAGAAGCCCATTTTGATCATCTAATTACAGGTACCGAGGGTTGCAGCAAATCCTACGTTTTCCGAGGGACGAAAGACCTCACAGCTAAGCAAGTTCAAGAGATGTTGGGAGTGGGCAGAGCCGCAGTAAGTGCTCAACCTGCTCCTCAACAACCAGGACAACCCATGAGGCCTGGAGCACTCCAGCAAGCTCCTACGCCACCAGGAAGCAGGTGAGATTCAATTATGCTTTTCATCGGTACTATGTTTATATATTTTCGTAACTCTCTAATTTGACTTCAAATGTCTCCTAAAATCCTTTTAGGTTCCTTCAACCCATCTCGAAATGCGACATGAACCTCACTGATCTTATTGGAGAGTTGCAAAGAGACCCATGGCCTGTCCACCAAGGCAAACGTGCCCTCAGATCGACTGGGACAGCTTTATCGATAGCCATTGGCTTGTTGGAATGCACATACGCCAATACTGGTGCCAGGGTCATGCTATTCGTCGGAGGACCTTGCTCTCAAGGCCCTGGTCAAGTCTTGAATGATGATCTGAAGCAACCTATCAGGTGAGAAGTGAAATTGATTATATGATAAGGGTGGGACCTAGTATAAAACCTTGAGAAACACCATACCTGTGGCTCTCTTTATTGAAATAAGTAGAAGTGGTGAAGCCATAGTGGTGAGTTATGATTGATTTCAGATCTCACCACGACATCCAAAAAGACAACGCCAAATACATGAAGAAAGCAATCAAGCACTATGATAATTTAGCGATGAGGGCAGCAACGAATGGCCATTGCGTCGACATATATTCATGCGCTTTGGATCAGACAGGATTGATGGAGATGAAACAGTGTTGCAATTCAACAGGGTAAGTATATGCTGTTTTTTTTTATTTTGCTAGTAATAGGCCTTTCATTAATGCTTGTCTCATTGTTGCTGTGCTCTTCTCTTCTTCTCATTGTCGTTCTTCTTCTCATTGTAGTTCTTCTTCTCATTGTCGTTCTTCTTCTCATTGTCGTTCTTCTCACTGTCGTTATTCTTCTCACTATCGTTCTTCTTCTCACTGTCGTTCTTCTTCTCATTATTCTTTTCTAGTAGAGGATCTAATATAGAGAAACTAGCCATCCATAAAATTGATTTCTTAGGTAGCACTGTAATGGATATTTTTAAATGTATTATTTTTCAGGGGACATATGGTCATGGGCGACTCGTTTAATTCTTCCCTGTTCAAGCAAACGTTCCAGCGTATATTTTCGAAAGATCAGAAAAACGAGCTGAAGATGGCATTTAATGGTACTCTGGAGGTCAAGTGTTCCAGGGAGTTGAAAAGTGAGCTAGTTTTGCTGATAATTTACTTCTACAGATTCATTATTTCAGAACTTTTTTGTTTGTTGTGTAAATTTTATAAACTCAAAAATAACAAAATTGATGAAATAAGAACTGGGGCTCGCAGAACAAAGATTGGATTTTTGTTTTCAGTTCAAGGCGGTATTGGATCTTGTGTTTCGTTGAATGTAAAGAATCCTTTGGTTTCCGACACTGAAATAGGAATGGGTAACACGGTCCAGTGGAAAATGTGTACGGTAACTCCAAGTACTACCATGGCCTTGTTCTTCGAGGTCGTCAACCAACATTCCGCTCCCATACCTCAAGGGGGAAGGGGCTGCATACAGTTCATCACGCAATATCAGGTATGTACAGGGTTTTCTGTAAAAAAACTGATGATTATAATGATATTGTAGTATCACGAAATATCTAAGATACAAAATGTCGTCTTGGCAAAAGTTGTTGAAAGAGAATGCCATTTTTGGGGCTAGATCGGCTACACTGTCTCTTTTCTAGCATGCTAGTGGTCAGAAGAGGATCCGAGTAACGACAGTTGCTAGAAACTGGGCCGATGCTTCTGCTAATATACATCATGTCAGTGCTGGATTCGATCAGGAGGCAGCCGCAGTGATAATGGCGAGGATGGCAGTTTACAGAGCGGAATCAGACGATAGCCCTGATGTTTTGAGATGGGTCGATAGGATGTTGATACGTCTGGTGAGTTTCCATTTAAATTGCCAAAAGAGTGGGTATTTATGTTGAAAGATTCACAAACGTAACTGACAAAACTGACAGCGACAATTTCCATAATGTTTTACTTTTCAGTGCCAGAAATTCGGCGAATATAACAAGGACGACCCGAACTCGTTCCGCTTGGGCGAAAACTTCAGCCTCTACCCGCAGTTCATGTACCATTTGAGAAGGTCACAGTTCCTGCAGGTGTTCAACAATTCTCCCGACGAAACGTCCTTCTACAGGCACATGCTTATGCGTGAAGACCTCACGCAGTCGCTGATCATGATCCAGCCGATACTCTACAGCTACAGTTTCAATGGACCACCGGAACCTGTGCTTTTGGATACGAGTTCCATCCAGCCCGATAAAATTCTGCTCATGGACACTTTCTTCCAGATTCTGATATTCCATGGCGAGGTGAGTTTTTAGTTTAAAAGGGTAACACAAAATGGGACCTTGGGGTATACTTTAAATCTTTTTTCACAGCATAAGGTTCAAAGTTTCGGAAAATTAATAGTATTTGAACTGCATCATCCTGTTCATGTCGGGATTTTTTTGATTATCCAAGACATTTTGAAGGTAGAGTGGGATAAAGAGGGGCACGCAAACTTAACACATGTAGAAAGAGGTTGTTACTTTGACATTTTTCGTGTTCTTTCAGACAATAGCCCAATGGCGTAACCTCAAATATCAGGACATGCCTGAATACGAGAACTTTAGGCAGCTGCTGCAAGCTCCAGTGGACGATGCCCAGGAAATTCTTCAAACCAGGTTTCCTATGCCGCGTTACATCGATACGGAACAAGGAGGATCACAGGCTAGATTCTTGCTCTCGAAAGTCAACCCGAGTCAGACTCACAACAATATGTACGCCTACGGAGGGGTGAGTAGAATTTGTTTTTTCTGCATTTGTCGTTTCTGAGGTATTTGGAAACTGCACAAGATATCTAATGGGAAAACTCTGAAAAAGGAGATGGAAGATCACAAAAGTATAAAGGGATTTATCAGTAAAGAAGATAGTAAGAGGGGAAAGAGTAAAAAGAATGGGGAGTGTGGAATGGGGAGAAGAGAAGTTGATGAAAGGAGAAAGGCAAGAGAAAATGAGGGGTGAGAGAAAAGATGAAAATTTTTGAGAATGATGGAGGGAGCGAAAGAGAAAATGTTCAACAGCAGTAATATGGCGTGAATGGACAGAAAAAGAAAGGAAGAGAGAGGAATTACAGTTTATTACACAACACAACAAAAAAATATTTTTTGAATGTTTCCTACACTAAATTAGTCAATTTCTACTAATTTTGGGGAGATAAAAACAAAAATAACAATGAAAAATTTTTATTAGCTCTGGTTTTTGAGATACACAGTACTTAATATTAAAGTGTAGTTATACTATACGTGAAAAGTGAAAGTACATAAAACAATATTGTTATGTTTCTTTTAGAATATTTTAAGTACAAAATTAATAAAAAAAAACATTATTCTTAGTGTTTTGACAAATAAAAGAAGTTTGTACCACCAAATTTCAATTAAGTCCATCCGATTCATTGTAAGATCGCTGTCGTTTAGCTTGTCTTTTATAAAACACTTCTGGAGCATCCCTACACACAGACCAGCAGTAGTCTGCAAGCATTGCTTCATTCCAACGGCCCTGATATCTCTGTTCCATTAAGGCAATGTCTTTATGGAATCTTTCTCCATGTTCGTCACTCACAGCTCCACAGTTTTGTGGGAAGAAATTAAGATGAGAGTGAAGAAAATGAATTTTTAAGGACATGTTGCATCCAAGTTGGTGGTAAGCTTGAAGAAGCTCTTTAACCAATGCTGTGAAGTTATCATCTCTTTTGTTACCTAAAAACCCATGTACAACCCCCTTAAAGGCTTCCCAGGCTCTTTTTTCATTTCCTGTTGAAATCATGTCAAAAGCAGGATCATTTACGATTTCACGGATTTGAGGCCCAATAAAGATGCCTTCCTTGACTTTAGCATCACTCAACCTGGGAAACTTTGCTCTCAAGTACTTAAAAGCTTGTCCTTCCTGGTCCATGGCCTTCACAAAGTTTTTCATTAGTCCCAACTTAATATGTAATGGGGGAAGGAGAACATCCTTAGGATCTACAAGAGGCTCGTAAACTACATTTTTCTCATTAGGGTTTAGGTCTCGTGTAGGCCAGTTCATTTTTTTATAGTGAGATTTTCTATCCCGACTGTCCCACAGACACAAAAAACAACAGTACTTGGTGAACCCTAATTGCATTCCTAGGAGTATAGCAATGACTTTCAGATCACCACAGATGTGCCACTTGTGTTGTTCATATTTGATTGATTGGAGAAGTGTTTTCATATTTATATACGTTTCCTTCATGTGAACTGCATGACCTATAGGAATAGAGGGTAGCTGATTTCCATTATGCAGAAGTACAGCTTTTAAGCTTAGTTTTGAAGAGTCTATAAACAGTCTCCATTCAGATGGGATGTGATCCAAATTCAAGCAGTCCATCAAACCATTAACATCAGAACAAACTACGAGGTTTTCTTTTTTCTCAAAAAAAGGAAGCAAATCTTTTTGACGCTGTCTGTACTGAGATATTTTCACATCATGTTTTAGAAGATTCCACTGTTGTAGTCTTGACCCTAACAGCTCAGCCTTTTCCTTAGACAAGCGAAGATCTCTTATAAGGTCACTCAACTCTGCTTGACTAATTCTGTGCGGATCACTAGACCTATCGCTTACCTCAAAATCAGGCTCATAGGATGTAGAAGGATGGGTTGCTCCTTCTAAACAGTCTTCATCACCTTCCTCTAAAATTTCATAGTTTTGGGGTGGAGAAGGGACTGGCAAATTGTCTGAGTGTGGTACAGGCCGAAGAGCAGATGGGAGATTAGGGTATTTAACCGTTCCTCTTTTCTTCATAGATAAACCTTGCTTAATGGCAGGAGTTAAGCAGAAATAACAGTCGTCTGTATGATTGGTAGGCTCACGCCAAACCATAGGTACTGCAAAAGCCATTGCCCGGTTATTATTTTTCAGCCACTCTCGCAATATGACGGAACAAGAATTACAACATATATGAGGAGCCCATGATTTATCTTGGTCCCCAACTTTCACACCAAAATAATGTTCATAGGCTGTCTTAACGATAGGTGTCATTTTACGTTTCTGAGCCTTAAATGTTATTTCACCACATATATAGCAAAAGCTATCGACAGAATTCACACACTTTCGAGGCATTTCAGATCAGCACTTAAATTAATTTAAAAATCAACTTCACACGATAATTTCAATAGCAACCACGTGCGTACAATTGACAAACTCACATAGGTTATGTTTACTACTTAAGAACAGCTGATGAGAGGGGTGTTATGTAAACAAACATGTGTACCAACTGTTGGTGATGAAATATTTCATTTGTTGAAAACTCAATATACATATATATAATATAATGATACTATATCTTGAAAACAAGAGCTAATATATAATTTTTATGGTCACTTTCGGTTTTAACACGTGGAAATACATTAAAATCATCTAATTTCAACCCCGAAACAAAAACTTTGTTGTGTTGTGTTATCAGCAAAGAATCTTAAATGTTTTTTACTCACCTGATGTTTTTATTTTTTCATATGTGTTGCGGATAGGCCATTATGGGAGGTTCCAGTGGGGTAATTTTGTTATTATTGATTATTAGGGAGCTTTGTAGAAAATATAACGAGGGGATAAGGTTTGGCTGGGATTCTATATTTATAACTTTCTCTGCCACGTTTACTAACCTGATAACAACCTAATCTATCAACTGTTTTGATTCTGGTTTGCAGACTTGGGAGGGTGTGGAGTAGAACTATTGGGCTAGTTGGATTTTTTTACTTGATTCTATTTCCTTTCAATTGCAATTCAAGGAGCTTTGTGCACGTTTCTTAAAAAAATACTTCAGTTTGAGTAATTTTTGAGAAAAATGGTTCACTCAGTTGACATCCACGATAAAAAAATGTTACTTACACAAATACCTATGAAAACTTGGCACAATTCACCTTAAAGAAGCTGTTGAATCAGTTTTGTCGATTTCGGGAGTAAATTTTTGAATTTTCTCATCATATAGTTGAATCTCATATTAAATGTTCACTGATGCCTAAAAATTTGATGTAATCAACGAATTTTATTCAGAGGGGCATCAAATTCTGCAAGGTGGTGGTTTTGTATGAAGATATTTTTAAATTATTTGTTAATAAATTATAACCCAACCAAATTTTAATTTTTTCAATATCTCCACCAAGTTAGAAGTTTACTCCTTGAATATGATTAGAGTATCATCTGCAAAGTAGTGAATTCCACCCTAACTTTCAATATTCAAAAGGTCGTTAATGAATGTATAGAATATTAGTGGACCTAATATCATGCCCTGTGTCACTATGTCAGACAACTAACTTTCTTTCAATTTATTTCTATTGTACATTATCAAATGCTTTAGCAGGGTCAAGAAATATGCAAATGGTTTCTGTATCAATCTGAAACCTTTTAAAAGCAACATTCTTCCGCCTCGTAAGACTATCAATGAATGTTTTAACCCTCATACTTTTTTTTCGCTAGGACGGAGGTGCTCCAGTTCTCACTGATGATGTATCGTTACAAGTATTCATGGATCACCTGAAAAAACTGGCAGTGTCCTCTACGGCTTAGTTGACCACGACGGTTCGAATACTGCAAAGACATAACACAAACCTAATGGAGGGGATCGATCAGAAACGTCTCCTGTATAAACAAACGGTTGGGATGTTTTAACAGAGAGTCAGTAAATTCTTGTCATTTGTGGAACACAAAATTTTCAAAAAAACATTTCAACACTTTCCGCTTTTAACTGGCAAACCCTTCAAAAGTTATTTTGTTCCATTAATTTGTCTCCGATTAAGCAGTATGTCGATTCTGTTGAAATATCTCTGACTGAAATGGAGATGTTTTACTGTAAGGTATCAAATCAAAACTATTTTGTGTTGTTTTTCAAATGTATTTATTTTTAATTCACAAATACATGATATTACTCAACTGTGGTTTTTCTACATTCTCTTTCAATTTGTGATCACTTAGATGGGTTGGCAGAAGAAAGCCAGTGCCATCTTTTCAACTGTTATGAACCATTTGAACCAAGTAAATCCTCTAATAAAACGAAATTTTTAGATTTGTCTATCTCGAAATTATTTCCAATTCGATGACAGTTTTATTCAAGCAACAAACGACTAAAAATGGGAAACCTGTCGAGTTCTATGTTGGCAGAAATTTTCATGGATAATCTAGAGAATGAAATCCACAATAATTTTCTTGTACTGGTACTAATGTGCAGATGACATCTTAGTCTGTTTTACTGGTATAGCTAGGCAAGTTTGTCGGGCATGTCAGTTCACCAATCAACAAAATTCTCCACTGAAATGGAGCTGAATAATTAAATAAATTATCTTGACATCCCTATCTGTATAAAATAGCATCGTTCCATAGTATGGTCCATAGACTATTGAAAATTTCACTGTTGGGAAGTAATTTTCAGAGAGAACAGAGTTTCTTTGAACAAATTGTTGTCAATAACGGTTACAAGGTAGATATTATCGATGCCATTTCTCCTAAAAACTAAGAAAGCAAGCCATGGATAAGGAGTAGGTATATAAGTTGACTTGTGCTTCTTGCCCAAAACTTTATATTGGCCAAACGGGGAAACCATTTTCTCAAAGAACTCAAGAGCATAAAAGTAGTTACTTGAATGGAAAGACCAATTCCACATTTGCAAACCATCTTCTAGTAGAAGTACACGAGTTCAATCATGACTATGACGAGCTTCATTTAGAAGAGACAAGTTTGAAACTCAAATCTTTCAGAATACTCAGAAATAAATAGATTCAAGAGCTAGTCTTCTATAACAAAAAAGTCCAATTTACAGCTAAAGAATGAAACAAAGATAATAAATGGCCAAGTATATCTTTATAATTATAATTCAAATTTACTGATATCAGAGTTTCCTAATAACCTGTTTTGGGTTTACAGTCATCTGAAAAATATAACACAATTGTAATGGAGAATTTTATATAGGTGTAAAAAGGTCAAACTTTAGTTCACCCCGATAAGTTACATAGTAAAATCAAAGTATTTTTCGTAAAAAATCATGTTTTTATCAGTAATTTGTATTTAGTAATTGTGCTTATCAGAAAAAAAGGGGCTACAACCTGTCTTCGTCTTCAGGTCGATAAAAACCACCGTTATTCTCTTCACTTAACAATTTTCTCGTTCAATACTAATATCAACAAAAAAAAAACAATTCATAAGAATAAATAAATACAATAAATTAATGTACAACAAATTATATAACTCAAACGTAGAGATTGTGTACTTGAATTACATATTAAAATTATATATCTAGCAAAAATCCTGAATCTAAATAAAACTGATGAAGTTTTAGAATCTTTCAAATCTCTCAGTCAATTGAAATAAAAATAATATACAAGCGAACGTGAAAATAAATCCAAAAGATCTTTGAAAAGACCTTAAATGTAATGATAGTTTGTAGCAGAAAGCAATTCAAGATTTTACCGGATGTTTTCAATTGATCCAACGTTATGTACTATCATCGTAGATGTTTTGTCTAAGATGATAGTGCATCACGTGCAAATTGCAGTTCAATTTATGGGTTTTTCCACAAGGAGGCCAGCCTACCAAAAAAAAAGAAGAAGAATATTAAGTTTGTTACCCTGTCATGAAAGAGTCAGTGTTACCACCAGTATTTCTCTAAGAAACTGACAACGAAACGTACTCAAATTTCCTTCAACAAATATTCTTGCAGTACTGATTTCGGTACTTTTAAGATGTTTTGACACTATATAACGTTTTCATTTCAAGTCATTAAAAAGTGATATTCCAAAAACACTAGTAAAATATTTGGAACCTCTATCTCTAAAAATTTAACAAAGATTATATAAAATACATTCAATGGGGACTGTTCTTCCTGACGAAAATCAAGTAGTTTTCATAAAAGGGCTCTAAAACAACGCATTTTAAACTTATCACTTCAACATTTTCTTTAAAATTATTCAACTACTTAAAAAAGGAATGAAATAATGCATTTAACATTTAAAGGGATTCGTTTCTATTTCACCATTTGGCAACATCGGTTATAGCTAATAAAGGACAATGAATCTGTTACCTGTATGAGACAAACAAAGATGACATGTTTCAGGGGCGTGCTGTTCTGTTTACTTATGTTCCGAGTTCCGAGACATTCTGTGACATATGACATTTTGTGCACCTAACCTATCTTCCTCTATATAAATAAATAACAATACAACTGTTGTTTATGTGGCTTGTGGAGGTGGTATTGAACTATAATTTATATTTTGCCTTAATTATTGATTTATAAAGATAATTTTCCTTTTATAAAGTAGAATATCTAGGTACGTATAAATTATTTCAACTTGATATAGGCGCTGTTGCCAATATGTGAATTAGAAACAAATCCCTTTAAAAATTAAAACCCAAATATGAAACGTCAATTTGAATACTTTTCGAAGTGAATTTGAAAAACTCATGAATTAAACTCAACTTTATTTTGCTCAAACTTGCATTTGCTGTAATAACCCAAATTGAGGAACATTCCCCATTCAAACAGTGTTTGAACAAAATGCAATAATGACAATTTCCAAAATGATTTCGTGAAGATGCATCTGTAAATCTGTACATCTAATTGTCAATTATTAAAATTATCACTTTTTCCTAATATACATTTTATATATATACAACATATATACTAACTGGTAAATCGCAAATGCATACCCATGTTCAACGAAAATTGTAGAACCCTGATTCGTATGAGAAATATATTTTGGAATAGCAATAGCGAAGGCACTTTCCTGTCTGACTTATTTTAATAATCCTCTTCATCGTAGTCGTAACCATAGCCAAAATTTTGGCCGTCATCTTCCTCGAAGTTTTGCCTGTGTTGCCTTAGCAAATCAAGGACATTGGCGGGCTCCTCTGTAGGTTGATCTTCGTCTTCGAAATATTCGTCCAATTCTTCTTCAGATGCTGAAGTAGAAAAAAATGTTGGAGATTTTCAAGAATTTTCGGTATTGAATTTAAATATTAAATTAAATGATGTTAAAAAACGGTTCGACCCCAAATCCGATTACAAATGTAGTCAATGAGATCTTGAAAAAATAACTTCAGTTGTCATGTAAAATGATAGGCATAAGATAATCCCTCAAATAATTTGTGCAGATGAAAATCCTCAATAATTTTTTCAGACAATCCCATAAGGGGTTCACATGAAAATCCCGCAATAAATTCAGATGAAAACCCCACACATTATATACACGTGAAAATCATTAAACATAATCACATGAAAACCCTGTGAATATTAGTTATGCGGAAGCAAATCCCATTGCAGATCCAGATTAAAGATCATTATTACAAAATTATTGAATAAAGTTATTCAAACACTCACTAGCATTGGCCTGTTCATCCTTCTTGAGTATCTCGCTTTCATGTTCTTTCTTCAACATCTTATTTCCAACCTCGTTCTTCACTTCCATTTTGGGGGAATCCTGGAAGAAAGGTAGGCCGACATCTTTCAACTTGTTCTTGTTACCTCTGCTGGTAGTTTTTTCCAAACTAGTGGGCAGCAAAGAGAGCCTACGACTGGAAACACGACAAAATAAAAATAATTGAAAGAAACATACATATTGAAGAGAACCATTGAAAGATCAAAAATTATTATCTGAAAAAAAAACTCGTTTTTCTTCTCACTGCGGTTGTGTTTACATTCCTGCGGTTGGCACATAATTATTAAGATAATAATTTTATTGCACCACTGAGAGAAATGTCTAATTCAAATTATTTTAACAAAAGGTTTGTTTGCTGAAATTTAATTGTGGAGAGGATGGTAAAATTTCAAGCCTGAACAGAAGGCTTTCTTGTCAAATGAAGATTAGTGATGGTGGCATAAATTGAAGTTGGTGAGGTATCTTCTGTGACTTTGAAGTTACCTGTGGTATTCCCCAGGGTTCAGTGCCGGGCCCTATCCTGTTCTTGATGTACGTGAATGATCTATCAACCATTAAATTCACTTTGTTTGCAGATGATAATACAATAGACTTACCGTTTTGTAGATTCAGATGTAACGGCTGTCGTTTGGTCTTCGACTGTAACCGTTTCATCATTAGCAGCAACAGGAGCAACCTTCAAACTTTTTAGAACGTCGTAGTTGATCTTCGACGAGATCTTTTTCTCTTGAATGATCTTCTCGATCGCCTCACCGGCGGAACTCGCTGGACAGCCCGTTTTCTTCTTCGTCGTACGTTTCCGTTTCTTCTCCGGTTTGCCTTCCTCTCGTTCTTTCTCCAGCTTTTCCGCTTTCACTGAAAAAAAACACACGTACACACCTGCCACAAATCGGTACAATCGAAACGAGAGAAAAAAGTTTGACTTTCTACAATCGACAGAAAAAAAAATTGTCTGGTATTTATTATTTCACTTTTTCACAATTGCATCAAGTTTTTTCTTTTTCTTTTGATTGTGTTGAAATGTGAGTGAACCTTTGTTGATAATACATCTTTTCACAGCCAGAGATAACTGTGTTGAAGCTTATTTTCCGGATATTTTGGCCGTGGTCTGCAAGTTTTTGTCCCTAACGTTTACAACTGCGGTAGACATTGTTGTAACATGTAAAAATTATTTGATACTTACTTCGAATCTGACATAGAACAATTTCAAAAGATAACTTTGGCATATTTGAATCATATTTTAATGTTGAAAAAATTTCAAATGATAACGATGATTAGATAAGAAATAACGACAGTAAAACTGAGAAATGGGTTCAATACTGAAAAGAGCTTGTAAGCATGGAAAAAAATCAGAACATGCATCAACTCATTTACAAGAACAAGTTTACGTAAACACTCCAGTTACATAAAAACTTCAGGACGTCAGGAACACCAAATTGAACAAACTCTTGCTAAATGATTATGACCCTTTGAATAACAATCATTAAGATAGAAAATCTTGAAGACAAATATGAGATGTGCAGAAAAAAATCTGAAAAAGATTTCACATCTCAAAATTTCGACTTTAAACAAAAAAAAAATCAGTTTAATGTAAAAACTTCGAATTCAAAGCCAAAATTATGACTTTAATCACCAAATTTTAAGTTCAAAGTCGAAATTTCGATTTTAAAGTTGAAATTTCGAGAATAAATTCTAAATGTTCCAGAATAAATTTGAAAATAAACTTGAAATTTCGAGTTTGCAGTCGAAAATTCGATTTAAAGTCGAAACTTCCAATTAGAACCAAAATTTCAAAAAATAATGTCAAAATTTCGAGAATAAATTCGAAATGTTCCAAAATACATTTGAAAATAATCATGAAATTTCGATTTTAAAGTCGAAATTTCGATTTTAGAGTAGAAATAAAAAAAAAAATCAAAAATTCGAGAATATAGACGAAATTTTGGGAATATGTCGAAATTTCGAGAACAAATTCGAAATATTCGAGTATAGATTTGAGATTAATATTGAAATTTCGAGTTTGAAGTTGAAATTTCAATTTCAAAGTTAAAATGTAGAGAAAAAGGTCGAAATTTCGAGAATAAAGTCGAAATTTTGGAAATAAAATCGAAATTTCGAGAACAAATTAGGAATTTTCGAGAACAGATTTGAGATCAATGTTGAAATATCGAGTTTGAAGTCAAAACTCCAATTTTAAAGATGAAATTTAGAGCAAAAGGTCGAAATTCCGAGAATAAAGTCGAAATTTTGGAAATAAAATTGAAATTTTGGAAATAAAATCGTAATTTTGGAAATTTGAGATTAATGTTGAAATATCGATTTGAAGTCACAATTCCAATTTGAAAGTTGAAATGTCGAGAAAAAGGTCGAAATTTCGAGAATACAGTCAAAATTTTGAGAATAATGTCGAAATTTCGAGAAAAAATTCGAAATTTTCGAGAATAGATTTGAGAATAATGTTGAAATATTGAGTTTGAAGTCGAAATTTCAATTTTAAAGTTGAAATGTCGAGAAAAAGGTCGAAATTTCGAGAATAAAGTCGAAATTTTGGGAATAAAATAGAAATTCTCGAAAACAAATTTGAGATTAATGTTGAAATATCGATTTGAAGTCACAATTCCAATTTTAAAGTTGAAATGTCGAGAAAAAGGTCGAAATTTCGAGAATACAGTCAAAATTTTGAGAATAATGTCGAAATTTCGAGAAAAAATTCGAAATTTTCGAGAATAGATTTGAGAATAATGTTGAAATATTGAGTTTGAAGTCGAAATTTCAATTTTAAAGTTGAAATGTCGAGAAAAAGGTCGAAATTTCGAGAATAAAGTCGAAATTTTGGGAATAAAATCGAAATTTCGAGAACAAATTCGGAATTTTCGAGAATAGATTTGAGATTAATGTTGAAATACTGAGTTTGAAGATGAAATTTTTATTCTAAAGTCGAAATGTCGAGAAAAAGGTCGAAATTTCGAGAATAAAGTCGAAATTTTGGGAATAAAATCGAAATTTCGAGAACAAATTCGAAATATTTGAGTATAGATTTGAAATTAACGTAGAAATTTTGATGACAAGAAAGTAGATTCCGATAGAAAATTGGTTTTTTATTGTTATTTAATATGAAACTTCATTTACTTATAGTTGAAATGCAATTTTTTATACTTTCATGTCAATTTGCTAAACAATTCGAAACCATTTTAGAAATTCTTTCTTAGTGGAATTTTGGAATTCTCCTGGCAAACTTAAACAAATTGAAGAAGATACCATTATTAACCTTAACCTGTCAGAGTGGGCAGTAAAAAAATTCTCAACTGAATAACTTACTTTTCTGTAGTTCCAAATAACCTCCATTTAAAGTGAACCAAGTCTTCTTTTTCCTCTCGTACTCTGCGTCCGACATGATGTAAGTATCGATTTCAGCATCATCGATATCTTCGAAGGACAAATCGATGGTCAATTCCTGAGGAGTCTGAACTGAGTTCCCCACATCTTCGAGAGAATTGACAAGCCCCATGCTGTTTATATCAGGACCTAAAACGACATTTGCTACTGTAGCTATATAATATTCAGAAAATTTTTAGTTGAGAGTTTCCTCATTGATTGAGTTAAATTCAGTTCTTTTGTTTTATCGGTTGGTAAGGGCCCGAAAAGTGAACTTTGTGGAACTTCCGATTCACCATTGAATTTTCATATTTCTAACAGACGAGTAGCATATAAAAAGTTCTTGTTGGTATAAAAATTAATTGAAAACGTCCTCAAGAAGTTATACCTGATACAATTATTATATTCACTAACTATTATGTTGTCTACTGTTAATTTTACTTACTGCGTTGCCAATTATATGTAAGTACAGCAAGCACCAAACGTGATGGCGATTGATTGCGCATGTATATACACTTCCAACTAAATTACTATTGGATTACGATAAACCCCTTGCTGGCCAGTGAAGTACCTATAATTAGTTTTGATCAGGTTAGCAAATGAAACATATGATTTCTTTGTATTTTCTTCTCATATTTCATTTAGTATTATAGGTAGTAGTACAGTTCATTAAAATGTTATTTAATGATATACTCTTGATGACTAGAAAACGGTTTGTGGGCATGAGAGCGGGCTTGCCATCACGTTTGGCGCTTGCTGTAGATGTCTTTCTCAAATGAGTATATTTAATGCTTCGATGTTTTGCCGCAAAACTTTACTATACATTTTTTTACAAAGAATACCGTTGTCGTTTGAAGCATTTTTCAATTCTCATAGAACTTTTACGAGTCAATGATATTGTCGAATGACTACATTCTAAATGCAAAGCGGCTTCAAAGTTACCAGAAGGCTGAACAAATTTCACTTACCCAGCTCTTTTACAACTTCATCCGGATCGTCAATAACTTCCGACTGCAGCAATTCATTCACAGTTCCTAGAGTTGATTCTTTTATAAATTTATCTGTATCATCGAGTTCTTCACTGAACGGTGACTCTGAAAAATTCTCTATTGTAAAATGTATTTGGAAACAAAATTCGTTCGTCACAGCGACATCAACTGAAATGTGAATCACCCTAAAAAAACTGATTGGCCGGTGATTACGACTCACCCTGCCACTTGTCATTGCCGAAAAAAGAAGAAGAGATTACAAACATAACCTAACTTCAAATTCCAATTTTTTATCTTAAATCAATCTTCAGAAAGTAAGATACTGCTTACATTCGACACAGTTATTCTATGCAAATCATTAGCTGACCAACGACAAAAACTAGTTCATCGTTATAAGCAATTTCACAATGTCAGGTGTAAATCATCCTGCCGAGGCCCCGGAGCACTGTCCGGGAACAGAAAGCGAAAATGCAGGCAAAGCCTCGGCCTGCGCAGGGTGTCCCAATCAGAGCATATGCGCGGAGGGACCCAAAGCCCCTGATCCTGGGATCAAGAAAGTGAAAGACCGACTATTGACTGTGAAGAATAAAATTTTGGTACTGTCCGGAAAGGGGGGCGTAGGGAAAAGCACGGTAACGGCTCTGCTGAGCAGAAAATTGGCTCACGACGACGAAGAGAGAAATGTGGCTGTATTGGATATCGACGTATGCGGACCTTCTCAGCCACGACTTTTGGGAGTGATTGGGGAGCAGGTGCATGAATCAGGTTAGCGAATCGAACTAAAAAAATATATTTATTGTGTTTGATGATGCACCAATACCAAGGGTAGAAAAGAAATTGAACAGTTATCCTGAGAAGTGATTTACTTTATTTGCTTTTTGAGGTATTAAGGTAAAAACACAATTGCAAAACGATTATTGCATTTCACACAAAATGAGTACTTATGATTCATTGTTATCCACATAAAAACAGAACTGAATGTAGGTGTACTTCTCAATTCAGGCAATCACTTAGTAATAGCGATAAATTAAACATCACTGAATGCCTTGAACTTTTTGATTGGTTTACTAGCAACTAGTATGAATAGCTATAAAACTCAAACAATGCACTTCAGCGTATTGAATGATCCACCTTCCAGAAACAAAAGTTCTGCTGTGAAGTTTCTGGGTATGTATGTAGATAAAAATAGGCTCTAGTAGAAATATCACAGTGACTTCTTAGTTAAGAAAATAACCTCTTTTATATTCCTGTTGAGAAGGTTATGCAACATGGTGTCAAAGACTGAACCTAACAGGCTATTTCTCATTCATTCAATCCAGAATTGGATATGCTTTGTCGATATGGTATCGTGCAGCATCAGCGTTCAGAATATTTGGTACACAATGTTAAGCAGCAAGAATTATGGATGGCCTTGGATATAGAGCTGAGCGCAGAGAAGCTTTCGTGAACGTCAATATATTGACTCTACCTTCTCCATACATATAACAATACCTAATACGTGTCTATAAACATAGATCTTTCTTTGTCATGCACTGTAATCTGCGTGGCTATGATATTAGACATACAGATCATATTTACATTGGTTTCCATCGTTTCAGTAAAATAAAAGCAGGTGTGACTGAAATGATTTGCCAAACTCCGTTTAAGATTTCAACCTGAATAAGTTCATATTGCAATTAATAAAGTGCTTGATAAGGAAATGTTTTCAATCTTGTAATGAATACTTTAATAATAATTTCAGTTACATTAAATTATGAATTTGTTTGTAAAGTTCATTTTAGCTTTTTTATTTTAGTAATTAGGTCAAGTGTCTTATTAGTTGTGTAAACAAATTTGTATGACACCAACAAATCTATCTAATGAAACATGCTGTTAATTTTAGAGCATCGGAATACCCGAGGAAACATTCGTACCCATCGGATGTCACATTCTTTCCAAAAAACAACGAAAACAAGCCATTTACCAGGTTTATCCCACTTCAAGAAACAATAATGAGTGTCACAGGTCACTGACATATTTGGTGAACCCATCAATGACGTTGCTTGTTTTTTGTAAAAGAAAGACTCGGACTTAGTTTAAAGAACATATAATAGTTTAAACAAATTCTTGAAAAATAATGAAGATAAAACGTCAGTGTGGGATAGATCAGGAGTATATAAGGTGACTTGTGGTTTTTGCCAAAGCTTTATATTGTCCAAACAGGGAGATTTTTTTCCAAAGAATAAAAGAACATCTTAATTGTTTCTTGAATGGAAAGACCAATTCTATATTTGAAAATCATCTTTTGGTAAAAGGGCAATGGTTCAACCACGACCAGTATGTATTCGATTTGAAAAAGGAAGGTTTGAAATTGAATCTTATGGAATGCTTAGAAATAATTGAATCTATTTTCCAATGTGGAAATTGGTAATACGAGGGTTGCCTTTTATATTTCGGGATTAGAGATTGATCATCGAAAATCACTTTATTGTTTTTCAAAATAATGCCCATGGAGATCTATATCCTTTTGCATGCTTTGAACCAATTGTCGAAGCACTTTTGCCACTCTGATTGAGGTGTCAAAAAACGTTGACCTCTCAGTTTGTTTTTCACGTGCGGGAATGAAAAAAAGTCATTAGGTGCCAAGTCAGGACTATACGGCGGATGACTCATCAAGTCGATGGTTTGGGTGCTCAAAAATGCAGTTGTTTGAGCCGATGTGTGAGAGCTTGCATTGCAAATGGTTGTGTACCACTCAGAATTGACTGTTCTGCGTTGTTCTAGTGGTACGGTTGCGACATGTCCAGTTTTTCCGAAAAAACAGGCAACCAATTTTGTTGGATTTGGCTCATCTTGAAACACCCATGCAGTCGACTATGTTTACTTTCGGGCTCATACGCGTACATCCACGAGTCATGACCTGTCACGACGTCATAGACGTGTTTCGAAGCACTGCGATCGTAATTTTTAAAAGCATTTTCTTCGACCAATTGACACGAGCCTTCTTTGAGCGATTGACAAATTATGTGGGATCCAACGCGAACACATTTTGTTGACACTCAAATGTTTATGCAATATTGAATGTATGTTGGTCCCACTAATGCCTAAGGTTGTCTCAATATCACGATAGGTCACATAACGATCTTGCAATATCAGTTGGCAATATCAGTTCACCAAATAAACTATTCAAAAGCATTTATTCACTAGGTCATCTTTACACCTTATTCCTTCTTCTTTAACAATTTTCACTTCAATAATCAACATAATCCAGCTACTCTTTTCTCAGGTTGCGGCTGGTCGACCATCTTCGTCGAAGACAACCTCTCGGTGATGTCGCTCGGCTTCCTCCTCGGCTCCGCCGACGACGCCGTCATCTGGCGCGGCCCTCGCAAGAACGGCATGATCTGCAGGTTCCTCTCCGACGTCGACTGGGGCCGCCTCGACTTTCTCTTAATCGACACGCCACCTGGTACCTCGGACGAGCACCTCTCCGTCGTGACGTACCTGTCCGAGGCGGGAGTCACGGGCGCCGTCGTCGTGACCACCCCCCAGGAGGTGGCGCTGCTCGACGTGCGCAAGGAGATCGATTTCTGCCGGAAGGTTGGCGTGCCGGTACTCGGCGTCGTGGAGAATATGGCAGAGTTCGTGTGCCCCTCGTGCGAGAAGTCTTCGGAGATATTTCCTGCGAGGACAGGAGGAGCTAGTAAGATGTGCGAGGAGTTGGGGGTGCCGTTCTTCGGGAGTCTGCCTCTCGACCCGAGGGTGACGAGGTGCTGCGACGAGGGAAGGAATTGCGTCGTGGAGTTGGCCGACTCCCCCGCCGTGCTTGGCGTGGGGAGGATCGCGGATAAGTTGGTGAAGGCCTGCCAGAAATGAACATTTCTTTGCAATAACACTTTTTGTTATATGTACTGTATGTTATAGAAGTTTCAATAAATATATTTTGGTCATCAAGTTTATTTATTTATAGTCATTTGCTTCCCTTAAAAATAAGTGATTCTATCAGAGTATTTCAATACCTCTTTGTTTTGCCAATGATACGACACTACGGCGATTCATTTAAAATAAACCTTTTCGCATACGTTTTTTTTAGTTCGGCACATCTTCAAGTTTCATTTGAATATATTGTGAATGAAAATGTAACGAGCTAGGATCCTTCGCAATTGAAGAGAGCGGATGTATCGCGACCATACTCATCGGAGGAGCGGTGAGTCCATTTTGTACACGTTTTTTCGTTTATTATGATGTGCGCTTCGTAGACTTATATATGAATGTAGTCCGTCTAGATAAGAATAATATCGTCCACGAAATTTGAAAAAGTTTATGGCATTTAAGATATCACTTCGTGCGAGACCTCCCGAATTCCGGTGTTCATTCTCATTATCGTCATCTGAAACCCGCAAAAGTTCTGACTGAAAGTTTTGATTCTACCAGTTTCAGTAGTTGTTCAATTGCTAGATATTTTCAGGTGCTCTTTTGACTATATCAAACCCAGAATAAAAATTTACGAATAAACAGAAAACAACTTGGTAACTGTTGGAGTTCAAGAGTTGCAGCATCGTTTGTGATTTTATTACATGCTGTATATTTTATGTCAATTTGAGTTTGTTAGTTACAAGTTTGTTTACACATATGATAAGACAATTGTTTTTGAGATAGTAAAAATAAAACGGTGAAAGTCCAAAAAATATCTCAGTTTTTCTATATAATTCTCCACACTCAACAGTAACTTTACCATTCATAAATTGAATAACTATTCATTGAACGTTTATGACTACTAATTCTAATGGTAATGGTCAAAGTTTTCCCTGAGTTTGTGGTTCAAATTATAAAATATAGAGGTAGCTCGACTTCCTCTCCGACTGCGACAGAGGACGGTTGTACCGATAACGAGCGCCCTCAAACATGACACGTGGATGTCGTGGTCGGAGTGGAGTCCAAAAGGTGTAAGCTGAAAATAAAGCGAATGAAAACACTTGAGGTGGCAGCATTGCCTCGAGTAAGACCGCTGCGCCCTCGGACGGAGCTTTTGTTCACTACGGACAGAAGACTGGGCAAATGTGCTCGAATGAGAATCAAAGGCCATAGAGATTAGAGAGAGAGAGAGAGTAGAGGTAGCTCACTCCTTTGGTCCTACCGAATGTTCTTCGACTTTTTTTAATGTAATGCTCAATGTTGTAGTTTTTTTAATCTCAACTTCCACAGGTTCGAGGGTCAACTTACCGTTCCTCGGTTCCAGCCTTCTTTTATGCGTGTTCTTCTCCAACTGATTCTCGATCTGTTTCTGCAGGTCAGTGAAGGTCTCATCTTCTTCTTCCATCAACTGGAACGAAAAACGATAAGAATAAAGTACAGTACGAAACATTATATGGCAAATCTCACTTTCTGAAGACGTTCCTTGTCTTTTTTCCTGGCGGCTTTGAAAGACGGAGGGTCTTGCTCCTCTTCCAAGTCTACGCTCATGAATTCGTCCAGCGTCAAGGCACTGCTTGGCGTGTCGCCAAATTCTATCAGTCTAGAAAAAGAGCAGTGTTAGGTTTTCGGGTTAGCGTTAGTTCGGGTTGAAGAAGTACACGAGTTTTTACCTTTTTCTCAAAGTCGTTTCGTGCACTTTTACGATTTTCACAATGTCTCCGGGCGATCTACCAAAATCGTGCAGGCGGGCTGCGATTAAAAGCGCTAAAAACAAAAAGCAGGTTCTGAAACATTTTAATATAAGCCCCAGAGTAAAAAATGGTTGTTTTTCACGATACAACACCGCGATTTCAGGTTGTGTGTTCTTGCACCCAATCATCCCACAGACTACCACGTTTGTCCTATAACTTTCTTACATTACCACCAATATCAACCCAAATCGACACTAACCTGCCCCGCAAAGTCCTGATGGCCTTCTACCGGAATGTATGGAGTCCCTTTTCATCCTCTGGACTAACCTCAAAGCAGTGTTGGCGACCTGTTGGGTTTTATCGCCGAAGTGAAGTTTGGAGGCGAATCGCATTATGTACAGACAAGGATCTGAAAAAAGAATCAGGTTTCAAAAGAGTTGACTCACAAATCAGATAAGAGAAAGGAATCATGAAGGTTGGGTATTGCTTACAAACAACTTTTTTTCCGACCTTCATCAAAGACAATTTTTCTACACGCCCTTCTGAATCAAATCAGCTGTCGCTCATTTCTCTGTTGAACACCAGTTTCAAGTAAACTTAGGTATAAAGAAGAGATGAGATGTCTTGTCTATGTGGGTTTCAGGAAATATAGTGTCATGTCACTACAAGCTATACAAGAATGCCCATTGGAGAAGAGAATCACAAAGAGTCAAAAACTGAATGTCTGAGATGCTAGAAAATCAATTAGCTAGATGTTTCACGAAATGGGGAATGCTCCTCCTGACGAAAATCAAGTAGTTTTCATGAAAGAGCTCTGAAACAACGCATTTTAAACTGATCATTTCAAACTTTTTCTTTAAAAAATTATTTGAATACTTGAAAATGAGGAATGAAATGATGCATTCAACAATTAAAGGGATTCGTTTCAATTTCACCATTTGGCAACATCGATTATAGCTAATAAAGGACAATGAATCTGTTACCTGTATGAGACAAACAAATATGACATATTTCAGAGGCGTTTTGTTCTGTTTACTTTTGTTCCGAGTACCGAGACATTCTGTGACATATGACATTTTATGCAAGTAACCTATCTTCCTCTATATAAATAAATAACAAAACAATTGTTGTTTATGTGGTCTGTGGCGGTGGTATTGAACCATAATTTATATTTTGCCTTAATTGTTGATTTATAAAGGTAATTTTCCTTTTTTAAAGTAGAATATCTAGGTACATATAAATTATTTCAACTTGATATAGGCGCTGTTGCCAATATGTGAATTAGAAACAAATCCCTTTGAAAATTAAAACCCAACATTTGAAACATTAAATTAACTATAGTCTATTTCAAAAGAGTGTAGAGTAATAAATCATGAAGTGTCATAAAATTTGCCTGAATTTCGTTGTCGTCCATGGGCGTAGGCAAATCTTAGGATTATTAAACTTAATAATTAAAGTAAATTAAAAATTACAGACATAGATAATAATAAAAGGCCATTTTTGGGAAGTAATTTGGTCTAAAACTAAGTACCTACATGTATTTAGGTAAGTAAAATTTCTTAAAAAAAGATCAAGATTAATTTTAGTGGTTCTTGTAAACTTATTTAATATGCAATTTGGGTTCCTATACTTGAGCATGATTTCTCAAAAAAGGGTTAACACTTAGTTCCGAGGTGCCATGTCATTATAATAATCCCTTTTTGACCCTGCCCACCAATCATGCAATACCTATTAAACCCAGGTAATTAAGAAAAAGGGTTTAAATATATTGTAATGGTGTCTTAAACATTCGAGTTATAATAGTAATTGTTACTACACCAATTAAACGTACAGTGATATTGTGATATAGAAATAGTGAAAAAGTTATAAAATGGGGACATTTACTCCAAAGAAAAGAAGTGTAAAAAATTCTCCGCTGTTTGCGAAAAAGTTATAATTTTAAATGTATATGATTGCATAAAACACGATCACCCTAGTTTGTCTGTGCAAGAAAGTGTTGAGCGATGTGCCCGAATGACTGGAATTGGACAGTCCACGATTTTTAAATTATTGCGAGAAAGAAAGGTATCAGGCCAGGTAAGTCCATGCAAGAGAAAATCAGGAAGACCAATAAAAATCTTAGATGAAGACACCAAATGTGACATTCGAAGAAAAGTTCATTCGTTTTATTTTAAAAAGGAAATACCCACTCTTGAAAAAATATTTATCGAGATAAGCCAAGATAACGATATTCCTTTGATATCCAGAAAACTTTTATGGAAAACTTTAAAAAGTATGAATTTTGCCTGGGAAAAGCACAATCGAAAGGCACTATTACTGGAAAGTGATGAAATTGTTTGCTGGAGACGAAAATATTTGACAACTATAAAGCAGTACCGCAGAGAGCAAAAGAAAATTTTTTATCTTGATGAGACGTGGATAAACGAAGGTTATATAGTCAAAAAAATGTGGCAAGATAAAAATATAACAAGTTCTCGCCAAGCTTTCATAGAAGGCCTTTCGACGGGTATTAAAGTGCCTTCGGGAAAAGGGAAGAGGCTTATAATTGCTCACATTGGAAGCGAAGACGGATTTTTAAAAGAAGGTTTGTTAAGCTTTGAGTCGTGCCGGACGGGAGATTATCATGAGGACATGAATTCGGATGTCTTCGAAGACTACTTCGGGGAAATGTTAAAATTTCTTTCAGCTGATTCGGTCGTGGTTATGGATAATGCAAGCTACCATTCAAGGCGCTTAGAGAAGGTACCAACTTCAGCTTGGAGAAAGCAAGAAATTATTAACTGGCTGTCAAATAAAGGTATTCAGTTTGAGACGAATTCAGTAAAGAAGGAACTACTAGCCATAGTAAAACAACATAAATCTCGCTTCATGAAATATGCCGTAGAAGATGTAGCAGAAAAGTATAAAGTAACTGTGCTGCGCCTACCGCCATATCATTGCGAATTAAATCCTATAGAACTTATATGGGCACAAGTTAAAGGATATGTTGCAAGGCACAATACCACATTTAAAATGAAAGATGTCAAGGTATTGTTTGATCAAGCCATTATGGAAATCACATCAGAAAACTGGCAAAAAGCAATCCAGCATGTTTTAAAAGAGGAAGATAAAATGTGGGAACTGGACAACTTGGTCGATCAGGTGGTTGACCCTATAATTATAACACCAGGGGATGATGACAGTTCTTCGGATGAAGACTATACTGATGTAGAATAATTTAATTGAATTGTAAATATACTGTAGCGGGATAAGCAATCTGGACAGAGACCAGTGTATCAGTGACAGTGACACTTTTGCTTAGGTTAGGGTTTAGAATTAAGGGTAGTCTGAATAATTATTTTCTCGGAAGGTTCTCGAAAATTGTACCTAATAATCTCTAGAACATTCAATTAGGGTATAAATAGAGTGTTGTTAAACGTTAAGGGAAGTTCACAGTTTTAGTATTGTTCAAGTGTCAAATTGTAATAACGTATCCAGTAAAGTTCTTGTCGTTTTTGTGAATAAATTGATTTAAAGTCCCCACAAGTGTTTCAATACGTAAAGTTCGTTCGTGTGTGTTTGTGAGTATTTCCCGATTTCGGTTCGTATATATTTTATTGTTACATTTTATATTTTTTTAATAACACTGTTCTGCTGTATTAAATTTTTATTTCCTTTAATATAATTTTTATGAATGCATATTCTTTTGGCAATTATCCCACTAGCGCGCCTCTGGCTCAGTATTTATCCGTCGATAACAATGGACAAATCCCTTAAAACAGGGTGATACCTACCTGCTCTTTATGAAACGACATAATTTTGCAATGCGGACTAGGGAAGTGACAGAATTTATTGACGGATCACCCTGTAGCGCTTTTGAATACTTAATGAGATTTTATTACTCTACACTCTTTTGAAATAGACTATAATTAAACTTAACTTTATTTTGTTCAAACTTGCATTTGCTGTAATAACCCAAATTGAGGAACATTCCTCATTAACGGATGAAACTCCCAATCAAGAACAGTATACGGCTAATTAGCAAAGTATTCCCAGCAGATATAACCGCCCTCTTCGTTTATTGTGATCATCAATTCAATTCCAGTGGGATGGTGTTTGTACGAACAAACAGATGGTACTGTAATGATCAGTCCATCAAGTCCGGCGGTGGCAAATTTCGAACAAATGGCCTTGAAATCGGTCGTGTTAGACCTCGTAGCTCATCCCTACTGTAGTCCAACAATTGTTTGGTATCAAGCTTTGAAGGGTTGATAAACGTCTTGGAGTGAGTTAATCCTGGAAGATTCTGCCAGATTCCAGAAATCTTCTTGCCATCCAGGTGTTCAATCTTTGTTTGGCAAAGCCTAATATGACGCCAATGACAGGTTGTGGTTCGATGAAGCTGCTTGCAGCAGTCACAACAAAAGAGAAGGGCAAGTGAAACGGAAAATGGCTTTCACACAGTTATCTCCAGTCGTGAAAACTTACATTCTTAGATTACATTTTCTTAGAGATTTTGAAAAGTGCTATAGATCCATTCAACCACTAACCAGAACGATTTCTAGTTACCAGTTTCAGCAAGATGAGGCACCTTGAGTGCTCAGGACGTTTCTAATGAGTGAATTGGAAGAAAGGGCCCAATAGAATGGCCCCCTGAATTTCCTGATATGAATCCCTTGGATTTTTTCTTTTGGGCGACTATTAATAGTGGTTGTAACAATCTGTATCGTAGTTTGTAAGTAAATTAGCAACGTTTACTGAAGTAACAACAATTTTCACCCTTATTCACATTTGCACTATAAATAAAGAAATTTGGTGAAAAACACAGTATTTCATGAACTGTAAATCGAGGTGGCGATTCAGGAAAGCAAACATTTCTATTTTCGGTACTGAAAACATTACATCAGTTTGTTTGAAGGTGATTGACAATGTTTCGTGATGAATTTCACTAGTTCGGACTTCCATTGTCTATTATATAAAATGATTTGTAATCCCTGAAACGAGTAAAAAAGAATAATTAAAAAGAATAGTTGAAAATAACAATTATATTAAGCAACAATAAACCTGAAATGAAATGATAGTGAAATAACCTACAAGTAAAAATATAATAATTGAATAAATAAAAAAATTAAAGGAATGCAAAAAGAAAATAATAAAAAATAAAAAAGTGTAGAGATTCCAAGTCACGTTAGTTCACGACGTTTCGATTGTTGGTATCTACAATCGTCTTCGGGTGATCACCCGATTATTTTCTTTTTGCATTCCTTTAATTTTTATTTATTCAATTATTATATTTTTACTTGTAGGTTATTTTACTATCATTTCATTTCAGGTTTATTGTTGCTTAATATAATTGTTATTTTCAACTATTCTTTTTTAATTATTCTTTTTTACTTGTTTCAGGGATTTCAAATCATTTTATATAATAGACAATGGAAGTCCGAACTAGTGAAATTCATTACATCAGTGTTTTAATTTCAAAATGATTAATTGGAAAATTTGACATTGACAACAGATATTTGAAAAAAAAAATGTATTCACAATGAGGAATTTCAAACACCTTGCATAATTTTTAGAAAACGTTAAGCCTATAAGTTACTTAACGTTATTTAGGAATGTTATTATCTATGACATCATTATGAATTATATACAGAATGTTTATTTCGAATAAAAATATTCGAGACCCAGTTTTGTTCAATTCGTGCCATTTCGAAAACAGTCCATTTTACACATTTGAAATAATACCAGATATCGAAAACTTTCTTTAGCCTCACATGAATACTAAAGCTGCCAGATGCGGAAATAGATACGGCCATATGTTTATATATTATTAAAGTTATCGAGAACTGATTGAGTCATCATATCTCGCACACCTGAGTCTAAAGAAGCGAAATACGATTCGAATGAAGATATTCTATACGCAATATTCCTCGAACATCAGTTAAATCACTGTTCTCGAGTGAAAACTATGCAAATAATCGATGCGTCTTCATTACGACATGCAAATCAAATTGCATCGCCATTGCGAGGTCATCAAAACATAATAGAAAACAAATTGCGGCTCATAGTCCAGTCATCCACGGTTCGAAAACGGCTTTATTGGGAAAACATTATAAAAGAAAGTTTCTCTCTATGTTTTTTTTGGGTGCTGAATCCACATACTTTTGATTCGAAAAGACCAGATATGTGGAATGTCAAATGTTAAATTCCCGTTATATTCCTCTATCAATAATGGACTAAATAGATGACTATGGCATAAAAGGAACCCCCTGTCTCTTTTTTCTTCATATCTGACAAACAAATACCAATATGTGTCAACTAACTCGAACAATGTGTCCGACTTAAAGCCAGTTACATGTGGAGTCCCCCAAGTTTCACTTTCTGAACTGTCCTCTTGGACCGGGAAGACGTGATTATATCGGTAACGGCTCTTTCTATAAATCTGTAGTCGGTTCGGTCCTAGAATTTTTCGTTGTTACACACTGTATTGTTGGAAATAAATTTGTTTAAGACAGTTAATTCATTAATTTGTTACATTATCCTTATTCTTTGAACGGACATCGTCTCCGAAAGGAAAAAATTATGTTATAGCTAACTTTCTGGTCAATACTCATCCAGCTTCTGTATAACTAGTATCAGTCATTCTGGCGTGGATGGAATATTTCGAAGAATGATCCTGAGAGTCCTGTGTTGTTTATAAACGCGAGGCAATCGCTCAGAGATCAGGCTATTTCAGATATCAGTTCAGTGTAATTGTCAGATCACTAGCTAGCTGTGGTAATAACTGCAATAGGTGAAATAATTATAAAGCGTAATCAATGTTTAGTTTTGTAACATATGTGACAGCGGTAGAATGTAACAATACTTATTTCCCAACGAATTGTGGCAATATGAAGAGCCCGAGGCGACTGTAAAAACTGTAAAAACTTAAAATACATGAAAAAAAGCATCTCCAATCAATTTCGTTTGGCAAATATATAATCGTCAGTTGCGATTTCGAGTGAATAATTATCTTTTCTCGCCAGATCCATGAATGGTACTTGTTTCTTGTTGCGAAAAATTAATGTTAACCTGCCAGTTTCACAGAAATCTTTGCTTCACTGTTCTAAGACGTCAACCATTATTATTATCCAATTAATTCGATTGCACCGTTCGATTGCGATTTTTTTTTGGGTAAACTCACGAGATTTCTCGGATGGATTTGTTAATAATTTTCGATTTATTGTTCGTTACAAAATGTGTTTCTGGTGGAGCACGAGCTGGACTGGGGTAATTGAGATCTTGTGAATATTCAAATTAATAGGAGAATGGTTTTTGTAAATGTTACGGAATATTTCATAGGCGGAGGATAAAAAAAATCTACGCTCGTTTTAATAATAATGATGATGATGAAAATTCGCTGTTTTTTCTATCATGATGCTAAAGTGATGAAGTAAAACTTTGAAATGCAAATAAAAATTATTATCTTTTATGATGCCTACCTATGTGATGACATCACTCAATACAATATCGCATTATTTCAATAAATAGACAGTTTCATACAAATGACTTTATTTTCCTCACTCTATAAATTAATTTTCATATTTTTTGATCCGTAGAAAGAGTACATTGTCCCATACATTCAAGAGAGATAGCTGACTGGGAAGCAATATGGCTAATATATAACGTTGAATTTCTTATTTTTGGTGGGTGGCGTGAATGCATAATTGATTTATTTTATTAGGGTTCATGAGCCTTCGAGAATCATTTAAAAATATAGCTTGTTGAATTCTATTTAGAACCATGGTTTTCGAGTACATTTTATTTCATATTGAGAGTTTTTTCATGAATTTAAACGTTAACGGGTTCATATACACTTTCATTATTAAAATTTCTGTGATATCAACATGAAAATGTCTACTGCCGGAGATATTTCAAAAATAACGTTTTCATTGAGTTTTATGTCATTTGGATCCCACTTTCTTCTTAGATTTTGTTGTCGGAAGTGAGTGTGACTTTACTTTGGATCACGAATGAATTAGAAACTGTGTATACGCTCCGTGAATTTTACAATTTGGCAATGTTCATTATTTGTATTGTTCTTATTGGTCAATCGGACGAGAAGCGGGACTAGGCCCGTGACGTCACGGGCCTAGAAAATCTGATTTTTAATGATTAATTACGGGAAAACCGCTATTTAGAGAGCTGAAACAAAGTACACTACTTTTCAATTCCAAATTAATACCAAGTAAACCAAAAATCATGAAACAAGCCCATTCACAAGAAAGGTCTCGACAACTCCTGCTTTTTCACAAAAAGGGCTTCCAGTGATAATTTGATCTTCTTTTGTCTTCTTTTTGCATCCGCCCCGTTCAAGGTCTTACGTCGGCGATACTTACGACGTCCGACAGATTAGAATTTATGCTCACAAACTCATTTCACGGATATTTTAAAACTGAGTGGATCGATATTTACACACCTGTACTTCGAAATGACCGAGTTTGTTTACTCAATACCTCATTGGAATTCTTCTAGCGAAGGTGACGATGTGTTTTCTTCAGAAAATTCCTTCCTGATCGTGGCATTACCATAATAAGAATATTATTCAAACGACTTTAGTATTGCACGCATATAAATTTCCTAATTTCGGTATGTGTGTATTGTTTTTCTGCGAAACGTTGCAGACACAAAGACTAATTTGAACGTTCGAGAACTGATTTCTAATGGGTATTACATGAGTGGTGGATGGCCGAAAAGATTTCGCAATTTTGAAGATTATACAAGTTGAAATTCGTGTTCAACGGCGAGGAAGTTTCTAAAAATATGGTTGCCTATAGCGCATTCATAATGACTGATTTTTTTGCTGGTGTCTTGTGTCATTGTCAAACTTGTTCAGTTTGGTCTATAATTTAAACATGAATCGACTTACGAATGAACAACACTTGCAAATTGATTTTATTACCTGAGGGAGCTATTCGGAAGCTTGTGACTAAATTTCGAACCCAGTTCACATTATTGGACATTAAACCACCAACACACATACGTAGATTGAGGATCGAGGAAAATATTGCGACTATATCCGCCAGTGTTCGTGACGACCGTGAAATGTGGATTTGCCGCCGTCCGCATCAATTGGGCCTCTGTTACTCCACTACGTGAAAAATTTTGCGAAAGGATTTGGGTGTAAAACCTTATAAGATTCAGCTGATGTAAGAATTGAAGGAAGATTCACATTTTTATCGAAAAATTGTGTTCAGCGACGAGGCTCATTTCTGGTTGAATGGATACGTTAACAAGCAAAATTGCCGCATCTGCAGTGATGATTTGTTGCCCAAAATGGAAGAATTGGACATGCCTGGTGTGTGTTGCTCATAATGCCTTTTATTGCGTCTTTTGTGGAAATATGTTCTGTAAAATTGTGAGTTGCTCCAGCCAACAGAAGTCAATTCAACAATACTGTTCAAATTTTCATTGAATCTAGTTCTTGGAGGGTTAGTTATGTCAGATGGACTGTCTCTGCTATATTGATTGCTAAGTTAATCAGTATCGCTTTTCTTCAGATCCGGCCCGAAAGACCAAAACTTTTGAATTTCATATTCATTTACATCTAACGCTATTTGTTATACCAAAATCGATGTAAGTGTGTTAGTATAGTCCATAATGGTGAGAGGTTACATAGTTTCTTTGGAAATAATCTTGAAGCAGCACTTCATCCCAGGAAACTCCTTTTTGTCTACAACTGATTTGTATCTTTTGAATTGAAAAAGGTTCAAAGAAATAGAATAATTTTAACTCATTCACTGAGTCAATTTGAAACTGCAAATGTTATTGAAGTTTATGCCAAATGTTCGATTCTTTACAAATTTTGTTATGCCCAAACAAGAATACTAAGATCCCTCAGAATATTCTGAAAACTTGCGGGAAGATTATGACACTATTTTTGTACTTTACAGAATTTTAACTGAGCTGAAAAAGTGATATATAAAAGCCAGTAAGTATGTGGTTTATGGAATTATTTAGGAACACATCGACATGAAAGTAATGTTGGACAAACCAGATGAGCTAATAACTACAGTTTAAAGACGACATTAGTTTCAAGGGCCAGAAAAAGTTGTGAAACACAGCTGAATTCAACGATAATAGGGGTCTACAGATTACATCAGACTTTTCGATGATTTCTGGAGCTTAAATACAACTCGGTGCAGTAAGAATGACTAACGGTGTGAAAAAAATCGATCATTAGTATTTGTTGAATGAAACGTCGGCGAGTGAAGCGGTCAAACAAATATTTATTTTTCAGGTATGTCGTCCCGTGATTAGAGAGGTGTCATTGTCATGCTTCGCTTTGGGTGGTATTACCCAACTCGATGTAATAGCACCAATGTAAACAGACTAGAATACCGATAGCGACATTAACGAATATTGAGAACATAATAACGCTTTGTATCCATCGAGCTGCTAATTGAGTCCTTCAGTTGTTTCCAGATCGCAATCGTTAGAAAATTGCTTGCAGAGTTGATATTTGTTGTACGTGGTGAACCAATGAAATTAGTGCAAATTCAAGTTTCAGTAGAATCAGTCGAAAGTTCAAAATAAACTCTAGACAAAGATATGTACACAAAAATAAGGTGAATTTTAATTTTTCTCAAGAAATATTTATTTTTTCATCCATTTTTGTTTCGCCCCCTCCAAACGTGCTTGGGTGAATTTCCTAATGCATCGCCTTTTGACTTTTCCTCTCGCACATGAGAGGTTAACAAAATAAAAACGTACAAAAAATGACTGCTACGCACTCAAACGACCGTTACATATGAACTGCGCGTCCAAAATGGCAAAATGGCCGAAACTTTGGTGAGTAACTGGCAACAAATGAACAACGAAATTTGCTAGCTTTTATGTACTAGTACTGCCATCTTCATGCCGAGGTCGGAAATTTTTCAGATTACCCTCGTAGTACGGGATTCGCCCGAAAAAAATATTTTATGTAATGACATAACAGTATTAATGGAAAAGTAAACGGCGTGCAAGGTCAAAAACTGATCGTCGTTTGGAAATTTCACTTCTGCAAACAACGATGTATCATTAAAAAATTAACACTTTCTAAACTGGCCGCTACAATCTGTTGAAAATCTCAATTTTTCGCGCACTCGGCAAAGAGGTGAAGGCTAACAGGCTATTGTCCTATGATGTGGCGCAAGTGTCAGGTGTCATTTGGACTACCGAAATCGTTATATAATCGGAAGAATCCTACAGACGGTGGACGAAGTTTCAGTCCAGTTATCCGAGGCTTTGGCGAAGAAAAAATATAGAAGTAGGTGCGTTTCGTCTCATCGGATTCACGTGTTTTTTGGGGTGCTCAAACCGAGTTTCCACTTTGACCCCTCGCCACACGTCGCGCCGTTCGCAGAAATTGGACCTCTGTTAAACCACTACGTGGAAAGTTTTGCGAAAGGATTTGGCTGTAAAACTTTATAAGATACAGCTGGTGCAAGAATTGAAGCCACACGACCTCCCACAACGTCTAACATTTGATGAATGGGCGCTGGCAAAGTTGGAGGAAGATCCACATTTTTATCAAAAATTGTGTTCAACGACGACTTTGTGTTGTCCAAAATGGAAGAATTGGACATGCCTGACATGTGGTTTCAACAAGACGGTTCCATATGCCACGCGGCACGCGGAACAATGGCCCAATTAAGAGCCGCCTTCAGTGAACAGTTTATCTCACGTTTGGGGTCCGTCAACTGGCCGCCTAGATCGTGTGATTTGACGCCTTTGGATTATTTCTGTGGGGTCATGTTAAGGCTCATGTCTACAGGGATAAACCAGCAACGACTGACGCTGTAGAAGCAAATATAGAAGCATTTACACGTAAAATACCGGTTGATATGTTAGAAAGAGTGTGCCAGAATTGGACCTTGCGCATTAGTGCATGAAATCATCTTCAAACATCAAATTATATTGATCGTTCTATGGATTCCAATAAAGATATCATCAATTTTTTCCAATTTTTTATGTTGCTGTGAAAATCGAATCCTATACCACTTAAAAAATCACCCGTTACATCTAATATGGCCACCATATTTTCCAGATCTGAGCTCTTCAGATTTTTCTCATTTTTCTCCGTTAATGTTCATATTGAGCACACACGCATATTGCTCTTGTATTCTACAAAAGCTCCAACCTGGTGATGAACTCGAGAGTCCAGACTAAACAAAAGCGATCGACCTTGAAAGAGTAAATATCGCGAAAACGCCGCTTTCACCGAACTTGGTGTATTGAACTTGCTTCTCATGAAATCCAGCGCAAACAAATCGATTGAATAAGGTAATCTTTTCGATTATGTAAGCGAAAAACGAACGGTTTCACTTTCGATTGTCCGATCAGACAAACTGGAACGATTTTATGGTATAGGCGCGTACGTGAAAGTAAAACAGATGAAAGGAATGTGCTCGATAATGACACATTTTTTAAAAATGTGTTTTTGTTTTATTTGTGTTCTGTAGGGTTTCTACACGAGAGGTAATTACGTTAAACTATTCAAGTGACGTATTCCTGGGACAATTTAAAGAAAAAAAAGTCTTGTGTCTGGAAATGTTTCGTTTCGGAGATACAGGGTGTTGGAAATGAATTTTTTTGTTCGTTTTTTTGAAATAACTTTTGCAAAAAACAAGTTATCTGCACGAAATTTGGTATCCGGGTTTTTTTTGAAGTAACAAATCATAATTTCGTATTAATTTTACTGTAACATCTAGAGAGATAGTTATTTTGTTTAAAATGGAATAGCACATGGACCTGTCGGCATAACGAAACAGTAAAAATTACACTGAGGACGTGGAAATATGAAAACTTCCTAATCCAACTGAAAAGTAACAATAATAATAATAATATATCTATTCACTAGAACAAATGACAGAGTTAATGATATAAAACGTAATAATTTAAGTAGGTAGGTAAATTGGTTTGGATGATATTTTTTGCACACAATTCTCATAGTATTATATTATAAAATGAAATATAAATGAATAAGTATGAGTTATAATCCACAAAAATATATGCTTGTCGTGGAACAATGAAAGAAAATAATGATAGAAAATAATAAAGGATAGAGGTGTATACGTGTTGACGAAAAGAACAATTAACGTATACATATACATACATACATATATACAAACACACATTACACATATACAGGGTGGCCCACCACATTCGCCTCGGTATTTCTACGAGAAATGAAGAGAGTTGGGGAAAAACTTTCAGCACAGTTATATGTTGGTCAATGAGGAGCATATTCCAAAATTATTTTGAAACATACAGGGTGACTCCTAAAAAAGTTACATACCAAAGTTATATTTTTTCTTATGGAACACCCTATATTTTTTTATATTTTTAGATACTATAGACAAAATGAAGGTGAGTTACTATTATATTATCCATACTTGAAACTGACCGTGTCTGAGAAATTTCGAGAGATTTAAAAATACAGACCATAATTTAAAAATTATTTTCACCCTCTAACGTGTAACAAGCTGCTTGTGATTGAATGTACCGCTTAGCTCAAAGGTTGAAGTTAACTACCACATGAAATTTTTAATGAAATATTGCGAGTGGCGAAAAAAATTGCCTCAAAATTTGGACACACATTTAATTAAATAACTTCTTAAAGTTGAATGGAACACCCCGTATTTAGTAGCGTAATTTGACGCAGGAGTAGATTTCCTTCAAAACTTTATTAGGGTTCCTATACATATCTCTTCTGATTTTTACACAAAAGGCGTTTTTATATTTTACTTATAAATAATTTTTTCATCTTAAAAATGGAACGCCCTGTATTGTTATGAAAAGCAAAAAAGCATCCTTGGAGTCATTTTATCGAAAAATTAGGAATCTTAAATAGTTTATTATTTCAATAAATGCTCAAAATGGTGTCCATTATTCTCGATGCATAGGCGAACTCTTTCTTGAAATGAGTGCTGAACTCTAGATAACATATTATGATAAGGGTTTTCGTCACTGTAGTAGTGAGTTATGTCTGTTAACTAATCCGTTGTTATGGACTCATCGGAAAAAGGCACATAATGAAAAACAAAATTCTTCATCACCAAATTTTTCTAAAACCCATAAACAAAAATTCAGTGGTCGATCATAATCTTCTTCAAAAAGCTGTTGATGTAATTAAATGCTCAACCATTAACGCACAGATTTGTCGACAGTCTGAAACTGTGCTGGATAAAGTCTTCAGACAAACCTCTGTGTGTATGGCGGGCTATTTATTCCACTATGTTCCACCGTGTAAGGAATCACACGTTAAAAGGTAAGACCTCGTTAGTCCTTAGCTCGCACAAGTTTCTCAACTTCTGAGAGTTATCGTTCGTATGGGGGCGGCAGCTGATTAACGGAAAAACAGATTTTAAACAGATTTTTTTTAAACTATGAAATCTAATATATTTGCCAAGAAACAAGCGAATTTAACATATTTTTGCCCCAATAATTAAGACACATGCATCTTTTTATTTTGAAAAATGCTTTTTAATATTTCAGAAATGGCAATAAATTTTAGTTTTTACATTTGCCTGCATTTTACTTTAGATACACCTTATTTTGAAAAATTTAAACTTGTGCTTCTACCGAATAAAAAAGTGTTCAAACGCTTTTTAGGCTTTTCATAACAATACAGCGTGTTTCATTTTAAAGATAAAAAAATTACTCACAAGTAAAATATAAAAACTACTTTTGTGTAAAAATCAGAAGAGATAGGTATAGGGAACCCTAATATAGTGTTGAAAGGAATCTACTCCTGCGTCAAATTACGCCACTAAATACGGGGTGTTCCATTCAACTTAAAGAAATTATTTAATTAAATGTGTGTCCAAATTTTGAGGCAATTTTTTCGCCACTCGGAATAATATTGCATTAAAAATTTCATGTGGTAGTTAACTTCAACCTTTGAGCTAAGCAGTACATTTAATCACAAGCAGCTCGTTACACGTTACAGGGTGAAAATAATTTTTAAATTATGGTGTGTATTTTTGAATTTCTCGAAATTTCTCAGAAACGGTCAGTTTTGAGTATGGGAAATATAATGGTAACTCACCTTTATTTTGTCTATAGTCAGTCGGTAGCCAAGCGGTTCGGCGTGGGTGCTTTGTTCACTCACTCGAATTGACTGCCGTGTTGGTCGGTGGTTCAAGCCCTAGTCTGAACGATCGATCTTCACTTGCTACCGTCCAACCCGTGTTAGGAATCACACGTTAAAAGGTAAGACCTCGTTAATCCTTAGCTCGCACAAGTTTCGACTTCTGAGGGTTGTCGTTCGTAGGGGTGCGACAGCTGGTTAACGGAAAAACAGATTTTTTTTTTTTTTTTTTTTAAATATAGGGTGTTCCACAAGAAAAAATATAACTTTGGTATGTAACTTTTTTGGGAGTCACCCTGTATATTTCAAAGTAATTTTGGAATTTGCTCCTCATGGACCCACATATAACTGAGCTAAAAGTGTTTCCCTAACTTTCTTCATTTCTTGTAGAGATACCGAGGCGAATGTGGTGGGCCACCCTGTATAAATGAAGCTATTTGAAAATTATAGTATCGATACTTTTTCATTGAAGAAAACTCAGTCTACAATGAAAACGAAAACCTCTGAAGAACAGTCTTTTGGGCAAAGTCATGATACAGTACCTACCCCTTCTCGAAAACGCAACCCCCAATCGTCTTGCAAGAACTTCCACACCCTCCTGCATACGCGGAGATAACGCTGGTACTCACTGAAATTATGGTACCGCACCAGCGGCGCCTAAGCTCAGTGTGCATACCGCAGCCAAGTGAGAAAGTACCGGGTACCGTCGAGATCGGAACCAAAAAATAATCTCTTCTCCGCTGCCTGCCAAGTTTGGTTCTTTACCGAAGGTACTAAGAAACACGTGTCGCGACAGTTAAATCCTTAGGGGAAGTACCACTTACTATTCCGGTACTTCGTGGGGGGTGACCAAGTGGAAAGTGTGAGAGAAGAAATTTGGTACTTGTGAGGTCGTGGTGCAGTTTTGAAAGGATAGAATTGGAGATTTGGGAGATACTAAGGTTTGTCCGAGGTTTTTTTTGTAGATTCTTATTTCAATCTGAATATAGGATGTAGAAAATAACTTCTGTTTAATTTCTACTAAGATTTTTGTTTGGTACGACCGATTTCGGTTTATTAAACCATTCTCAAGTGAACTGACGTATTTTTGACAAACAAATCCTTAAATATACAACGATACAGTCAATGTCCTTTTGGTACCTGCAATAGGTAGCTGAAATAAGAAAAATTTGACCTGAATCATCCATTCCTATAGTCCGTTCATAATTTGTCGATAGCACAAAATGAGGGCCCAAGTCATAAAACGGTCGTAAAACTCGTAAAATCATAGGCGGAGGTTCCTGAGGTGTTTATTCATTAAATATAAAGCTTCAGTTTATATTCGAAACTTGCCTTGAAAGGGTGAAGTTGTTACGAACGAAAATAATTTTTGGTTTAGTACATTTTTTAATCGCATTTAATTTACGGCTCGTTGGTGTTTCGGCGTCTACGGCAGTAATTAACGTCTCTAATATTTATTTTGCGAATTTTGTGCAGTGCGTGAGTAATTTTTTTCATATTCCTACAAACATATACGTACCTTTCGTTCCTGCTTGTTTTGTTTGATTGCTTGCGATGGCTTCGTCATCATCATCAACATCATCAAGTTTTACATCGGTACTGTTGCGTACAGTCAGTAAGTCTGTCTATTCACCAAGAGAGAAGTCTATTGTTTTGAATGTTCACGATGCTCTGGTTTCTCAGAATCCCACAAACACTGTTCAGAACATAATCAAGAGTTGTGCCAACATGACGGGCGTAGGGGAGTCAACAATATATAGGTTCCTATCAGAAAGAAAAAAAAAAGGTATAGCTAACCCAAATACAAACGAATACTTAAAGAGGGGGAGAAAACCTATTGAAATTGATGAATTTGCCAAAAATGGTATTCGAAGGAAAATTCACGAATTTTTTTACAAAAAAGAAATACCCAACTTAAACAAAATTTTACAAGAAGTTAGAGATTACCCGGATTTGCCTCATGTCGGACGAACCAAATTGTGGCAAGTTTTAAAAGAATTAAATTTCCGGTGGGAGAAATCAGACCGAAAATCACTTTTGATTAACCGGGAAGAGATAATATGTTGGAGAAGAAAGTATCTAAGATCTATACGAAAATTTCGGGCTGAAGGAAGGCCAATTTACTATCAGGACGAAACGTGGGTAAACGCAGGTCATACTCTCACAAAAATTTGGACAGATAAAAATATATCAAGCTCCAGGCAAGCCTTTATGAAAGGTTGGTCTACTGGTATTTCCCCACCCTCTGGTAAAGGCAGTAGATTAATAGTTTCTCACATTGGCAGTGAAAAAGGATTTGCTAAGCATGGTTTGTTGGAATTTGAATCCAAAAGCACAAAAGACTATCACGAGGAGATGACAGCTGATGTTTTCGAAGAGTATTTTGAGCAGATGATTGAACATATACCACCAAACTCAATTATAGTATTAGATAATGCACCTTATCATTCACGACTAGTTGAAAGACTTCTAACGACTGCGTGGAAGAAACAGGATATCATTGACTGGCTGCGGAATAAGTCCCTGCCTTACGAAGATGGAATGGTTAAAGCAGAACTTTTAAAAATTGCCCGGCAACACAAATCTAAGGTCAAGAAATACGTAGTTGACAAAATGGCGGAAAGACGAAACATCACAGTCCTTAGACTTCCACCCTACCACTGCGAATTAAATCCAATTGAACTCATTTGGGCACAAATGAAAAGCTATGTGGCTAGAAAAAAATACGTCATATAAAATACAAGCTGTACGTGAATTGTTATATGAGTCTTTACAACATATTACAGAACAAAATTGGCGAGATGCAGTAAGACATGCAATAGAAGAAGAACAAAAAATGTGGGATCTTGACAATATAATTGATGCGACTGTAGAGACACAACCGCTAATTATTAACCTGCAAGACGACTCGGATTCCGAAGATGATCCTGTTTATTTTGAATTTGAATAGTTTTGTAAGTAATCGTAGTTTATATCATTTAAAAATAGGTATTAATTAAATAAATGTATCTTTTACTAATTGCAAGTAACTTATTATTTTTGAATAAAATAAAGAAATTTTTTAAAAATAAAAATACAGTTTACAGTACCTACAGTTTAAGAATATTAATATATTTATTTATTTAAAGTAACTAATGTTTTAATCATATACTCTACGACACTGGTCACTCATTTCCACTCAAAATACCTACATAATCGGATTAAAAGTTTTATAGCTGTATTGTATTTCTTCAGATACAAGGTGGGTTAGTCGAAAACATCTTAAACTGCCAGTTTTAGTTTGGTTTTTGTTATTATATCATATTAGCTGTCCTTTCTGTATTTCAGTTCTCTAATGAGGGTCAAACTTGCAGTGAGCTATCAACAAATTATGAACGGACTATAGTTGTCAAAATTCACGAATTCAAAAGGAGATAGCTGTATAGTTCAAGTTGGTCATTGAGAGTTTTGAAATTGGATTATCATACATTTTATTTATTTCTTTTTAAGAAAATCTTCTCCATATGTGTCATTAGGTGCTGTAAAAGCAGGAAGATGAATTTATTGGAACAATTTCAAAACTTTCAATGACCAACTGGAACTATACAGCTGTCCCCTTTTGAATTTGTGAATTTTGACAACCAGGTATTGATAATTCAGGTAACTTTTGTTATATCAGGTACATATTGCACGTACCAAAAGCACATTGACTGTATCGTTGTATATTTAAGGATTTGTTTGTGAAAATGCGTCAATTAGAAAAAAATTTATATTCTATATTCAATATGAATTTCTACAAAATAAATCGAACATCAATCGAACAACTTATTTCAATCGATGGAACTAACATTGCTATGTCTTATACGAAAAAAGCAGAGAAAGATATATTGGAAAACATTTTCGCAGAACTTTTTAAACGGAAATGTTGCCAGTAGTTTCGAAATATATCTTGCTTATTAGGTGAGACCATGCCAGATTGTTTTATCTGGAGTTCCGCGAGGTTTGCTAAACTTCTCGAAATTGTCATCTATAATCGCGTACATTCCACAGTTCGTAATATCAGATCTCCGCAACAACATGGATTTATGTCAAACAGATCCACCATAACAAATTTAATCGTATTGACCCAAAATGTTAGTGATGATTCTTTTACAAAAACTCCACCAATTTGATTTCCATAATTCAGTCATACTGTTCTTTAAATCCTACTAAATATATATATATATATATATATATATATATATATATATATATATATATATATATATATATATTACTGGAGTTTTTTTCCCCAACACCAAATCGTTATTTTTAACACCTCGACACGTGTTTTGATCAACAAGTGATCATCTTCAAAGAGGAAGATTAAAACTATAAACTAATACGAGCTAACCCTATTTATGCTATAAAGGTAACCCATTAAGGTAAACCATCCAGGCATACCAACCATACAGATATACCAACCTAAATTATCTATTATTTTACAATATATGTTTATATAAAACAATTTTTAGCTATATAAAAATTAATTTCACAATATTGCCTATCCAAATTTATTTTTGCAATGTGTCCTTATGTAGTAATCAATTCAACTTAAAATGTGTGTGATATCAATTTTGATTCCCTAGAATTTATTGTTGACACTGTATCTCAGTATTTCATGGAGAATTTTTATTTTTCTGAATAAGTAATAAGCTGAAAAGAGGCAAACAATTAACAGCACCAATATACGTGTGTAGAGCACAAAATTCTCTATAGATAGTATAAACCACGATACAGTGGACACCTATCAGAAAACAACTACTCCCCTGGCTAATACCACTAATGAAGTTATTCCTGCATATGCTGTGGCATAAATTGCCACATAAATATTCATTGAGGTATAGAGCTACAAAACATTTCGTATCCGATTAAGCACTATAACAGAACATACTTATTCTCCTGTTCAAGTCCCTCTACATTAATTGCACCATCCATGTTCCGACATTATTGGCAGTGGGCATTGAAAAATTTCTGATGCTCGTTCCCAAGTCGATTTTGAAATAGTGAAAATCGCATCCTACATTTTCTATTCGTCGTCAACAATTACAAAGATGTTTATCTCGCGCGTTACTTTTTAATGATACGTTTTCTGTGGAAAACGTTCGATTTTGTTTTCGCAACTAGTATTTAAAAATATTTATGTATCGCAATTGTTGATCTTCCGATAAAAACGCTAGTGAATGCAAAGAGTTATTAAAACATGAGAAATATTCATTGTTGACGTTTAAAATAACATTGTTGAAGATACACTGTGAAATATGTGCTGGTATTCAAGAAACACTTTACTGAACAGTTTAACAAAAACGCAACACGTGTTTCGCTATACAATACCTCCTTCAGGCGTGTCTGTACTCCATACACGCCTCAGATTTATCTACCACATTGCGAGTGGGTCGGTAAGTCGATTAGGCGATCGTAAAATGGACGAAGCGCGCGGTACGTTGCCCGAACAGCACATCCAGCACATCATTTGCACCTATTGTTGAATGCTGTATCCGTCCACGGTGATTTGGAAAAATTAACTCAATAGATAACAACTAATTTGACAGACGTAGCTTCAACAAGATGACCATTATTTCGAATTGCCTGTTGGAAGACTCTAATTCAAATGTTTATGTGAAAGTAGTTGTTACACAATCTTTGAACCGTTATTTTTACTCTTTGGGGTGGAAATTCCTGATTCTCTTTCTTGATGCTTATTTACGTTATACAAAGAACCTACCTGCATATTTCAAGATTCTAGGTCCAGTAGCTTCGGCTTCGGCAACAACTAGTAATTTATATTTTTACTTTGAGAACACAGTAGCTAAAAAAATATGCCAGCTGCACTAGGTAATGAATAGCTTCGAGAATCGACTCATGTTAGCTATAAAGAAATTCGCATATCTTACACAACCGTCAACGACGTCTGCCCTCACGCGTCTGCCTGCGTTCTCAGCGTTGGCGCTTCATTGCTTAGACCGCCCCTGTACCCCCGCGCATCGTCCACCGTTGTCTTACAGTAAACGCGACGCGGAATGGTTACTGCGTTGCGTCGCGTTAATCGTGATAACTTTTAAACGATTCGTCTGAATTACTTAGTGTAAAAGATAAAGTTTATCTATATTAAATACTCAAAAAGACAATTGTATCAAGTTTTATAAGAATTTGACAGATATTAAACAATGTGCATTATGAAAAAAGTATCCAATTTGATTGTATTTACGGCTAAGTATTTTGCATATAGTGGCTACCACGTAAGAGGTAGATATGCTATAGTGGACTTTTATTTAGAACTAATTTTGAACATTTTATTGAAACAACGATAAAAATAAAATAAAAACAACAATAAAAATTAATTGGCGCTTATTCCAGTGGCGCATTTGCTTTTTCAGAAGCAGGAAAACCCGGAAAAACCTGCAGCACCACATCATCTGAAGATCTTGATCTAACAATGTCCTCTCTTTCATTAAACAAAATGTAGGGGTCTCCAGAGGCTCCAATGAATGCAATGCACCGCCAGAACACTTCGTGACACGACTATCGTCAAACTTAAACCAGTCCGTTTCGTAATAATGACCAAATTCAACGCCAGAACCACAGTGAACAATGACTGCATGAATATTATAATAGTAGTCTGCTAGGTTGAAATGTTCATCTATTTTGAACCTTCCAAAGAGTTTCTTGCTTCCGTTAGAGGTTGAGTCTTGTTTGAAAATCATCAGTGTTATTATTAGATTGACTGGTGCCTCAGCTATACTTGTTTCCTTATAACAGTCAGTTAGTTTGGTGCATGTTTGACAATACAGTCGATCATCACCTGTTAAAAACTCCATTTTCAGATGATTTAACAATAAGCTTTGCAAGGACTGGTTATTTGTCATATTAGGAAAAGCTAGATGAAGTTTCAGAAATTCACATAAGTTTTAGGTACTTCTTGAACATTTACCACAAAGTAAACAAGCGAGGACTTTTCCAGCAAAAGATTTACAAACACAAGACGAGATGGGCTGTATAGAATCATTCAGTCCAAAGCGATCAGGAGTATTGATTTTGCTATTGTTTTGCTCACGAAGAGTATTCAACAAGAACCCCAAGAATTCGGAACTATCCTCTTGTTGTCCTAACGAGTATCTAGTGGACTTCAAAGACTCCAGGAAATCGGTTGGAGGGAAAGATGATACCTTCTTACGAAACTGCAGCTGCATGAACAGATGTTTGGAGTTTGATGTAGGAAACATTCCCGTTCTCGTTCATCATTAACACTTCGTTCTTGAAATTCTACGTCATGAACACTTGTAAAATGCTATTCATGTAGCAAGTGTTTCCTAAATTATCCAATCCAATTTTCTTCTCTTGACTTTCAGGACAACTATCTACTGATTCGTAAGAACTATTCAAAATAAACAATCTTACGGTACATTATCTGTATGTAACTTCAACGGTATAGGCAGCTCACGCCAAAATAGCTCTCAGGGAGCCAGAATTTTTCCGACTTACTTAATACTCAATATCGTTATATTATGACAAAAATTACACAAAACCTCTGTAAATTGTAGCCTATATGTTATTCTGATGTATAAGCTGTATTTATATAAAGTTTCACCTAAATCCGTTCAGTTGCTTAGGCGTGAAAAAGCCACAAACATGCATACAGACATACATCTATCCTAACAAACTCTCACATTTATATTAGTACCTGCTAGCTTTTACCCGCGACTTCGCTCGCATTTATGCCATTAAATAAGTGTCAGTACAATAGAAATGAATCAATATGAGAACTATATTTTATTGCTTGGCTGGGATTATCAATTTTTTTAAATTATTACCTAACCTAACCTACTCTATTCTACTCTACTCTAACCTAACCTAACCTAACCTAACCAACAAAGTAGCTAGATTTTGAAATTTTTTTGACAAACAATTTTTTTATCTTAAATAATTTTTTTTTAATAAAAAGTTGTTGTATCCTATCTTACTTCTAATACCTCCAAGAACATGTGTACAAAATTTCATGATGATTGGTCGAGTAGTTTTCGCGTGAAACCGTAACAAACAAACTTACATTCGCATATCAGTAGGGATAAATTTTTGTAGAGTTAACTCTGAAATGAATTGGTTTCTTCCTTTTTTTGAAAGAATCCCACATTTTTTTGGAAAAAGATAGAGAAAAAGAAGGCCAAAACCTTTCTCTATTATAATTTAAATTTTGTTATTCTGCTTTCTAATCTCGTTACAGTCATTATCATCCTACGTGTGTATTCGTAGATAGCCACAATAACATTATTGCTTTTCCAGACCAATCCAAAACGGTTAATTATAGTTTATCCACCCTAATTGACGTTCTTTCCAGGATCACTAGAAACATGCGAGATAAGAAATCTAAATAATTCGAAAACTATTATGGTTTGACGTAATTTCAATTTGATTTTCATATCTGTTCAACTCAATACGGTAATTATCTGAAGAAGTATCAAAATTTTTATCAATTAATAGTATATTGTACAAGTGAGAAAAACGACATATTTCTCACGAGCGCAGATCAAGCGAGTGAGAAATATGTCATTTTCTCACGCAATGTACACTGTACTTTTTCTACGGTTGCGTTGTTTTCAAGTATTGAAAATTAAAATACATATATAATAATACTTGTATGTCATTAACCCATTTTTATATTTTATTTAAAATAGTAATCAACAGTTATATTTGAACAATTTTGTAAACTAATTCCTGATAGGTCGTTTTGTTTCAACATGTTTTCGGTAATTGAAATATTAGCTGCGGTCGAAGTTGAAGTTGATGGGGAAACGTACTGAGCTTCCACAGCATTGTTGTGTTCAGGTTCTAATGGCGCTGGAGGCTGAATAGATTCTACTATACTTTTTGAAATTTTCATTTTGTTAGCTATGGAGTTGTCGATATAAGATTCAGCAACATTGCTGGATTTCCGACCCCCCATGGCGTTTTCAAGTTAAAAGATCTGCCCCTGCATTGACTAAAATAGTCGCAGATGACCTCCGGAAACAGTGGCCAGTATATAATTCAGGGTTCGGTAATTGCAAAAATTTCGCTATTTTTTTCGCCATGGTGCTAAATTTATTTATCCCCACAGGCTGTTTCGTACATTTGCTATTTTTGTAATTAAAAAAAAACCGTGTTTCATTTGTGCATGGTCGAAGCTTCACATATTTTTTGTAAATTTGGTAGAATTCTCCTGTGACTGTGAAATTTCTAGGAATCGTACATCCCAAGATACCGGAGCCATAACCAGCGGATTATTGTGTTCTCGGTCGCTTTGGACGACGCTCACCAGTTGCTCAACACCATTGTCACATATCGACGCAAAAATTCCGGTTTGTCATGTTTGAACATGACAAAACCCGCTCAGAATCATCAAGACGTTCTTGTTTTTGGTCAACAGTGAGCTCTCGCGACTCCCACTTTGAACAGAGCATGCTCATAGTCAAAAGCTAATGCAATATAAAGCCAACAAGTTGTTAGCACAATAACTCGCAAACTTAATATACAGAGGGATACCTTCTACCCGGTCAAGTACTTACACCAAATATGAGCCCCATATATATGGCCGCCCGTGCAGGATAAAGGATCAGATTGGTAAAAAAAAATTGACCATCAGAAATTCTAGAGCGCGTCAGATTAAGGTAGGGTGAGTTAATTACATGCTAAAAAGTGTATATTCCAGTAATCTGACAATTTGAGAGTGACGTAAAGAAAGGGAAGGGCAGCAAGGTTGTAAAAAAATAACGTCATTTCGACATTCTCGAGGGTAGCCAATTTATTTTTATTTTGAAGGACATAATTCAAGGATAACGAAAAATATTTAATCTGACGATTTCCGCAAGCCGAAATAACAAAAATTCGTAGATAAAGTTTAATGCGTGCAGCTGTGTGATACCTATATTTCCCTCTCCGAGTTTCTTTTCCTCTTTCACTTTCTCTCTATCTATTACTCTCTCACTCCGTCCCCACTCTGAATTCTGTTGCCATGACGCCATCACAGCTGATAACAGAAACTCGTTGGTGATGAAAATGAAGATTGATTAATCAATTGATTATAAAAAATTAAATTTTTTTAAGCATTTTTTTAGAATTATTTTTTTATAATTACAAGTATTCTACTTGAAAAACATACACTTAATTATTTGCATGCTATTTCCTGAGCTTTTCAATTAATTAATTTCAATGATTTGAAAAAAAAAAATAAAAAAAAAATATTTCTTTGTCAGATTAGGCGAATTCCCCTAGATAATCGTCAGATTAAGAGACAGCACGTCTAGAACATAAAGATGAACCATATATATCTTAATCTGACGCGCTTGAGTATTTCAAAATGGCGATTTTTTCTGCTGATTATAATAATGGCCGCGAATTTCGAATTATGATGATTTGGAAACTCTCTGACCTACACTTTATCGCCAATCTAGAATTTATTCTTACTTCAAAACGATTATTCAGGCTACCTAAAAAGTGCGCAAATGAACTAGCACCAGTATTTTGAAGACTTTTCAACCTGTCTCACAAGAAAGGGATTTTTCCTTCCTGTTGGAAGGAATTTTCCTGTACTTCGAGCCGAGTCGAACACTGACGATATTAATAATAACAATAGATTTTATTGATGGCAGAAATGACAAACTAAGGAAGCACATTAAAAAATATAAATCTACCAAATAGCAACAATCATTTCCTGTCCTTATCATTAATGAGAATAAATATTGAGAAAGGAATCCGATTTGCACAGTGAGGCCGATAAAAAATAAAAAATGTGATACGACCCCGTTCTAAAACGACCTATCAGTAATGTATTTCGACCTCCAGAAGAGAAACGCCTTGTATGACATCGCGAATAATAAAGACACCCATCAATTCAGTCGTATACGGAATAACCTTGAGGTCTCAACGCTGCTGACATATATATCTCCGCATAATTAATCGGTTGAAATGAAAAATAATCAAGAAACTGTTAAATGTGTTAGAACGAGTCTTCTAATTTGCTTTATGAGATGCAATCTGTTGGATTTTAATGAGAGGTGAAGGATTCCGTTAAAGAAGATTCGAGTGTTCTATATTTTTTTTACAATTCACCGATATTCCAGTGGCGCATTTGCTTTTTCAGCAGCAGGAAAACTCGGAAAAACCTGCAGTACCACATCATCTGAAGATCTTGATCTGCCAATGCCCTCTCTTTCATTAAACAAAATGTAGGGTGTCTCCAGAGGCTCCAATAAATTCAATGCATCGCCAGAACACTTCGTGACACGACTATCGTCAAACTTAAACCAGTCCGTTTCGTGTTTGACCAAGGCGTAATAATGACTAGATTCAACGCCAGAACCGCCGTGAACAATGACTGCATGAAGACTATAAGACTCAAAACGAAGTGAGGAGCCAATTTCGTTCTTTTACCATAGGCACGCGCTTATAAAAAAACAAAATTAAAAGTTATTATAGAATATTTTGTGGTAAATTACTTACAACCAACTACAAAACCTGAAAACAATAATAACAGCGAATAAACTAAACACAATATCAATTTCCGACCGTTTATTATAACTAATCCGATGCCCCTGGTACCGTCGAATCCTTCGATACTACAGCACTGAACGTGTAGGATGAGAATCTCATCCTAAGAGCGGTTGAAGGTGCACGACAACTCGGGCGGATCACGTGTTGAGACAGCCTACTGGTTGTATTATTCTACTGTGGTACTACTGAAAACGCTGTAATCCAAATACATATATATATATATATATATATATATATATATATATATATATATATATATATATATATATATATACCAACCAACTTACAGTGTATGTGAGGTTATGTGGCAGGTTGAAAGAAGTATGGACGTTAAATATATGAAAAATTACTATGATGTCACTCAGGACGTTACAGACAAACAATATATATATGTATGGATAATCACAAAACGAGAAATCATCAAATCTCATCTAATGGTATTCTTCTCACAGATTGAATCTTCCATATACAGTACATCATCATCCTTTTTCATTATTACTGTTTAATATAAAATCCATTAGGATAAGTTTTCTCAAAAATTGTTCCAGATAAATACAAAATACAATACAAATGAATACAAAATTACTTGGTTTTAAAATGTAATAGAATCTAAACATGCGATGTCTACAGCCAGACATTGTCCGAAAATCATTTTGCAACAATGTTAAGGTTTCATGCCACAGATCAAACAATTTTGTTGATGTCGAATGTCAATTCGTTTTGAGCCCCGTAATTGGCTTATATAGCGCATGCTAATTTGGATTACATGTCATATGTCCTTTTTTGAATCATGCACGTGGTTTCCTCTTCAAGGAACAGGTGGTTTTTTAATTTGATAATATAATGATATATCGTTAAATCTACTATATATTGTTTGTCTGTAATGTCCTGAGTAACATCATAGTAATTTTTCTTATATGTTACGTCCATACTTCTTCAACCTGCCACATAACCTCACATACACTGTAAGTTGGTTTGAATTATTATTTTATAAATATGACTACACAAAATTTTGTCCTGCTGCATACCCAAATATTGTATCACTTATTATATATATATATATATATATATATATATATATATATATATATATATATATATTACAATTTGAAGTACCTAAATTTCAAGTATGAGTTTCACTTAGCCAACTAATGTTTAATGTGTACCCGAGTTTGTAATGAATGAAATGACTTAAGCTTATGCACCAGTTTCTAAATTTGAAAAAATATCCAGTAATGGGGATTTATTTAATTATATTTGGTCATCCAGTGATTTACCCGAATTTTCAAATCTATTCATTTCTAAACCTTCCAAACGATTGAGTTTCAAACGTTTCTCTTCTAAATGTAACACGTCATATTCATGATTGAACTCATGTACTTCTGCTAAAAGGTAGTTTGCAAATGTGGAGTTGGTGTTTCCATTAAAAAAACTACTTCTATGTTCTATAGTTCTTTGGGAAAATGTTATCCCCGTTTGGCCAATATACAGTTTTGGACAAGAGCCGCAAGTCAAATTATATACTCCCGATCTAGTGAAGAACAAATGCAATGGAGATGAGATTTCTGAGAGGGCAGGAAAAACCATGAAAAGAGACAAAAAACAACAATAGCATACTCAACCTAAACATAAAAAGACATATGGATTATTTTCGTTATCATTAAAAATCTGTTGTTGTTTTTTGATTGAAAGGTACTTTACAGTGTCACTCTATGTGGGTGTGAGACCTGAAACTATTCGAACCAAAGACACAAAAGTTATGTCAAATTAAATCCCAAAAGTAGTTCATTATGAAAGAAACAACAACTACACCATTACTATCACTTCCTTCCCAAACCTACTGCATGCATCTCACTTCTCCAAATCTTCAGGAAATCAAAGTACCGCGAATTTATCATAGAAATTTAAAAACTATAGCTATTAACATCATAGTGAACCAATTACTATCAACTTTAAAAGTGAGAGTGCTAAGAATCTTCGTAATCTCATTAATAGACTGGCACCAAACAAATATAAACTTGTTTCACGTTCGAGTACTCACGTTGACAAAAGGAAGTGGCTAAGGAACACCTGCCGGGAATATAAACTTTAGTTTTGACTCAGGACAAAATGATATTCATTAGGAACATGGTTGAGAAATGGAGCAAATGTATTCTATTTGAAAAAGAAACAACAGTCATAAGTAGAGATTCCAGTTTTGACACTTTGTTGCTATCATGTGGATTGATTGGAAAGAAAACTACGAATTCAACAAACTGAATGAAAGTACAATAGGTTGCCTTTTATGTTTCGGGATTTGGCAAACCTAGTGTTGCAATCTGGCAACTGACAGGTCTATCGTAAAGTTGGACATTTTTGAGCTTATGCGTACTCAAAACGTTTTGATATATGAACGCTATTTGTCTTGTTTACAGTAACTTAAAAGATTCATCTCGGCCCAAAAATGGAATTAAATCGTGAACATTTTCGTGCGATTATTTTTTTACAACTTTCGAAGTGGATTAACTTAGCAACAGTGAATGGATGAATTTAATTCAATTTTTGGCGATGAAGCTCCATCAAGGACCAGTGTTTAACGATGGTATGGTGAGTTCAATCGTGGTCCTAGTTGTCAGTTGTCAATTCTGAGTGGTACACAACCATTTGTTTGCCAGTTGTCATCCAAGAAATCAGGTAAACCAACCGCCGAATACGGATCACTCTTCACCACGACAATGCGAGCTCTCACACATCGGTTCAAACAACTGTATTTTTGAGAGATCTTCATGGGGAAAATGTTCTCTCATCCCGAAATATAAAAGGCAACCCTCAAAGATTAAACTTTTCCACAATATCATGTCCTCTGAATGAAGGAGCAGACTTTCAAAACACTAGTGTCATTCTCATATCAATTGGCGGAAAATACCATCCGGTTTAACAAATATTTTCAGGTGGTTAAAAATAGAGAATCATGAATGAAACTTAACGCGAACTTTTCAACCAATCTTTATGGTTCGAAAGAATAATGTTGTTCCCATCATTTTGAAAAAGTCAAAGAAACAAATTTCAAAACCTCCGTTATAATAATCTTCTAGGTACTGCTTCACCTCAGTGGAGAAATACCAACAGCTTCATTGAAAATATTATTTATTATACTAGTAGATTAAGCTTGTTACATTTCAATGTCTCTTGAATTATGTTCACCCTTGTCTGCTTAGTAGAATAAAACACGTGAAAATGTTTTGAATAAACTTTCAGTCCTACTTGATAGAGTTGGTATCTGTAGAGTAGGGAGGGTGAGGGTAGACTTCCAGCACTTAGGCCACATGTGACCCATTGTACATCCTCCCGAGGAGTTGTCCTCCTAGTTCATCATCCATCCTGTCCTTTCCAGGAAGGTAGACAGGTCACTAGTAGACATCTCCTTTATATCGGCAGGTGTAGGCCAAGACTCGCCGAACACACATTCTCTTTGGCAACCTTGAGGTGTCTCACGGTGGCCTCCGCGAAGGTTTTGGAAGGTCCAGCGATATTACTGTCGTTGCACGGCTTCTTCAACCTCCTTGGGGTTCCCTCCGTGGAGGTGCCAAGTGAGGGAGCTTTCCTGCAGGGGCAGCCGGTTCTACGCCTCTATTCAAGGCGGAGTTCTTGGCGCCCGCCACAAGAAGTGATCACCCTGTGATCCCGTCACGGCAGACGGGATCACAGCCACGGACGGCCATATTGAAAACCGGTATCGTTGCCAACAGCCATGTCGAGACTATCTGGAGGCAGACTCATGTAACCGTATCCAACGAAACTCATATTTATTATTACCCACTCATTTCAATTATGGATAGTACTACAAGACGGCGTAACGGTGAAACTTCTCATTACACGCCGCAAGTGCCGTTCATTTATTTCGCCATCACCCAATTCACAATCGGATTTTTCAGCGAATACAGGGTTAGTCAAAAGTTACGATCGAAAGTGATGAATCGAATCTAAAACTTCAAGATTTTGTTTTCAGGTAACTTTGCACAAACAAAAAACCACGAGAGAAAGAGAAATTCAGTAAAGTCTTCGGTTTATTTGATTGTCTAAACTAATATCAAAATAAATATAGTTTAAAAAACTAAAAAACACGCTTTTAAAGAACATCGAACTAAAAAGAGTTACGAGCAAACATACATACATACATACGGGTGTGTGAGAGAGAGAGAGATAAATACCTATTGATGCCATTATGTGATGCCACACATAATGGCATCAATAGATGTTTCAAATGAATAAAAAATTCGATGATATTTCCTACACACACTTCTCATGGCGATACTCAATGTTTCCTCAATTCTGACGTTCAAATTCAACTTTCAGATCGGCCGACAGTAACCGCCCGTGCTCCCAAACCCGTCTCGATGCTGGCACGGGACGTCTGCCCGATGTAGCGTCATGTTGGGTGCGGAACAGAGCGGCCTCAGCGTCGGAAGGAACGCGCTGACTTGGATCCTAGGCCACGCGGACGTCTGGTATTTGTTGCTGAAGTGCGCGACCTTCGTCAGCAAGAGGCACGGCAACTTCCCGCAGAGCACAGTCTCCATCTTGGAAAATTTGTTGATGCTCGACGAGGGGCAAGAGGACGACGAGGAGGAGGGCAACAGACAGGATCTGGACGACGATGATGACGAGGCTGTCTTCCGACAAGGTAACTGTTTAATGACGTTTTTTGAAACACCCTGTACACATTGAAGAATCGCATGTTAAAACGAAAGAGCCCTGTTAAACTGTCATGTTTTTTAAAAGACGTCTTTTGAGACATCCTGTACACATTGAAGAATCGCACGTTAAAACGATAGAGCCCCGTTAAACTGTAATGTTTTTTCTCAAACGATACACACACACACCCTATAAACCCCAATGGCAGCCATGCTTTTTTCTTTAATCCGAGTTTTCATTCATTATTATTATCATATCGTTATTTTTATAATTCAACCGTGTTGTTATCTTTCAACTGAATCTCTCCGATACCCATTCTATCCTTCTATGCATAGGTTACGTCACACACGTCTCTTTCCCACTCACTAACGGTGAGAACAATTTGAATTTCCCGCTGTTCGCGCGGTAGCTTCTGTTTGATCGACTGGGTAATGACGAAAATTGGAGGAGTGGGGGTGTTCTATCCTCCGGCCACCCCACTATCTGTGTTCGCCCGATTACCTGTGTTGGTACGATTACCTGTGTTTGCCTGATTACCTGTGTTGGCCCGATTATCTGAGCTATCCCGCCTGTCTTTGTCATTATACCTGAATTATTATTATATCGTTATTTTTATAATTCAACCGTGTTGTTATCTTTCAACTGAATCTCTCCGATACCCATTCTATCCTTCTATTCATCGGCTACGTCACACACGTCTCTTTTCCACTCACTAACGGTGATAACAATTTGAATTTCTCGCTGTGCGCGCGGTAGCTTCTGTTTGATCAACTGGGTAATGACGAAAAGTGGTGGAGTGAGGGTGTTCTATTCTACGGCCACCCCACTACCTGTGTTGGCCCGATTACCTGTGTTGGTACGATTACCTGTGTTTGCCTGATTACCTGTGTTGGCCCGATTATCTGAGCTATCCCGCCTGTCTTTGTCATTACACTTAAATTATTATTTTTATTATAATATCGTTATTTTTATAATTCAACCGCGTTGTTATATCTCAACTGAATCTCTACGATACGCATTCTATCCTTCTATGCATAGGTTACGTCACACACGTCTCTTTCCCACTCACTAACGGTGAGAACAATTTGAATTTTCCGCTGTTCGCGCGGTAGCTTCTGTTTGATCGACTGGGTAATGACGAAAATTGGAGGAGTGGGGGTGTTCTATCCTCCGGCCACCCCACTATCTGTGTTCGCCCGATTACCTGTATTGGTACGATTACCTGTGTTTGCCTGATTACCTGTGTTGGCCCGATTATCTGAGCTATCCCGCCTGTCTTTGTCATTATACCTGAATTATTATTATTATTATATCGTTATTTTTATAATTCAACCGTGTTGTTATCTTTCAACTGAATCTCTCCGATACCCATTTTATCCTTCTATGCATCGGCTACGTCACACACGCCTCTTTCCCACTCACTAACGGTGATAACAATTTGAATTTCCCGCTGGGCACGCGGTAGCTTCTGTTTGATCAACTGGGTAATGACGAAAAGTGGAGGAGTGAGGGTGTTCTATTCTACGGCCACACCACTACCTGTGTTGGCCCGATTACCTGTGTTGGTACGATTACCTGTGTTCGCCTGATTACCTGTGTTGGCCCGATTATCTGTGCTATCCCGCCTGTCTTCGTCATTATACCTGAATTATCACGTGCCAAGTTTTCTTCTGGGGTTGTAAGGTCTATTTGATTTTGTGTTCTTGTTCATATTAATAGGTCGTTTTTCAATTTCGATAGGCTCCCTGATTGTTCGAGGGTAGAAGTTTCCATTGCTTGCTAGTATTTTTATGTTCTCGAAATTGATGTTGTGTCCTGTCGCTAATACGCGTTGGAAGAGAGAAGACGTGGCGTCTTTTCCTTTCACAGCTAATTTGTGTTCATCGTTTCGTCTGTTGATTCACCTGCTGGTTTGGCCGATGTAAGTCTTGTCACAGTCTTAACATGGTACTTCGTAAACTCCTTGGGACTCCAGTGATATCTGAGTCTTTGGATGATGTTGCCATGTTATGTTGGCGGAGCATTCTGCTGAATTTGTCTGTGGTTCCTTCAATATATGGTAGTATAGTTGTTATGAACGGTGTTTCTCGAGTTTTCTGCTGTTTCTGTGTGATCTTGGAAACCGCTTTCATAATTTCCACTGATTAGTCATTCAACTACATTATGAAAGATATTACAAAAGCTGAACTTCACTTTTGGAAAACAAGTAGAAAGAGCATGTTAATAGAAAAATCAGAGAAAGTGACAAAAATGTCACAGTGAATATTCACAAATAAAGTAAACCAGGAAAAACAGTCCTCCTCCAACAACCTCCAATCAAGACTCGCTCAATAATCAGATCAGATAAAGTCCTCCGAGTCTTCGCAATCTTCATCGCGGTCGGCCGATTTCCCGGCGGCCTACGGCCAAAACAAACGACAAACAATCGATTCCCTACGCCCGTCACGCAGAAGCGAGAGGTGGCGACCATGGGGGGGATATCAAACAAACGCCAATATTGCCAGGTGTTGGTGGATTTCCTAGAAGTACCTATTGAGAGCCACGAAGATGAAATTACGTAATGTCAATGTATTATGTATTACAAAATGAAAAAGGAATGCATTCGTAATAATGCTTTGAACAAAATATTTATCATGTAAATCAAATCGAACTGTCATGGTAATAGTCCTGCAGACTATAATACTCCTTTGTTATCATGAATTTCTTACCCACTTTTATAATCATGATTCAAGCCCCAAGAGAACGGTATTGGACCTCAAGTAAAAAAAAAGAATTCGTATTCCAACCATAACAAAATTTACCACCAATTCAAGATCCAACATTTGGACATGCACAGCCAGAGAAAATTCGGTTTTGAATACTTCTACTGAATGCCACAGGAACATTCCAAATCTCAGGTGTAATAGGTACTTAATAGGTACTTCAGTGTTGAGGTAGACAAATCATTAAAAAGTGATGAAATGAATATAATGTAGATTCATAACAATAACAAAAATTAGTTACAAATAAACTTCTGATCATGTCAAGTTGGTGTGACGATGTTCATTTGGCATTTCTGGTGTTATCAAGGATCATTTTCATCAGTTCAAAAGAAGTGGGACCAGAATCTTACCCTGAGGAACACTTAGATAATAGGGAAAACTACACAAGTAAGTACACAGAACTTCAACATAATGTCGGTTAGTCTATATCGATCATCCTCTTAAAAAAACGATTTATGAGTATATTGAGTATATACACAAAAAGTTACAAATCATGCAGTGTAGCAGTACTGACACAAATATTATTCATAGAATTATTAAAAGTGATTGTGGATACATGATACCAAGGCCTTTAGAGAGTCGAAAGGAATATCGCAATACTCACAGATTTTATTGAAGCTACTGCACATAAAATTCAATGGTGATCGTAGCATAACATTTGTGCGTGATGCTTCGCAATTGAATTTCAGATTGTGTCGACCTCCACTTCTGGCTACTGAGAAATTTATCTCGGGTAAAAAAATCGTACTATCAATATTGTTGTTCAGTAATTCAAGCAGGAATTATATACCAAGGATAACTCTCCTATTTTCTATAGATATATAAAATTGTGTCAATAAAATGTTATGATCGATGCCTCTCGTGGGGTATTGACCATCAACTTTTAGACATAAGTATTTCAAGAACTTCCTTTGCACGCTTTCAATTGATGTTTTTTGGTAGTCGTAAACTGGATTCCATAACACAGAGCCATACTCTAACTTAGATCTGGCATACGCAAAATATAGCAATTTTAAGGTGGCAATACTTTTGAAGTTTTTGCCATTTCTGTAAATGAATCCAAGCATCCTATTTGCATCAGCAGTCATATTCCTCATATGTGTTGTAAATGTTAATTTAGTGTCGTATGTTATACCAAAACCTTTTATCTCATATAAGCGGTTGATTGTAGATTTGTTGATTGAATAATCGTACATTAAAGTTCGCTTTTTTGTTGTAAATTATATTATTTCACATTTGGATACGTTCAATTGTAGACGATTTTTATTACACCAAAGTTTGATTACATCTAATTCATGTTGTACATGCAGGTCGTCTGCGTATAGTAGGCTAGGAATATTCAAAGAGGTTGCCGAGTCATTAATAAAAAATAAAAGAGGTCCAAGATTAGAACCTTGTGGTACCCCAGATGTAACTACGTACCGGGCCGATTTGAAAGATTCATATTCGACGAACTGTCTTCTGTTAACTAAATATGATTCAATCAGAGTAATCAGTTGGTTAGAGAGTCCCAATTTTGTCAATTTGCTGAGAAAAACGTAATGGTCTATTTGATCGAAGGCTTTTTGAAAGTCTAAATTAACAACATCGACTTGATGTTGTTTATTTTGGACACAATATATTCTCAAACGGTTTTCCAGCAGAATTAAACTCAAAATTATGACTTTGAACTCGAAATCACGCCTTTAAACTCAAAATTACGACTCCAAACTCAAAATTACGACTTCAAACTCGAAATTACAATTTTTAACTGGAAATTAGGACTTTAAACCAGTGATTAAAACATGATTTTTAAGAAACGAATAATGAGAATATGTGGCCCTTCCGTGAATACTATTTCAACAGATAAAAACCCCTAAAAGATGAAATAATCGTTGAATGTAAATCGATTATTAATTTATCTTGATGAAGAAAAAACGATTCCGTAACTTCGCATGAGATGTATATTAATTTCCATAAGGACCAAACTTGGGAAAAGGAAACTAAACATTGTGTCGTACTCATGAATTCAAATGTTTTGCTGACATATTATTTTTCCGACCTATGAACTTTCGAGCTCACTTGGCAACGCCGCGAAACGCGAATCGACCGACTTCGAACTTCGAATCGGCACAGCGACACGGCAAACATGGCGACGGTGCACTGGTAGCGCGAGAGAGCAGGTGCTGTTTTTCGAGTGGCATGTGAAAAAAAAAGAATCGAAAACGGTCGAGCAACGATGGCTATGTCGAATCTGTATTCGAAAATATCGACGAAGCCCGTGAAGAGGACGCAAGACAACATGGCGGTCACGCAGACTAACGCCTGGATGAACGGTGAGATTGTTTTTGTCTATTTCGTAGCACGTTTGGTGTACGTAAATATTAGTGTGCGTGTGGTGTGTGTTTATGTACGTGCGACTGTCAATGGACCGTTCACCTCCCGGTAATTTTAGTGATAATAAACGCACAGTTGACCGACTGATCGTAAACGTACTTTCGGCATTCTATTTAGTATCGACTTTGCTGCGACTGTATTGAATTTCTTATTTGTTTGTCGACGAATTGGTAAATTGGAACATAACCATCAATTACGTTAATTGTAGATCTCGTTGACCATCTGTTTATTTACTAGTGAGCTGGTCAATTATATATACCGGGTGTTTCAAGATTCATGGAGTTACAGTCACATTTGAGTGAATTTTTTTCTTCAGTGGTTTTTGAAAAGTTTATTCTTCAAATTATTAGCTTATTCGTAAATCATTCAAGCAAGTAATGTCCATTTCTCGCGAGTAGAATATTATACTTTTTCTATGATTTATACCAGGATTTTTTCGAAAAAGATACTTTTGGAGAGGATATACCAAATGAGAGATAAGTCATGAATGGTGACATACGCCCGTTTATACTTCCAGAGTCCATATTGTTAGTGTTGTTTTTCGTTAGAAAGTAATATATCGAAACGAACTGTCAGTTAACGATCAAGTTAGACGTTTGAGAATATATTTTGAAATATGTAAATTTTCAAAACTCATAATGGAAAACAATTCAAACGCGAGTGTTGAGTTATGAATTTGTGATTAGCCCTACTTACCCAACATGAAAAGGCCACATAATTGACGCTTTTTTAATAGTCATGAAAACAAAATTATGCGACAACCTAACCAACTGTTGAGAATTATATTCACTCGTTTATTCATTGAAAAATTTGAAAAACAATTGTATTTTTATGTTTTTATTTAATGCAACACTTTCGATGATCTCATTGTTCAAATACATGTATGACCCTTCAGGATCTTGTGTTTTATACTCTAAAAACGTGCCATTTTTTCGGAGTGATCTCAGGAAAATATAAATAAATGCAAAATTTGTGATCAGGTCAGTCTGATATCACACAAATTAGAATTTTGAAATATTATGACAATGTGTCACGATTTTTGAAACAAAAATTAGTTCGAATAATAATTCCCATTCTCCAAAAGACTTTATCATTCAAAGTAAAAACGAATGCAAAACAAGATATCAACATACTATATTTGGAAAAGGTCTATGGTTAATGGAACGTAAATTACAGTGCAAATCAGCAGCAGCAATGAGCATTTATAGTTTAAGCAACGGTAGTTGAAAACTTTTCAATATCGAATATTGAAAAAACATTCTCGCCTCAAGCTAGCTGTCATTGGAGCTGTCAGTTGAAGAAGTGTCTTTTTACGTATGCCATACAACTCGCAATACTTGTTTTTAGTGTTGGTGTATTCGTTACAGAATATCTGTTGTAGTTGAATGCATGTATTCATATTACAGATGCTGTTTTCTGTAAGATTTGACATGCCGTTCAGAACACCTGCAAACAAACTTGACGTATTTTTGGATTTGGGGAAAGTGTTTTTCCCGATAGTTCTGCCCTTCATTCTGCATCTTAAAATAGTTGCAATAATCTGTGATAAACTGTACCGCCCTTAGTGACTGACAAACAATTATTAAGTAGAAATGCTCGATGGAAATGACGCTGTGGCAATGGTAACTTTTCCATTTAGGCTTAATCATGCGTAAGAAAAATAATTATTCTTTGAAACCCCCTGTGACTTCTCTAGTCTACCATATAAAAATGGATGTTTGTTGATTGGTTGCTTGGTTGATAACTGATCTACATCGCTCAACCGATCGTGATGAAACTTGACATGTTTAAGTAATTTTTCATAGAGAAGGTTTGTAGGCTATCAATTTTTCTGTAACTCGCCACTAGATGGCGTGTAGAACAATTTTTTGAAAGCACTGTTCTATAACGCTGCGCACGCCTAAGGTCGTTGATTCTGATTCTATCAAAACATTGGAACAGCAGCGACACAGCAACATAGTACTAGTGGTTGTATAAATTTGCAAATGTTTCTCTTGCAGCAGAAACCCTGACCAATGGCCCTCTCAGTCTGTCCCCGCCCCACCACGCCGTCTCGCAAAGGGAAAACCTGCAGGTGATGCAGCCGGCAAGCGCCCCCGGCTCCCCACCAGCTACACCGTGCGCATCATCCCCCCTCAGCCCCCCAGGAACCCTCGACTCCAATTGGCAAGCTTCCAAACCGACGGTGCGCGAAAGAAACGCAGCCATGTTCAACAATGACCTGATGTCAGATATAAAGTAAGAATCACAGTTGCGCAAGAGACGTTTGGGAGCATAGTATAATTAATTTGCAGGTTTCTAGTTGGAACGCCAGGCTCTACCCAAGCTATTCCCGCTCACAAATATGTTCTCGCCACGGGTAGTTCCGTGTTCTACGCCATGTTCTACGGCGGTCTGGCGGAGTGCAAACAGGAAATAGAAGTTCCGGACGTCGAACCGTCAGCGTTCCTAACCTTGCTCAAGTAAGTAGCTTTGTTTGAAACAGCAAGAAAAGTCCAGTTATTGGATACACATACTTGATGACAATTCATAACATTCGATCGTATGAGATTTCTACAGGACAGATTACAAAACCGCGGAAAACAATTTTTGTCTGAATCTGATGTCTTGTCATTACGAAAGTTATGAGGGGGGGATACTACGTATGTGCGGACGTACGTCTTCGACCTTTTGGTCGTTTTTATGCATGAAAGGAAATAAACAATGAAATTTTAAACTAAACTAACTCTCAATCCATATTCTAGATACCTGTACTGCGACGAGATCCAACTGGAAGCGGACACGGTCCTCGCCACGCTGTACGTCGCCAAGAAATACATAGTACCCCACCTGGCGAGGGCCTGCGTCAACTATCTCGAGACTAGCCTCACCGCAAAAAACGCCTGCCTCCTCCTCAGCCAATCGAGGCTGTTTGAAGAGCCGGAGCTGATGCAGCGCTGCTGGGAGGTTATAGACGCTCAGGTAAGCATCACCCACTCGATATCTTGCCTCGAGTTGACCGATCGCGAAGATGAGAGGTTCGAGCCCCACGAGAGGCATTTCAGTTTCGGCGCTGTCCTCAGACCGAGAATGGTTTAACGTCGGATGTTATCGTGCAGCGTTCTTAAACAAACTGTTAACAAAGTGAAACCTGACATATACAGTCCGATTTTTTAGCTAACCCCACTATTGATAGCTCGGAAATGGTAAGCCTTACAAGGTTGGTTGAATTACCTATTTGGGGGGGGAGTAAAAATGTTTCTACAGATCCAGACTATCAGTGGCTGCTTTTGAGATGTTTGCAAAAATAAAATTGTCGGAATTCGTTTGTCGACTCTACTTCATTTCGAATATGAAAAAAGACAGGAATTTTTTGCCGTTTCACGTTTGTTATGATCTTGTGAGGACTAAATTTCAATAGGAAAACAAAGTAATATTTTTAGGAGTGATTAATTTTTGGGAAAGAAAGTTTTTGGCTTTCTACTACTCCATCTTGATACAAAAAAAAGGAATAAGTAACTCTATACATGGATGTGTAGATCATGCAAAGAAGTAACTTTCAGACACGAACTGAAAGAAAGTCCTCCTGAAACAGCTACTTTCATATAAACATTGAATTACACGAAAGAAAATAATTCTTTCGAAACAAATACTTCTATATGAACACTGAATTATACAGAAGATACTTTTCTCTACTCAGTTTGTATTTCAAGCATTCGTTGTGATCAGATATCATTCACATGACTTTTACTTTAAATGAATGGTATCAAGTTGCACTTACATGGAACACTGTCATCCTCACTGGTATACATTGATGTTTCGCCTTAAGACACTTGCCCTAAGGCTCTTCAGTACCAGGTTGGATAACATTATAGTGAATGAAGTGTGTTTATTTTCTATAATGTTATCCAATTTGGTACTGAAGAGCCTTAGGGCAAGTGTCTTAAGGCGAAACATCGATGTATACCAGTGAGGATGACAGTGTTCCATGTAAGTGCAATTTGTTACTATTCATTTAATGTGAATGATTCATGAGAATGATATCTGATTTTTATTCCACAACGAATGTTGTGTTTCCAGAAAACAAAGTAATATCAACGTCAAATTTGGTGTCAGGCCATAAATAATCATTATTTGCCTCACTGCGATAGCAATAGAAAATTTGAACTTTTATCAAAAAAAAAAAAAATAGATGACCGATTTTTGATGACGTTTTTCAAGACAAATGGGATGTTTTCCAATTTCATCAACTTCACGAAGTATCCTAACCTGAGGCAATGGTTTTGGTGTTTTTGAAGCTTATTGTGTGGCATTTTTCGAAGGGATGAGGCTGAATCCGATTTGTGAACAGCCAGTTCATATTCATAGGAATTTCCAGCAGAGCCTATGAGCATGAACTAGCTATTCGCAAATCAGATCTAGCCTCATTCCTCATCGAATATCATCTTGAAAAAGGCCACACAATAAGCTTTTTCTCTAATAGGCGATTTGAAATAATATAAAAACTTGATTTTTGTAGCTGGTTAACTTAATTTTGAGAAGATTCAATTTCATTTGATGGTTAGACAATAAATATAACAAATTGAAGGTTTCACTTTTTTAACAACGTCAAAACCTTCTTTATATCATCTCAACAGAGCCTGAAATACAGGGACAGAATACCGAGATCCTTCTTTGAAGGTGATACACCAAATATAATTTGTTCGTTTGCCAATATTTTCTCTAACTCCTAAAAAGTTTGCGCATAAAACCTTAGATTGTAAGCAATTCTGAATGTAATGCTCAACGTTTACGTAAACATATCGTAATGATTTTTCGAATAGTTTTTGGTCAATTCGACAGCGTAGGATATCGAATGGGGATGTGGGATTGATCATTTCGACCCACCCCCAGTGAAACCTCCGGGTAGCTTTTTTCAGATGTTTTTACTCCACATATTCACAGCATAACAGTGTTTTTTTTTTCGGGCAATGTTGTAACGAAACAAACTTGTGATTGTGTACAAAATATCTGTTAATATATGGATTGTAAAAACATTCTGGATATTTTATTGAAGTAGATTGGTACCTTGATCCCGTCTTCCCCATTAGCACACAATGTCCGATTTATCGATATGTGCTGATGTCACAGATATACTCGCGAAGAGGTCAGCGTATTTGAACTTTGGCGAATCAATAGTCAAGTGCTTTGGAATTTGAAATTCTAACAGCTGAGATTTTAATTAGCAGGAATGCATTACAGAAACAGGAACACAGGGTCCTGGATAACAGTAGTTCTGGTGCCTATAAAGTGACTATTATTCTACATCTGTGGGTTTGAACCACCCTCAATTTTTTATTTGAAGAGTGTGCCTTGAAATGCGCCGAAAGATAATTTTACACACTGTTTTGTCTTGTCCGATTGATGACCTGTTTATTATGCGGTTTAGGTTCATTAAACCATTCCCAAATAAACTGGCGCAGTTTGACAAATTAGTCCCTCTGGACCTGTACGTTAAGGAGGCTGTGTTAATGGTCATGTTACGATTGTGCATGGCTGATGTCAACCTCGGAAGTATGAATGGGTCAATTGAGGCTAAGCCTATGGCAAGAAGCGCTTACTTCGCAGTCAGTGACGCAACTGAGCCCAGACTTGTGTTTAATAAACACTACAAAATACAAATGGAACAGAACACAGTCAGATGCTACAAACGCAATACGCATATGAGTACTCCAGATTGTCTAAGGATTAAATGGGGAATGGGGGGGGATCTCAATCGCCACAAAAGAAATAACCAGGAAAGGAATTTCTGGCAAAACAACAATCTGCACTGATAGTAGACAAGCCCTATTAGTCTTGAACAGACAAAGTGTTACCTCAAGGCCAAAGCCTCGGTAGATTGAAATTGAAAATTATATATTATAAAAGCAGATCATCTCCCAAGTAACCCACAAAATTTTTCGGTTTATATGTCATTTTGGGTAACTTGCATTTTTGAGACAAAAGTTCTATAATATATAAGAGTACCTTGGGATTCCAAGTCAAAATTTCGGATTTTTTTATGACGTAAATAGATCTTCACCCAATATTGTTTTTCGAATTCCAGTTTTCAACTAATATTCCAGACAAAGTAGAATCTGATTATGTTTCAACAGAAGTCATGTCATGTCAAATACTTTCTGTATTTTCTAGTTCTTTAGAACTTTTTTTTTTCGGTGGTATATAATATTTACGGTCTGTTTAGCTTTTGATCTTCGAAAAACCTGTTAATTAACTTGAATTCCAACATCAAAGGTCTTTTCCTGTGTACCTGCTTAACCAGATATGATTTTATTTTCAGAGATATCTCTTTGTAACAAGTATTCAACAAAGTTTGTTTTTCCTTTCTTTGAACAAACGGTTGAGCTTTACATGTTTGGCCGTCGGTATATCAATCTGGCAATCAAATATGTGCGGAATTACGCCTGGTTTCAATATAATTTTTCCCGCTTTCATAGTCTTGATAGACATATAATTTTCTAAGTATGTTTTAATCTAAAATTCAAAGTAGTGCTCAGAGTAAACTATAATTTTTTTTTATTAATCATTATCATTCATACTTACATTAAAATGATCTTCGCAACAAAAATGCGTCCCCTTGGCAGATACCAAGTCGGTCCTTCGCATAGCCGGCTGTCATAACTTTCATAACAGTGAAATAAAAATTTTGTCTGGTGCAGTTGTCTTTTTTTATCATTATTCATATTCACGCAGTTGACACACTGCAGTAAACAACACACAACTTGCTTTCTACGGCTTTAGCAGACGTATTTCGCTCATCCTCCAGCATTCCCTTGTCGCCGAGTCGACTGATGTGACGTCAAGCTTGACCACGCACCGTTTCGGTGAACGCCACATACAACCAATTAATTTGAGGGGGGAGATGAAGAGTGAAAATTCAGATTTTTTGCAGGTGTGCTATTTGAAAGATAAACTTTATGAAAAATTATGAAAAAAAAATTGTTAAATGAGCCCATTATCTAGTAAATGTCATTCAGGTAGGTCGATTAAACCTGTACCTGTTACAACAAAATTTTTACCTGAATCATCAATACCTTATCTGTGATACTAAAACAATAATTTCTCAAACTATAACTTATGGTTTGATCTCCACAAACTTTATTTTAAAAAAATATCACATGTTTGGTACTAAAAGTACTAGTATATTATTCGCTATGAAACAGCTACTGTGATAGCGAAACATGTGATATTTTTTCAAAAATGAAGTTTGTTGAGAACAAATCGTGAGGTGTAGTTTATGAAATTACTATGGATCTTCATTAAGTAACGCCGAAAGACAACATGAAGTAAAGGAAAAGAGACGAATTTGTTGAAAGCGTTGGAAATGCGTTTATCAAAAGTATTTATTACTTTATTTTCAACACTAAGAAGATCTTAGACTTCACTGTTATCACATAAGGGTGAATTAAAAATGAATTTATTGCTTTCGTTTTACCTGTGCTTGTCAGTTGGGCTGACAGCTTTGAAAGCCAACATAGAATAAAACATTTAGTGAAATTTGATTTCATTACTCAATATAGTTCCTTTCAAGGGCGATACAACGTTTATAGCGGTCACATCATTTTTCGATACCATTTTTATAGTACAATTTATCTTGAGCCTCAAAATATGTCTCAGTTTCTTTCTAGCGAGCATTCCAAATATTCATACACGATATGTTCCTTTGATATCTTTAAAGTCAGCTATCTCGATCAACTGGGTTTTGCGGTCATCCAAAATCTCTTTGTGGACTTTTTTAATGTTTTCGTCGGTAACAACCTCTTTGGGGCGTCCACAGCATTCCTCGTACTCGCATCACCTCGTTTGAACTCAGCAAACCACTTTGTTACCGGCTTTTTCCTGGCTCAGAAGGAGTCTTTATATAATGTGTAAGGGTTTTATCAGTTGTTACTCTGAAGGGTGAAACCGTATCAAAATTTTATACTGCTGTACCGAAAGCCAGTATTTGAGGTAGGGTAGAGTACTGGTTAGCTCAGTGGAGACGGTTGGTTCCTAAGTAGTTCAATTAATACAACCTTTCTCTTTGGAGAGAGAGAGAGAGAACGTCTATATTACGTGACTTTATAAAACTCACTTTCTAGAAAACTCACTTTCTAGTATACTAAATAACTAGCCCTGTACGTACTAGGGGTTGAAACAAGTCTAATTTATTTATATAGTTAAACAAGTTAGCTTCAAAACAACTACAAATAACTTGGCTGGTGACGAAATTGGGTGTCAGAAGAAAAATGCAATAATCAAAGAAATAATGGTGGTTCTCATCCGATTCGTTAGCTTTCCTCCCTTTTTGGCTGCAACCTGGGAAGTTGAAACTGCACTCGCTCAACTTCCAGGGAGTAGCGGAACTGTTAGGCTTTCGAATTTCAGAAATTCCTTTATTACGTTATCCAACGGCATAAACCGAAATACTTTATCAACTATTGTATCCATACCTTTGATGAAGGGTGGCCTTAGAATATGATTTCAGCTTTGTATCCCCTATAAAAGAGGTAATAACAACTAAGCTCACAACACTAGTTATTAAAAATGGCGATTCAATCCCCAATCGTGGGTAATAGTAATGAAAAATAATCCAGAAATCGTATTTTCACACTCACTAAATAAACACAGTGTGCTCCTGCCTGAACTCTTTTACTATTGATTCGAATTTTAAAATGTTGGAAAGGGTCTAGGCCCCCGTTCACGAATCAAAATAATTAATAGGGTCTAGGCCCCCGTTCACGAATCAAAATAATTAATATCATTGTTGAACTTCTCTGTCCCACTCAAGAGAGTATTACATCTAATTTGGCAGCTAATTGTCGGTGATTGATGCGGAGCGATATTTATTGACGAGACATCGAGAAACGTATCTAGTTACGAACTTTGCAGAACAATGACCTTGATATAATTTATCCAATATGCGAAACAGTCAGACAACCTCTCTTAAGAGAAATTATACTGTAACAACTTCTCAACGGTTGATTTTCCTGGTGCAAAATCCGAATAATGTGCCTCACAAGCCTTAGCTTCAACAGTATTTTTTTTTTCACCAAAAAGCAATGCTTAACACACGACATTTCTTTTTATACATTTTCTTCAAAGTAACAAAAGTTGCTTCACTCAAAATTTTATATCCCACAAACTAGTAGTCAGGCAGCTGTGAAATTTGTACAAGTGTCTTTTGAAGGTTGGAGTTAACTGGAAATAATATGGAATCAATACTAGCAGCGCGATCTGCCTAATATATTCGAACCGTCAGTTGCAACTGACAATAATAATGATAGAAATACTTTTCAAATAGCGAATGATATACGAACTGACGTCCTTCTCCCCAAATGTAATAGCCATGAGACTGCTACTGCAACTTTCCCTTTACAATATCAAAAACACTAATAATTATTCAGCTTACCATCACTTTATTCAGGCAGAAATGGCAGTGAAGTCGGAGGGCTTCGTCGACATAGACATGTCCACATTAGAATCGGTGCTGGGAAGAGAGACCCTCAATTGCAAAGAAATGAACCTGCTGGAAGCAGCTCTGAACTGGGCGACGGCGGAATGTAATCGTAGAGAAATGGAACCGACCCCGCAGAACAAAAGAGACGTCCTAGGCAACGCCCTCTATCTAATTCGTATACCCACGATGACGCTGGAAGAGTTCGCGAATGGAGCCGCTCAGATCGGTATTCTGACGCAACAAGAGACGATTGATATATTTTTTCACTTCACCGCTACTAACAAGCCGTGTTTGCAGTATCCTATCAAACCGAGGGCCGGACTGAAGTCGCAGGTGAGTAGTCACGTTTTCGAAAGGTGCTTTCAATGGAATGTACCGAAAGTTTTAATCGTAATTCAAAAAAGAAAACAATTTTAGGTGTTTCATAAAAAAAAGTCTATTGACTATTAAGGCGAGTTTTCTTTTTTTTACCCGCCGTATGCATACAAATTTGAACAGTCTTTTGAAATTTGTTATATCAAATCATACTGAAACAAATTAATGGATTGACTGTCTTAAACAAACTTATTTCCAACAATATTTCAATAATCACAAACTAATTTATTTATTACAACACTTAGAAACCAACGCCTAATTTATTTCCACTATTTGAATTTCTTGTTTAGCCGCTAGATTCACTTTCTGAACTGCCCTCTTGGGTATGTATGATTACGTTTATTCATTATTAAGGGGTTAGTATTTTACAAAGTATTTGGATGTTTGTTGGGACCCTGCTATAGGTTAATACCTCTTCAGGGGCCCTCTTGGGTCGGGAAGCCGGACTTATTATATCGGTAACGATCGTTTCTAAAAATCTGGAGTCGGTTCGTTTCTAGAGTTTTACCGACTGTTGCCGACTGCATACTTTCGGGGTGACGTCATGTGTTTATTCGCTGGCCGGCATATCAGTAAGGGGCGGATTCAGATTTGTTAACAATACATTGAATGTTCAAAATAAATGAGTATTTCATTTTTGATTTTTTAACCGACTCAATTATGTACGCCTATGGAACAGCTAGTAAGCAGTAAACAATAAAGAAGTTTTTATCCTAAAAAAGAAACCTATAGTTTTACAATCAATATGCACAATGACAAATATATAAAAACATACACTAATTCACTATTGTTTCATATTAAAATAGTCGTTGAGGTCGTAAAAAAATTAATTAGTAAATATTTTTTCATGGCGCTTCGGAATCATTTCTAATATTTACAGGCAACTTATTGTAAGTCTTTATACCTCACGCAGTTACTATCGACATGGTTACGAATACACCAAATTTGATATGTTTTATCTTTCATTTTATATATTGGAGTTATCTTTGCCGACTTCATATGAGTGGGAAATATCCCTGCTTCTAGAGAGCGGTTCATTATATGTGCAAGTGGTCTAACCAGGTCCCTGCCAAATTATCTCACAATAGCTGTGGTCCTACTGTGGTCCAAAAACTGCTTGGTTTCAACCTTCGAAGGGCGAATAAACGCCTTGGAGTAAATCAATCCTGGAAGATTTTGCCAGAAGTCCATAAATCTTCTTGCCATCCAATGACAGGTTCTGTTCCGATGAAGCTACGTGCAGCACCCCCCTTTGCAAGGGAGTCAGCAGCCTAATTGTTTTCCAGACCAGTGTGATCAGGAATCCAGACAAGAGACAACTTGTTGGGTCTTTTTATTGAAGAGAGTCGTTTTTGGCAAATTGCTACCAAGTTTGACTTTGCTCGTTAGGAGCCAAGAGCTTCTAATGCCACTTCACAGAAATACAGTCGCATAGAACCCTAGGCAGGTTGATATCTGTCTTGAATCTACGACTGAAAACACCTGCACCAGAACCTGAAGGTGTTTTTGATCTCTGTTTTCTCTGCTCTAAATATTTCCTTCTCCCGGCGAATCCAGTCCTCTCTACTCGGGAACACTTCCGTATTTGACAGTTGATAAAGTCAGAGGACATTCCCAGAAGCTGTTGACTTCCGGCGTCAATCAGCAGCCTATCATACTCTGCATTAGATTGATTGGTGCAATTGGCGATGTGCACAATGCCTAACCTCACTCTCTTTTATTCCAGGTCTGTCACCGATTCCAGTCATGCGCCTACAGATCCAACCAGTGGCGCTACCGCGGACGCTGCGACAGCATCCAGTTCTCCGTCGACCGCCGCATATTCGTAGTAGGCTTCGGCCTGTACGGCTCTTCGAACGGAGCGGCAGACTACGCGGTCAAAATCGAACTGAAGCGGCTCGGCCGAGTGTTGGCCGAGAACAACACCAAGTTCTTTTCGGACGGTTCGAGTAACACGTTCCACGTCTACTTCGACAATCCGATCCAGATCGAACCGGAGAGCTTCTACACGGCCTCCGTCATCCTCGACGGCAGCGAGCTGAGCTACTTCGGCCAGGAGGGCATGAGCGAGGCGACGGTGGGGCAGGTGACGTTTCAGTTCCAGTGCAGCTCCGAGAGTACCAACGGAACGGGAGTGCAAGGCGGTCAGATTCCGGAACTTATTTTTTATGGACCGGCGCACGAGGAGTATTAAAGGGAGAGGGGTTGTTGGATTAGCACGGTATATCTACCGAGTGTTTTTGTATGGTGATTTCGAAGTGGTTTGAATGTGGGAGTGTCGGAACCGGTTGACGCGGACGTTATTAGTGAGGTTAGGTTTCAAGGGATCTCAATCACAACAGTGGCGGAGTTCTGTGTTATCTGGGGGTCGAACGTGAATTAAGAACTTCATTTGCATGGAATAGGAACCTTATTCAATTGATTACTATGAGAAACTGATGAATTTTGTGTAGCATTTTTCAGTTCTGAGGTTTCCGAGGACACAGTTTCTAAACTAACGTAATCTATATTATTTCTGAGGTGAAAAAAATAATAGGGAGCAGAAGCGATATTTATTGGTATTATCTTAGGGATTCGACTGTGCAGAATTCGTGGAACTGAATATTATTTATGCATTTGGCAACACATCTAAATGAGTCGCTTGTTTGCCTAATTGTCGACTGGTATTAAGTGATTCATTACTTGAAACAGTAATTTTATTTAAATTTAACGGGGTATATTTTCTGAAGAGGTTAGTTTTGGAAAAGGTGTTGGTATTCTATTCCTCCACAATTATTTCTATCACTTTGTGACACAAAATGTTGATAACAACACAAAGGGCTGTAGAAAGTATATACCGCAACAGAAACAAGGCAAAGGCTCCACTCTTTTGAAATACACAGTGGCATTGATTGAAACATACTTTTCAGTACATACTTGTTTTTTAAATTGATTTACATAATTATTCGCAGGTCTTTCATTTATTATACTTATGATCTAATCGATTTATATGAGTGCCAACTGTAGAGTTAGTTGTTGAATATAAAAACTGCGGAATCAAAATTCTGACACACAAACTCCCACGAGTCATAAACTGGACACTGCTACACTGAAGATTTGTCTCTCACGAGTTTTGAAACTTCACTTCATATTAGGCCAAAGACCCACAACTTGATGAGAGTCGAGAAGAGAAGGAATAAAAAAATATGTATCAGGTTCCCGCAAAATATTTTTAACTGAATTTTAAAGCGTACAAAGACTACAGAAATCAGCTCCTGAATCATTGCCAACTGATTAGACAAAATATGGCCGAATAAATATATATTTGTTGGAAGATATAACGATCTAAATATACAACTTATTATAAAAAGTATTACAATATAGCAACTTCGAACATTGGGCTTTTATTTTTTTGAAGAAAAAGTCGAGATGATTTTAAGTCAACAATCTCATGGTTACGTTTTGTTTGTAAATAAATCAGTTTTTAGGTTAAGACCCTGTAACATGATGTATTCGATAGATGAGTTTTTAAAAATGGTATGCTGCTGTTGAAAATGTATTAAAGATAAGAACTATTTAGAATGTGTAGTAATTATTTCTCCAAGAATTTGAAAATTTCAAGTGAAATAAAATATTGAAGCCGAGGCAAACCAACATTAATTTTTATTGAATTCAGGACCCATTATTCTAATATTTCTAGAAAATAAACAATTTGTGTTTCTATTATTCCATCAAGTCGATTTACATTTAGTAATATCTACCCTAGGTTGCCATCTATTGGCAGGAAAGAGAACGAATCCCTATCACATAAAGATGAAAGATCCTTTCAGAAGTTTTCCAATTTCAACTCATTCATTGGATGAAAATACGAGATTGACATTGTTAGGAAATGTAATAGACTTTGGTTCCGGTGTTTGAATCGAAGGCCACTGTCTGTCGCAAATTTCTGATATGAACCGCTCTTGGTGGAATCAAATGTGCCAAGTCACTTGAACACCTCCCTTGAAAATATCTATAAAAAAGAGACAAATCTCCAACTTTTCTTCGATGTTCCAGACTCAAGGTTGCAAGTATGTTCGTGTCTCCAATCAGGCGAATAGCTCTTTTCTGGATATAATCCAGCAGCTGCAGGTTATGCTTAGGGGCGGAGCTCCGTACATGATAGCTGACCTGAGCTTTATAAAGCATCAAAAGTTGCTGGGATTTGTACAGTTTTCTTGCTCGGAATAGTGGTCCAGGCTTTTGAAAAGCTAAAACTGTCTTATGCAAAATAGAACAGAAACCCAACTTCAACCAAAGCTTAGCTTTTTTAGTGTAAATATCCGAATCAAAACATCTCGTAACGCCATCTACTCATTAGAACTAAAAGCTAAAGCGTAGGAAACAACTGCCACAACCTAGGCATAGCCTTAGGAAAATTTATCATTCTGACATAACCCGTCTGTCAAATGCCAAGCCTGGTTATGTCTTTCACATCCATTGTATCTAAGACTTTCGGAAATTAACGAAACAGTGAACAGAAATGTTCCACTAGAAGAATTTTAACAGTATAAATTAGAACATCACTTCAATCGCCGCCATTTTCAAAAAAAATTCTAGCCTTCAACAGCTTAAATCGCACATTGAATAAGAAACTGAGCACGTGGAAATATTCAATGACTTTAAAAACTCTCTTGGCGTTTTCTTAGTTTGGTCTTTTAAACATAAGGTTATTCAAATATGAAGAAAACTAGCGATGTTAGCGTGTCATTTTATATCATTTTTCAAACGCAAAAAGCATTAACCGATTCTAAACTACAAATTGAACTTGTCTACACAGTCGCAACATGTATAAACTTGAAATATTTCAAGTTGCAGAGTTCTCACGGCTTTCAACCTTCAAAAAAGCACTCTCTAAGGTCTGAGCATGATAATTCTTTGCACGCGCTTATTTCATTCCAAGTGTGGATGGGCCCGCCCCAGGTCTACTTAAGTGTGGCCACATTTGGACTTAACAACAACGTTCGTTACCAACTGGCCGGATAGCCTTAGTTGCTGAGGCCACTGAATCGAAAAGAAGAAGAATAAGAAATTAAAAAAACACTTACCCACCGATGGAATGTTGATACTCAGCGCCTGCGACAATCGGAGATATGTCCTTCCCAATTCGTAGCAGCATATTTGCAGAACGTCGCTAATATCTATCAATAAATCTGTGAAAATTGTTAAGGAAAGCAAAGATAGGGGAGTTGTAGATAATCCTGGCTACACTGTTCGTGACATCGTCAATGGAATCGAATAATACTAGTTATTATATTCATGAGAACTCATCATACGATCTTCAGAACCACCTATGCATTTTTCTGTGGTTTCAGGACTGTTGAGTACATGTAAAAACGATAAGAAGAGACTCTTTGAAAATCACTTTTATTGCAAAATGGGTAATATAAGTATAAAAACTTTACTTGGTGGCAAAAAAGGAAAAACGTCACAAACCGTTTGGCGCATAACCTTGAAACAAACCTCAAGCGACATTCTTCAAAAACTCGAACACCATGTTGGTGATGCCCCAGCTGAGCAACGATCTAACGCCGTTCATCGCTACCCCCGGATAAAAGTTCTTGAGGCCGCCCCCGTTTTGCTTGTACACCGCCGCCGCCGTCTTGAACACGCTGTAGTGGGGCCCACCGATCTTTTCGTGCGCGAAGATTTTCATTACTTTCATGGGGTAGAAGAGGGTGGACATGATGAGGCCGAGCAGGCCGCCCGAGCAGAAGTTTTTCACGCTGTCCTTCACCCTCTTGTCTTTCATGATCTGAAGCTTCTGGAGTTCCGATTTGGTTATGAAGAAACAGGAATTCGAACATATGTTACGCATCCAGATTATCGTGAAGCCTCTGTAGTACTCCTTCAGACCTGCAAGAGGAATGGATAGGATGGTGGGGTGTGTCATAAAGGATGTTTTCGAATTATACTGCCGGGCGAGATTTTTTGTCGAGGTTTCAAAATATTTCTCATGATTACGGACGAAACAAACTTATACTGACTCTGGTGACTTGAAAGCGTTGTGGAAAAACTATTTGACAGGCATTTTAGTACGTATCATTCGCTAACAGGATATCTGCTTTCTTGCACTTAGCAGGTACAGGTAGATAGACTGTGAGCATAAAGAAAAACTGGTGTACACGAACATTATGATAGAAACTCGGACAACAGTCTATCCTCAGAAGGTCATGCTCTCACTTTAATGGCAAGTAACTACGTATTCTGGACCAAACTGGATCTGTGGAGTAGGGAAGGAGCCAACAGCGCTTATGCCACATTGTTCATCCTCCCGAGAAGTTGTCCTCATAGGTCATCATGCATCCTGTCCTTACCAGAAAGGTAGACAGGTCACTGGGAGACATCTCCTTTATATAAAGAGTTGACAGCTCTAGTTGCCTTAGATTTTTCGAAGGCATTTGATACTATAAATCATTCTCTATTATGTTTCAAATTGAAATATTATGGATTCTCGGATGAGTTAGTCTTGCTACTATTTTCATATCTAACGAATCGCTGTCAAACGGTATATTATAATAATGAAATGTCGTCAACTCGAAATGTTACTTCTGGTGTGCCTCAAGGGTCAATCTTAGGACCTTTACTCTTTATAATCTACACCAGTGACATCTTGAATTCTATGAAGCACTCAAAAGTTCAGGCCTATGCAGATGATACGCAATTGTATACCAACTTAAACATCTACAACTATGGAACTATTCAAAACCTCATCAATTCTGACCTACAAACCATTTCTAATTTAGCTGCGCCACTTAATCTAAAATTGAATAGGAATGAATGCCATTTGATGCTTTTCGGTTATAAAAAGAATAGGGCTATAGTCGCACAACATCTCACAATTAGAATTGAGAACACTACACTTCCCGTTGTGAATTCCATTAAAAACCTAGGTATTATTTTTTATTCTGACCTAAAATTTGATTTGCATTTGAATGATTTGCTTAGAAAATCGTTTGGGACTTTCAAACTGATTTATTCAAATAGATATTTTTTCAGTCGACCAATCAGGAAACTTCTCACTGAGTCGTTGGTCTTATCACGGTTCAACTATGGTGACATTGTGTACAGCAATCTTTTAAGTAAATTTGATTTAAAACGGAAACAGAAAGTACTGAACTTCTGTTGTAGACTTGTCTATTATTTAAGAAAATTCGATCATGTCTCGAGTAAAATCAAAGAATTAAACTGGCTGACAATGATCAATCGTACTAATTATAATCTTTGCAATTTTGTGTACAAAGTATTGAGTTACAAAATTCCCACATCACTTTACAATAAAGTGATTCCTAGGTCTATGCTACATTCCTTGGATGTAAGATCAAAAAATAAACTGCATGTCCCTCGTCATAAGACGTCACTGTTTCAGAGGTCGTTCACTTATCTCTCCATCAAATTCTACAACTCACTGTTATACAATTGTATGCAACTTTCGAAAGGAGATGTTAAGAGTCATTCTGAAAAAACATTTTCTGAAAACCACTTTTATTATTATGTGATGCGTTTTTTTCATCGTGTCTTTCTCTCTACTTATCATTTTAGTTGATTATAATTGCACATTTTAGGTTAAGTGTAAGAGTAGCCTTTGGCTAAACTGCGCCTATTTTGTACCTTCACCAATGAAGACGATTTATTATTATTATTATATCGGCAGGTGTAGGCCAAGACTCGCCGAATACACACTCTTTTATTGACCACAAGTCCGGACAGTTGCATAAGTGATCAAACTGGATATCAAGTATTATAGTATAACAATTTTCAATTGAAGGTAACTCATATACAAATTGAACTGAGAGCTAACGGCAACAATGTTAAATCTGTTAAAAAAAAATCTGTTTTTCCGTTAACCAGCTGTCGCACCCCTACGAACGACAACCCTCAGAAGTCGAAACTTGTGCGAGCTAAGGATTAACGAGGTGTTACCTTTTAACGTGTTATTCCTAACACGGAATGTTGGGTTCTAACACATGTTAGAACTAAATTCTTACCGGGGTTATTTTTATTGTCTATGCATTGCCATTGTAAATCATTGAAAAGAAAGATGATCCCATAAAATTTGTAACAAGATAGCTTCTGCATATCGATAGGATGTACGAGCGAATAGGTGAACCAATTCGTTAAATACTTTGAAACATCGGTAAACTGATCAAAACTTCGCAGGTATATTATATTTGAGTCCTTAAAATGCCATAACTATTCATTGGGTTTCTTCATTATCAAGCGTCCTTATCTGCATAGGCGTAGTGTGTTCTGTTTCTTGTGAAGGTGACTTTGTTTTGTATTTATTAAATATATTTTATTATATTTATTAAATAGACTGTTATATTTATTAACTTTAAAATATAAGATAGAGTTGGCCGATACTTGTTTTTCAAAATACATTATCATATATTTTCATCACATTCACACTTTATTGTGAGATAATTAGTTGATCTAGTCATTAAACTCAGGTAATGTTCGTTAATCTTAGGTATAACTGTCATTAATTAGTTTTTAAATAGATAGTAATGAAATGTCTGATATAAATTGCTTGGTTCTGATAGTGGGGGATTTCAATATAAATTTCTCAGCAAACACCACCTACAGCAAACGATTGAGGGAAATTACCTCTGATATGGGCTTCATGCAAGTTATTGATGATATTACTCATCCTACTGACAATGGTGGAAGTATTATAGATCTGGTGATTACTAACAGGAATATTTCAGCTCATATACACAAAACTCCAAAAATAAGTGATCATTATTTAATTACACTCAATTTAAACAATGATAAAGACCAAACACCATACGAATATTGTATATACACTAGAGGCAAAATTAATTATGATGATATAAATAATGAGCTGGTGAAGGTAAATTGGGTATACCATCATGATAATGTAGATGAGAAATGCCAGTATATGACAGGTATTATGAAAGAATGTTTGGATAAAGCAGCTCCAAAACAGGAAAAAATAATTAAACCGGAATATAAAGAATGGTGGAATGATATAGTTAGAAAATCAGTAGTATACAGGGATAACAAACTATATAAGAAATCAAAACAGATTGAAGACAAAGAAAACTACAAACAGGCAAGAAATAATGTGGTGAAAGTTATTAGAGAACAAAAATCAATATTTTACAAGGACAAAATAGATAATTGTAGTGGTGACCCCAAAAAAATGTGGAAAACACTGAAACCTTTGCTGTCATCAAAAGAAAGAACAAAATTCACCAAGTTAGAGATTGACAATGAGGAAGAAGTAGATATTAATATGATTCCTGATAAACTCAATACATATTTTGTAGAAAGTATCAATAAATTAGTAGAAGAAATACATATTGAGACACAAGATGAAATAAGGATACAAAACACTGCAAAAGAACATTTGAGTGATTTCAAATTGATTAGTTTTGAGGAGCTACATGATATATTGTTGACAATGAAAAATAAAGGTAGCGATGATGATCTAACAACGGAATTCCTGAAAAAAGTATATCATAATATAAAAGGCTCATTATTAAACCTTGTCAACTATTCCCTACGCACCGGTACATTTCCATCTATGCTGAAAGTATCAACAATAATTCCAGTTCCAAAAGTAAAGAATACAAGTAAAGCCAGTGATATGCGACCAATAAATACTTTGTTGGCAAATGTTAAATTTTTTAAATAGTAATAATATTCTAACTGAAAATCAATCAGGTTGTAGAACTGGGCATAATTGCAAAACAGCGGTCCAAAGTGTTTTATTTGACTGGAAAATGTGGACAGATCAAAATATGAATGTAGGAGCAGTTTACTTAGATTTGAAAAGAACCTTTGAGACAGTAAATAGGAAAAGACTCCTGTTTAAATTGAGAAATTATGGAATATCCGGTACAGTCTATAAATGGTTTGAAGATTACCTAAATAGTAGTAACAAAACTCAATAATGTAACGTCCTGTGAAATGGTCAATAACAACGGAGTACCTCAGGGCAGTACACTAGGACCACTCTTATTCCTAATATATATAAATGATATTGTTAATGAGGTAGACAAGTGTAAAGTTCATCTCTTTGCTGATGACACACTTGTATATTACTGTGCACATGATGTGGAACATTTGATAGATACAATGAATAGTGAACTACAAAAAATAAGTCGGTGGTGTAGTTATAATGTATTGAAATTAAATGGTAATAAATCAAAATTCATGTTATTTACTAATAAAACGGGATGTCATAAACTTGAAAGCAGACATTTAAATATCCATATTGATAATATAGAAATAGAAACCGTTAGTGCGACGAAATATCTTGGAGTCTTAATTGATAGAGACTTAACATTCAAAGAACACGTACAAGAGGTAATAAAAACTATCTCAAGAAATGTTAGCTTTCTAGGAAGGATTTCGCCAACACTTAGAAAATCTACAAAAATTATAATATATAACACACTTATATTACCACATTTTACATTTTGTGCATCGATAATATATACTGCCAATAAAAATGAAATGGATAGATTACAAAAACAACAAAACCAAGCCATGAGGATCATATTAAGAAAACCAAGCCATGAGGATCATATTAAGAAAACCAAGAGAGACACCAATCAAAGCAATGCTGAAGGAATTGCAATGGATGGCTGAGACAGATCTCGTATATTACTATACAATGATAATGATATATAAAATGAATAATCACCTATCACCGACATACCTGAGTAGGCATATTGAATACAGTGAGAATCATCATCACTATAATACAAAAACGCGTAATAACATATATGTAGGAGTTAAAAATAAAAAGAATACTGAGAAATCCATTTACCATGCAGGAATGTTAGCTTTTAATAGTTTGAACAAAAATATTAAAGAATGTAGCACTCTTGCATTATTCAAAAGAAAGTTGAAGAGTCATCTATTGGGTGAATGAACTAGCCTTTATATAATATAAATTTTAACTGTATGAACTTTTTTTTTTGTATTCTATATTTGTATTTTGTTTGTGTTTTATATTGACTAACAACTGTGATATTTTAAGAAGATGTTGTATATTTATTGTAGTACTCATACTTAGAAATTTTATTCCTAAGTTTAGTTGACTAACACATTGTGGTGTCGTATTTGATTATATATGTATTGTATTAGCAGTTTCATTGCTAAATAAAGGATTTATAAACCCGAATGAAGTTGTCCCGGAGCGCCAATTAATTTTTATTGTTGTTTTCATTTTTATCGTTGTTTTACGAAAACAATTCACCAAAAAGTTAATTCTAGCTTACCGTATTGCGCTCTCAACTGCTTGAAAGCGTGGAACATATTCCTGAACCTCTTGTTGTATTTGGCGTGCACGAGCAGAACCTGCACCCTTTCGAACGGCATGAACCCCGCCTCCAGGGTACCAGATGCTGCGCTCGCGCTTATCTTTTCCAAGTACTCATTCATGTTGTACCGCTTCAGCGCTATCATCGCCGAATTGTTCACGCCGAACATGGTGGTGATGGAAACAGTCTTCTGAAGGAGAGGCGGCAGACAGCCGCGGTACAGGTAGAACGGGCCCTCTTTGCGGATGGATTCGAAAGCGTTTTTGAGACGACCGTCTCCGAGGACCTGCCGGTAGATGAGTTTGTTGATGGGGAAGGTGATGGAGGTGGTGACGAAGGCGGCCCCAAGACCGCATCCGAAGTCCCTCAAATAAGCATCGGTGGGCATGGGACGAGGCGGTTTGACATTTTCATTCAGAATTTATTGACTGTCACGAGTGACAGTTCGGGGAACGTCGAATGTTGCGTGAGGCCGATCTAATAGTCCGGTCAAAATAAACCGGGAAAATAGTCGCTACTAGTCGTTGCCCGCGTAGAGTTTGGTTTGGCACATTAAGTTTCGTGACAGATCATTTCAAACGAATAGTTACAATATTTTTTTATTAACCCAAAACTTCGGGTTTCCAACTTCAAAACTAACGACATTCAATACCATCTCTAAACCCCTATTTTCCCTTCGGGGGTGGAAAATCCTGATTCCCTTCCTTGACGCTTATTTACGCTATACAAAGAACCTACCTGCATATTGATGCAGGTAGGTTCTTTGTATGGAACCTACCTGCATATTGATGCAGGTAGGGTCTTTGAATGAGTGTCAGTCAATCAATAGATACCCACTTATACAGAGGTGCGCAAAAGTCCGGAATAAAATTAATATCTTTTCAACCAGTATTTTAGGAAAAAACGCTGAAACACGTCGGTAAATTTCACGTTGTACGCATTTTTTGACAATAAAATGAAATTTTTTTTTAACCCCTAGATATTCCAGGTAAAACACAACATTAATTGGTCCTTCGAGCCGGATGGTTTCATTCATGTTTTTCGACAATTTGTCACTATACATCTCTTGCGGAAAACCTCGTCTACTACCAAATTGTCGAAAAACATGAATGAAACCATCCGTGCTCAGGTCGTGTGCAATCTCTAAGTGAATTGCTCGTGTAAATGTTCACCCTGGGAAGGATGGCAAAATCAGAGTGGTTGATGTTGTTACAGCTTCTCGAACAACATTCAAACGAGCTGTATCTACACTTTGCATACTTGATGTATTTAAAGAGAAGTCTCCCGAGAATAATCAGATTTGAAGTAATTTCTTTTATTCGAATCAATTACTGCGGGAGAGAATGTTCAGTATTTATATTCATTATTATTTGTTTACTCTCTCATTTACCATGTATTTAATTATATTTAGTTTGATGTTCAGTTGTTGTAACTAAAACAGAGAGAATAAAAAAAATTTTTTTTGACTGACATTGAATTTCAATATTTCGTTCTTCGAGACCGGATTTAACTTAGATATTCCAGGTAAAACACAACACATGATACAGTGAAGGACTTGCCCAGAAGTGGCCGGCCACATGTTTTAGACGAAGATCAAAAATTGGACATTGCCGTATCTCTGCAGGAAGAAGAAGAAGAACTTTATTTCCAGATAGGCAAGTCTAATATAAACATCATTAATGTACTTTATCTAAATATAATACATAAAAATCAAAATAAATTAGTCTATTATAACCAAATAACAGAAAATCCCAAAAAAAAAGAAAAAAAAATATATCGCACATATTCTATATAGGATACACGTTTATATATTTACTTATATATTCATTCAAACCAAGTCTTCGTTATTATTATATTTTAAATATAAATTAGCTTTAATTCAGTTTTTCGTTATGAATGTTACCAAGTCCCTCTTGAATAGACGGAGAGAAGAAGAGTTTTTTATGTTATTTGGTAGTTTATTGAAACTGTCCAGACCTTTGAAAAATAATGAGTTCATACTGCTACGTGAATTTGTCCTTGAGATGTGAAAATTGGTGTTCGATCTAGTATCATGATGATGTACTTCACTATTTGTGATTAAAAGGTTTACTAAGTATGTTGGTTGCAATTTATTTATTATTTTGAATATAAATATCATAGTTTGATAATACAATCGTTGAGAGACATTAAACCACCTTAAACTACAGAGCATTATTATGTATAGGTGTCATTCTATTGCAGAATATTATTCGCATTCCACGATTTTGTAATTTTTGTAATTGATTTAATTTGTTCTGATTCAAGAGATATAAGAGAGTCCCGCAAAAATCGTAATGAGGTTTTATTATGCAATTATAGCATGTTATTTTGGCATACATTGATAATACAGATGCCACTCTAGAAAAAAAAATACAGCTTCTTTGATATTTTGCTTATTATATAGTCAGCATGATCATTCGATAAAATTGTATTATCTACAATGAACCCTAGATACTTAATTTTACTCACTATTTCTACATCAGTTTCGTTAATTTTAATTTTGACTGTGTTTTTCCAAATTTTATTTTGTTTATACTTTGTTGTAATGATCATCACATTTGTCAACGGTTTCATTAGTCCAAAACCGTCCTGCGTCTAGACGTACGATTGGGAGGTTTTTGAAAACAGAAAAATACCACTTATATAAGGTATGTCTTGTCCAAGAGCTCTTGGAAGATGACTATGACAGGCGTTTGCAATTTTGTGAGGGGATAGTGAGGCGATGTGACGAGAATTATTGGTTTCCACTCAACATACTCTTTTCGGACGAAGCTACAGGCACAACTATCGATTCTGGAGTCAGGAAAACCCACACTGGATATGCGAAACTCGTACGCAGCGTCCTCAGAAAGTAAATGTAATGGCAGGCATCATCAACAACAGAATATTAGGGCCATACTTTTTTGAGGAAAACCTTACAGCTACACGCTACTTAGACTTTTTACGCTTTGAATTAGTCCCTGCTTTAGCTGTTATGTTTCCCAACGAAGCAGATCCAGATATCCCCACTGAACCCCTTTGGTTCCAACAGGACGGCGCTCCCCCACATTGTGGTATTAATGTCAGAGAATATCTCGATGACATATTTGCAGGATGCAGGATTGGACGACATGGTACAATTGAATGGCCGCCAAGATCCCCAGACTTAACGCCATTAGATTATTTTTATTGGGGATATATGAAAGACAACGTTTATCGAAATAGGCCGGCTAATATTGAAGATCTAAAAAGCAGAATTAGAGTGGAATCACATAACATACCGGCTGAGGCCATTCGGAATTCCGTAGACGGGTTTTACCATCGCCTAGGAGGCTGCCAAGTAGAGGCTGGAGGCCAATTTCAGCATCTGTTACGTTAATTCACCCGTAGATAGCACTAAGTTAGGTATTTGTAACTTTTCAAAAGAGTTTTTTCTCATTTCATTGTAACCACAAAAAAAAAAAAGGTTATGGTCAGAATCCATTTTTTACGAGCTTTTCAATGAGCCCATACACGACATAGGTTTGCATTTGAAAAACAAAGTTGGGGAATGTTGCAGCTAAGGGGTTGAAAAAAAAATTTCTTTTTATTACCAAAAAATGCGTACAACGTGAAATCAACTAACGTGTTTCGGCGTTTTTTTCCTAAAATACTGGTTAAAAAGATATTAATTTTATTCCGGACTTTTGCGCAACCCTGTATACAATATTGAATAGCATCAGCAAAAAAACTGAAGGAATTAGAATGAAATACATCGGTAATGCTCCTAATCCTACTGTACTAATACTATAAATGCGTAAAGTTTGTGAGGATGGAAGAGTGTAATGTATATATTTACATTTTTCAATTTTTCACGCCTAAAGTGCTCAACAGAATCAAATGTAAGTTGGTATCAAATTTTGGAAAATTTTATAAGAAGGTAATTTTCCAAAAATCAACTCGATGGGATTGAAAACTCAAAAATAGTGGGGAAGTCTCAGTATGGTGTATCTTCAGCAATATTCTCAAAGGGCATACACTTTTAGAAATGTTTTTGTCTGTAGAACTTCAAGTAGTTGGTTTTTGGTATAGTAATCTTCAAAATACAAATTGTCAACATTGCAGTTCTCAATTTTTTTCCACGTAATTTCAAAGAATTCGGAACCCATCCTTCACTTCCTCCGCAATGCACAATGATTAGTCGCGACCCATTGTTTGGAGGCACGTTAGGCGTACACATTCTCGAACCATCAGTCCACCCTTTCGTAAATGTGTCGTGAGTGTCATACCAAGTTTTGTCCAAATAGAAAATTTGTCGTTGTTTTTGTCTATATTTAGTTATTTGTTCTAATTATTTGTAACGCAATTCCACTATTCTTCTGCTTTCCATGACTGCTTGACGGTTATTTATTATTTTAAATCTAAATCCTAGTTCTTTATCCAATTCTGAAGAGTTTTGTCACAGCAGCTAACGTTATGGCTGGAAATATTCAATTTCTTCCTTATGATTTCAGTTGTAGCAATCTCATTGCTTTCGTAACAGTCGTATATTGTTTTTTTCAATGATTTTATTAGATGAACATCTAAAGGTTTTGGTAATTTCATATCACATCGCATCTTGCATTCACAAGAAGTTTTTTAGACGTTTAGACAGATTTCTATTGAGTTTTTCTCCGGTTTTTTTCAAAATGTGCCATTTTCCACATTTCAACGGTGAAGTAGATCAAATAAAGATTTTTCCCAACGTTTATCTTGACTTCACAATATTTTCCATTATTTGTTTAACGTTTCTTTCAATGTAACAGTGTTTCATAGCGAATTGAAGAGAAAAAAATCCTGGCTGAAATACCGAACATTTCATTGCTGGGACTTGTAGATATGACCATCGTCCTCACACTCAACGCATATACCACTGATGATCTCTGCCACAACAACAGACGAAACGTTTTGTACTTCTTTAATCGTGACTCAGGCCGTTAAAGCCTATGTTGTTATGGTGAAATTCTAAGTTTCAAGCTTTGTCTGAAAATACGTTAACAGATTTGAAATCTATGGAAGAAAAAAAAAGCATATGATATTTTTACAGCAAAACTTATAACACAATAAGTGTAGTGAGTTTTGCTATGTAGATATCAAATGAAACTGAATGAAGTGATATTGAAATATCCCTCTTCAACTTATAAAAGTGTTTATTTAAAAGTGAGTTTGGATCATTTAGGCATTTAACTGAAAAATTACTGTGCTTGTACTTCAGATGCCAAAGAAAAGACAGGCTGCAGCTTGAAAACAGCTAATTTTATGTATTACACAATTCAATTGTAATTTTTTTAATAAATGGGTAAGTGTGATAGTTTTGTGGAAGACTATAATTTGGCTTTCATTGATCATTGCTACAATCAAGTTGAAAGCATAAAAGATGTCTTCAAATTGATTCACGACAACAGTGCACAACTCTCAGAAAGACATGAAATTCTTTTAAAGGATACGTGCTGTACCTTCTGTCCTGCAAGTCAAGTAAACACAAGCACCATGAACATGCGTGTTCCTCCTGCCTCTGGTCAGGTTCTCCCCGAGGGCGAGTTTGAAAAATCTACAAGCGGTATCGATACAGTGTTGACTCAGCATCAACTGGCTGCACAGCCTCGATATCCCTTGCCGAGCTTTTCGAACGGTGATTTCTTTGGACTCCGCTTTATCACTCATATGGAGGCCTAAAATTCAGACCATCAACAATGAATGCTAACTAGAAGAAGAGTTTATTACCTCCAAACTTGGTTATGCCTCCCTTTGAGTCAGCTGCGACGAACTGTCCGATAGCACTAGAAGACCCATGAGCCCCCTCTTCGAACTGCACTTCAGCGACGATAATGTTGTCCTCGAGCACGGACCCGCAAGCCGTACACACCGCATCCCCTCTGGCGGGGTCCACTTCGATATCCGAGCCTCCGCAGTTTTTGCACTTACGCCCCGACGACATTCTGTGTGATGCTACGGAAATGAACTTAAAATAAACGCGAACTTACTGTACTCGTACCGTTTCACCTGTGTTTTGATTATGTGAAGAATTTGGTTTTGGAATTCTAAGTACCAATTTTTGGCAATCTAGGTTATGTATCCAGAACTGTGTCATAACCAAATATCAAACACAAATTCACAAAACACTTCAAACTGTCTTTAATTTCTATGGCCGTTGCTCACAGAACTAAAACTAAGTTATAGTTCTGTGCCGTTGCTTCTCATTCGAGCAGAGTTGCCAACCGTAGCGGAATTTATTCGACGATAGCGGCGCGGCGTAGCTGATTTGAACATAAAGTAGCGTAATTTGTTACAAATAATCAATATTGGAAAAAATATGTAAGAAGAAGAAGCAGTGAACAGCACTCGAAGTAGAGATAGCACTGAACAGTTAAATTTGAAGAACTTGTTCGTACTGTTCCAGTTCTCACCGAAAAACTGTAATTTTCAACTGTTCATGTTCACCTATTCTTGAATGACGTCTCATCTTGCGTCATGGTCATTTTTAAATTTCGGTTTCGAGTGGTTCCGAGTTTCCGTACGTTCCCTCCATTCGAATTGTTGTTCTAGAGTTTTATTTCAGTAACAGGCTGAATTTTAGTGTAAAATAAATGAAAGATCAATCCTTATTTGGATTTTTTTCTCAATCACAGAGAAACAAGTGCAACTAGCAACATCTGAAATTTGCAAGCAGGTTATTTCCTTCAAATCTTTCATGACAAATTTAAAGCGTCGTATGCTTGGGTGTCACACCAATAGGTGGTTCCACTTATGTTTCGCTTGCGTTTACGCAGCTATTTTTATCAAGTATCGATTTATAAGCTTCTTCTTGAACCACTCGTCTTCAGGGCGAGAGACAGTTGAAAGGGTACGGGAAGAGATTTTCAACCTGATCAAAATCAAGATGGATTTCTTCTTCTTGAAATAATTGTTTGAACGTTGGGTTGAATTTTTTTGCAAAAGTTCCTTACAAAATTACATTAAATTGAAACTGAATTTTTTTTATCTTACACCAACTTACATACACTTATGTGTTGAGTAGTTAGTGGAACATGAGACTTGTATCCAAAGTTATTTTTCCATCAATCAGTTATAATTGATATATCGTTATTCGGCAAATTTTTCTTCTTCGGCTCGTGTCTACAAACTCCCCGATAAAGTTATGCTACAGAGAAGTTCGAAAAAGCAGTATTGAATGTATTTAAAATAGTTTTTTATCTATCCAGTGCAAGCAAATGTTTTATCCTTGCCGAAAAACAATTCATAAAATCTAGGGCCTTTTCCCAGTTCAATTAAAGAAATATGTTTCTAGTATGCTATCCCAGGCCAGTAAAAAAGCTTTAAGGGGTGGTTTGATAGGCCAGTTTGTCTGAAATAATATCAAGAAATATATTTAATTTTCACTGTTTATGGTACATATTGTTTTGTGTGAAAGCAGATGTAAAGGCTAGACGATCCATTAAAAAGTAATTCGTTGACGACTCGATCGGCTACAAGCTCAATCAGCGTAAAAGGAGAAATGTTCGTAATAAAATGTGAGTTTTACTTTATTGATCGATGTCTATCTCTAATAAGCTTACTTCTCCTGATCAGCTTTTTCTGATATCTGTGAATATACGATCATTCGTAATCCAACACCACACGGCACTGTTTGGACTTGCCAAGGGCTCATCAGTGGTGTTAGGCTAAACGACGATCACACTGCTGATCCCAACTGTCCTTGAGGATGGATATTCTTCTCTGTTGATTCTCAATAATTGCCCAAATTGACAGGAACAAAATTGTCACGCCATGTTTTGAAATTCAACTTTGATAAAAAAAGATGATTGGAATTTAGTTTCAAAACTGACAGTTGACAGTTTTTTAATGACTTTTTTTCTCGATATCCACTACATCAAAAATTTAAACAATGGGATGTATTGAAAAAAGCAATCGATGACACCATTGAAAATCCACATTTCAACAAGATTTTTCCATGAACACTAATCATGAAACGATAAATAGAAATGGCAGTATGTATATTCCGACTCCATTCCAAATTCATTCGAATGAATTTACAGAGAAAATCTCGTGAAAGCCATTTACTTTCTGAAAACAATGGAGCAAGAAAAACACTCACGATGTGACATTTTCATTGAATCACCAGTTTCTGAAAGCTTTCTTATTCACTTATCACAAAATCCAGAGATAATAAACTTTTATTAGTATGTTTGCTCCTATAATTGATGCCCACTTTGTTTTTGTCGAGTACGTTGCCAAGTTCTCCTGCAATATCAATATTGATTCATTACATTTAACTCGAATAACTTGAAATACCTACTCATCAACGCGAAGCTCACCGTGTGACGGCTATAATTAGAAAAACAGAGAAACTGGAGATTTTCGAATTATGTTAAAGTAACTTTTGGTGAAGGAAAATCAGATTTCATCGACCTCTTTGAGGTATTTTTACCTTCCACAATGTGGAAAATGGAGAAATTTATATCTTGTCCGATTGCCAACCTTTGTGCGTGTAGAAAAAGCAAATTTTTCGGTAGATTCAGTTGATTTCCTTACAACAGATCTCTGCTGCAGTGGCGGAGGCGTGTCGCACCGGGTCACCTTTTTGGGGTGACACCAGCCCGGTGACTCAACTTAAAAAAACAATATACATACATTGAAAAATCGCTCTCACTGCTGTCTTCTTCGGGGATTCCTCCACAAGCACTAGCTCAGCACTATGTATAATTCTGGGTTTCCCCAAAAAGCAGACGACGCTGTCGTGTGGGGTTCCCCGTCCCATAGTCGCGATCCTTGACGTCTCAGTTGCATTGTTTATCGTTTCTCATTTGTTTCGCGAAGTGGTTGACTATGGAATTGTATTATAGTTGTTTCAAAGTCGTGTAAAAACAATGGTCGTGACGTCACTCAAATTCAGTAAAATTTTCTTCTTCCCGTATTCTTATTGTTCTTACTGAGCGTGTTATGTTCCAACTTGTCATTGAGCCGATATGATAGTTAGTTCCGAAATTAAGCATTTCTTAAGGAAAGGAAGACTTGATTTTTGAAATTTCTTTGAAGAAATATTTGATTGAGTAATATTTATTGAAGAGTTATGTTGTATATTTATTCATGTACTTTTTCTGCTTTGTAAACATTATATACATTTTGACGTTGTTCCAAAGGAGAGGGAGGTTCAGTGATAATGACTTCACAATCATTTATGAAACTTCTATTTTTTCACTGTATGAAAAAGTATGGGTGTTATTTTCTGATAAACGAATCATTTCCTTATCGAACTGAGGAATAATATTGATTTTTCAACTTGTTTTCTCGGAAAGTCGAAAGGTGTATTTGTAATCATCCCAAACTACTTCCTAAATAAACAAATCCTTCACGGCCACCAACTTTTTCTTTGTTCTGTTTCCAAACCGGTGACATTTCCAGGCCACATATTCCGTTGAAAACACTTGAAAATTCTAAAACACCCATTCTACGATCTGACGTATGGCCTTGTGGAAAGAACTACACCACAATTCAAAAAAGTCTGTTTCCGTTTTCTGTTTCAATAAAACTTCTCGACACGCAACTTTCACGGCATTTGCATAATAATTGCAGATTTATGGAATGCTAAACAAAACGATAAAGAAGGTTGGAACACAAACTCGCAGTGGGAATTCACCCTTTATTGAAAATTCGATGATGGGCAATATATTTTTCACATTTTAAGCAGGCGATTACAGAAAGGGGTAAATGGAAATGAGGTTTTAATGAAGAGGTTTTTATGGTTTTGTGTTGGGATGATTTGGATTTGTGATTCCATCAATTTAATGATTGTTTTGGCCTTTTAATTTTCAGGCGAGGGTTCGACTTTGAAACTTCAAAACAACCAATGAGAGATGCTAATTTCGAAATTATTTAAGTGAAACAATATACAAGTGGTAAAAAAAGTTTTGGGTTTCTACTTCTCCACCTTTCTTTTTTAAAAATATATTCCTTACAATTGCATCAATCATACCTCAAATATTGTTTTTCGTCAAATTTGGATAGCAATGACTTTTTTCTTGACATTTTCCCGATTAACATTATTCACCGACTTTCCTTATACAATTTTGTCTCATTACATTGACGATCGTATTTTGTTACGACTCAATTTTTTACGGAAAATAACTTTTCTTTTCAAAAATTTGATTTTTGAACTTTACTCTACTTGCCTACCACATCGCCGGGCGTGTCGTTAGGTGGTTAGGTTAGGTCCAAAGTGAGTGGGTCGATTCGACCCTCCACCGCAACCCACAAGGGTTTATTGTGGCTCACACCTATTATTCACACGTGACCAAATAAACCCAGCTTTTTAACGAAGCCAATCAGTTTGTATGATGAGTGGTCTTTCATCTCAGATGGTAAGAGTACGGCTCTGCCGAACTCTAAAACCTGATTTGGCCTCCAGCGGGGCAGGCACAAAGTATATGCTCTGCTGTTTTATCGTTAATGAGGTAGTCGGATAGTCAAGGTGCAAGATTCCCACTTTGATACCCGCGACAACCTTCCCATATGAAGGTTTTTGCACGTCAGCTACACCTGACGATGCCTTATACTATAACAATTTTCAATTGGAGGTGATTCATTAGCAATGTCGCACTTGAAGTGACCAACGGATAATCCTCCTACCAACTCTGCAGAGACGTACTAAAATAATATTTTTATTCATTTAAACACATAGGTAATTACGTAAAAATTGTTATAGTTGGTGGCGCTACCTGGTGTCAATGGTAAAACTGATTAGATTTTCTTATTATGCCTAATACAGTACTTCAAAAAACCAGAAATATTTACAAAATAATTATTATGTTCCTTTTATATAGAAAGAGAACTACAAAGCAAAGAAATAATCACCTATGTTATGCTTATGACGTTTCAGAATCCATTGACTCGTCCGAAGAGGAATCCTCAGTCACACTTCAATCTATTATTATTTGTGTGTGACAGTGTCTATCATCCCGTCCAATCTCCACGTTTTCTCTTCTACCTTGATCACATGGGCTACAGCATTAGCCCAATCTTCTTTCCGTATCCGTTCCATTGCGAGTTCTAATAAACGTTGGACATCAGAAATTTTATATGTCACGTTTTCACGAGCTACGTAACCCCATATTTGAGCCCAGATTGATTCTATCGGGTTTAACTCGCAATGGTAAGGAGGAAGTCTCAAAATGGTGATGCCTTCAGCACGAGCTATTGTATCCACCACGTGCTGGCGATATCTGTCACGATGTTGTTTAATGACACTCATAAGCTCGGCCTTAACCATGTCCTAGGAAAATGGAATTCCTTTTTGTCCTAACCAACTCTGCATGTCTGCTTTTATGGTGGTCATAGTTGGCAGCTGTTCTATTAATCGGCTGTGATAAGAAGCGTTATCCATTACTATTACCGAATTTGGTTCGACTCGTGAAAGAAGGGATTCAAACCATCCTTCAAAGCGTTGGGCGTCCATGTCTTCGTGATAATCCCTCTTTTTTTTGGATAAAAAAATTAATGCACTATCGTCTAAAAAGCCACTCTCACTACCTATATAGGCGACAATTAGTCGTTGCCCTTTACCCGTTGGTCCGCGTAACCCTGTTGATAAACCGTCCACAAATGCTTGATGATACAGTAGTATCTTGCCAGATCTTAGATACTGTGTGACCAGCATTCACCCACGTTTCGTCCAGGTAATAATTTTTTTTGTGAGCAGAACGGATTTCTCTAATAGAGCGAAGATATCTCCGTCGCCATGAGACTATATCTTCTCTTTGAATTGAAGGGGTTATATTTTTAGGAGTGATTAATTTTCGGGAAAGAAAGTTTTTGGCTTTCTTCAAGATGGAGTAGTAGAAAGCCAAAAACTTTCTTTCCCATATCTTCTCTTTCTATTAAGACAGATTTACGGGATCGTTTGGCATATATAAATTTTAAATCTTCTTTTATTATTTTCCTTAACTTCTCTTTGCTCATTTTTGGAATGAGATCATCATCCATTACCTTTGTCCTGGGCTACAGCTTCCACTGTACGGAGGGTATTTTTTAAATTTTCGTACACTCTACAGACAATCTTTTTCTTCTAACGACATAAACTTCCGCTCTCTATGTGCATTACTTGGACCTGCTACGGCATCCATCTTAATACTAAAAAAATAATGAAATTCAATCATATTATTCAGCTATTTGTCAGTTGTTCACTTGCCTCAAAAACTATTTTAAAGTTGATGTATTTTGAAAAACATTTTATTGTGAGATTTTCACTAGAACAGATTAACAAATCCGCAACACGTGTTTCGCTGCACAGTAGATTTTTCAAGCGTGTTCACTAACAAACTGAATTCTACATACATTGTGATTTATATATACTTTTTGGAATATTACTATCTACCTAGAACCGAATAATATTCTAGGAACTAATTAATGACAGTTATACCTGAGTTTAATGACTAGGTCAATTAATTATCTCTCAATAAAGTGTGAATGCGATGAAAATCTATGATAATGTATTTTGAAAAACATGTATCGGCCAACTCTATCTTATATTTTGAAGTTAATAAATGTAACAGTCTATTTAGTAAATATAATAAAATATATTTAATAAATACAAAACAAAGTCACCTACACAAGAAACAGAACACACTACGCCTATGCAGATAAGGATGCTTGATAATGACTAGTTATGGCATTTTGAGGACGCAAACATAATAGACCTGCGAAGTGTTGATCAGTTTACGAATATTTCAAAGTATTTAACTAACTGGTTCACCTATTCGCTCGTACATCCTATCGATATGCAGAAGCTGTCTTGTTACGGGGGGAAAATTTTATGGAATCATTTCACTTTTCAATTATTTACAATGGCGATGCATAGACAATAAAAACGACCCGGGTAAGAATTTAGTTCTAACATTTAACATTGTTGCCGTTAGCTCTCAGTTCAATTTGTATATGAGTTACCTTCAATTGAAAATTGTTATACTATAGATACCCCGATCTTGAGAAAACGACTCTGTCGTTTCCTGGCTGCACCACTAAACCTTTTTTTTTTAGGTTCAGTTATTGGATCAGGAGTTGGAGAGTTGAAAAGCTCTCGCTCCTGATCTAAATTCACAGAGACGTCAGTTGGAGCCGTAAGCTCGACGTCAATCTCCTCTGTTGACTCAGCGTCAGAAATAATTTTTGAGTTTCCTCTGTCCATGAAAGTCCCACAAGTAGCTAGAGAAAGAAGGTCAATCACGGCAAAGTCCCGCATTACCGTGACAAGGCGAGAGAGGGCGCCCGGTATCTCGAAGGTTCCGTAGAGACAGCTGACATCCTCTTGGCACGGATACACACACCGTAGGATCCAGCCATCGTTGGGATGCCATTCAGTTAGGGAATAACAGAACCACAAGTGATTCTGTCACTTCCGTATCCAGCGGGGCTACGTGGAAGCAGGCATCCGATGGCCGGTTTGCTCAACCCCCACATCCCAAGCTAATGCACTCGCCGAAAACAGCATGCACAGTGGTTCAGGCAGTGAAAGATGAACAAGGAAAGCCAACCCGCCGTCGTTAAGGTGGACAGTGATTGAACTCAGTCGGAAAAATGTTAACAAATGTTACAAACTCTTCACAGAAGGTTGAGAATATGTGAATAACGAAGCTCGCCCTGAACGCTTCAACACATCAACTACCGATGAAAATGTTGAGAAAGTGAAGAAAATTGTTATGGAGAATCGTCGAATCACCATTAGAGAAGTTGCTTAGGCCACTTTGAAGGGTTCAAAATAGAAATAGATGAATAAAAAATGAAAATTCGCTTCATTTTCTTAACACACATCGTACATTTTTCATTAATACCTGCTATCGAATCTCCACCCCAAATAATTCATCCTAGTGCCAACTACGAACTGCGAAACGACAATAGTTTAAAACTTCAAAATGAGAACGAATTGGAGTTGGAATGACTTGAAAACGACTTTAAAATGAAGCCGTTCCTCCTCTTAATGGAAAATAAGTGGATACTGGCAGTGTTCTTCCTTCAAGAGATCAATGCGGAAGCCTAAGATAGTTTATTAAGAAGTTTGATTGGCTTTATGAAGGTGATGTTGATGTTACCGTAGCAGGAATTTCTCAAAACAGAAATGTATTTTTAGTAATACAAGGTGGCTTAGCAAAAACAAAATGAAAAGGTGTAATGTGAGAGATGCAGCAATTCAGTAATACTGAATGTTGTTTATTCTAGATTTTCTGGTTGAAACACAGTGATGTCATAACATGGACTGGTCTTTGGGAAAGAACATTTGACTGTAACAACTGAAAAAGAAGAAGAGAAAAAGAAGAAGAAGAAAAAGAAGAAGAAGATGACCCTTGGCGACCCTGGGAAGCTGGCGCCGAAAAAATATCTGGCGATGACCTGGAAAAATCTAGACTTAACTGTATGATTTCTGACTGGCCATTGTCAACTAAGGAAACACCTCCACAATTTTAGGCTAGTGGACACACCTCTATGCAGGATGTGTGAACAGGAAGATGAAACTGTCAAGCATGTCCTATGTGAATATCCGGAGTTATCGTCAATAATAGAGTGTGTGTTCGGCGAGTCTTGGCCTACACTTGCTGATATGAAGGAGTTGTGTCCCAGAGACCTGTCCACTTTCCGGGAAAGGACAGGATGGACGATGACCTAGGAGGACAACTCCTTGGGAGAATGTAAAATGGGTCACACTCACCCTCCCTACTCTACACATACAGTAGCACGTATCCATATTATAGTGTCTATGTTGAATTATCGTTGCAAAAAAAGATCAGCAAAAGTCGTTAGGGCCCGTTTCATAGAAACTCTAGTTTAAACTTTAGTTTGAACTCCAGTTTGGATCGATTTTGAACCTCCTGCAGCACTTCGCCGTTTCATAGGTTCCAATTAAGCAGTTATATTGATTGTTGAAAAGCTTTCATTTTCTAGGAACTCAAGCTGTGATTCCTAAGAAAATTTTTATTACTTTGAGTTGTGATTATGTAAACTCAACTGATTCGTTGGTCTTTCAAGTAGATGCCCAATTCGGTTCAGCAGCGTGATCTGATGTCTCCCTGAATATTCGGGGCCTTTTTGAGACTCCTACCAAATTCTCCTACTCCTTCCCCATCTGACAGAAATTCTTGGAATATATCAATAAAATCATCGTCATGTTTACCTGATGCATGGAAAAGTAGGTACCTCTTTAGAGGTACCTATTTGTGGGAGTATACTCGTGTATATACAAAAAAAAATTTTTGGAGTATTTGGATAGTCTCTTTAACCACTGCTAAACCTGAAAATCTACATAATCTTGTGAAAACATGATTTTTCCTCATTATAAGGCACTAAAGGGTTGACTGTACTGCAGTACATCAACAACATAAATTAATTTTACCTACATCAATCTACGCCGAGTTACAGGCAATGGCTAACTGCTCCAACTATCGTTTACGTTAACTGACAGTTAACTGTTAACAGTTAACTGACAGGTTAATCAAAAAATTCTCCTTGATTGGAACCTATAAAACGCCCTACTTGTTAAATCAATAGTTTGAACTCCAATCATAGTTGAAATCGAACCTATAAAACGGGCCCTTACAGCACCATTTGTTATTACATAATATTCAGAAAATTTTGTCTGGAGGCCTTTCATGTTCATGAAGTATTTTGCCATGTACCATGCTCACAAAACAGTAAGTTAGTGCTTCATCATTTGCCTCAAGTAAGATAGTTTTTGGTTAAATCATTTTCAAATAATTGGGACATAATTTATTACCGATTTATACAGTAGTTATATGTAACGTATGACCGTAACCCTATTTTTTCAACTGACTGGTATAATTGTTTTCAAAACTTACATTTCAATTAGATGATCCAACTCGATATGTTACAAACCGTCACTATCATCACAATGCACACGCAATTATTTATCACTTAGGCTTGAAAACAATAACAAGAACATCATAGAGGGGGTTGAAAAAATGTAGAGGAATAATAGGTAATATACACTTAATGTTTTTGAAGGGAATCAATATCAACATTCAGTTTGTATCAACATTGCCGAATTCTTGTATGCAAAATCATTTTGTGGCAATTTTCAAGGTATGTGTCGCTGGGTTTAATTATTTTCTTCTTTTTTTTGCTGAAGTTTCTACTTCTATATAATGATGTAAAAGTGGAAAGTAAAAATGTTTTTTTTCACATGTTTTTAGACTTGGGAAGACCTTAACTATTCTCACAGACATCTTGACAAACCAACAAACAAAAATTAATTTGAAACTTCCAAATACTCTGTTTAGTTATTTCGCCACTTTTCTGATGAACGATCTCAATCAGGGATTTGGGTAGTTTTCCGGAACCTTCCCTAACTCCAGGTGTAAGTTTTCATTGGCGAGGCATAAGATAAACTTTTCTGCAAGTTGCGCATGTCCGTAACATTCGAAAATCAACCGGGAAATATTTCGAAGCGTGTTTCAGTTCTCTTCGGTAGCTTTCCAGGTTCAGCGGCTGGAAAAGCTGAAAGCGGCGAGAAAATACGCGACTGGAGCGATTTGAAGGAATGTTGAAAGACACGTGAAGCTTTTTCGAACTTTTGGAGTGACCGTGTGGGAACTGGCCGCTGATTGAAGATGTTCTTTTAGAAAGTAAGAGTTGTTGTTTTGCTTTAGTATTTTTGATTTGTGAGCATTTTTTGAGAAGTTTCTATATTTAATTTTGTCTATCAAAAGACAACGATTTAGATCTTGGAACTCCACAGGAAAGTGGCTTAAGTTCCTTGAGTTTCCTAACCTATATCAATGACCAGCCTCATAATATAAAAAACGGTAGTGTCTTTAGGTTTGCTGAAAGATTCTGAAAGATTTTGCAGATTACTGCATGCATAAATCATAATAAAACAGAAGTAATTGAGTTTTATACCAAAAATATAATACCTTCTAACTTTACCTTCGAAATCAATAATACTATCGTTTAGACATCCACTTCATTGCAACTAAACATGGGAGGAACAAATGAAAAGGGTCTGTAAAAAAATCAACAAAAGTTTTTACATTCTGTCGACGCTACGAAATATTTTGAACACAGATTCATTATTACAGGTTTACCTACTATGCATTTGTGTATTCCACAATTTTATACAACATTATGGTATGGGGTCAGGCATCTTTGCTGCTCAGAAACGGATCATTAGGCTTATTTTTAACATTATTAGTCGGCATTCGTGCAGAAAGGTCTTTAAATCAAACTTCAGTAATATTCATTGATTTATTTCGGAACTCCAAGGCAGAGAATTCTTTTATATTATTGAGGAATTTCAATCTTTTCTGTTCTGATATAATATCGATGTATCTCACAACTTATGTTGATAATTATTGTAATAAATTCGCATTGTTTCGTTTTGTACTTCAACAAAACCACATATAGTTCTTGTAGGACATTTAAAATTGTAACAAACATTGCCCTGTCCTATTTAATTGTTATCAATAATTGAAAGGATCATTAAACATTTTGTTTTATTCTAAAAAGAAACTGAGAAAATATACCATGATACTCACCTGGTCCCTGATATTGTTCTGAACTTTTGGAACATTCGATGGAACATATTGATCCATAATAATAGCATATATTCTTCTTCTTTTTTTTATATCCGTTTGATATTTCCAGATCTGTATATACCAGATGACTACGGACTTGTGTATTTTCCAAAATATTTGAATTATCATACTCGGAAAAATTATTTAGTTTTCTTAAACAACAGACAATTCTGTCTCGAAAAAGCACGGTTTTGTGAATGAAAGATCTATTACATATTGATGCTTGATCTTTTTCAATGCCAGCAGGGTCTCCAACTGTGTCAATAATGGCATTATGAATTGATATTTATATCGATATGGGATAAGAAGTTCACCTCTGAATCGGTTTTCAAAGATTATTCAAAATCGAAAGCAGTATATTGAAATGAAAAATGAATCGTTTCTTTTGGGTTTGTAATATTTGTCAAATATACTGGAAAATTTTAAGTCACGCTTACCTCATTTTTGGATGACACGTTATCAATTAATAATAAGTGAAATAAGTATAACTAAAGTGTACTTTGATTAGCGAGGACATTTTAGGCAGTACATTAACTCTTGTCTTTTTCTCTACGAACCCTACTTTGAAATAAACTGAAAAATACACGTCATTCGGTAGCTCCTCATTTGACAATACAGAACCCCCGATTCAAAGCTGAATAGTGTTGCCAATTGTTGTATTTTTGTTTATGATTGTGCATGTATGTTACATACAAATTAAATATCTAGGAAAACATTAAGAATGATATAAAATATGATGTTAAATTTTTGTTCCTCATAAAATTCTCTACAAAAAAGTTCGTAAATTTTGATGATACAATTTTGGACGATTGATTCAATTAATTTGAATTGTAGGTGATACATACAATATATCAGTTATAACAAGAATAGTTGAAGAAATAGGTGAAAACTTCTGGCTTAATGCGCCTCAATGGAAGCAAAAGCTTTTAACATAGAGGGAGAGAGAGGTGAAAACTTATCTGTCACTGACAAAGTTATTTTTTCGATACTCTATTACAAATTTACTTCCCTATAGTTGAGAAACTACTTTACTTTAAACAAAACAGGTGATGATCTTCAACATAATGTAATCAGGAAACACAACTGACTAAAGGAAGAACAATTATTATCATCAAGTCTGCTTCGAAATCAGACACAAATATTGCAACTTGAAGGACTCTTCAAGGGGAATGAGAAGTGGTTGCGAATGCACATTAGATCAGCTTCAAAATACATTGGATGAAATTGCATTGTTCGAGCTACATGCAATTAGATCGAAGCACAGAGATTGTTGTTTGTGTTTGTGAACAGAGAGAACCCGAAATTAAACACAAATTGAACCGGTATGGTGCACTATTCTATTTCAGGAACTCATGGAATTTGATAATTGGAAATCATATTTCGTGAAAATTCATTCATGAATTTAAATAGGAAAAAAAACAAATTTGGAGATCCATATGACACTTCTATTGAACAATTTGTGCAAGTTCGCGGATCAGTTCGAAAGCGAGGAAAGCGACATTGAAATAGTGTTATTAAATTTAACTTTCCAATTCATTAGGAATTTTGTTCCAAATTTATATTGATCAAATGCGGAGAACTTTCTGTGAAAGAATTTGCAAATTTATGGCAGAAAGGCACGAATTTGATCGTGATTATAATGAACCTAATAATTTATTGGAAGATTTTACGAGGTCCGTTGAAAAAATAAAGTGAACGTTAAAATTTCGCCGGCTACGTACATTCGATTAGCAATTTTTTTGTTTCTTTTGTTGGCATAGTTGTCTCAAACATATGTTCACCTCGTAGGTAAGGTCGATAATAGGACTCAAACTACTTCCAAAATTGATATTAATTATTATTGATTGAAACAACCAGTATAATTGATCATTAATCCATGTCATGATATATTTATTTCTGACCGGGATATTATAAGCTTATATCGTCATAGTTACGCTATCAATAAAGAGGGTCATAACTCCCTTGGGACATTATAGATTTTATAATTCCCTCTACCTTTCACAAGTAAAAATAAATAGAAATGAAAACTGAACCATATTTTATTTATTCACGTCATTACAAATAATAAATGTACAATTTTGAAATGTTCCCTGAAAATTACTTCCGCCACTGGAAACAATTTCTTCTTTTGTATGGCTGGAGCTTTTGTTCACTACAGTCGAGGTACCTGCCTCTTCTGATGACAAAGTAGACAACATACGCGCCGTTTTATTTCTCAATTCGATGCTATCCTCCAAATACCTCTCCGCCACCGTGGAACTTTTCCAACCTCCGTGTCTTTTTAAGTTAGTCATAGTTGCTCCTGCATTGGCTAGAGCAGTAGCAGAAGTGCGACGAAGGCAATGTCCCGTATAGGAAGATGAGTTTGGCAATCCTAAATACATTACGATTTTGCTGGGGATTTTCCCAAACATGTTTTTTCCAATTGGCTGAGATGTACATTTATTTTGTCGGAAGCTCAAAAAAAATCGTTCAATACCTTTAGGACGCAAAGACATATAAAGTCTTAATAAAGGCAAAGCGGAGAACTCTTTTTCATCCACAACTGTAAATTTCTTCGATACACCAGTTTTACTTTCCGGTACGTTCACTACCATAACGGAATCCCGGTCCTCTATATCCGATATCTTCATATTCAAAAGTTCCTGACTTCTGCATCCTCCAAAATAACCCATAATCAAAACAACCTATAACAAAAAAAAGGAAATAAATACACACAAAAAGGAAAATAAGAAAAAAATTACCTTATGCAATAAATGAATATCATTAGGAGCGTCCTTTAGGAATCTAATAACATCTTTAGGAGATAAAACAGCAGACTTTTTCGGCTTATAACTCTTACTCTTCCGTTTCAAAAAAGCCTGTAGTTCATTGAACTTGGTGATATCTCGTTTCTCATGTATAGTCACCATCGATTTTAGCATTGACCATTTAGTCCATAAAGAATTCGGACTATACGTTTCTGACTGAAATGAATAAACACAATTACTACCAAATCTACCGAAAAACATAGAAAATTCCTTACCAGTTCTTGAAAATATGCCAGAAATATAGTTTCAGTGACATCTTTTGGCATAACATTTTTCCGTGTCAGCCAGTCCAGATATATCTTGTATTCTTTTTGGTATACGGCTTCACTTTTCGATGGAATTAATGATTCTCTTGCTTGTTCAGCTTTTTTCAAAATATCCTCCATTATATTTGGGGTAGAAAACACGTTTTCACCGCAAACACAGCTTGATAACAAAGTTCTGTTTATAAACAAGTAACATAGCAACAACCTAGCAACAAGAAAACTCTACTATAATCAACGGTACCTGATTCAAATATACCGGGAAGGTAATGAATTGGTACATTTTTCCGTTTCAAAAATGAACAAAATTTTATTGAAATCGGTCAGAAATAAAATTATCTATGTACCACGGGAATTAATGAGCCTTAATAACCTCAGGCAATTGCTGTCCCTCGGGCCAGAGGCCCTCGGGACGCAAACTTTGCCATCGGTAATTAAGGCCCTCCTAATTCCCTTGATACATAAATAACTATTATGTATAGTTTCCAAACAGAAATCCCATATATAATAAATTTTCAATGTCCTTCTCAGTAAAGTTGGTATGAAAGTGAGTTTTGTAACTTGAACTAGGGGTTCGTAACACTATAGATATGAGTCAACAATATAGATCACCTTCATAACAATGGAATATAAAACAAGTGGGTATACCACGTTCGCCTGATTCAACTCCTATAGATTTTCTTCTCCGAGGTTCGCCATTTATTTCGACGATATGAAGTAGATAAAATGTTCTTCCTAACTCGTTTTTGAACCATCTAATGAATAAATCTCTCATTTTCAAATCGCCTATATGGGTATTCGAATTATTCTTTGGTGAAATCAAATTTACCTTTCAAATCCCGTCTCTTTGCTTACACCATGGATCCTTCGCTATCACCGGTTGCAAGCGGTGTATCAATAATCTAACGTCTACCTTGGGGACCTAATTTACTTCGACATTGATGTAAATTCTGGCTCCCCGGAGCTCTGAAAAGTGTCCTATCTACACAACGACGGGCAAACACGGTGAATGTAGCTTTTCTGGTATGCCGACCGAGAAGTCCAGAGGACGTTCTGGAGTTGAGCATTGTTTGATGAGGACTGGGGCTGTCTGTCTCTGTGGCTTTCATGGCAAATGGATAAACCACGTACCTACGATGTGAGCCTTCGCGTGTTGGTATTTTTCAGTAAACCGTAGTAACCACTCACATTGGTAAACAGTTTTCACATATCTAAAAAGTATCTGATATAAATCAGTGGCGTATCTGGCCATCACGCCAGTCATACAGACTTAATAGCAATAAAAAGTAGAATACAAATTCTATACAGACAACGAATACCGCTAAAACGCTTCCGATATCTTAGTAACGGTTTATTCTTGTAACAGTAGACAGTTAGAAACGTCGATTATACTAAACGACAGTTTGAACTATTAATTATAAAACCACTCCGTTCAAGATATCGACTTCCATAGCCACGAATCACCTGTGAAAACAAGCAAACATCGAATGTTCATGTTTTTAGTAACGCATATTCCCGGCCGTTCCCACAATATCCAGCCAATAACAAAAATAAACGGGCTACCGATATACATCACTTTCTTGAACGGTCTATATATTTACTTAGCAATTATTTACTTTGATTTAGTGGTCTCCCCGATAAATATTTACGATGCGAATGAGGGTCGTAAAACCTGCGAAGTTTTGTTCTGCATACTTTTAATCGCGCCATTTGAATATTTGTTGATGTTAACGTGCAGGATCGTAAAATACTGCGGTATTACTCAAAGCGGATGACATATTAATTTATGGGTTCTCTTGGAAAACGATATCTTCGTGGAAGTTGTCACGATTGCATTATTCTAGAGAGCCACTGCCGTACGGTGGCGCTGCAAAACTCGAGGAAAACAAAGAAAATAACAAAATGATATTTTGTGTTACATTGACGAAATGTATCTCGATATATCTCTTGTGAAAGTTCCGTTGGCGAAAATAATGAAGCGGAGCTGTTTCTGTATTTCTGGTGACGTTGTGAATGTAGAGAATAATCATTATAGTAGTAATATAATGCATACTATACTGCACTGTACCAAAAACATACAAAACGATCTCACCAGAACATACGTCATAGCTTGACCTCAGTTTTATGGCATCAGAATGTATTTTTGGTTAATCTATTGGGTAATATATTATTGATACGGCTTGTTACACTTTTTCCAAATTTCGTAGACCCAACTTTTCATTTCGTAGACCCAACTTTTCATTTCAAATTGAAATCCTTGCTATTATCAGTGTAACTTCGATATGTTTCAAATGGAAATTTAGGCCTGAGATTTCTTCCTTGGGTTGTTTATAAATACATTCACTGAGACCACCGCTAAAACTTTTAGTCTTAAGCCGCTGTAATCTTTGTGGAAGTACTTCCTTACTCTCCCGCAAGCCCGTCCTCATAAAACTGGAAAAAGTGATTTAACTTCGAATTCCAGCAGTGGCAAGAAATATTCAGGCACCAGTTTTTAATCTGTGTGAGAAATAGTAATAAGAAACTCGTTCAAAATGCCAGGAAGAGATATGATTTTCAAGGTCGTTTAGCATAAAAAAGTTCACTCATTTTTTCCATCAGATCAAATACAAATGAGCAAATGAAAAAACTAGATAGTCCTCCAAAAAAATCATTTGTTATCCCTGAGTTTTGCAGTGCCATCTTGTAGCAATAGTTCACTCGGATTCTAGCACATGGCAAGACATTTTCACATACCAGTTTCGATCAATCTATGTGAGAATTGGAAATGGAAAAATCTATCGGAATACAAAGAAAGAACGAGACTTTCATTCATGAAAAGTTTGCAGGCCATCAAAGTCTACTGATTTTCTTTATGAGATCAAATAGTTGAACAATTGAAAAATTTAGTTCAAAAATCTTTATTATCCCCGAGGTTCAAAAGACCATCTTGTGGCAATAGTCCTCTAAGAGTCCAAAAGTAGAGAGTCTTTCACATTTTATAGGGTTTTTTTCTCATAAATATTTTTGCGTTAATACTGAAAATTTCCATCACAGTAAGTATGTACCTACTTTATGAGACGTAAATATGATTCACGTCATGTTATATTTTCACAACATTGGAAATTGGGCATTACCGTCAAAAAAACTATCATGGAATCGTCATTATAATGTTCTCCATCATTTTTGAAACGAAAAACACAGAAAAAATGTTTACCGGGTAGCTTTCAATATAATTTCTAAAGGTTACCTATGTGGGGAAAAATCGAAAAAGACACTCATGTTTTCATGGACATTAATGCCTTGACTGAATCCATCTCAACAACACAGACACCATTTGCTAATAACATAAACAGGGCCTAATAAATCTGTGAAGTGCGATGCCGGTTGGAATGTATATTTATCGAAAATTCAACGCTAAACGAATTCCTCCCGTTTCAGATGACAGGAAATTGGGTCACGAGTCAGGTCGTCGAGCCATTCGGGAAAGAGGGATTTTCTACATTTCCACTCATGACATTTTTTTTTGCATATCACAGAAAAACAAATATTTTATTCGGGTTGTTTTACGAACGAAAATATTTTTTTCTCCCGGTGATTTGTTGATGCGATATTCACTTTATCGGATTTCCAGTTGGTGAAGATTTATAGAACCGGATGTCGGTATACAATATTGAACTCGAAAGAGAATTGATATACAGATAGCTTCAAAAAAGTGTTGCAAATTTGTTTTTTTGTACATACAGTACTTACTGCAGTACATACCGCACCACGGCCATCCTACTTTCCTGATTGAGTCCCATGTGATTTCTTCTTAAGACAAGTTCCTTCTCTGGGTATGAATATCATAGACCAATCACAACACAACGACATCAAAGTCATGAAGCTGTGAAAATGGACTGGGAGAATCAGAAAAGAAAAAACAAAGGTTCTTTCGAAAAAAGAAAAGCATTCAGCTTTCTCGATATTTCTACCTCTGAGAAATGCCTGCCGGAAAATAACTACTGCCCTATGACTACTCCCTAAAATCGATCATCAAAGCATAGCAGAAGATAGAGTGACAGCTGACAGCATTAGTTGCAGATCGATAGACTATATGCTTAGAATAAGATTGGTATACACAACTATTATGGGAAAAACAGAAGCGGCACTGCTAGCAAGGGGATGTCCTTAGACGATGATGTTCCTCTGTTATGGAACTTTGTAATGGAAGAGCTGCAATGTCTCCTGGACCATAATTTACACAAAATATGCAGACGACCTAATTATCGTAGCTCAGAGCAAATATCAAATATCAATAACAACGTATCATGAATATTATAACCAGAGAACGAAAGAGGACGAAAACAGAGGTCCTAGAACCTCTAACACGTTGAGGTGAAGAGATATATCTGTCGAGGATGGTCAAATATCTGGGAGTGATACTAGATCATGAACTGTCCTGGAACCAACATTAAAAAAGGTGAAAAGGAAGGCAGAGGTAGAAGGGATGCTACCAAATGCATCAACGGAAACCCATGGGGCTGAAATCAATCATGATGCATATGCGTTACACCATGATGAATAAACCCATGATAACATATACATCTATGATCTCTTAACAAACTAAGTAGGTTGCATGGACATGTATACGTATTTGAGTATGACGAGTGCAACGAAAAATAATCCAACAACTGCATTAGAGACATTCTAATGTAGTCATTTTTTATATCTAATCTTATCTTATATCTTTTATATCTTATTAGAATAGATTAGTGTTTGAAAATGAAAGGTTATGGTTTTCTTCCTGCCTTTAAAAATTTTTCACATTTTAGAACGATATGATAAAGTATGATGATAATTTATACTCGTTTGTCAAAAAAGTTCAGTGAACTGACTTAGGGCAAAAAAATAACTCAAAAGATGTTTACAAATGTCCTAACCACCCTAACGCACGAGCTTGGTAATCGAAGCTATCGGCATTTTGTCAGAAAATAAAGTATCCTTTCCCACGAACTCGCTTCAACGACCCAGTCATTCTGGATAACGGAAAATTGTCTTCGACTTTTTCCACATTTGCATTCATTATTGGTGGCTATTTGCAATTCTTTTTCTCTCTTCCGTTTCGGCGGAACATTGTTTACTTACTGCGAACAATATTATGTGGAATTATGCACAGAACGCAGAATGAGACAGATGCTGGGCTATCGAAGTATCGGCGTTTTACTTGTTTTTCGTCTAAGTATTTCCCTCAATGCACAAAATATTATATTATGACACAATGGCGGAAAATTCACTGTTTTGGTCTGATGTGTGATGTGCTAATTTAAGTCGATTGTATTTTTTGTAGTTAATCAAATTTCTATCAAAGAATTGCTTAGACACTGAAAAATATACCTTCACATGTTCCTGTAGTGCTTGTGTTTTGTTCTTGAAAAAGAAATGTTTTATTTTTATATTTTACGATAATAGACTATGTAGATGAAAGTTTTAAAAACCTTTTTCTTATTAGTTCATTGACAAATACAAAAATGACACAGTTTTGCACCAAAAAAAGTTTGTCGGTGTTTTGATTGTACCCGCAATATAAATACTTCTAAATCGAAGTTATTTGCATAAAAAAATTAGTAAAAGTATGAAAATCACAAACTTCTACGAGTAAAGAGCCTCAAACAAAACATTTAATGTAAAAACATTGATAACTGTATGTTTGATTGATTATCAAAACAGACTGATTAAAATTACTGCAGTGATTTATTTAAAGATAATAATAATGCCACGCAAATGATACCCACAACAATAACAAATCGATGAAAAGTCAATGCTGGCAACATTTTGAAATAAATTCAAAAAATTACCGTCCATGAAATCCTCATTTGCATAAATCTCAATCAAATCAACTTTCATGATGTTTTTTTCCGGGTAATTATAATGATCATCACTGATTCTTATGTAGATCTATAAGAAGAACAATATTTAGTGAAGTATTTTGTTATAAAAACCCTTTATTTATACCTAAGTCCAATGTGGGAGAACCCGTTGATACGCCACTGGATCGTCAATCGATCACGTCGTGATCATAGATTGGCTTCTAGTCAATTACTTGTCAGACTCTGGAGAAATTAGTGCAATTGCCTCAACGCGTCATTTCTCCCATTCTCCCTGAAATGGAAACAAGAGGGAAATCATACAATTACTTTTACTGATGAGTTTATCAGAGTTTGGATTACTTCGATTCGATTAGGACGTTATTGATGCTGTTTATTCTTGGTCCACTCTGCAACTGGGATGAGGAGAGGGTTTAGGTAACAAGATTGAGGTCTTATAAAAGAGTTCACTTTATTTAAAAACAAATGTTTCCTTCGTTCGCACTAATTTTTTGTAACTTCATTTCTTCTTCTTCTCGAGATCACGACGATTGATTCCAACGATTATAAACATACGGGATTGCTCACTTACATATATGGCCACGTTAAACAAGCGCCGAGCAGATGTGACGTAACACTGGTGACACTTTTAGTAGCTGCCATAAGACTGTATCTTATTTTAACATTTTTTAAGGATTATTTCGGACAGACAATAGGATCAAATTGCAGTAGCTCATTTTCATCTAGTAGTTCTGATATTTCTACTAACATTCCTTCAATTTCAAATACAAATATTCCAGAAACAACAGAGGACTCTTTAGAATATATCGCTGGATACTTTGCTAAAAAGCATAAAAATGATCTACCTGGTTTGAGCGATTATACTTAGAAAATAAAAGCAGAAGATCATAATTACAGTATACCTTCTTGGGTCCAGCAAATTTTATTGGGAGGTTTTATTGAACCCACAGATAATTGGTTAAAAAAAATTAAAAAGTAGAACAAGCTTTTCCAAAAACATCCGTCAAATGGATTAAGAAAAGAGCCAGGAGCTGTAAAAACTCTTTTGCAAACTAAGAACAATTATCAGAATGAAATATGATAACTTAAAGGCCGACGATAATAGTTTACTCAAAAGAAAAAATTCAAACAATTCTGATAATAGAAAAATAAATGGAAAATTAAATAAAGTAGGTAATAATTAGTCCTTTAGATTTATTTTTCTACATTCAAGCAAAAAAAATTATTGGAATATATTTAGTAGTTCCTTTTTACTCTAATGTGGTATTATTATATATTAAATTGTAGATTTATCAATTTTATCATTTATGGAACAAAATTCAAGTTAAATTATTCTATCTGAATTTCTCATTTTCTTGATGAAAAATGAAAACCGTATCGTGTATTTTCTGTCAGATAAATAAAAAAAGTTGTTAATAAACAATTTATTACTAATATATTTTTGATTATTAAGCGTTTATTATGAAAGATGGAACAAAAAACTATGAACAAAATTTTTAGATAATACTATTATCTAAAACAAATTTTTTTACAAAATTTTTGTGGGAGTTACAGTTTTCACGAAAAAAATAAAAAACTGATGAAACCTCTTACTTTTAAAAAGGGCAAAATAGCTCGCCCTATCATCCACAAAAGGAAACTTTTTACTTAGTATTAATCCATTTATATTAAGTATTCAATCCTATATAAAAATAATATTTTAATAAGGAATTTACATGAAATTTGTTTATTTTAATTAAAAGTGCAGTACCGAATCAATCCAGAGTCACCGCTGTTACGTCACGAGATCACGTGATATGTCTAACAAAATCGCAAAAGTAAGCAATCCTGTATGTCCATAATCGTTAGATTGATTCGACTCTTGTCGAACGAGCCCTCTATAGGAAACCAAAGGTACCCTTTTCTCTCGTAGGCACATTCTGCTCTTTCTGTAACCTGTCGAAAAGCCGTGTCATGGACATGCCTGACCTGTATGCATTTTGCCAATCCGGTGGTCTGTTAGCTAGAGATCTGTTTAATATCTGTTTCTCCGTTAATCAGTTGTCGCCCCCATACGGACGACGACTCTCAGAAGTTGAGACAATTGTGCGAGCTAAGAACTAACGAGGTCCTACCTTTTATCGTGTGATTCCTAACACGGATACATCCCTACTGTGTTTGTCAAGTAGATTTTCTAATCTTTCCAGTGGAAACTAGTCGAGATCTGTCCGTCTCTATGTGTTTCGTACGTCTTCCAGAGCGAAACTTGTTTTGAGGATTATACTACCTGGGCTGAAAAGGATCAAACGGATCAAAAACAATGCCGCCGAAACTAATGATTTCTATAAATTGTTTTGGAGTTATCACAAAGTATTTCCAACTCGTCTACATTCGTGACAGACCACACGGAGTTAATAAAATCCCGGGAACTCTCAACTTCCAAATAAAAGTCACAGTTTCATAAAAATTGTAATAACTTTGAAGAATTTCCGTCTGACACAAGCTATCGTGATATCAAATTGTCCGCTCCTGTGAATACTTTTATTCCCCACCTCCGAAAAGTTATTGACGTAGCCCCTTTTACAGACTTTCGTCCGGTTGGAGAGAAGGACATCACTCAGAGATTCAAATTTATTAACAAGCGAATGTTGACAAACATGCTTTTCTCTCTGACAAATGACTTTTCTTTTATTACGAGCGGCTTTCAAGCTTTTTTGCAGCATCTGTTGTATTTTAGTGCCGCCAATGAAAGTTTTTTCGCTGAAGTTTCCACCCTCAAAGGACTATTTCATCGCGATATGAAACCGAGTCTGGACCTGGAAATAGATCGTTTGTCATTTCTTCCCACGCATGATGTGCCTAGGTGGAAAATTGATTGGAGAGGTGAACTATGACAGGAAGTTGCTGTTAATTCTATTTTTGGAAGACAGTTCTTTATGTTTCTATACCTGGAATAAAAATTGATAATCCGCAGATGTGGTTTCGAAATAATTTCAAAAATAGAATTTCGCATAATTCAGTCTAGGTTTATCCTTATCCAGAGCAGATACAGGGTTTTGTCTCAACTATCAAAAAAATATAGTGCTTGGTGTTGAGAAGCTCTCGTACAGAGTGGACCAAAATGTGCATTTTCGAAAACTTGCTGTAACTTTTTTCCTGTCAAAAATTTCTTGTTCCTATGTAGACCTTTCCACATGGTGTAACTTTACTTTACCTTTTAAAAATAGAAGCACACTTGATGTTTTGCTAGAGTCATCTTTGAAATACACCATTTGGCAACATCGGTTATAGCTAATAAAGGACAATGAATCTGTTACCTGTATGAGACAAACAAAGATGACATATTTCACAGGAGTGCTGTTCTGTTTACTTATGTTCCGAGTTCCGAAACATTCTGTGACATATGACATTTTGTGCACCTAATCTATCTTCCTCTATATAAATAAATAACAAAACAACTGTTGTTTATGTGACTTGTGGAGGTGGTATTGAACTATAATTTATATTTTGCCTTAATTGTTGATTTATGAAGATAATTTTCCTTTTTTGAAGTAGAATATCTAGGTACGTATAAATTATTTCAACATGATATAGGCATTGTTGCCAATATGTGAATTAGAAACAAATCCCTTCAAAAATTAAAACCCAACATTTGAAATATCAATTTGAATACTTTTCGAAGTGAATTTGAAAAACTCGTGAATTAAACTCTACTTTATTTTGTTCAAACTTGCATTTGCTGTAATAACCCAAATTGAGGAACATTCCCCATTGAAGAGTGTCTTTATGCTTAAATAAAAATTTTACAGCTACCAGTAAATATTTGCATTCTACTTGATGTAAGTGTGCGTTTCAAAGTCTACATGAAAAAACCTAAAAGCTAGTTCAAAGATGACTCTAGCAGAATATCAAGTGTGCTACATGTTCGGAAAGATAATTTTAAGCTCTATTGAAATATTCAAGAATTAAAGAAATAGTTTTCCATCAATAACAATTGATATCTCATTTGAGAAACAAAGTTTTTTACACCATTGAAATGCTATATTGTTTGGAAACAGGAGTTTCCATTTGCATTTTACGGTATAGATACTTATAATATTCACCGCCATCCAAACAGTAAGCTCAAAACTATTCGTTAGTCTGTTAAAAAAAATCTGTTTTTCCGTTAACCAGCTGTCGCACCCCTACGAACGACAACCCTCAGAAGTCAAAACTTGTGCGAGCTAAGGATTAACGAGGTCTTACCTTTCAACGTATGATTTCTAACACGTAAAGTGTAATTATAAGTTGCTTGTGGTTGTGTGAAAGCTATTTTCCAGGTTTTCTGGCCGTGATCTGCAGGTTTTTATGACTGACGTTTCGTCTACTACTGCGGTAAGCATTATCAAAGACGATGTGATAGCGATCGAAGTGCCCGAGTTGATGCTCGAGTTGTTGTTCAGGGATCAATTTTGAGACCTCTCTCGTTTCACATTTCCATTAATATATGAGGAAATCCTAATCTATCAGTAATTCGGTGACAAATTCAATGCTTTTATCAGCTTCTGTTTCTTCTAGTTTGTGCCTGAAAGTTACTTCTTTGCATGATCTACACATCTAGGTATAGAGTTATTTCTTTTGAAATCGATTGCTACCTTAGTAGCAGAAAGCCAAAAACTTTCTTTTACAGAAATACAGTAAAGTCCGGATATAACAAACCCTTTTAAAGTGAACACTCGTTTATAGTAAACTCAAATTTAAATACCTAAAAGAAATTCCATAAGAACAATGAATTTTTTTATTGCTTATAGTAAACCCGGTTATAAGGAATTTCCGGATAAAGTGAACCAAATTACCCGTTTATAATGAACTTTTCGGGGAATTCTTGTGGGATTCCCCGGATATTAGATTTAACAAAGACGTAGTTGTTGCTCTTCTTTCAGTTGCCGTTCTAATTTACTGTGAACTGTTGTATAATTTGTACGTTTGTATTGTGTTGTGCGTTCAAAATGGACAATCAAAAAAAGCGTAAGGCTATAACGCTTAAAGAAAAGTATGATATTATTCAGAAATTGGAAAATGGCTGTAAACAGAGTGATATTTGTCGTGAAATGAGTTTGCCGAAATCAACAGTTTGCATAATTTGGAAAAATAAAGATAATATTTTATCTTCATATGGCAAGGTTAATAGTAAGTGTAAAAGGCTACGAAAATCGGATCATGTAGATGTTGATAAGGGCCTTTTACAATGGTTTACCCAAAAAAGACAAGAAAATGTACCAATAAGTGGTCCGATTCTTCAGGAGAAGGCAAGTGAAATGGGAAGTAAAATCGAGGGAAAAAACTTCACATGTTCCAGAAGTTGGATTGAGCGCTTCAAGAAAAGAAATTGTATAACTGGGGGCAAAATTGTTGGTGAGTCTGGATCAGTTGATATGAATGTAGTCAGTAACTGGTTCACGACCATATGGCCCGATCTTCGTAAAAAATATGACAGTAATGACATTTTCAATGCCGACGAGACTGGACTTTTTTATAGACTGACCCCTGACAAAACATTAAAATTTATTGGTGAAAGCTGTGTTGGCGGAAAAATGTCCAAGGTTAGAATTACAGTTTTGGTTGCTGCAAACATGTCAGGGACAGAAAAAAGAAAACTGTTTATTATTGGCAAATCTGCCAATCCTAGATGTTTTAAAAACAGAACATTACCAGTTAAATACAGATCAAACAGTAAAGCCTGGATGACGTCTGAATTGTTTACTGAAGAGCTGCTACAATGGGATACAGAACTACAGAGAAAAAACAGGAAAATTTTGCTTTTAGTAGATAATTGTCCAGCACATCCTGAAGTCCCACTTAAGAAAATAAAATTGGTTTTTATGCCTCCTAATACCAGCTCAAAGCTGCAGCCCATGGATCAAGGAGTAATACATTCTCTCAAGAGTCGATATAGAAAAATAATGCTACTAAAGATGTTAGAAGCAACTGATAGTAAACAGGAGTTTTCAGTGAGCCTTTTAGATGCTATAAACTTTATTCATCGTGCTTGGCAGCAGGTTACTAAAGAAACAATTGCGAATTGCTTTAAGCATGCGGGATTCTTTGAAGCAGAGGATGAATTCGATTCAGATGATGAGATGCCTTTAAATGAGTGGTTGAAGAAGCATACAAAGACTCAAGAAACTACTGATATTCAAAAATCAGTTGAAACAGAAATTAAAAAAAGGTTGGAAAATTTTGATTTTGAAGAATATGTATCAATAGATGATCATGTTGTGTCAACCGAATGCCTAACAGAAGAGCAAATTATTCAGTCACTTTCAAAAGGTAACATACAACAAGTGCAGTCTAAGATTAGATTTAAACTTTCAAACTCTTTTTCAGAAGCAGCTGTGGGAGTCATAAGTGATGATGAGGAAAATGAGGAGAAGCAACCTGAGGCAGATGTTATTATGAATGTTCCATCAGTAAAGGACATGACACAAAAAATAACGGAGATTCGCAATTTTTTGCAATCACGTGAAGTTCCAGAAAACGTTTGGAATGGTTTTTGTACCCTTGAAGAATATATAAGCAACATTAGTTTTAGTAACAGACTTGTGCAAAGTAAAATATCTGATTATACTAACTAGTTGACAAATTATGAAAAACGCTTGTTTGTCCATATACTTTAAAATAAAAAAAACATCTGAAGAGTATCAATAAAAAAAGGTGTAATCAATATGACTAAATTTTTCTTTTATAATGAACTTCGGATATAGTGAACCCTTTTTGATGCATTTATCAAGTTCACTATATCCGGACTTTACTGTATAAATATTCCTGCAATAATATCAGTTGTTAGCTTTTTCAAACGATTTTCTCAAAGGATAAACTGATTTTGTCATCAGCAATTACTGAGCACAGCAATGCATTTGTGGTTCAGCCCAGTAACACTGATAAACCCTTGGCTAGTCGGAACAGCGTATCATATCACGAATGCTTTGTCATTAGTCTCTGATTTCATTTAATCACGTGAGAACTGAATAATTATTATTCATTTTAGCTCAGTACTTTTTCTAAAGAAACATGTATTAGCTACGCTACTGGGCAGTGGAGAGAAATGTAGCAAAATGAAAACGGACAAATTATATGATGTGTGCTTCAGACACAGCTACGAGTAGTATTATGAAATATGTCGTCTGGATGTGACTGTTTTTCTGAAAGACAAGCTTTCATTGCTCGCTTTTATTCAGCAAATTTGTAGTTACTGTTCATGTACGTCATAAAGACAATGAGAAAATTATGCAACGTTTTGTGCAGACAAGTTCAATGCTAGATCTGCTGAGAAATAGAGAGTACAAAATTCGGGACTAGACTGTGGTGCTAAAGGGTGTAATAAATCCCTTGGATCAGAGCAGAAAGGTGCATTTATGATGACAGATTTTGAAATACTGTTCTTCAATATCAACGGATTAGTATATGAAGAAAAACAAACACTTACATAACGCCTCTTCGATGGTTCATGGTCAACCCATAGGTTCCATTGATCCAGTGTATCTTCAACACCAACACTTTTTTATTTTGAACTTCCCTGTATCCAATACCGGTTTACGATTTCTCTACTGATTTCCCTTAACTTTCGCACCACACGCTTTGAAACAATACCTTCCCTAAATAGGCAGATGAATTTTTATATAAACACTCTCACGGTCTGGCCGAAGATGTTACATTGTATGAGACACAGGACCGGCGTTTAAAATTCTGAATCAAATGAAATCTATCTCTTCCCGAAGCTAGAATATACATTAACATACATAACTTTTGCTAGGTATTACAACCTCGATGCCCTTAGATGTGAGACAAAAATTGATATCGTGAATATATAAAGAAAATATAACAGGATCTGGGATGACGTAGCATATTTTGAAATCAACTGGCCATATCTAGGACAAGAGGTTGAAAACGGTAATACGATATCTACAAATAATTATTATCCTCTATCGTATATCCAATATTGAAGCAGGTTCAGTTTAGTAGACCTTTAGCTTCAAATAGCCCCATAAAAAAAGTCCAAAGGTGTCAAATGTGGCGAGCGGCTGGCCATCCTCGATGGCCAATCCAACGACCGGGAAAAGTAGTAGACAAATAGTTTCTTACTTGTCTGGAGTAATGTGTTGGTGTTCCATCTTGTCGGAATACAATATCTAGGATTCGCTTCGACGATTTCAGTGATGAGAGGGTCAACAGTAGTTTCCAGCATATTCAAATACAGTTCTCCTGTTTAATTTTGATCAATAGAGGTCCTACAATATGGTTTCCCAATATTCCTGCCCAAACGTTAATTTTTTCTGGATATTGGGTATGTGTTTTCCGGAAAACGTGAGAGTTAGTGTCACTCCAATGACGGCAATTTTGTCTGTGAACATTGCCGTTTGAAAAAAATGTACCTTCGTCACTAAAACAAATATTGTGGAGATAGGTAGGATGCCTTGCAATGGTTTCCGTCATGATTTCGCGGAATTCTGTTCTTCGATCAGGGTCATCTTCAATTAATTGATGTACAATTTTAACATTAAAGAAATGCACTCTATATGACATCTGGACATTTCATTCTTTTGACATGTGTCACAGCAATGAAGTTGTTTTGCAGATGATATTATTGATTTTTCTCCCTCTTGCATTTCTAACAACTTTTGTATTGTATTGCAGATTTAATCAAGTAAGATTCTCTATTTTATCATATAATATGTATTAACGGTTTACTCGTAGTAAATAGTGTGATTTCTTGAATAAGAGACGATTTATTTCCATTCACCTCTCTGCACACTGTACATGAACGCATGTTATTTTTCAGCATCATGAATCCAATTTCCAAGTGTAAACGAAGTCTCATCCTCAGTCCCTCGAAAAACACGCACTCAATTACACTCCACTTCAATTATCTGAGGTTTTCCCTCTCCCTTCACAATCTCTAAAATAAACTGAACGTAAAACTTTTATTTACATTCGTATTTAAGTCCTCCCAGGCAGTTTTACACGGACATCTGTGATGATATCCAGGGGAAATCAACTCTCGTCGATATAGAAGTCACGTTGACGTAAATGCCTATGAAACCCACCCGAATAGCTTGATTCGGACAAATTCCAGCGTTATGACACGTTTATTTTGGCCATCGGCCCTCCCTTAATGCGCAATCGAGCAGAAGTTTCCCTTATCTAGGATAGTTTGCCCCATATGGGGAATGTTCCTCAATTTGGGTTATTACAGCAAATGCAAGTTTAAACAAAATAAAGTTGAGTTTAATTCATGACTTTTTCAGAATAACTTCGAAAAGTATGCAAATTGATGTTTCAAATGTTGGGTTTTATTTTTTAAAGGGATTTGTTTCTAATTCACATATTGGCAACAGCGCCTTGCATATAATATATCAAGTTGAAATAATTTATACGTACCTAAGATATTCTATTTATTAATCAACAATTAAGGCAAAATATAAATTATAGATCAATACCACCTCCACAAGCCAAATAAACAACAGTTGTTTTATTATTTATTTATATAGAGGCAGATAGTTTAGGTGCACAAAGTGTCATATGTCACAGAATGTCTCGGAACTCGGAACATAAGTAAACAGAACAGCACGCCTCTGAAATCTGTCATCTTTGTTTGTCTCATACAGGTAGCAGATTCATTGTCCTTTATTAGCTATAACCGATGTTGCCAAATGGTGAAATAGAAACGAATCCTTTAAATGTTAAATGCATTATTTCATTCCTCTATTTTGAGTATTTAAATAATTTTTTAAAGAAAAAGGTTGAAATGATAAGTTCAAAATGCGTCGTTTTAGAGCTCTTTTATGAAAACTACTTGATTTTCGTCAGGAGGAACATTCCCCATTCAATTTGGCGTGGATTGGCTTGATTCTGTTCGAACAATTTCGGAAACTGACATTGAAATGGGGGATTAGAATCATGTAACATTCGATATAGAAAAGTGCAAGCTGTGTCTTTATTGGGGACCAGAAAAATAGTAAAGGGTTGCAAGTCTGGCAAACGTGATGGCATGTGTAGCCACCAATCTTCGTTGAAACATCCTCCCCAGGATTCTAGCGACACTCCCTATATTATAAGGTGGAGCACCATCCTGTTGATATCAGGAATTTCACTTGAGAAATGGACCAATTGTAAAACGTTGAATTCAATGGTTATAGGGATCTACGAGTTTTGTATGTACTGTTTTGGTTGGTTTCCAGGTTTTGCCGTGGTCTTCTGTGGTTACAATCCCCAAACGTTTCAACTGCAACTTTGACAGTCATCTTCAGTGACATGGTAAAAGTACTCTTCTTGACGTTGCAACTGAAGCTTCAGTTGACTTATTATCATCTTTAATCTCACATTCATTCATGTAGATAGTAGTATTTTGGCCACGTAATCATAATCCAGGAAACAAAAACCGTGTTTACACCCTGGAATTGATAAGTGTATGATAATCGGTGAACCAACAAAACAAAGCAATAAATCATCACAGAGTGAGGCATCAATGAAATTTGTCTCGTTGACAATAACAATATTTTTGATTTGTTCATGTTCACTTCATATAACTTTATATACATTTATGTGAACTAAATGAATTTCCGTACACCAGCTGTCGCCCCCTACACCCCCAACTCTCAGAAGTCGAAACTTGACCTGACCTAACGTAACGGTATGTGATGAACCCCCCGCTGCTAATAGTGGGTCCCTCTTGTCTTTGGCCGACCTAGGGCTTTGTTGTATCTTCTTGGCGGGTTTGAAATCCGTTTTAATGTTATGTTTCTCCTAAGAGTTTTCAATTCTGTCCGTGACCCTAGGGATGGTAGATACGAGCATGCAACCATCTTATCCTTCTCTCCGTTTTGAATCGTATGACTCTTCAGTTTCATGGCTTTGTTGATATCAGGTACAGTGTATCCATTCGATCTCAAGATGTTCCATTTCTTCCTCTGGATGCTCTGGTCCACATATTCTTTGAGCTCGTTCCGTTAGAGTGGAGATGACTCTTCTCTTTTGACTAGGATGGTGGCTGATAGTATGTGCAGGTACCTATCCATGTGTGTGTGTTTTTTTAGATACACTTTGTGGGTTAGCCTAGTACCGTATCTTTCGATTAGTAGATCTAGGAATGATATCCGCTGGTCCTGTTCAATCTCCATAGTGAACTTGATTCTGGGGTGTTGAGCGTTCAAGTGGTTAATTGCTTTCTCTTCAAAACGTTCCCTGAAATAATTGGCTATCACTGCGGTAAGTGGACTTCCCGTCGCCGCGCCATCTAGTTGCTCTTAGACGTTTTCCCTCCATTGAAAGTAACTTCCCGTGAGACATGTAGTGAAGTGTCTGACGATATTCGGAAAGAAGTAGGCTAGGGAAGTTGACAAGTTGGCGCGGAAAGGTGTTTCAATAGATTCATTTGCCACGTTTTCAATAAAATCTGAGGCTTAATGGCTTTTGGATATAATCTCTAAAACTCACAGAGACGGAGACCCCAGCAAATGTTAAAAAAGCGAAGCGACTCGTAATTTTTTGCAGCATGCTTCGTGGAAACTTCATTTCTGCGGATTTCCATTTGCAATTTTCGATACAGAATGAACGAGTTACATATCGCTGCACAATTATTGTCGAATCCGTGGAAACCGCGTATACACTTAAATTGAATTTTGAAATTGTGAGGCGAATTTGAATTTGATTGTAAATTCACAGACAGCTTCAAATAAATTTAATAATTTTACATTTTGATCGCTACGTTAGGATTGACACACCGATCTTGAAAAGTTCGTCATCACTGGTCCAGACTATTGGAACTTTCAAAAGGATCGCGTTTTAATCATATCGATTTTCGGCGATTCACATGTTCAATTATCCCCATAGGGTGCTGTGTCTGTGTATTTTGTTTGTTGTTTGATTTGCTCTCCACGAATAATGCGGCGGCATGTTTCAACGCGAATGTATACTAATGGATGGACCTTATCAAACTACCGAAACGATCGGATCGTGCACTCCGGCGGTAACAGGTGGCAAATTGATTGTTCGGAAACACGAAAAAAACGCTTTGTGCATATGGCAAAAACGGGTGTGAAGAAGGGCGATAGAAAATTAACCTCTGCAGGTTTTTGTGACGTCGTGAAAGGTTTGGAAATCGTTGATTCCGCCTATTATGGCTTCGCTTATACGTGATTTGAAGTTGAACAATGGAACGCCGACTTCATTTACCAAATCTATATACAGTGTGACCCAATTGAAAGCGGGACACCTCCCCAAAATTTGCATTTCTTCTCCGATTTCGAAGAAATTTATTTTGAATTGCAGTGCTCAAAAAACTGTACTTTGGGACCAGATATCATTTTCTTTCTACAAAAACCTGCTGCGAATATTTTTATAGGCTAAAATACAATCAATCGTATCAGCAAATTTTTTTAGGAAAAATTTAAAATCACCATTGGACTGGGAACCCTGTAAAATGGTTGTATACCAAATTTCATCAGAAAATATTCAATATTTATAGTTCTGTGGGCGAATCACCATTCACATTGTATCATGATATAATCCTACAGGAATGTTACAGTGATTTATCATGGGAGAACTAAGTGTCCGGGATAAAATAGAACTTGTGCGCCTTCTCGGAGATAATGCTCTTTTGGCAAGAGAAGCTGCCAGAGAACAGACATCCTGATAAACTTCCAGTGAGCAGCAGTACGATGAAACGCTCAAGTTTACGCTTGAGGAAGCTATTGTATAGCGAAACACGTGTCGTGGTTTTTGTAAAACACTCTATAGTGAAAATCATATAATAAACGAATTAGCATCTCCCGGCATTACCGGAAGATGCTAATTCGTTTCAAAGAACACTCGAGAATAATATTGCAGTTTCGGTGTATGCGAGCATTGTTTTATGATGAATTTATTCATCTCTGAGTGTTCCAATTCTACCTTTCCTTCGCACATGTTTCTGAGTTGTCTAAGTGGGTCCAAATCCAAGTCCACAACTTTTTCAGAAAAAGTTTCTCAGTGGTAAAACACCAAAGTGTCCTCTTGAAGAGAGATATCGTTGTTGCTCTGTTGATGTGACTAAATCAAGAAAAGTAGCAGAAATAATAAGAGTCCATTATTTTTACCGCTGCACAAGTACTAAGGTCCATATTTTCCCACTCTGCCGACTTTTTTGACTTCATCCTCAATTAATTTGACGAAATTAATGGAAAAACACAGCCATATTTCATAAAATGTATTCATTTATGGATAGCATCGGATAGTCGGATATCGTTTACGAACGATCCCAAACAATTCGTTATGAAATATAGCTAGAAAATAACTAATTCGCAATATTTTATTTCCAGATACTGTCATCTGACGTGAAATATTGCGAACGTAACGTATGGAAAACTACGAATCCCAATCAACTCCGTTTAGAGTGTCGTAACGCTTTAACATTTCGTTGAAAATATTCAGCATGCATAACAAATTGAAAGCACGAAAAGCTTTTATGTTTCAAGATGATGAATGCATTCAACGAGACAAACGATTTGTTGTGTTTTCACAGAGTATAGGTACTCCACAAACTCGGGATAGTTCACAATGCCCTGTAGGTATTTATAATATGCAGTAACAATTTCATTATCTATGTGTAGAAGAAATATCAAATTTTCATCTTGAAAATGATGGGTAGGATCTCGATGAATGGTTCTTCTCTCATCCAGTGAGGATTTTCCGTTGACCAGAAGTGGCAATTTTGTTGATTAGCATGACCCTTAAGAGACAAAGTATACTCATCAGAAAATATAACGTTTTCCAATTGGATGAAATTGTTATCCAACATGTCCATCATTTGCTCACATAAATGATTTCTTCCATCAAAATCGTCCTCCATGAGCTCCTGAGTAGATATCATTTTATAGGGATGCGTTTTATTTTCTTTTAATATGTTTACTATCGATGTATGGCTAACATTCAATGTAATAGACGCCTCTCCACTCGATGTATGCGGGTTTTCCTCAAACTCATGCATCACATCTAATTTGAGTTCATCACTCATTGCATTGGCAGCTGCTTTTTTTATCTGCCCGACATGACCAAGCTCGGGAAACTGCATTTATATTTTGCTTATTGTTCCTTGAGATAGGGGCGGTAAATTAGAAAATTCCTCATGAAATAGGCGAGCTACTTCCTGTTGTGTTCGGGTTTCATCTCCGTAACCAGTCATTTGTAAAACTGTTATTTTATGCAATTCCATTAATCTAACCATTCGTCAGACTTGAAGTTAACGAACCCTAAACTTAAATTAAAATACTGACTACTAATGTTGTGAAGTACAAAACAAGTTGACAAGGCATTTTGAACTAACGTTGCCACGGAAATTATTTACAGTTTTTAAACGATACCATCTAAAAAGAACATTGCTATGGTTTGTGCTTACTTTCTTATTATCAAAACCTCTCAACATGAAATGAGTTTTGAGTATATTGCAATAAAATTTGAGTGTACATAATTTCAATTCATTTTATCTTGATTGTTGCAATAAACTTGAAAATGATAACATTTTTGAATAGAGAATGAAGAGACCTTTCAAACAAGTCTATACTTCCCATTTAAAAAATTGGAGGTTGTACCTGTCATTCGACGGGTGGGTTCCGTTAAAGTATGTCAAGTTACAATTTAAATTTGACGTGAGTTTATTCTATTTCGCTTTTACACACTGTATATGGGGTTGCAGTCAGATTGCTAAGGCCGTTACAAAGAAGACTGTCATCTGTCAAGCTTTCGGTAAATTTATTTCCTTTGTCAGGGCAACTAAAATAGATTATATAGATATAAATATAACACTTACTAACGGGAGAATAATACAACAGAAACTGAAACAAAACGATCGGAAATTAGTGGCATAACAATTTTGAAATATATCAGATTTTGACAGAGTGCCATGTGGGAAAATTCTGAATACTGAGTGATTTTCTATTATCCTTCTCGTATTTAAGTGAAAATGTCTGAATTTGGCCCAAAGTGTTAAGATCTATTTGCTTGTTGATGCGATGTTCTTCGTTATTGATGTGGGTCATTTCTAAAAATGTTCTTTTAGTTAAGTTGGTTTCTATATCCAAAATTTCTGGGTTCTCAAAATCCATTCTGTGCGCAAGAATTAACGTTTCGTCTGCAGCCGCTTTTGTGTGAAGTTATGCTAGTGATTAGGAGTCTAGAAGTCTGTCCTTTATATGTTTTGGAACAATCCATACACGAAATTTTGTATATTGTGTTCGATTTTTGTTTATTCCAAATTGGAGTTACAACTTTATTATATGATTTAGAAACAGTTGTGACATTTCTTTCAGAAATTATAAAGAAGACTCTTTGTGATCTCTTTAGCTTTCGGTAATTTTATTACCTTATTAGAATGGATCATAAGATACTTATTTTATGTATTTTATGTATATTTGATTTATTGTGTATATGTGTAAAATCAATTTATTATGGGTTTCCATGAATAAACTAATATTTTTAAATAGATTTTTTATTTTTATCAATTATGAAAATTAAAAAGATATTCAGAGTTATTATTCTATGTCTTGTGGTAGGCTAATTTCGGTTATTATTCATTTGCAGTTCTTATTTACCAAGAGTTGTCCATCTTCCGATGCGAAATCTCCTGCTAAAATTACTGGCAACGTATGGTAATTTTCTCCTAAGTTTTTAAAGCCTACTCGACCGTAAATGTGTGCTCGTACCTCTCTCTCTCTCTTGCCTCTACAGTAATATACGAAACGTAACTCTCTCTCTCTCTATCTTCACTAACTTATACCTCCCTCTCAACTTCCGTTTGCCTCGCCTGATCACCCTTTTTGTGACACTCTCGTCATGCATTCTCCAGCCAGGTTGCCGATGACGACACACAAATTTTCTAATTTCTTCAGATACCTTCTTGTCTAAAGTCGCGCTTGTTTCGTTACTCCATCTTCCCGCACAAAAACGCTGTATGAAACCTAATTTTGTTTCCCCGGTATATCTCACCGTTTGCTACCTAATCGACGTTCCATTTCTCAACGTCATTATTACGTACGTCAATTCATAGAAATGGATTGCTCGGAAAAAAGAGAAGGCATCATCTGTTTTGGAGCCAATAATGAAGAGGGACCTGGCATTTTTCATCCTGAAGTAATCATCGAATTGGGTCTATTTCTGATATCATCCATCCTTGTGCTCTCTTCAAGAATGTCGTTTCGAATATATTGAGATTGATCGGGCCTGTTATGACATAGAAGTCAAAGACGTATCAAGAATTGCTGGTCAGAGAGATTATTTTATTTAATTCGTTACAAATAAGCCAAAGGAATGTGATTAATAGTACGTTGGTCAAACTAAGTGATCTGTAATTGTTCGCTACAAGGAACATACTCCATGTATTGGGTTTCATAGATCAGATTTGGTCTCATAGATCAGATTTGGTTTCATAGAACAACAACATAACTAACTTTCCTTGAAAGCTTCTGATAATTACTCTTCCATATTCTCTGTTTCACCATCACTGTCGTCATTTAAATCAACAATGAATTTATTTCCACCATTAATATGGAAGTGTCCAATCTCCATATAGTCTTTTTCAACTAAAATTACTTTTTTAATCCTTTAGGGCGAGTCTTCTTCGGTAATATTAGATACTTCTTCTTTAATTAGCTCTATCACCTTCTTATCAAATTTTGAAAAATTATTTTTACGCCTGATGCTTTGTTTCAATTTTCCCCAAATCAACTCGATGGGATTAAAAACACAAAAATAGGGGAAAGTCTCAAAGGCATACACTTTTTCAAATGTTTTTGTCTGTAAAACTTCATACAGTTGGTTTTTGGTATAGTAATCTTCAAAATACAAATTGTTATTCATTTAAAAACTTTATATTTCATCTTTCCTCAAATTTTTATTCGGTACTTTGATGAGCTGCCGCGAATGATAGGAAGATTTGTCAAAAACTTTTACATTATTCGCATCCAAATTTGGGATCAATGTGTTTTCAAAGCATTCCTTGGAAATATTAGCTTCCATGTTCTTATGATAGTCAACATTGCAGTCCTTAAGTTTTTTTCCATATAATTTCAAAAAATTCGGAACTCATCCTTTGCAATGCACAATAATTAGTCGCGATCCTTTATTTGCAGGCATGTTAGGCGTACACATTCTTGAACCATCAGTCCACCCTTTCGTAACTGTGTCGTGAGTGTCATACCAAGTTTCGTCCAAATAGAAAATTTGCCGTTGTTCTTGTCTATATGTAGTTATTTGTTCTAAGTATTTGTTACGCAATTCCACTATTCTTCTGCTTTCCATAACTATAAAATAGAATAGAATATTTATTTACCAATATTGTACATTTGGCACGTCACTTAAATACTATAGAGTCATGTAACAAAATAAATAAAGACAGATTAAAAACTGATTCATCACATTTTTACACATAAAAATATTTTAAAAATATGATTGTATAATATAACACATTTACACAATGAGGAAATAATTTAGATTCCTCGTTCCTCCTATTTTCACTTTGACATGTCATTTATTTCTACTTCAGCATCAAATATTTTTTTATTTCATTTTCAAATGAAAATAACTTTATTTCTTTGATAGGCAAAGGAATACAGTTGAATAAAATGATACGATTAAAGAGTTTTGTCACAGCAGCTCACGTTGTGGCCGGAACTATCCAATTTCTTCCTTACGTTTTCCGTTGTAAGGATCTCATTGCTTTTGTAACAGTCGTATATTGTTTTTTTCAATGATTTTATTAGATGAACATCTAAAGGTATTGGTAATACCGTGTCACATCGCGTCTTGCGTTCATAAGGTTTGTTTTTGACTATTTTACGTACAGTTGACAAAGGAATTTCGGTCAAATCTCATGTTGCTTGTAATAGTTTGTTTCTCTCGAAACCAAACTTGAGATGTAGATTCTTATATACATTGAAACATACTTTTTGTGTTTCAATATTCAAATGCATCCGAGTCTCATTCACTGGTATCTCTTTTTCGCATTGTTCACCATCGTTATTGGAATCACTACACTGGAAAAGTCTGCGTTGTTATCACACTCGTTATTACTATTAGTACTTGTCCAAGGGCGCCACATTTTAAACAGCAAACACAAAGTAATTGTAATGGCACCAATATCGAATTCAAACACTCAAATCGCGATCAGTATCTGAACTGAACACGACGGCGATAACCATCCCTGCATTCCCCAATTTCTATTCGTCACCGTAACATGACTTCAAATTTAATTTTATAACTCTTCAGCCAATCATGAAACTCGGTTAGTAAAAATTATCCAATACAAACCGCCAATTCTACAGTCCACGCGGACTAGTTCGAAGCCGGTTCATTTCTACGTATTGATTTTTTTGGCCTTCGAGAGTGCCGGCAACTTCAAGAGTGCACAATATCGTTTACTTCGACTAAACATCCTATACTTTAAAAGTTATCTTGGACACGCAGAGACACTTTTTTCATAATAACTGATGTTCCAAATTAATTGAAACAAAAAAGTATAAACGAACAAAAAAATAAGCATTTTCTGAAATTTTCCAGTTGTCTGTCTGCTTCTTGGTTCGTGTGGTATATTACCCCCATCAAACCCCTCTCAGAGGGAAGCCCATGATAGAAGTCGGCCTCGATTCACCGTCTCATCTAGGAAATTGTAGCATAGATCAGAATTACGGTGTAAACAGAATAAATAAATGTGGCACTAGATAAACAGACTTCTTCAAAATGATATAACGATGACATGAAATGCTTTTCGATGTAGTCAATATTTACATTCGCTGGCACATTTTCAGCTTTCCATTACCTACTGAATGATTACAATGTTCGAAGGCTGTTTATACAGGGTGGCTCAACGAAAACGGAACAACGTTTCGAAAATAATAATAAGCATAACCTTGTCAAGTTTTGACCTGAAAACTTTCAGGGAAACGCATTCATAAGTTGTTATATGGTTTCGAAGAATGTAGAATTTGTGGAACAAAATAGATATAAAAGTAAACAGGGTTTTTATTAAACATGCGGCAAAAATTCTGCTGAATTGATTCCCGAATTTTGATCCGTGTTCGGTGCTACTATTCTCAATGACATTGATCTCATGACGTTTCGACAATCTAATTTGTCATCTTCTGGCGATTTCTATTAAGTGTTCAGAAGTCGACCGACCTTACTCGATCCGCTCCCTACTATATAGGTGAAGTAATTTTTGTCAAGGTTCGGAAGTAGACTGTCCTTACACGATCTGTTTCCTACTATACAGGGTGTCACTGAATAAGTGTGAAACATTTAAGGAGGTGATTCCTCATCGCAAAAAAGAGGGGATCTATCATATAAAGAAACTTCATTGGAGCATCCCTTGTTAAGATACAGCCCTTTAAAGGGGGTACACAATTTTTTTCACAAGCACTGAAAAAGTTACAATATTGAAACTAACCTGACGTTTTGTACTACCAAAAAGACACTTAGCCAGTAATTTATTTGGTTCACCCCATGGTTTTAAGGAGTGGAAAACGCAACCCCTAAAATTTATTTCCAATGTAACTTTTTGTCTTATTATTTGTTTACAATTTAAAAATTTATTTTCGATAGCCTGTTTCATTCTCAACAAAAAATGTCTCTTGGGTTTTTTGCCCAAAATAAACCAGTTCGCAACAAAAAATTATTATACAGACAACTACAGAGATACATCGTCATAAATGCGAACTGGATTTATTGTTATTTTGTAGTTAGTACCTGCATTGAACGATTAAAGGGTAATAAACAAAACTAATTTATTAATAACAAAACACACAACATGTAGAAATAATAGTAAATGTTCAATATGTCTACCTTCAGACATTACGCATGCGTCTATACGTCGGCGCATTGAGCCACGTATTCGCTCAAATATTCCTGGAGTCTCTCTGATTACCCTGTACGCATCGATGATGCGGTTTCTTAAGTCCTCTACATCGCGAACAGGAGTGCGATAAACCAAATGCTGTAAACGGCCCCAAATAGAGAAATCGAGAGGATTGAGATCCGGGGATCGAGCGGGTCAGTTATGTGGTCCTCCTCGACCTATCCACTGATTTTCATATGTTTCAGTTAAATGCTGACGTGCTTCTTGACTAAAATGGGCGGGGGCCCCATCATGCATAAAACACATATCCCTTCTGATGCCCAAAGGAACTTCCTCCAGCAGTACTGGATGCACTTCTCTTAAAAATTGAATGTATGCCTCCCAATTAATCGAGGAGGTAGAAAATGAGGCCCAATTAAATCATCCCCAATAACTCCGAGCCACACGTTAAGAGAAAACTGTTCTTGATGGTTAGTTTCGACAATAGCGTGAGGGTTTTCATCAGCCCATATTTGGTAATTATGTAAATTAATAATCTTGTCCCGAGAAAAACTACATTCGTCTGTGAATTATATGGTCTTCAGAAAGTCACAATTTCTTCTAATCATTTCCAGCGTCCAATTGCAAAATTCAAGACGGTTCGGAAAGTCTCGCGTTAACAGTGCCTATACTGCTTTCTACTATATAGATATTGTTGTTGGTTTTTACCTGAGTTCTTCTTCTTGATTAACCTCTTCTTCCCGTAGAGGTTTGACCTCTTCCAACGAAAAGATGAAACGAATAAAAAACTTCAAATCTCACACCCACTTTCTTTAATTTAAATTCAAAGAAAGTAACCGCTTAATGAAAGACCCTATATATTGATGACATGAACACATTTTCATTAGGTTAGGTATACCCTTTATACCAGAAAAATGAATTTGGGGTCTTACCCCCTTTTCAAAGATACTTCCCTGGAAATTGTTAAACTGGATAGCCCGCTTGATATCCCCGAAAGCAGACTACGATAGAAACACGCAGCTCACTAAGTACACTACACAATTCGATGTTCGATAAACTAATCCACAGTTTTTCAAGTAAATGTTTCTTACGCATAGGGACTGCTGTCAGATTGCCTCAAGTATCTTCTTCTGGTCCATCTTCACGAAAAATAATATTTGCAACTCTCTCAGCAGCAAACCAACGTTTCGTCCTAGCCATCCATCAGCCGTCACCAAAAAATCCTTCACTGCAGCAAAATCGACCACTTACGCGGAATAAAACACGGCATCGTGTAATCCGGCCATGACAAGAAGTTATTAATTTTGGTTTGCTCATTAAGGAAGGCGCGACGGAAGCAAACCTCGCCTTGTTATTATATATTCCACTTATGTTAATTCGCGGACTTGTGTTAATGAATTGCCTCTGAAAGTTGGAGACTCGCTGATTCATGGAGTAATGATAATTAGCGGAGTCGAGAACGGAAGAAGGGACTCGTCAGGAGTGGGATATAGGTGGGATGAGGATTATTTTTGTCGTAGTTCTGTGGGCAAATACTACTGAAAATTCGAAGCACTAAAAAAAATTCATGAATGAATATGCAACATAACTATTCAATTAGTACTTCTCAAACATATTTCCCTTTGACAAAATTCTTTCATCGTGATGAAAAATTCTTCTTAATTTCGGAACTATCTATCTGCCGTACGCACAGTCCGAAAAACAAAAATACGGGAAGAAGAAGAAACCAAATAAATGATGCATGATCTTCATTATTACTTCTTTCCCAGTTTGTTCAAGGTCACATCAATAAAAACCAACAACTTCGCTATTATATAACCGGGAGATGTTCAACTGTCTACTTTGGGGGTCCCAAGAGAAATCTCTACCTTTGTATTCTTATCTCGCACTATTCCACTGAGTGTTATACATCAGCTAATTTTGGAGGTTACCTTTTTAATATTTGAGGGATTCCGAAAATAGATCCCGGTCAGTTGATAAACTTTGAATGTTTATTTATTCCGTATAGAATATTTAACTTGTTGTTTAGTGCGATGAAATTTAGGGTATTTTGATGAAATGGGTTAGGAAATTGTTGTTTTTTCTGTAGATCTTTAAACTTTCCAATAAAACAAGAGATTCAATCAATGTTATTCGTTCTATCAGAAAATAGTTCATTTATCAAGGAGTGACATCCAAATATTTCTATTCCGAAGTAAAATCGAAGTTTAAAAATTAACCTTCCCCTTTTCAAACTATATTCCAAAATATATATGATATTTGTAAAGCAGAAATATGTACATGAATGAATATACGATCAGTACTAGTCAATTGATTATCTGTTAAACAAAATTCCACATATGAAGTTTTTGTTTCATATTAAAGAATGATTTATGATTTTGGAACTAACCATCAAATTGACCTCAAACAAGTTGGCAATGTCGCACACAGTCAGAACAACAAGAATGCAGAAAGAAGAAGAAGAAACACATTGAATTATGCGGTGGTGCCAAGCTCTTGTCAAATGTAAGGGACGTCACGTGTCAAATTGGTAGTGTTTCTCTCTAGAAATCAATTATACGAATACATTATTCATTTAAGTTACACGTTTCACTAACAAAAAAATGTTTCCAAGTGAAGTGAACAATGTGGGGCCAAATACATTAAAAGTTCGTATGTCGAATGCGAACAAAATAATTATAATGTACCAGTCCAATAACTTTCACACGATTCTTCTGCTCTTTTTGTTGAAAAAAAAAAACTAAAATTTCAAATGAGAACTTACATATAATGAAGAGCGCATGTCTCTAGCTTTAGAAATGTGTTTCGAAGATTAGGATGATGCGGGTGAAAATTTTCAATCCTATTTTCATGATTGATTGATACTGAAGGCTATGAACAATGATACTTTTTTCTTGTTCTCATGAACAATTGGCATAATTAAGTGAAACATACCGACATGTCAGAAGTCATCAAAACTAGATTAAAAAATTGAAAAACCGTTCAGCACTGTTTCAACCTACCATAAGTCAGTGGTAATAGGCTGAACTATAATTGCATTATAGACTCAAGAACCAGCGCCCTAAAAAAAACGTTGTTGAAAATAAGCTACTCGGTTTTGTGCATTTTAAACGAATAATACGTCTAATTACGGTATCGTTGAAAACAATACCAAAATACTATTCGATTCATGTGGCAGGTGACCCATATTTTTCAGTGCATTTTGTACATCATTCGAAAACACTCCTGTCCATACAACAGTCCATAGGAAATGTCTTATTAGTTGTGAATATATTTTATGTTACTTGATACTATATCAAAGCATATATCTGTTTGACCTATGTAATATCTTTCTCACCAAGATATATACCTTTTATGCGGCACGTCGGATAGTTCATTAACTTGTCCCAACCCAGACTACGTATCTCTGTGAATCATCCTGCCATCCTAAAACCCTTTATGGGGCCTCGGCGGTCCAGAAAATCATAAAACTTCAATCGCTCTAGTACCTGATGCCCGATAAAGTAGGCAACAGTTTCTTCTGGTTTCATTACAGGATATCGGCAGGATTATGACGTGACACTTTTATATTAGACAGCTTTTCGCCAAACGGAACCGGAGCACGTTTTCCCTGTCCGCATAATCAACTCCCTCAACTAAGGTGCTAAACTCTACAGGGAATTCAAACTAAGAGATACTAATTTGACCGTTAAAAGAGTCCTATATTAATGAGTGTTTATTTTTATCGCTGTTACATAAATTTTTCTTGTGAATTAGTTATGATTTAGTTGAAAATCACTTTTCCTCGATTGAAATATTAGCGATTCAGAATCGAGTTGAAACTGTCAATACTGAATCTCCCGCATACTACGACATCAATTTTCATTATTTTCAGCAACAAAATTAACAAAAAATTGTAGTGGAAACTAAAGCAAATTCAAATCCAAGATAGAGTGGATGTAAACATTGACATGCCCTACGCATGTGATATTGAAAATCCCAAGAATTGGCCAGGGTCGTATTCAGAACCAACATCTTGTTGATCGCAAATGCTATATCTTACTTAGGAAAACTTTTTTATAATAACGAGTGAAATGCGCAAGTTTTGCAGTTTAACAGGAAAAATGCAGATAACATGTGTAATATAAAAAGATTTTCATTGGATTTTTCACAGCGCACTCAAGCATTATATGAAAAGAGACGTAATTATTTCTTCATTGTTAATTTTTATTTTATGTAAAATCAAAAGGAATATTAATCAAAATTATTCAACTGGATGAATTTGTCTCTTCATCAGTAGTGTCATCCGCACCAATCTGAATTATCAGTGGCTCGATTTGTGCCTCTATTATGTTATCAAGCTTCCACATCTTTGTCTCGACTTCCGATATCACATGCCGAACACGTGGTGTTATGCTTAGCTACAAAATTCTTCACATCCGCCCATATTAACTCGATGGGATTGAGCTCGCAGTGGTATGGAGGCAGGCAAAGGACAATTTTGTTTTGGCCTGCTGTCATTTCATCTACTAGATATTTTTGGTATTCAAGCTTGCGCTCCTTGACAATTTTTAGTAGCTGTACTCTTAGCATTGAGTCTTCAAAGCTAATATTCTTTGATCGCAGCCAATTTTGGATTTCAACCTTCTTTGAAGACGTTGTCGGAATCTTCTCTAACCATCGCGAATGATAAGGTGCATTGTCCATTACAATCACAGCATTATCTTCCAAATGGGAGAGAACTTTGGAAAACCACTGTTCGAACGATTCACCGTTCATTTCTTCGTGATAATCTCCAGTTTTCTTCGACTCGAAACACCACAGCCCTTTAGCAACAAACCATTCTCATTCTCATTGCCGATGTGACAAATAATAAGCCGTTATCCTTTACCTAAAATTATGAAGAGGTATGTAAGTAAATAAAACAAATACGAGGGTTACTTTTTATATATTGAGATTGAGGCAGGTCTCAATATAAATATAAGCTTACCTAATGGATTTGTTAATCCGGTGGATAGTCCATCTAGACAGGCCCCCTCCTAGATGAGGTCACAGTTTCATCGACCCATACTTTAGGGGTAGTATGACCAGCATTAACCCAGGTTCCATCCATATAATAAATTGTTCTCTGTTGTTCCCTATAATATTTAATTTTGGTCAAATACTCTCTCCTCCATAACACAATTTCCTCTCTATCCAATAATAAACTATTGCGCCCTCGTTTTTTCCATACAAAATTCAAGTGTTTCAATACTTTAAGGAATGTTGACCGCTTAAAACTTGACAATAAAACATCTTCATTTATTTCTGTGAGCACTTTGTCTATCGTTGGTATTTCATTTCTGAAAAAGTACTCATGCACTTTCCTCCTGATTGCATGTTTATCAGCATCATCTATTGATTTTATAATGGTTTGAAGATTCTGATTTGTATTCGCTTTGAAATATGTTTGATTTTGTTTATATTCCCGTAAAACATTGTAAATCAAAGCGCAACACACTCCAATTTTATCGGGAACTTTCGATACGACTTCGTCGACAGTCGATGTCTCAATTTCTTCCATCTCTTTTCTGAACAAATTTAAAATCACTTCTTTCATCTCAACCCTCAAATGTCTTTTTTTGGATCGTTTCCTGGCTGGACTCAGAGGATAGTTCACAGTGTCATCAGCAGTGTCTGTACTGGACATCTTGGAAAACAATTTTAAACAATATACTATAACGCACGCCACACAAACACGCAAACGACTGATTACGACCCTGAGCTGGTACCAAACTCGTACCAAGAAGACGAATTCACCAATGAACGCTGCCCTTTCCATCTGACACTGGGAGATCACGTGAACATCACGTTTTACTCTATCTTGCATTTGGATAGACTTTAGTTGATTGAAAGAGTAAGTAAATGAACGAAAGTTTTGAATGAATATGGTGAAAATTAGAAAAATGAAATGGAAATACCTGCATCTTCGAATGGAAGTTTAAACGTGCTGTAATAACTCAAGTTTTCCACTCAACCTCTTCTACGAATCTTAGTGCTTGAAAGGTATACTTTCAACAGCTTATTCAATCCTTGTCTCTAATACCAAAATCATTGAGGAATAACACAATAAAGTGACAAAGGTCTACACTTAGACCGCTAAAAAAATGTAAAAGTTCACATAATCAATTCCCTAATCCCCTAATTGAAAATAAATAGAAACTCGGAAAGGGGAATGTTCCTCCTGACGAAAATCAAGTAGTTTTCATAAAAGAGCTCTAAAACAACGTATTTTAAACCTATCATTTCAACCTTTTTCTTTAAAAAATTATTTAAATACTTAAAAAAGAAGAATGAAATAATGCATTCAACATTTAAAGGGATTCGTTTCTATTTCACCATTTGGCAACATCGGTTATAGCTAATAAAGAACAATGAATCTGTCACCTGTATGAGACACAGGCGAGCTGTTCTGTTTACTTATGTTCCGAGTTCGGAGACATTCTGTGACATATGACATTTTGTGCACCTAACCTATCTTCCTCTGTATAAATAAGTAACAAAACAACTGTTGTTTATGTGGCTTGTGGAAGTGGTATTGAACTATAATTTATATTTTGCCTTAATTGTTGATTTTTAAAGATAATTTTCCTTTTTTAAAGTAGACTATCTAGGTACGTATAAATTATTTGAACTTGATATAGGCGCTGTTGCCAATATGTGAAACAAATCTCTTTCAAAATTAAAACCCAACATTTGAAACATCAATTTGAATACTTTTCTGAGTGAATTTAAAAAACTCATGAATTAAACTCAACTTTGTTTTGTTCAAACTTGCATTTGCTGTAATAACCCAAATTGAGGAACATTCCCCATTGTCAAATTGTCAAGTTACAGACAAACAGAACAATTTTCTTAGTGACAAATATAATGAATCCATGTACTAACTATGAGATAGCTTTTTGAAGTAAAACTGTTTTACGCGCGCTTGACTTGGGAAGTAAGCTGGTGTATGAGTGACGAAAGCGTTACGAAAAAGTGTGACCGGGCGAGGCGAACGGAAGTTATGAGGGAGGTATAAGTTAGTAAAGTTAGAAAGATATATATATATATATATATATATATATATATATATATATATATATATATATATATATATATATATATATATATATATTGAACAGATAAGTATATATATAAAGGTGAAACACCCCAAAAAAAGTATTTTATTCGATATTTACTGAAAGATACAATTCCCAAATTCATCAATGCCGACCCTGCATCTCGAAAATTGTAAATAGAGAACACCCACTGCTTCATTATACCATTTCTCGCCATAAAAACGACTTTGCGGTTTCTCAGGAAACTTCGAGTTGATATTTGAATCTTTGTTGGATCAAATTAACAATGTTTACAGAAGTTCATGGGGCATCTTAGTTCAATTATCTTGTATACACAGCGAGGCATCCACTGACGTAACGGATTACGAAATTAATTACGACGGTAAAAAGGCCAAAGAAAACTGTCAGAAGGAACGATCAGAGTGGGTTTTTATCGGCTTCTTAAAACCGTGCAATCAAAGCAAGGTAGAAAATGCATGAACTCTTTGATCCGAGTCAAGAACCTGATTGGGAAGGTGTATTGAACATTTCATCGTTCTTTTTTTAGATTATTTCTAGTATTATGGACCACAATCCGAAAAAAATACCAGAAAATCTATTCCAAGTGGAGAAAAATATAGGTATAGTCGAAGTAACCTGTATTGTGAATAGTTAAAGCTATCGGCATCTCAAAGGCCAAAAAAACCAATACAGAGAAATAATGCTACTCCCAACTAGTCCACGTGGGCTGAAGAATTGGCGGTTCGTATTGGATACTAATCAAGTTTAATGATTGACTGAAGAGTCATAAAATCAAATTTGAGTCTTGAGTGCAGTTACTGGTGCAGTTATAATTACTTGAAATTTTTGTTATCTGTTTAAAATGTAGCGTCCTTGAAAAAATACTAATAGTAATAACGAGTGTGATAACAAAGCTGACTTTTCCTGTGTAGTGATTCCAATAGCGATGGTGAACAATGCGAAAAGAGATACCAGTGAATAAGACTCGGATGCATTAGAATATTGAAACACAGAAAGTATGTTTCAATGTATATAAGAATCTACATCTCAAGTTTGGTTTCGATGGAAACAAACTATTACAAGCAACATGAGATTTGACCGAAATTTCTTTCTCAACTGTACGTAAAATAGTCAAAAACAAAACTTATGTACGCAAGACGCGATGTGATACGGCATTACCAATACGTTTAGATGTTCATCTAATAAAATCATTGAAAAAAACAATAAACGACTGTTACAAAAGCGAGATTCCTACAACTGAAATCATAAGGAAGAAATTGAATACTTCCGGCCATAATGAGACGTGCCGTGACAAAATTCTTCAGAATTGGATAAAGAGACTAGGATTCAGATTCAAAATAATAAACAAACGTCAAGCAGTTATGGAAAGCAGAAGAATAGTGGAATTCCATGACAAATACTTAGAACAAAATAACTAAATATAGACAAGAACAACGGCAAATTTTCTTTTTTTTTCTGATTGATTCGGTAGTTTCAAAAAACTACACCTCACGTTTGTGGAAATCAAATCGTGAAGTGACTTTTTTGAAAAAAAAATGGCAAATTTTCTATTTGGACGAAACTTGGTATGACACTCACGACACAGTTACGAAAGGGTGGACTGATGGTTCGAGAATATGTACGCCTAACATGCCTGCAAGCAAAAGATCGCGACTAATCATTGTGCATTGCGGAGGAAATGAAGGATGAGTTCTGAATTCTTTGAAATTATGTGGAAAAAACTTGAGGACTGCAATGTTGACTATCATAAGAACATGGAAGCTAATATTTTTGAGGAATGGTTTGAAAACACATTGATCCCAAATTTGGATGCGAATGGTGTAATAGTTCTTGACAACGCTTCCTATCATTCGCGACAGCTCAAAGTATCGAATAAAAATTCGAGGAAAGATGAAATACAAAGTTTTTTTAATGGATAACAATTTGTATTTTGAAGATAACTATACCAAAAACCAACTACTTGAAATTTTGCAGACAAAAACATTTGAAAAAGTGTAAGACCTTGAGGGTATTGCTGAAAAGTATGGACACACCATACTGAGACTTCCCCCCTATTTTTGTGTATTCAATACCATCGAGTTGATTTGGGGAAAATTGAAACAAAGTATCAGGCGTAAAAATAATTTCCCAAAATTTGATTAGAAGGTGAGGGAGCTAGTTGAAGAAGAAGTATATAATATCACCGAAGAAGACTGGCAGAAAAGGATTAAAAAAGTTATTTTAGTTGAAAAAGATCATATGGAGGTTGGACACTTCCATATTAATGATGGAAATAGATTTATTATTGATTTAAATGACGACAGTGAGGGCGAAACAGAGAATATGGAAGAGGAATCATCAGAAGCTTTCGAAGAAAGTAGTATTCAGAAATATTTTCAATTATCACCCTGTTATTTGAATCCCTACTTTCCCACTCACTTATATAAATGAAATATTTATTATATATATTATATAGTTCTTATTTAATCGGATATTGAATAACGAAACTAGTTAGCTCCCTAACTATATTATTGAAGGAGAGCTGTTGGTAGGTAGTTTGCACTATATCGTTTACTTGAACTGTACTTGTAATATGATTTGAATTCCCTATTCATTTTAATTTTGCTTTTTCAGGGATTTCAAATCCCTGTCTTTATACCACTAACAAAGTTGTATAGAAAAGTAATTTTTTTCTCGTTTTTCACGATTTTGATGAAATTCTAGGAAGTTATAAATCAAAACTTACCGAATCCTGTAGAGTAGTGACATATTGATCGAATGTCTACTCAATGAAAAAAATATTTTCAATATTTGTCACTCTTTGTTTCAACACACAGTGAATACATCATACTTTTTCTACTCAAAATTATTAAGAGCCCGTTTTCTCTATCACAACCGACCGGTTTCATTAACTTTATTGATGGGCTGTTCATTGAGCAATCTCAATTTTATGTGTGTAGAATAAATCATTATCCATTTATTTGATTTGCTACCATAAATTATTTTACGAGCAATCCCAATAGACTATTAAATACATAAACCGGCAACCGACTTAAATTCTTTCTCGGTTTCTGTTTAGTTTAATAGTAATTCAATATTTTCATTATGGCTCTTAATTACGTATGATCGGGGTTTTTGGGATAGAGAAATAGACGTTTCAGAAGTGTTACTAGAACATTTGTGAAAAGGTGCAGAAATTAATGTTTTGTGAAGTTTGTCCCTATTTTTGTTGTCTGGGAATCACAGGCCATATTTCTACGTGTCCCGATGCAACTTCAGACACAAGAATTGTAGATTTTCACAAAATGATGATGAAAGAAAAGTTGGAGATGTCTCTCTTCTATTCTTACTTTCACGTGAGGTATTCAACAGATGTTCAACAGAAGATTAGGGATGGTATTGACTCGACGAGATATGATTTCACAAAACGATTCTTCTATCATAATCATTCTCGTGCAGCTTTTGAAAACTCCGCATTCTTTAAGGGTGAAATGTATGCATTCGCAAAGCTTTTCTTCTAGACTCGCGTGACATTCCCGTCTGTTCTGATATTGATCGTAAGGAGTTCCTAGCTCTGTAGCAAATGTTCCCAAAACTTCAACTTGCGCTGCTAATAATTATTTCTGATAGTTTAGAACGCAATTTTTCGGAAAATGCTCATCAAAAAATAATAAGTCAGGGTACCATTCTCAACAGAATTGAACGCCAATCAAAATGATGTGTCACTTGACCCCCCTTCCCATTTAAAATTCCAAGGGTAACATCTAACCCTCCTGGGGGGTTGAAACATGAGGGCTACAAATAGTCCTTGATCCTCATATTGTTTACTGGAAGGAAGGTACATTGAGGGTAGGAAGTTTTCAAATTGACACCCCTGTATGAGTTGATCGAGACACATCTTATTGAAGTTTAGAAAACTGATTCAAAGAAAAGAGTAACCAGCCATAATCGTTCACATGAAAATTTGGCTTATTTACATTCACATGTTTTTGTCAGTAAATCAGACAATTTTCACAAGTGGTGGTTTTCACGAATGTGTTTGAGATAAAGGACCCTCTGTGAGGTAATCCTTCCAAACAAGACAGCGGGATTATTCCTTTCTTCTCTAGACAATGAAAACCCTCAGTTCATAATCTCTTTTGCACCCTCCACACAAATAATAAAACAACGTTTTACTGATTTCTCGGAATTGTTGGGAAAACACAATCGCTTTCTTACAAAAGCCCCCGTAACAAGATATCAGAAAAAGAAATAATTATCTCGAAGGGTTTTTCCGCTACATCGTACTATACATGGGTTGCTTTTCTCGATATCGTTCAGAATTGCTGTGGGATATACCAAATCCGAGTGGACTGAAAACAAACGAACCTCTGTTGAAAAGAGATAACAACAATGGATTTGGTGGAACAAGTCGAAGTCTTGCACGAAATCTATTACGAAATTCATTGACGTAGGTGGGACGTCAATCGTCTGTAATGTAGAACAATGGTTGGAGCCCTGCGGCAGGATGATCGGTTTTCGTTGCGTATCATCCAGCCCAGATGTTCCCAATCTTTTATGGTTTGCGGCTCCTTGAATGAACAAATAGAAACAGAAACAATATTCGCCATATTCCAAAAGTGTTGAGGTAGTGGGGTAGTAAACTAAATCTTTTTTTTTTTTAGATAATCACCAGCCATCACTGGCAGAGGGCACTATGAACAATACCACGAAGAATCCGTTCACAGATGAACTGATACTTAGCAAATATAGAGACAACTACTATGATATTATAGGCCTGTACGTTCCACTGTTTTTTACTGCGTTCTGTGCCAACGTCATAGTAATTATTGTCGTTTTTAGGGATCAGTACATGAGGAGGTGAGTTATCCTTTTATTCTCATATCGTATTTTGATAAAAACTTTCGACAATAAAAATAATTCGTTACGATATAGGAAACGGTAGTGAAGATAACGATACTGAGAACGATGACGACGAGGGGAACGTAGGCTAAAGTTTAATAGCGTAGATTTGATCTGAATTTTTGTTTGGTTCAAAACTAAAATTACCGTTGTGGGAATCTAAAGGGGAATATATAAGGGAAATTAAACAGTTGAGTTTACCCAAAGAGGTCTTTTCTGCACAACAGTAGAAGAACAGTAGAATACCTTGCATATTTTTGACAAAACGGAGCATTAATTCTTTTTCATTTTCAAGATTTTGATATTCTAAAACTCTAAATCAGGGTGAATATTCGTTTTGAGGGCACCCGGCGATTTTGAAAAAATTTTTGACTTTACTTACGTATTTTGATGCGTAGATTACGAATTCGAAAGAAAAAAGCAGCGCTCTCCCTTATTTACAAAGTTACGGCCCTTCAAAGTTCAGAAAAGGGCACCTTTTCAGCCTTCTTTTTCACAAGATAAACTATTTGAAAATACAAGAATTTATTCACTAAGTCACCTTTACACCTTATTCCTCCTTATTTGACACTTTTCAATTCAACAATTAACATTTTTCTTATAAAAAACTCAATTTAAAAACGAATGCTTCTTCTAGTGACATTCTTTTATTTCTAGGTTAGTTACTAGTGACATTTCAGAAAAAAGTGGTTGGTATTTGTCGCCGCCTACTATTTCAAATTCGTAATACCAAACACCAACCTATGATCTAAAGAATGAACGCAAAAAACATTTGAATTACTTTAGTAATATTGATAGAATCAGTCGTACCGACTATAACATTAACCCTAAAAACGTTTAATACAGAGATATATAACCAAAAAGCAGCTCCATACATTTTTTAACATTTCTATTGGAAAAATGTTGATTGTTGAAGTGAAAAGTGTCAATGAAGGAGGAATGAGTTGTAAAGGTGAGCTAGTGCATAAATGCTTGTTTTTTAAAAAGTTTATCGTGTGAAAAAGAAAGCTAAAAAGTTGCCTTTTTCTGAAGTTTGAAGGGCCGTAAGTTTGTAAATAAGGGAGAGCGCCGCTTTTTTCTTTCGGATTCGTAATCTACGCATCAAAATACATAAATACACTCAAAAATTTTTTCAAAATCGCCGGGTGGCCTCAAAACGAAAATTTACCAGCATTTTTTCTGAATAAATCGTATACATAACTCCTGAACTCCTATTGATTTGCTTTCTTCTATGAAACAACATTACTGGTACCATTTCAAAGATTTATCTTCACAAGAATCAAAAATTCTTTCGTTTGGGAGCAGTTGAATGTCTAAAATTGTCAACTGTCAAAGCACGGAACTCGAAATAAGCAAGCGACAAATGTCTAGTTCATTTCGGTTTTGTAATTTAAAGTTTCATGAATAGTAAAGTGATGAAGTAAGTTTTTGTTTTCGTTGTTCTGTCATTTATACAAGATCTGCGAAAAAAATGTAACACCGTTAACAAGTAACATAACAACGAAATATATATCTCCTCAAAAATCACGTGTTAAGATATAAATTGTACAACTCAATTGCAAGTAGTCTTGTTTTCTCAATGGCATCAAAAAGTCTGACATGATATACCAGATTTTTTCGATGTTATAATGATAGCATCACAATATTGTTCAACATATCATTACGAGCCACCAATGGATCAACGGAATAAAAAAGAATTGAATCCTGGCGGAAAAAAACGTTTTAATGGAAATTTGGAAACCGTCGTTTGACGTGTATGTTTTTACTGCTACCTGGGACGTGTCCATCAAGTGTGTCACATATGAAAGAATTGTTACAACTACAAGTATCATCTTGTTCAATGATGGTCCGGGTACAAATATTTGACAATATTCAGTTATCCATTGCCGCGACCTAAACATATCCTCTTGAATAGTTTCTAGTGTTTTAGGAGGAATGAATCGTTTTAAGCTCGAGCTAAGGGTTTTGAAGTGACGATCTGGCATAATTAGTACGCCCTCAACGCTACAGACGAATAAAGGTAACGTTGCAATTAGTAATAAGTATTGTAATGAGAGGATACCGTCGTAGGGCTGGTGAAACTAATTGGAGTAGCGAATTTTGGCCTCATTCTAGATGATGCTCCAAAGCCGTGTGAGATAAATTAATCGATTGCTCTCTTTGAAGAACTGGTATAATGGTCAATGTTGAAAATTTGAGAAATATCACTGTTGAACTGGCCGAATCAATAAGAACATTATGGTATGAAACATGAATGACAAGTGACAAGCGTGACGTTTCAATTACATCATGGAACAATGAGTTACTGAAATCTGAACATGGTTGCCAAAATTCTGTTTTGAAAATAATAAAATTTTTTAGGGAAATTCACAATGGAAATTCAATTCATTTTACACTGAAACTGATATAAACTGATGAAAAAAAGCAAAATGAACAAAAGCTTCATGAATTTCTAACAAATATCTTCCACCTTAATCGATAACATAATTTCCATGGCCAATTTAATTACCCTCGTCAATTGAAAGTGTTCACAGAACGTTCAAAGGACTATCTGAAATTTGTAAAGGCAAATGTCTCTCGAATAGAACGTCTTGGTTAAGTTTATTCATGAAGGTTTAAGCCTCAGGTGAAGTTTCGGAGAAACAAGACTAACATGGGGTCTGTTTACGTACAATAAAGTGTACAAAGGGACAAGGAGATGTTTAGACAACAGTTATTCGGAGAGTGCAACTGATTTGAGAATTCTGAGGTAGATTGTGAACAAAAACGGAGTTTGTAGCTGAAAGATCGCAAGCTAGTATATGGTAGTGTAGTATATGGCGAGAAGAGAATAAGCCTAATTCATTCACGCTACAAATTGTACTGTCTTCTTACTAACCTTATAATGCCTGACACAGGGACTGATGATCATATAAAACCAGGGTCAAATACAAGCATCCTAGTTACAGTAATCGGAACAACGGAACAACAACTCGACCACCCACTAGCCTATAGATGAACCACTCCCGGCTCCCCAACATAGACGAACTCAAATCTGGTGACTATGCAGGCCATTCCAGTAGTTCAGTTAACAAGTCGTAATGAACTGTTTCAGGACTAAGCGATTCTTTCCCAAACACCAACTGAGAAAGACCAAGTTTTCCACATTTTCAATGGCCCTAAGTATATATAAAAATATCTCCGACGTTATCTTTGTCGTTATAAGCACAGTCCTTGTCTCGTCAAACCATTTCCATTATCACGAAAGGAAAACACAATTCCAGTCATTTTCCCAACAATTTTGGGCTCATTATTTGAACAATATTCGAAAGAACAACCGAACCACTCGAGTTTATCCAACGAAACAATAGAAAATCTGCTCCTTTCACAGGGCGGGATTGCAGCGGAGACAAAACCGTCCTGACAGACCAATTCGTTATGATAATTTCGGTGGGCTGAAAGAAAATCCGATTAAAGGATTTAAAGGCGGGAAGGTTTTGCAGATAATTTAACGCGAAAGAGTTTGTAATTCGCGAGTTGATGCCTGGTACCGTTGGATGTGGACGCAATGGAAAAAATATTTATAGAGTGGTCCGTTTAAAATATCGGATCTCTACTACCCATAAAAATATGAAATAAATACACAAATATGCACACAAAAATACTCGAAAGTGTCATGGCGTCGCTTGTGACGTCACTTTCGAGTAGACTACATGTAAACATTAGAAGCTCTTCCATACATTTGCTGATAACCGTTATTAAATGTGAGTTCAGAGGTTTATCGGTGATGTACAGTTCCTCAGTGTACTAATACTTTTATAAAAACTCCGAGCAAGTTATTTATATTCGCCTCGTACAAAAAACCAACATGAAAATCGAGGCTCAAACTTTCAAGGAAATATTGCCCAAAACTCAACTTCATTTTTGTGAAGATCACTTTGACGTATGTGTTTACCTGAATTTGTAGATTATATACCAGTATTATCTTGGTCAAGGACTTTTTTGAGGTTAGGTTTCATCTCTCGTATCTTTCACCCTTGTTACTGTTGTATCATACAATATGTCAAATTCGATTTTTTTCTCTGGGGCTATATCGAATCGAAAGTTCATGTTACGCAACCAGAGTTTCAAAAAGCATGGCACCCGGCTCCGCACGGGTGCCATGCTGATACTACATATAGAGGATAAAGCACTATTTTTAGACACAGGCCACCGGCCGGTACCGCCGCTATGTTCCTGTATTTTGAATGAGTAATATTCATTTAAATTACATGCTGTGAAGGGCCATAACGACTTCGTCGTTTTATACTATGTAGTGATGTTTCCCTCTTATGAAAATTTCGTTCGACTGTGACATCTTGCTCGAAATTCAAAACGGGGGAGACATGTAAATGAAAAGGAGCCACAACTAATTCTTCGCAGTTGTAATTGTGACATGAACCTTCAACTTATTTCGAGGAAAAAATCGTAAATAGAAATTTTAGATAAGTACCTACATTCCGGACTTCTCCCACAATTTTGTTGTGTAGCTACCTTTTGGTTGTATATAATATATATACACTACGTAGACATTGTCCAATCACACAATTCTTGCAATTTCGTTAATTTTTTGTTTCAGTGTTACCAATTACTTCCTAGTCAATCTGTCCATAGCTGATCTACTCGTCACGTTGGTATGCATGCCCAATGCAGCATGGCTGGCCTACACTACGATGTATCCATTTGGGAAACTAACCTGCAAAATATCGCCTTACCTTCAATGTGAGTGTTTCCAGAAGTTTTCAATTGTAACTTTAATTGGGCAGGATATTTTCCAGTAGAGAATTTTATTATACATATAAGCAACACAAATATCATATATTCCAAAGGGACCATTATAAATCTCATTTACTTGAGAATACCTGTTGGAGAAGTGAGATAGTTGTTGAAAAAATCACTAGGAAACGGCAATTGTTTATTTATTCTAAGTCTGATATATTTACTTCTCTAAACTCAGTAGGTTATGTAGGTATTCAAAGGAAAGTCTAAAAATGATCAAAATAAATTTTGAATAGTCAAGATCTGTCTTTTGGCAAAAAGTCTAAGGAAATTTTTATTATCTATTTTATGTAATATTTTGGAATTTCTGTTGGGACTACAATTATGATTGTGAAATTTATTGTGATGGCCAAAAGCAGATTTTTCAGGTTTTTTTAAATGTTCATTAATACGAGTAAAAAGAGGTCTACAGGTTCTACCAATATAAGATGCAGAACAATCATAGCAGTCAAGCTTATAGACTCCACTTTTGTGTAATTTGTTAATTTTGTCTTTGGAATTTACTGAAAAGTTACTCATGGTATTTTGAGATTAAAAAGAAATGTTTGTGTCAAGTATGGTATTTTCTATAAATTTGGAAATAACAGTACACATATTTTGGTTAAAATGAGGTAAAGAAAAATATTTCACAGAAGGTGAACTAACCAAGGTGGTAGAGTTGAAGGCCAATCTTCTATCTGACCTGTGTTAAAATTTACTAATTAATTTGTGAATAATAGATGACAGGGCTGCTCCTAGCTATACAATTCAATATTTTTTCTTACATGCATATCACATTGACGAAAGGCATACATTTTGACTTCATTTGGTTTTGAATTGATTCGAACGAGGTCACGGTATATATTTACAAATTTCAATCACTTCGTCCTTCGATAGTCGAGTAATCTGTCTATTTATGTCTTCCGTCTCATTATGATAGGCGTTTCCGTCTGTCATAGAACTCATAGAAGTCATAGATCTCGATCACGTCGATCACAGAGCACAAAGCACTTATTTTTCAGATCAGTGAAATGTCAAATCTGACGAAAACCGCTGACGCTAAAAGAAAAATGACGAATTTGAAATAAATATTTATGAATGGTAGTTGGTAGTTCACCTCACCCCTCTTGATTTTTGTTTTAGGAGACTTTGTGTTGTCATTTGATTTGATACATAATATAAGCTGAAGCTAGATTGGTGAATGCAGAATTTTCAATTAATAATAATGCAAATAGTAATCAAATCAATATAAATATTTGTAATAACCACTTCAAAATATTTTCATTTCACATACGATGGAGTGTCTGCGCATGTGCTAATCGCTTTTATCCATCTTTGCATCATGTGGCAAGCTGTCACTTGTCAATTATTCTGATGACAGTGTTGGCGACCATTGATGCTATACAATTATAGCGAAAAGCATACATTTTCATCTGTCATTTTCGTAAAAACTTTTTTGCCTTGGAGCAGCACTGATAGATGGTTGGTAACCATTGTTGACAGCAATCTGTTTTAATATATTTGATTCTAAACTAGAAGACCCTATATATAAACAATATCATATCAGCAGTAACATATCCAATAAAAGTTTGTCTTCGAATAGAAGAAAAATCATCAATCCCCTTTTTTTCAGGTATAGCGGTGTCCCTGAGCATATTCACGATAACAGCGATGGCTCTGGATCGATACTTAGCCATCACAAGGCCATTCGGAATGATATACAGGTCGTTCAGCAAAACGACCACCGTCGTCATAATCATAGCTTTATGGGTGATGTCGCTGGTCCTTTTTTCGCCCATCCTGTTCATATACAGGCTACGAGAGGATTTTTTCCCGACTGATTTGGGACTGCTGGTGTCTGTGTGCATAGAGGATTGGAGTTTGTTTCCCATTTCGCAGAGCGATCTAGGAATTGTTTGGTTTGTTTTCATGTTCGCCATGCCAGGTGAGTCAATGTCAATAACAATTTTATAGAATGTATCAACAATAATAATAACCCACTTAGGAGAAGCTTCCTTTTTCTAAAATCCCATCTTGGTCATCGAATACATGTAGCTCTTGTCTCGGCCTTCTGGAGAATTGGGGAAAGTTTAGCACCCATTGGTGAGGCCAGAAACATCACTCACATCATGACGTCAATGGATATGATCATAACAACCAAGGTGCTTCATAAAATTATTCTCCTGGAGCTATAATTGAATTTGAATTTATATCTGAAAAGGCTAAAATCTTTCTAATCAACACCTCGAACAGCTGAGTGTGATGTCCTTTTGCTTATAGTCAGACTTGAAGAGACCGACGACCTGTTCCAGGCTCGGACGAGAAGAAGACCTATTGGTGAAAAAATTTTCAAGAACTCAGCATCACTTGATCAGAATGTCCTGCTCTTAGCACTGGCGGCAGTCTCTTGGTTGTTTGAGGAGTATTCTCACGCCCCAAATGAGTATTTTGGGTGGTCATATAGATGTATGTATGTAAGTCTCTTCTTACAACACAGTACTGTGGAAATTTTCGTCTAGATATTGACGAACAATCAAGGCATAATCTGGAGGAGCACGTCCTATTAGAATATCAAATGACCTTCATCCTTTTGCTTATTCAGATCAGCGATTTTCACTGCACTAAATTGGGGGAGTGGCCTTGACGACCACCAGATTTGTCGTCATTTAATTTATTTTTGTGTGGATCCCTAAAAAGTTAAATCTACAGAAAACTACGTGTGTCTTTAGAAGAGGGAAACCCCATCAAATCCACTACCTAACTACGTTCAGTTATTAAAAAAATAAAATTCGTGGTGAATTCAATATTATTGCAGAATGAAATTAATATGAAATTTACATTGATGTGGATTTTCCTCCGGCGAAAATAGATTTTGATGTTTCAAAACATCGAATGTGGAATAATATTCGGATATTCAAACAAATTGAAAGAGATCTCTCAAAATAATTCATTTCATTGCGAATATAAATAAAAACGGAGGTAAAACAATGAGCCATCACCTGAACACAGCTGAATTTTTACATCACTAGTCCAGTCTGTAAATACAAATACAGTTTATATTCGCCCTCGAACATTGATTTAATTTTCGTGCCTTCGAGAAATCGACAAAAAAATTACGAAAGCATCTCGTGAAAAAACTGATAGTGATCACTTCAATCGTTTAACTCAACTCCAGTTTTTTTCGTGAAAAAATTTATCGTATCAACAAACATGAACGTTGATTATACGGAGACACAAAAATTTCAAATATTTATGCTCGGATCGTAAAAAGTAATGATTCAGGATGTTGGCAACTCCAACATAACTTGAATATGAAACATCCTCAACATAAAAAACAACGAAAGGAAGAAGCATAAAACTATTTTACTGCTCCGTGGCGATAAAATTTTAGCATCGTTCCTTTTTACTTCTGATCATTTCAATTGTAAATCACTACATATTATAAAGCAAAATCCCACCGCCGGGTTTGTCTGTCTAAACGAGATAAACTCAAAAACACCGTTTATGTGGAATGAACTTTCTGAGAACGTATCACATGAAGAAATAGTTCTACGTAGCATTCAACAGAAATCTATTATTAGGGAGATCCTTCCGACTGCGCCATTTTTAGATTTTTCTACATCATTAGCTAGTATTCATTGAGTGATGTATTATCAATCAATATGAGAAATACTTCCAGGGTGGATTAATTATAATCAACAAACCAAGATGCATATAATATATCATCCATATACCGAAGCAAAATGTTTCAATTGTCTACCTTCTTTTATCAAAACACAGAAAACTGATAAATGTAACCAATATCATTGAAAAAACGCAAAAAACTAGTCACCATTCTTAATATTCTTAAAAATAGATAATGGTAGATCCTATTGTCAAGATGTCAAGCTCGATTGAACGGCAACTTTAATGTAAATCATCATCAAGTCTTTTTGCAATAATATTCACCGTGATACAAGCTAGAGTAGCTAATTTTTCAAAAGATATCCTATTTTGTATTTTTTTTAGGTGTTATCATGCTCTTCGCTTATTCGATGATGGGCAGAACTCTTTGCTCTGGAAAACCACCATTTGACAACGATTCAACTTCTACCCAACAGGTGAGTCACGTGATGGAATCGCTGTTATTTAAGGTTAATTTCCACTAAGAACAAACTTCATTTCTAACAGAGGAAATAATGCAATATTGATCGCGAAGATCATTTTGATTTTTATTTGTAAAATCTGGCTCGAAGGACCATTATATTCATTGAATACGGCCAGAAGGACCATTTACTGAAAGTGTTCAATTAATTTGTTCTGGTGAACTATACGAATGAAACAAAAAAAGAACCGGAGAAGAAAAATCCGCATCCCAAAGCGATTCTCTTGCAATAGCGTTTTCGCCGGAGTTTCGCATGATGCCTATCGATTCGGATCAACAGTTCGTCCCTAATTTCCTTCTATCGGACAAAATGAACTATTTCTCGAACAAGCAACAGTCATTTCTCTAATTCCTTTCGTTCGGCATTCCGATTACGTGAACTGAAAGTTAACACGCTCATTTGGCGGTTTCTACTTCAATCAGCATTCGCTTTTCCAACCGGTTCATTAGAGGTGTATAGCATGGGATGAATTGCGAGATTTCCTCGGATAATAATAGTAATAATAAATTAGGTAACCCTGAAGGGCAAATAATTGGTCGCAACTATTTGAAAAGGTTTTGGGTAGATCCTACCGACTGCGCCATTTTAGGTGTTTTTTTTTTAATTATCAATAACTAGTATTAAATGGTGTTGTGTATTATTAATCAGTAAAAGAAATACTTCCGGGATGGATTATAATCAACAAACCAAGGTGAATATAATAGTATTTAATTCATATACTGGAGCAAAATTTTTCAATTGTCTTCCTTCTTGTATACTTCTTGTATAACTTTCAGCCTTGTATAACTCAATCCTCATGGCTCTCAGACTGAGATCAAAAGTGCTCCTCTCGATCGAAATGAAATCTCAAAATATCTCGCGTTTTTTACGTGAAAATTTCTCCTGGATATTTAATTATTAATTCCTTCAGTCAGCTTTCGTCAAAAGAAGAAGGAATTTATATTAATTACGAGATAATTATCTAAGCGCTATGTTTTATAATTCCATCAAGATAATGTTATGGAAGTAGACGTTTATACGCGATGTGGAAAGTACAAAAAGTTTTTTTTTAATTTGTCAAGGAAACCTTTTAGATTTATTTGCAACGATATCATATATGATATTTAGGAGGCCAAGTATTGATCTGAATACTAGCGCATTCACCAAAACGTGCGTATTGTTTATCCGCCAAATAATACTAATAATTGAATTTTGAATCACCAGCATTGTTTTGTCCATCCTATTCATAATATTCCTTTGAAATGAATGTCGTTTATTCACATTAAAATATCTCTCGTAACAAAAACCAAGTTGTGAACGAATTTCTTCATTCGCATAGCTTTTTGCAAGGCTTATGTGCAGCATTCTTTATAAAATTAGTCAGGTTTGCGATATTCATAATCATGACGATTCAATACTTTATTTGTAATATTTGAAAACGTCATGTTGGAATCTTTCACTTCAATGAAAAGGACAGAACATTGATGAACTGGGTCATTCACACCATTGTTGAAGAGAAATTGAGCATGTTAGTGTTGGCAAAACATCGACATAATAGTATTCGATAGTATGTGCTATAGATATCTATAGTTTCCAATAATTCAACATCTGTCAAATGTCATTTGTCATTAAATATAAGTCAAATTATCTAAGAACAATTCGTTCAGGCCAGTCTCAACTCCCTACACAGTAGGTTAATGGGCGGAAACCTATCAGAAAACAACTACTCCCCTGGCTAATACCACGAAGGGCGTTGGATTATATCCGACGAGTGTCAGTGCAGGATTCTTCACAGAAGTTATTCCTGCATATGCTGTTGACGATACAACTGCCGCAATAAATTCTCAATTATTGGAACACACTTGCAGACCGGTTTCGGGCTGTTTGGCCACTCGTCAGTGCAAGGTAGTGTATATCATCAACATGAAGTCGATGATTTCCGATAATTGAAAATCGAATTCCGTCAGATTATCATTCCTCGAACTCGAACAAATGTCAAACATTTACTATCTGCTGGACTTTAGCTTCCAGCTGATCGATGGCATTGTTGATTTGCTCTCATTATTTTTTCAGTAGTTACCAATTTGAATTTCTACAAACGAACGAACCTATAAACATCATGCTTATCGACGTTATAGTTTATTTTTTGTCGTTTGTATCATTTTGTTATTTAAAAAATGGAAAATGGAACTACGAATCTTGATTTCAAAAACTACACCTCAACGATTTGATCTCCACGAACTTTATTTGAAAAATATATCACAAAATGTTTCGCTTAAAAAAGCTAATGTCCGTAACAGGGATACCACACCCTGTTACAGTCTCTTTGATTTTTTAAATCATGACAACTTTGTTAAAGCGAAAGATAAAGTAATATACCCAATTTCATCGGACTAAACAAGAAGTTAAATATTTGATACGGAAAAAATAAACGTTCAAAGTTTATCAACTGACCGGGATCACTTGTCGAGACCCCTCAAATATTAAAAAGGTAACCTCAAAAGTTAGCTGATGTATAACACTCAGTGGAATAGTGCGAGATAAGATTTCAAAGGTAGAGATTTCTTTTGGGACCCCCAAAGTAGACAGTTGAACATCTCCCGGGTAATAGCGAAGTTGTTGGTTTTCATCGATTTGACCTTGAACAAACTGGGAAAGAAGTAACAATGAAGAGCATGTATCATTTGATTTATTTGCTTGTGGTGAACTGAGATACCTCTTTCCTGAATTTCTTTCTGGGTTATTCAGCTTATGTTTTCTCTGTTGCTTCTCCGTTGAGTAATAGATAGAATATGTGATGAATGTATGAACTGCGAAACAACTATTTTCAACTGGTTTCGTATTCGAGAGCAGTTGAAAATTTGAGGAAATTAAGATGATATGCCCATAACTACGGGTAGAGTTTTTTATTGAAAATAATACCTAGATGCTTCACTTCCACTGCGAATGGAATAACCTTAACTTTGAAAAAGTTGAAGTTGAATCATTCGAATTCCTCTACCTGGTGATGGAAACTATCATAGTTTCGCTGGGGTTTACAGACATCTGCTCTCTCTGATGTCAACTCTGTGCATCTGTACAAACTTGCATATCAACCAACTAGTAATCTCTCAAATCTAAGACTTAGTTCCAACATCAGCGCTCTCTAGTGTCAACGTTCTTTGGAACGTTTGTCAAGCTTATGCAGACAACTGCATAAGCTTGACAAAGACAAGCGGTCTCAGAACATTTTTGTAAGTAAGACAAATCATAAAATTAGTCCTCGTACATCTGAGAGATGAATTTCTCTGAACTCTTTCGACTTCGAATTCGAACTTTCAAAGATATAAAAAAATGAAGACGATCTTCAGAAAGCATCGGGAACTGAGGTCGGTAACAATACCTTTGTACACCAGATATCATCAGGGGTTTGTTTTTTAATGGGTTCAAAAGTTTAGAATTGTCGATTTTGTATTATAAAGAAATTCAATTTTGATTTTTAATTGCAAACAGTTGTTGAAACATACTACTTTATGTTGCCATTTCGGTATGAATTGCATTATCGTGTTAATGCCAACTTGGTGAGAATATTTTTAATTCTGGTGAAGAAAAAGTGTACACAGAGTGTGTCTATTTGCCAGGAATCTAATTCAATTATAGCTCATAATTTCGTGAAATTTGGACCCAATTTTTCTGGAACATTGCACCAGCACGTGGATTCCACTCGTTGCGATATGGAACACAAATCAAACGTGCTCCATTTCATTGTTTACGGCCATTCGTGACCGCAACGATCACTATCTGACGTGAGTAATCGCTTTCAGTGGGAAAGTATATTTGAGAAGTAGTCGACGTTACATTCGGGTCACTATTGGAGCATGGAAACATTAGAAATCTACAGGTGGCTAGTTTGACCGCATCGCTTTCCAGGTATTGCTTTATTCTGAAAGGTCAAATATTGAGAAAAAAATTGGTTTGAGGTTTGTTAATACTCGCAACAAATACAAACAATGGTAGAACCATATTTACTCAAAAAATATGCATCTCACGCCACCAAGAAAAATCACCGCCCACTAATCTTACTATATAATCCACACACAATGGTAGACGTTACTTTTCGATAGGATATTATTAAATGAATACTGGAACAGCTCAACAATCACAAAGCGTGACAATTTAATAGCCTCACAACTATCTAATCGTGATCAAGCTTATGGACTAGTTACAATGCATGACCATTTGTCTGACATCTTCTGACTCACGTAGTTAAAATGATAGATGAATCTTCTATATAGTAATGGAGTACTATTTATCTCATATTGTTATTTCAGTTAGTGACTATTCCAGAAAAAAAATCCGCTTTCGCTCCAAGAAAACATCAATTATTGCAGTTGTTTTCCTAGAGTTCTGCACCTCCACCTTACGGCAATGGTCACTTTGAATATTATGTGAGAGCAATAATAGAAAAAATGAGAGAAGAAGAAGATATCTGTTTTTCAAGGGGACCATTGCCGCAAGATAGCGCTGCAAAACATATGACAGTGTGTGACATTTTAAAAGTTCTCCATTAAACTCTTTTCATCACTGGTATTATGTAAACATTTACTGTCACGATTTTCCCTAAAAGTTTTCCCCAAAAGAAGTATAACCTCAAAACATGTTTGAAACCTTCACAAAATACAATTGTGAAAGTTACCCTGTAATTACTTTCTGGAAAATGAATAGAGATAAATTGACTCCTTTCTCATTCCCTCGCCAACTAAAACAGTTAATAACCGGTTACAGTTTGGCACGTGTTCCTGCAACACGAACTAAGACAGGAAACTCATCCAGCCTCGTGTTTCCCGGCATATGGAGGATAATATCGTCACTGAATCGTGCACCGCCTTATCGGTGACATTCCGCTTCCTTGGAAAAGTTCCATCGCCTCTGAAAAACGAGTCGAGCTTTAAGGGCGTAAAAAGGAAAAATGTGTTGCGAACAGATAATTTCAAAACGGTTCGAAACGTTTTTGTTGGCAACTTTATAAAGTTTGCTTGAATCTAATAACTGTGGAAAAAGTTGACGGCAAAGGGAGATGGGTTGGGTATGAATTATTTTCGGTCTGATTACCACGAGAAGTTTTCCTGGGATGACGTACTTACCTATCGAAAATAATAGAATTTCTGGGATAATTTGGAAGGCTGGGTGATTTCGATCGGTTACTATATCGATGGGTCAAACATTTGGAAAAGATATACTTTGAGAGAAACTAATGGAAGTCCCGAGGCTGGACAGAAATGCTCACCTTAATATACAGCGGTGGCTAGGGATAAACAGAAATGTCCACCCCAATCTACCGCTCAGAATGAGGCTGAACATAGCAGATCACCTCGTGACGCAACACAAAGGCCAAGGCGTAAGCGCATTTGCACCGAGGCCAAAAGAAGAAAGAGAGCGAAGAGGCAGAATGGCAGCAACTATAAGTGCACCCTCTTCCTCTTCCACTCCACCTCCAAATGTTACACCCATGCGCAATCCCTGGGAAGCTGGTGCCGAAAAAATATCTGGCGATGACCAGTAAAAATATACGCTTAACAGTAGGATTTCCAACTGGCCACTGTGAACTAAGGAAACGCCTCCATAATATGAGGATCTATGGAGGATGTGTCAACAGAAATTATCGTCAATAAGAGAGTGTGTGTTCGGCGAGTCTTGGCCCTCCCTACTCTAAAGATACAGATACATATAACCCTTCCTCTTGAATCCTTCTATCTGTTAAAAAAACCCGCATCAAAATCCGTTGGGCAGTTTTGAAGATCGGAGCATATATAGGGACAGACAGCAGGAAGCGACTTTATTTTATATTATGTAGTGGTTCGTTCATATGATCATTCATTCAACAATGTGTATCATTATTATTATTGTATATATCAGGTTTTATCCTACTAAAACCAAGAGTATTATTATATACGCAATTATACTTATTTCAGCAGGTACATTAACCGTCGTGAACTAAACCATTAGAATCACCTCTTCTGCAAAGCTGTAAAAGAAACAATCGCCATAATGGATATTGTGAAACCACCTCCATTTCTTCGGCTAATTTAATTGCAGGCAATTTCGTACTAGGAGTTGACATCAAAAAGCACATAAAATTAATGGATATGAAATTGTCCATTCGTCTATACTTCAGTCGGAACTACGTCATTAACTGGAAATACGGCCTCCTGTACCCTTTTCAGAGGATCTGTCGTTACGACAAATAGGTATTTACCTTGAGAATGTAAGTTGTATTCTCTGTTGGGTTGAATCAGGGTGTAATACAATTAGATATTTCACTTTTATACATGGGGCGAGTTTTCGTGGATACTCATCATTCTTTGGAACTGATGTACACGGTGTTTCCAATAACATAATAGTATTAAATGAGGTTATTTGTGTTGTTCCGTTCATGTGTGTTCTCACTAGTAGCAAGGGAAGAGTTGGTCACCTTTGGCAGAGCCCCGTATCACCAGAGGAAGGCTAGTTACAATGAGGTTTCGCCCGGTTCCTCAAGGGGATCGTTCGTGACCGCATACCACCCTGCGACCATTCAGCTGTCGGCACGATTCCTCAAACCTTAGCTTGGGTAGGCTTATCCACGGTGGCATGGTTTGTAAAGGCTTTTGGGGGTTTCAATTCCCCTCACCCTACTTATTTCTGCCACTGACCAGGAGTCCGGCGACCCCCTCCGTAAGGCTCCATTGGCTTCTCGGACAAGGCCTCCAGCCCCCTGGTTGTTCCCCTATCCACCACCTGGGGACGCGCCCGATAGGTAGCCCAACCCACGGGAAGGTGGATATCACATTTGGCGCCCAACGTGGGGCGCTTATTAAAATACTCTATAGTTGACCACTGAGCTGCAAGCCACTGCTTGCTTGCATAGAAATTTTCAGGCCAATATGACGAAAGGGACTGACATTCTCTCATTATTGATTTCCTCAAATCAAAATAACAAAGACCGACAGAAGGCCATAGACAATATTAAGTTGCAAGTCTATATAACATTCGCCGACCTTTTAAAGTTATCGGATTAACTTATAATGTGAAGTCTTCATTACATACATATAAACTCACTAATCAGGCGTGCTTATGGTCGACCGAGAAAGTTAGATATACGTACTCTCAGAGGCACTATCTCAAGAGAAAATTAGAGATAACTTTAAGTAATGCGATTATTTTGTACAATTTCAATTACTATTTCCCTTGATTAAAGGTTTACATTCAATTTACATATATCTCCTGTAGACGGTCCTGTCGTCCGTAGAAAGAATTGCGGCACACGTTAAGCCTTTCTGTTCGAATAGATTGCTTTTGGCAGATTTCTCTGGATATGTCAGAGGCAATTATCCCAAGGCAAAGTTGGGTCAAGGTTTTTCCGATGAGGGATCACAGAGAGAACAGAAAGTTTCAGTTTTATCAGGAGATCCGTTTTCCCAATTGATTTCATTGATGCTGGAGGAAATTGCGATACTTAGATGCTGATCAGGAGATGATTTTTCTTCAAATAGGAAAAGCTGGCTTTGAATGTGTGACTTTTCACAAAAATCGGTTAGATCACGCGATCTTCTACTCAGTTAACACTTTGAGTAAAAACTATTTGTGAATTTTTGAATATCTTGGCAGAGGTCTTCAGGTTTTTAAATCTGACGTTTCGTCTACTACTGCGATAGTAGGTTACAGATCGGATTGGGATAATCTTAGAAACACGACGTGAAACCAGTATTTATTAAAAAAACATCAGAGAAAGTTGAAGTTGGTAGAAGTATTTCGTCTGTGGCTCAAGAGTATATTGAATAGTCACCCTATAAGGAATTTAAAACAGTAGACTGTTCAAACCACTGACGAGAAATCGGGGACATTTTCCCCAAAATTTCCCTCGTAATACACAGATGCAGTTCTCAATTCTTCATGTTGAGAATAATGGACGCGAGCGGATGCTGAATTTTGATGACCCCGTTCATCCTCGCTGCAGTCTAACAGATGAGAGGTGTCAAACTCGTGAAACTAACCGCAAACACTCCAATTTACATAATTGAGTATTTGAAAGCGTTAAAATCAATATTGTAAATTGTCGTCGTCTTCCTGTTTCAGCAGGGGGGTGGTTTTAACAGTCGTGGGGTGCACATGATGGCTATTGTAAATTGAGCATGAATTTATAAACGTAGAGGGTGTTGTAAAAATTACAAACTTGTTCAACTGGTTTCGCATTGCTAATTCGTGCGTAACCACAGAACAACATCAATATAAAGGTGTTCTGTGACCATTTTCAGTTATGGTGTTCTGTGCCAACTCTGGAGACGTGACAAGTGACAGGTTTCGTTGCTTGTAAGCCATCTAACTTGGTGACATTTTTTCAAATCGAAAAACTCCGCAACATCATGGGTGCATGGTGTTTTTCATTATACCCAATGAATAGATGGCGTGACTGTGAATAACCATAAAACTTCCTAGGTGCTCTGGTAATCATTAACATAACACTAGACCATTTAGTAGTCGATGCAGTTGACACCGAAAAAAAAAGTTACATTGAAAATATGGCAACTGACATATGAAAATCTCACCATCTGCTGATTTCTTAAAAGCCTTTCAATTTGTTGCAGAGAAACAAGCTGATCAAAGGTAGGAAACGGGTAGCGTGTATCCTTCTGCTGCTTGCGTTTGTCTTTGCGCTTTGTTGGTTGCCGTATCACCTGATGACCTTGATGGCCGATCTGGGCACTTCAACGGGAGAGCATACGAAACAATCGAAGAGGTATCTACGCCTGCTAGGCCATGCCAACTCTGCATTGAATCCGATAATATACTGCGCCCTCTCCAGGAAATTCAGAAGGTCCATCAAGAATCTGTTCTGCGTAAAGATGACGTTCAAGAGGAGGAGACAGATAGTTAAGGTGAGTTGGAGTCTTTTAGGTACGTTTTTCAGCTATAAGTACACAAAAAAATTGTTCGATAAACGATTAAAAACAGAAAAGCGGCTTATTTGACCAAGAAATTACTTTAACATTACCTGAAAACTATCAACATACAGTTCAAACAAAATGAAATCAGTTGAACGTCTTCGCAGTGGCAATAAAATGCACGGGAAAGCTTACTTTGAATTTAAAATTTCCCACTGTTATGATGTTGTCATCCATAGCATGTTTCCAATCATTTTCCAATACCTTGAGTTTTATTTAGATTTTCAACAGATGACAAGATATTTTTCATCACCAGATCAGAATAGCATGACATGAAATTAGTTGAGAGTATCTCTGTCTATAAAATAATTGTAATAAATATTTCTATCGAAAGGTCGGCAAACAATGTGTTTTATGACTGACATTTCTGAAAAGAACTTGACCTTTGTCTCATATTTGATTCAAATTACGGCACTAAAAGTGACATGAATAATCAAAATCGTAATTGAATCTATCGACAAAGCTTCCCTAACAAAAATGTAATCTTATGCACATAAAAATCACGCTCTTTCAAACGCCAGCATCTGATGAATCTTGTCAAATTTCCGGAAATAACGCAAACTTCTCAGATTGAAGTTATCACAATTACGTAAAGCGTTGGGTTGCGGATTGAGATATGCAGTTTAACAAATTCTATGGTTCAGAAGTGGAATCTCTTTCTCGTTGAGTGCTTTTGGATTCTAATTAAAAGAAGCTCATCGACGAACTCGAACGTCTTATATTCATCTAATTGGATATTTCAACAGAAGGAGTAGAAATTCTCTAGAACCGACAGTTGCGATAATTGCACTTGATTATTACTGAAAATATATTAGTTGCTTGTTTGCAGTGGAAGCAGTTGAGAGGCGGAAAGTGATTTCTCATTTCCAGTATATATAATAATATTTTTTGTTTCCATGGACCTTTCTTGAACATTTCTATTGAATACTACTACATTAGGAAGTTCTGCAGGCGATATAATGAAATAAAATTTAATTTTTATTTTGTAACGATCAGTGTGATACCACAACAATATCCATTCTCTTACATAGACAAATAATCATTTATATTTCTCAATGTATAATTTTCAGGTATTATTTGTAATTTAATTCGAATTTTCCATACAAATTTTGTGTTTTTCTACAAAGAACTCTGTTTATTTTCAGTGGGCTGACAGCAGCGGTTCAGGAACACAGCTGCATTACATGCAACGGCTCAAAAATAGTCCAAACCACATGAACCAACTGAATTTCAACACCAGCAGGCGTCAGTCAAGTCAAAAAACAACGAAAACATTTGCCGTATAAAATAGAAGAACTAAATGTTAGTCACAGAACAATAACATGTTATGTGGAGTCCACGACAAAAGTTATTGTTCTGAGACGTTTTCAGAACAAACAAGTGTTCTGTGGCGTGAGATTTTCAACAGTAAAAAATTTCGACTAGTGGTTTGTAAAAATTCCAATTGAGACAGGGTACTGGTTGCAAACATGGTATAATTTCAAAGGACATACTTCGAAAGCATCCTTAAATTAACTGAGAGTTGATTATTTTGAGAGAATCCTTTATTGAAAAGTAAAACTGTGTAGACTTCAGCTCCAAAGGGGCTGTTTCTTGGAATGGGATTTTTAAAAGTCCTTTTTTTTGTTTACCGATTATAGCAAGAGCTTCAATCGGTCTTTCCTGTTCATGATCTGATATGCACAAATATATATCACTCCTTTTGAAATGACAAGTGATCTTTCAGCAAAAAAATTTTAATTTCCAAAATAATTGTGACTAAAAAAATGTTTCAAACACCAAAAGAGATAAGCTGTGCTTGTTTATAATGTCCAAGATGTGCAAAGGTGAAGCTCCTCTTAATTTTTTCTGTTCCCGAGTATCATCATGGTAAGGTATTTAAATGTCTAGGTTATATCTACAACTTTCAAACTAAAATAAAAACTTGGCGGCAGACAAAATGTTCTTATTCAAAGTATCTAATTTGAAAGAAATGTTTTCAAAAGAAGCAATCAACTTCGAACTGCCTCAAAGAGTTACATTTGTTGAAATTTGAATGGAAGTAGTTTTTATGCATGCTTTCCTAATATAGCCCAGAAAATTTGAAGATCTTGATCTGCCAATATCTCCTCTCCCATAAAACAAAATGTAAGATATCTCAAGAGGCCTCGGAGCGCCAATTAATTTTTGTTGTTTTCTTATAATTTCATGATTTGTATTTTAGAATAATCAAAAATCATTATTTTAAATTTTATTTCAAGTTTCGCCCCAAAAAGTGTGACCTCGAATGTTCCTCAACTCTAGTAAAGTGATGTCACATGACTTGAGAGTAATTAAAGTTCAAAAAATAACCCTTCAAAAATTGATAAGAAACATTGTTGTTTGGTTTCCTATCATGAAAAATACTGTTTTTATGTGGAGACTTCCAATGTTCCATTAGTAATCAGATTTGGAGTATGTGTCAACAGAGATATGAGCAACAAACGAATGAAATTTCGAAGTTACTTGTTTTGTGACAATGAATCTATATTGATTCGATAAGCAGAGATCAGTCTATATTCAGGTAATAACCTACAGATCACAATAGAAAAAAAACAAGTTCAAATATAACAAGTGACAAATTCATTTTGTCGCTTTCATCTGCTGATTGAATCATAATTGACCTTATTAAGTGATGCGACCCCATAGCTGCGGTAAAATAATGACATTTGACATTTGCTATTAAATAAATAACCTATCTTTCTGAGTTCCTTCTGCATTTTCATTTTGGTAAAAGAGATTTTCAGTCATCCTATATAATGTTGGGGTCTCCAGAATGAAGAATCAGCTATAAAGAAAAAAAGGATAGTCTGTCCCAATTATGACCCAAAAATGAAAATGCAGAAGAAAATCAGAAAGATAGGTTATTTATTCATTAGCAAATGTCAAATGTCGTTATTTTACCGCAGTTGGCAACCATGGGGTCGCATCACTTAATCAACGATTGTATGTCCATAATCGTTGTCACTTAATAATGTAAATTAACTAATGGGATAATTTTGAAAAAAAAAGCAATGGAGTGATAACTGATTGTTTATATTATTTTATTACACTACTGTACATAAAAGACCTCAAAACACACCAATCGACAAATTTATATGGAATATTCACCGACGTGAATGTTTTGTTTTCTCAAGCAAGGATACGCTTCTCCGTAGTGTACATACAATTTATTTATGTTTGAATTCCAGTGTAACAATTTATGTAATGAATGTTCATTGTCTGTGATCCTGTAATTTGTTAATAAATGTATTATTTTGGTTGTCACTTTTTTTTTACTGGAAAATGACCCTTTTTCTGCTTTCATTTATAAAATGGCAATAGTTTTATTCAAAGCACCCTTTTTGCCATAAACAGCAACAACCTTGATCTTTAAATTTGGACGTATTTAAAAGAGTTCTTTCCGATAATTAACTTTTTCAATATTGTTAATAGCAACAAATTGTTGCACGCCACTGCTCAGTTGGAATGTATTCGGAACTCTTTCAGTGTTTTCTTACGCTTCTTTTTTGTTAATTGTTTAGTTCTTCTCTGATAAGAGGACTATTACAATTGGGAAATGGTTAAAAATGCTGTTTCTATTTCTCATTTTTATGTTGAAAATGATATCTACATTATTACTAGTAGTGAGTGCCGTAAAGTGTTGTTAAAGAAACAGTGGTTCATACTCACAGACCATATACCTTAGAAGGTTCACGTAGGTTACTTCACCTTGAATCCCTTTTTTAGTACCGATACAAGTCTTAAGATGGCACTGAAAATTTGTTCTTCGGTTTTATGTCACGGACCCACATATATTCTTGTGGTTTGTGATGTATGTAAAAATAAGAAGAACATGTGCATAATATATAAAAAAAGGTCATGTGACTCGTGTTGTTGGTCTGTGGTGTTGTTGTCTGACTGTGTACCCTAGTGATTATTCATTTCGTTATTTTGATTGTTTCACAATGGTTTACCACAACAAATGTTGCGTTCCTTATTGCAAAAGTATATCTAGTATAAGACATGCGTTCCCTAATCCAGATAAAGATATAAATAGGTTCAAGAAATGGATACTGGTAATTAATAACTTGGAACTGATGGAAATGGGCCCAAAAAAAGTTTACGGTTCTAGAAGGCTGTGTGATAGTCATTTTGAGGCAAAATACATTTGTTCTGACTATAATTTTTACATTGTTTTTGGAAATTTCAGCGTATTGTTTAAAGTCCACTCAACACTCAGTATAAAGTGTAGTTTGAGACTCTAAACAATACGCTAAAATTTACAAAAAACATTTGAATAAAATGAATATTCCAACTATATACAACATTTGAATATCCCGCGTCCGTCACAATGATACTGATACAAATCTTCAGATGGCGCTTTTTTCCGTCTCTGTTGTTTAGCATTGCCGTGAACCGTCTAGGGTATATGTCTGTGTTTATACTGCCGTGCTAAAATCAAATGCGGTGTCTACTAGTGACCTAGTATCGATAAATCCAGCGTCAAAGTATTTTGATATTCCTTTGTGTAGAACGATATATTTGATTGAGGAAAGATGACTTCTGATGTAGAATGATATTGAAAATCTAGTGAACAGGAAATTTTTCCAAAAAAATTAATTTTGTTTACTGAAAAGTCAGATCCGGCTTTCATTGTTACAAATATTTGCTGGCTTCCTAAACTATAATGCCGTATCTGCGTCATTTTAGTATTCTGTGTAGTAGATACGGCATCCTCATTTGGCAATCGCAGAGAAATAATCAATAAGGAATGTCGTAAATGAATATTTTTGCACTTACGGGACTGCAAAGTTTCCTCAAGTCCCTCCAAAGAAGAACTCAAGCGACCCATTCAAGAAATAAAGGGAACCGTTGATCAGTTTCATTAATTTTGTATTTTCTTTTCATAAAAAACTGTGAGATTTGGACCATAGAGATAAACTGCGAAATTAAAATTGGACAAAAACCAAGCTCTCGAAAAGTATTGATTTGATTTTTCTTGATAAATATTGTCTACTACTATATATCAATTTCAACTGTCCATATGCTCTGCGAATTAGTTCATTCACATGTTTTTCGAAACAAAGATTCTCATCTATAATGACTTGCAAACCGATAGCTGTAGCCTAACATGCTCTCAACAAAGAAGGCATTCTAATCATCCATTCAGAGTAACACTAATACTCCATAAAACTCAAAATGACTATCCAAAGTATATACAAAGGTAATAGAAATCCAAATAATGGGGATAATTTCAATAGGAAACAGGCAATGAGCATTAATAAAATCTGGCTACCTGTCTTTAGTTGTACGAACAAGGTCGGGTAATCCACCAATAATAAAATAAAACCAGAGTCAAATATCAGCATTGTAGTTACCGCATTCGGAACGGAAACAACAACTCGGGTACTGCGACAGTTACCTTTCACCTTTGATATCTACCGCAGTAGTAGACGTAACGTCGGGCATAAAACCTGCAGACCACGGCCAAAAAAACCGGAAAATAGCTTTCACTGTTATCTCTGGCTGTGAAAGTTTGCATTTTTTGATTTTATCGTTTTCCAACGACTGAAAGTAATAAATATAAATAACGCGTTGAGCCATTCACATTGTAAATCTCACCACTTGCGGTAGATACTTCTTCAGAAAAGGTCTATCGATTCCAGATTTGGAAAGATTGACGCCTGCAAAGGAAGAAACTTTGCACGGCCTTGAGTTCAAGCATGTACTACATATTTTCAATAATTCCCAAATCTGTAAAAATTCCTTGTCACAGAATCTAAATGAAAGCTCATCAAATTTATCTGAGAATTATCTGTTATCTGAATGTAGAGTTATAAAAAACAACAAATCTGCCATATTGATGCACATGGTTTTGAATTCGCAAAATTGCCTGGTATGTCTTTTCTACTGGAAGTTTATCACTGGATTCTTGCTTATTGTCAATTTCTGTAAAAATGCCTGGAAAGCTTCAAGTGGGAGATCGAGTAAGTATAGACAATAAAAAACTGGTGGAGAAAGGAAGAAAAAATTGAATAAACCAATTGAAATTCTTTACTCAAGTGGGTAACTAATAATGAAATAATGAAAATAGGTATTATGAATACACTGACTTTCCTTGATAATAATTAAGTAATTTTCACAATAAATTATTTTCAACTACTTACTAACTAAATCACTTGGATCCGTACAATGTATATTATGTAACAGTAGATGATAACAAAACTTAATTAGATAAATGATTATATCTGATTGAACAGGTTGATTTTGAGAAAAATCAATTATTATACAATGCTCAGAAAACTAAATTATATAAACGATTAAATCAGGAAACACATAGATTTTGAAAAAATGAAATAAAACACAATATTACTTCTAAGAAAACAGGCAATTTATAAATACGTCAATCGGCATTCATGCCAAAACTTGATCAGATAAATGCTGGTAAAAAAGTTGATTCCGAAGAAACGATCACAATATTTAGTTTTTTAGAGGTTAATGTTCAACTAGTTACATAATTTCTACATATATGACCATGTAATGTTTTTGGGGATAATAATGAACATACACAAACGGTTTTTCGCCAATATAAACTTTTTTGTGTCTTTTCAAACCACTACACTCACTGAATGACAAACAGCAAAAATGGTTTTTTTGGCAGTGTGAATTTTTTCATGTCTTTTCAAATGACTACATTCACGGAATGATTTAGAACAGATTCTACACTGAAACGCTTTTTCTCCAGTATGAATTCTTAAATGTCTTTTCAAATGACTACATTCACGAAATGATTTAGAACAGATTTTACACTGAAACGCTTTTTCACCAGTATGAATTCTTTCATGTCTTTTCAAATGTCTACATTCACGGAATAATTTAGCGCAGATTTTACACTGAAACAGTTTTTCACCAGTATGTATTTTTTCATGTCTTTTCAAAGTACCATATACATTGAATGATTTGGAACAGATTTTACACTGAAATAATTTTTCACCTGTATGAATTTTTTCATGTACTTTCAAATGACTACTTTTACTGAATGATTTGGAACAGATTTTACACTGAAATAATTTTTCACCAGTATGAATTTTTTCATGTCTTTTCAAAGTACCATATACATTGAATGATTTGGAACAGATTTTACACTGAAATAATTTTTCACCAGTATGAATTTTTTCATGTACTTTCAAATGACTACTTTTACTGAATGATTTGGAACAGATTTTACACTGAAATAATTTTTCACCAGTATGAATTTTTTCATGTACTTTCAAATGACCACTTTGACTGAATAATCTGGAGCAGATTTCACACTGAAATGGTTTTTCACCAGTATGAATTCTTTCATGTCTTTTCAAATGGCTACATTCACGGAATGATTTGGAGCAGATTTTACACTGAAATGATTTTTCACCAGTATGAATTTTTTCATGTACTTTCAAATGACTACTTTTACTGAATGATTTGGAACAGATTTTACACTGAAATAATTTTTCACCAGTATGAATTCTTTCATGTACTTTCAAATGACTACTTTTACTGAATGATTTGGAACAGATTTTACACTGAAATGGTCTTTCGCCAGTATGAACTTTCTCATGGGATTTCAAATAACTATTTTCAATGAAAGATTTAGAACAGATTTTACACTGAAAGGGTTTTTCACCAGTATGAATTCTTTCATGTATTTTCAAATAACTTTTGCGACAGAATGATTTAGAGCAGATTTTACACCGAAAAGGTTTTTCGCCAGTATGTATTTTTTCATGTCTTCTCAAAGTACCACATTGATTGAATGATTTGGAACAGATTTTACACTGAAATAATTTTTCACCAGTATGAGTTTTTTCATGTCTTTTCAAATTGCTACTTACAATGAATGATTTGGAGCAGATTTTACACTGAAATGATTCTTCACCAGTATGAGTTTTTTCATGACCTTTCAAATTACTACATAGACAGAATGATTTAGAGCAGATTTTACACTGAAATGGTTTTTCGCCAGTATGAATCATTTCATGTTTCTTCAAATCACTATTTCTGATGAATGATTTAAAACAGATTTTACACTGAAGCAGCATTTTGCCAGTATGAATTTTTTCATGTCTTTTCAACATATTTTCATTGATAATCTCCCCTTCCTTATCAACAATTGTTTCTTCTTGGGTTTCAAATAGAGGGATTCCAGGATCTATAAAAAATAGTTTTATGAAGAGAGGATACTTATTTCAGTACATAGTTACATTTATAATCGGTCACAAGAAACATCATTTTCAAATCAAAATATTTTTAAAAAATGGACTTTTCAGTTGAAATGTCTCAGATTTCAATATTAACAAGGATTTTCACCAGTATCAATAATGAGCCACTTCTCAAACCTTTCATATATGACATCCCTTTGAGTACACAAAAAAAGAATAAACTATACCTCTGAACCTCATCAATTTGTTTATCCAAAAATCTATTGAAAACATTTTTCACAGAACAGAACAAAAATTGTCTCTCGAAGAAAGTGTTTCTAACCAATTTAGTATCATCAAGAGACGACTTAATACTATGGTCAACTGATGATGTTAATATTATCCATGATAATAATTACACAATCTTCACACAAGAAGTTAAATCAGTAATGTATATAAGAAGAATATACTAGGTAGAATTCGGTTCGTATTAAACACTTTCAGTGAAACATGTAACTCGGTTTCGTAGACTGTTCTGTGGAAATCTCACAATAAGGTGTTACTTCAATCATCTCAGTCATTGTAGCGCAGTTCTACAGATATAATTTTTTACTAAGATTTGGAACAAAATTTTGTTGAAAACATATGTTTTTGGCACCCATTGACATTTCGGGTTCTTTCTTCTCAAACCTTTACTAAAATATATGTTACCTGAAGTAAGTTGTTTCAAATCCAGAGTCATGTCTTCTCCTTGCATAGCATTTGACCCGTTCTGGCATTGGCAGTTGTAACAGAATTTTGAATGATCAGGGCTGAAGAAATCAGTTGGACTAAGCAAACATCCTCCACACGCCTCACAATGTGAGGCTTCTTTTACTTCTTCCAAGTACCTTTCAGATTTCAAATCATGATCAACAATATCAATGAGATCTTCACTTTTAACTTGTTTTGGCTCTAATTCATATTTCGTGATCATTCTTTGGACTGCATTACAATCCTCCTCCTCTTCCTCCTCTTTAATTAGTCTTCCACAATTATCACTAGTCATTATCTAGTTCAATTTTCAAAATATATGTAGGAGCAACGTGGATTTGTTTGTCACCTTTTATCTTTGAGTCACTTTACTCACTATCTGAATAATTAATCTGAACTGTGAATAATACTAGTATGGTAAATGTAAACACTATAACACTAATGAAAATGAAGAGTAGACCAGATAACTATTATAACCAAGCTTTGTGGAGTAGAGACTTGACTACTACTAACTAGTAGGCATATGGCCACAGAACACCCTAACCACAGTTTTTTGTATACAGAAATACTGTGCTAGTAGTCTACTAGTAGCAGTGCTGCCAACCTCGAAGATCTGCAGGACCGTACTTACCGAGAGAAATTACCGTATTTTGAATCAAATTACCGTACACATAGAAAATGTATATATTAGCGACTTAAATAATTTTAAATAAGAAGTTATTCCGAACTATGATATTTTTGAAATGAAAGAAAAACAAGAAGTCATTTATTTAGTTTAAATAAAAAAAAGAACATCAATAATATAGCAAAAAAATACATATGGAGTACATAATAAAATGATAATTAAGAAAAAAATATATTATAAAAAAATATTGGAAATATGTAACTGTCTAGTCGTCTATTGGAAATTCATATTCAGTTACATGAAGTTCTTCTATTTTTTTGGGGTACATATTGGTTTTTGTCATACGTGAGACCATATCTTTGGTTGGGGAAAAGTCTATGTAACTTCCTCCTTCCTTTATGCATTGGCTTGTAAGAAGACAACCATTCAGCGTACTGATAATTAACGAATTCCTGGTTTTCCTTTTAATCAAATTAACTTTGCTAAACTATCTTTCGCATGCTACGTTAGAATTAGGAAACAATAATATATATAATACAAAACGCGACAGATTTATAAAAGTTGAAGTGCCTGCCTCATCTCCGCAGAGTTTAAGTTCGGCTAACTTAATATTTTCGTCGTGAGTCGAAGATGCATCAGTTGACTGCATAAACTTCATTACAATTTTAGAATCTGACTTACCTAGACTCTTAAGTTTTGTCTTGTGTTTGTCAGAGTTCTGATGTTTTTTAATCGTCGACAATTCACCCACAAATTCAGCATTACATATAGTACGTCTTTCTTTATATGGATTATTAGGTACAGAACGAAGCCAAGATTTATATTCAGGCAGTTCAATCCATGACTTTTTAAATTGCTAAAACAATAAAACAAAAAATTGAATACTACTTGTTACATTTTCAAACATCAATTTTTACCTGAGCTCTATGTTTCCCCTTAATTCTTTTTGGTTCAGTGCACTCACTTTTAAATTAAAACAATTTATCGATTCAGTCCCACGCCCTACTTTCGTAAAATGCTGTCTATAATTCGAATGAATTCGAGCTCGCGATCTATTAATATTTTTTTCTCCGGGTATATGATGGAATCGGCCGATACTTGATGAAAATCCATAACTAACGTATTCCAAAAACACTTTATTGTGAGATTTTCACTAAATTGTTTTACAAAAACGCAACACGTGTTTCGCCATACAATGGCTTCATCTGGCGTGTCTTTCAACTCACGCCAGATGAAGCCATTGTATGGCGAAACACGTGTTGCGTTTTTGTAAAACAATTTAGTGAAAATCTCACAATAAAGTGTTTTTGGAATACGTTTTCTCCAGGTATTCACTTATTTTCAAATCGGGGATTTACCGATTTATGGATTTTATTTGAAAATCCGCGAATTTCTACTAAACCTAACGCATCTAACGGTATGGTATGAAACTTTCAACAGGTCACTATAATGGCTCTTTCAACCTACAGGAATCTCTTCGCCTATAGGTGCCTATAGGTTCAGCAATCATAGCTAGAAATATAGATTGCTACAAATTATCGAATACTTACGATGCCTACTACTGCAGAAGCATGATAGATGACGTATCTGCCGAAGAATCTTCGAAAATGTATACCGACGTACAGGATGTACACCATAATATAATTCTTCAGTATTTTCAATTAAATTACCGTACAATTACGTGCGGTAACGATGTCAGGACCGTATACCGTATTTGATGTTAAAATACCGTACATGTACGGTAATTACCGTACGGTTGGCAGCACTGCTACTAGTAGACATATGGCCACAGAACACCCTAACTACAGGGTGTTCTGTGATATGGTGGCACTTAGCTAGAATGAAATATGTATTTTTCTTTCTCTCTCTCTCACTCTACTCGTGTCTAACCATCGCTTCCTACTCAGATGCATTCGATCACAGCAGTGATTCCATCACCATTCATTCTGTTTCTGTTTCATAACTCTCTCTCTCTCACGCGCATATCGGTTCTGTCCGAAAACGAAACTGCATTCGGGAGTTCTCGAGCTGTGATCGGGCATGTTCGGCGCGTTGAATTTCATACAAGTGACGAAGACATTTTGCCATGTCCACGTGCCTAATCATGTCGTGACTTACTTTCTGATTTACTATATTTATTATATAAATTTTGAATACCCATTGTGATATTGGGTAACAACTTAAATAAGTAATTTTATGTTCAATATTTTCGAAAAAGCATTAATAATATTCAAAAGAAGAATCTACACCTACTCAAATAAACAAACACATCACCTATGTTGAGTATTTTTAAGGTGCTATTAATATTTTTTCTTAAATAAGGGGTTGTTATGTTGATTATCAATAAGTGAAAATGTCGAAGACTGCATAAGGTTGTGATTTTAAGATGAAAAAATTAAAACTGACCGATTATAATAAAGTTTTCTTTGTTTCCCTCAAAACATAATCCTTGTAAGGAAGTTTCGGTTTCGGCCGAAACTGAGTTGCCGAAATTCGGTTTCGGTCATAAAAACCAGTTTCGGTCGGACAGTAATACACATGCCAAAAAGTTCCATAAAAATTTGCAAATGATACATCGCGATCGCGTTCTATTGTTTCCTACAGCAAGGCCCGCGGCAGAGATTCGGTGATTCAATAAGAACGAGAACTAGTGCCAGTTCCCAGACATTCATTACACTCGGTGAAACGGTACAGTATACTAAGGCGAAGAAGCGACGCGATGCAATACTCGGCGATAGAGTCTATTGCAAAATACCCTAGAGTAATAACCTTGAATACCGCGATAGTACAGTATCACAAAACTGCGCTCCAAATTAACTGTTCTTTAAATTCCAACCCATATCTATTCCAGAAATACTGTACCCTTTTCAATACTTGTCACCGTGAACCAACGTAAATACACCGTGATCGGAGACACTTTCTGAAAATACTAATAAAACAAGAAATACGGATTACTTGAGACTTTTAATAGGGTTCTGCAATCCTGCCCTTGAAATGAACGAATGAAAACACTGGACTGTTAGCCCAATTACTCATATCATAAACACCATTCTGTGTGACAACATTTTTCCAGAAAATTTTAAGATAGCGAAAATAATTCCAATCTTCAAATCAGGAGACAGGGAAGATCTGAATAAATACCGTGGAATAACTCTCCTACCTATTTTAGCAAAAACAGCTGAGAAACTGGTTTACCTTAGAATAAATAATTATTTCGAAAACAGCTTTTTCTCAGAACATCAGTATGGTTCCAGAAAAGGAAAATCTACCGCTGAAGCAGTGAGATTTGTTGAGTTTGTAGCCGATGAGTTTGAAGCAGCAACTCTTTCTCTGGCGGTTTTCGTTGACCTCCGTAAAGCGTTTGACTGTGTCAGTCACTCTTTACTAATTGACAAGTTGAAATTCTACGGATTTTCTGACTCTGCAAGAAAACTGATGACGTCATACCTTCAAAATAGATTCCAAATAGTTCACTGCAATAATTAGAGCAGTTCAAGTCTGATAATACGTAAAGGTGTTCCACAAGGAACCGTTTTGAGACCGCTATTGTTCTTGATTTATATAAATGACCTTCCCAAAAGCATAAAAAACCTTGTTTGCCGATGATGCTACCTTCGCAACCAGAATCAAAAAGAATTCTACAAGAATTGAAAAAATGATGGGATCGATCATCAATCAAGCTACTGAGTGGTTCACGGCAAACGAAATAAGTTTGAACACTCGCAAGACTCAGTTACTTATTTTCAATACCAAGCATACTGCCACTCAGAGCGTAAAATTTCTAGTACATATTATCGATCCCAATTTATATTGGAAACCTCATGTAGATCAATTAGCAAGCAAGTTATCAAAAGCAATATTTGCAATTAGACGGATGAAATCACTAGTGAACTTAGAGGCAGCCATCTCTGCTAACCATAGAATGTTTCACTGTGTTATTACTTATGATCTAATTAACTGGGGCCATTCTTGTTAAGTCAGTTGATATTTATTATCCAGAAAAAAGCCATTAGAGCTCTGGCCGGTATACCTCAGACTGAAAGCTGTAAACCATGGTTCAATAAGTTCAAAATACTGACACTTACGTCAGCAATTATTAACAACGAACTAATCTACATAAAAACGCACATGCATTTGTACATACATAATGGAGATACACACAATCATCTGACTAGAATGAGATCCGATATCGCTATTCCAAATAACAGATTAACCTCTACGAATAAAAAATTTATTGGTATCAGATTATTCAACTCCCTATCAAACTTTATCAAAGAAGCTCCAAGAGCCATTTTTAAAGCAAAACTGAAAACTCACAATGCTCTGCCTTTTATGACCTCTCTTAACATTATTAAACCCATTTTAACAAACATGTAAATAAATTTTATAAATTTTGAAGCCAAAAAAACAGTGTCATGAAAATGTATAATATTGTGAAATCCAATATGTATATTTTAATCATTAACATATTTTATTTACATTTAGGATTAGGTGTAGTCAAAACACTATGTCGTGTATTACTGACCCATAAAGTACAATACAATAAAGAATTCAGTATTGAGCAGAGAGGAAAACGAATAGAACAACCACGCTTGTTTGCTGTTCGATCTCGACATATTTTATTTCAACACCGTATGTAAGTAAACACTCGCAACCCACCGCTGCTCTGCCATTATCTCCTCCTCGTGAGTTCGAGTAGGCCCACTGGCCTTCCTGAGCACGTCCTCGTGCTCTAGCCCCACACGCTGACCGACATGTACTCAGTATGAGTAAAAGGGATCTGGGACGGAGGTACGTTCCGCGACGCCAACCCCGCCGGTCGCATTTACCCTACTTCGCCGTAACGGCCTACTGGCCTCCCAGATCTGAGTCCCAGGGATTTTAGGACCCATTCCGGACCTGAGTACGGCACGATGTTGTGGTACCTCGGCTAGTTCATCAGTCGATGATATACGTTTTTAGTAAACTGGTTTCGCCATGAAGCCACCCTCAAGCCTCAGAGTGAACCCCTGGCCCTGGCCTACCTCACTAGGGCGCCAGTTCCAAGCTCGTACTGGACAAACGGCGCGCCTGTGCGCTGAATGTCCGTGTTCCAGGGACCGTTGAGGGTTTCCCTCTGGGGGCATCACTGGATTCTTGATTATTGAAAACTTCTGTAAAAATGCCTGGATAGCTTCAAGTGGGAGATCGAGTAAGTATAGACAGTAAAAAACTTGTGGAGGAAGGAAGAAAAAATTGAATAAACCAATTGAAATTTTTTATTCAAGTGGGTAACTAATAATGAAATAATGAAAATAGGTATTTTCCATCATAATATGATATTATGAATACACTGACTTTCCTTGATAATAATTAAGTAATTTTCAGCTATAATATCCCAAGGACATTGATAACTAACGAAATAATTTCATCACAGTTTTCGAAAGCACGTTATTTGGTAACATCCCGACGCCGAAGGCGGAGGGATGTTACCTAAAATAACGTGCTTGAGGATAAAATTATGAGTTATTTATCAATGTTCGAGGGATATTCGGTGAGAAAATTTTTTGCAATTCGAACAAAATTATTTATTGACTCATATTAATCGCCTAATCCTTGAGTATTAATGCAAGCTCTTCGAGAGTACGATTTCCATCCAATTCATATTTTCTGGCGTCACAAAACTCCATAAATATTTTCCAAGTGTATTTTTTACTATTGACAGTATTTTTTGGTGTATTTTCTTCAATGATTTTGTCAATTGCCGCATCATTTTGAACACCAAAGCGAGGAAGTGACATTTTCGAAATAAATTGAATTACTGAAATGTCAAACAACTTTATTGTGTTGGTTGCTTAGCAATGTCATGACATAAGTGATAACTACCCGTGAAAACTATCCATGGGTAGTTATCAGTGTAATGATGGTTTCATTGGTTATTTCGACACACATGACTAGAAATAGACAAATTTGATAGGATAATTTTTTTGGCAAAAAATTTTCACAATAAATTATTTTCAACTACTTACTAACTAAATCACTTGGATCCGTACAATGAACTATTGTACAATGTATATTATGTAACAGTAGATGATAACAAAACTAAATTTGATAAATGATTATCTCTGTTTAAACAGGTGGATTTTGAAATGAATCAATTATTATACAATGCTAAGAAAACTTAATTATATAAATGATTAATTCAGGAAACACATAGATTTTGAAAAAAAAAATAGAACACAATATTACTTCTAAAAAAACAGGTAATTTATAAATATGTCAATCAGCATTTCATGCCAAAACTTAATCAGATAAATGCTGGTAAAGAAGTAGATTTGGAAAAAACAATCACAATATTTAGTTTTTTGAAGGTTAATGTTTAACTATATGAACATGTAATGTTTCTGGGGATAATGAACATAAATAAACACGTTTACGCCAACATAAACATTTTGTGTCTTTTCAAACCACTACACTCACTGAATGATCAACAGCAGAAATGGTTTTTCGCGAGTGTGAATTTTTTCATGTTCTTTCAAATAACTTTTGCGAAAGAATGATTTAGAGCAGATTTTACACTGAAAGGGATTATCGCCGGTATGAATGTTTTCATGTTCTTTCAAATGACTGCTTTGACGAAATGATTTAGAGCAGATTTTACACTGAAACGGTTTTTCGCCAGTATGAATTCTTTCATGTGTTTTCAAATGACTACATTCACGGAACAATTTAAAACAGAATTTACACTGAAACGATTTTTCGCCAGTATGTACTTTTTCATGTTTTTTCAAACTACCACCATGACCGAATGATTTAGAACAGATTTTACACTGAAACGGTTTTTCACCTGTATGAATTCTTTCATGTTGTTTCAATAGCCTACTCATAGTGAATGATTTAGAGCAGGTTTTACACAGAAATGATTTTTCGCTGGTATGAATTTTTTCATGACTTTTCAAGTAACTATTTTTAATGAATGATTTGGAGCAAACGTTACATTGATATGGTTTTTCGCCTGTATGAATTTCAACATGTTGTTTCAATGTACCACATTGACTGAATGATTTGGAGCAGATTTTACACTGAAAAGGTCTTTCGCCAGTATGAATTCTCACGTGTCTTTTCAAATCACCACTTCTAGTGAATGATTTAGAGCAGATTGTACACTGAAATGGCCTATCACCAGTATGTCTTTTTTCATGTTTTCTCATATGACTACATTGACAAAATGATTCAGAGCAGATATTACACTTAAATGGTTCTTCACCAGTATGAACTCTTTCATGTCTTTTCAAATCATCACATTGTTGGAATGATTTAGAGCAGATTTTACACTGATACAGTTTTTCGCCAGTATGAAATTCTTCATGTGTTTTCAAATCAATTTCCTCCGTTTCGAAGAATATTTTCTGTTCAACAAAATGAATACTTCCAATAGCACTTGACATTGATGACATATTTTCATTGATTATCTCCTCCTTCTTCCTAACAACCATTTCTTCTTGGGTTCTATGACGAGAAGTTCCAAGATCTGTAAAAATAAATTTTACGAAGAGAGAATGAGAAACTTATTTGAGGATTTTCACCAGTATCAATAATAAGCCGCTTCCCAAACCTTTCATATATGACATCTCTCTGAGTACACAAAAACATGTTTGTCCAACAATGTATTGAAAACATTTTTCACACCAGAACAAAAATAGTCTCTCGATGCATGTTTCGCCAACCAAATTAGCATCATCAGAAGATGACTCAGACTGTCATCAACTGATGATGTTAATACTATCCATGATATCAATTACACAATTTTCACAAACATTTTTATTTCTAAGAGTGTTTCGCCAACACTGTAGCTTTCTCGGATATATTTTCTACCGAAGAAACAACGATTGAGTTTGAGTTTCTAGTCACATTTTTGAAAAAAGTCTCAAGAGTAGTCTACTATATGGTCAAGAAGTGTAAAAAGTTTCAAATTGGGGAAGCGAAATAATTTAAAACAAATTAAAACCGTCCACTCTTTCCAAAATCATATATTCAAAATCTGAAAAACGAAGAAAAAAAAAACAAGAAAAATTAAATCAACTTCTATTGAACAAGCAGAGTACATTCCAGCATAACATAGATTTGTATTTTCCATAACCAACATCTACATAAAACTATATATTCTAATCTGTTACTTTTCCTTGAAAACTTCAATATTGAGGCACTTTTTTGCCATAGAAAAGGTTGGCTGCAAAAGCAAGTTTACAGTGTAGCATTCCTATGACAATCAAAAGTACTTTCATAGTATTAACGAGCTACGAAACGCTCGTTGAAGGTAAGACCTCGTTAATACATATCACAAACAAGTTTCGACTTCCGAGCGATGTCGTTCATAGGGTGGCAGGGGGCTGATTTCAATCACACTCTGTAGACAAACATAAGTTGGCAACCTGTAGTGGTTATATGACTGTCGCATATGGTGAAGAGTGATGGTTAAAGAAATTACAGATAAATGCTGCCTTCACACTGGTCATACGTGCCAAGTTTCATCTGAAAGAGATTGGCCTGAAGATCAATTCCACTTCTGAAAATAATCTTTTGGCAGACGGGTATGACAATCAGAAAGGAGATGGTTTAAAACTCGATCAATTGGTAATTGGGTAAATATTGCAATATTTTTATGTACACTCAGATAGAGTTTTATTTTTTAGGTTATCAACCGTATCGACTGCTTGGTCATCAACTTCAGGTTCTGGTTAGGCAATGTTGATAACTCCCCAAGCCACCTAGAGAGCATCAAGGCTATTCAGAGTCAGTAAGCCATGTTACATTAAAGAATTATGGCAACTTCAACTTTATCTTGAGAAAAATATCTGTTAGAGGTTGGGAGCAAACTCAAGACCTTTCAATCGTGAATCGGGTGTACTACCAATGCGCCAATTCCACGCCTATATATAGTTTCATTTATTACATTCCAATAAAATGAGTCTGTTGCTAGAATGTGAAATTATTAGCCAATAAATGAAATGACACCAGAATTTATATCAGTAATGTATACTTATAACAAGCATATACTAGGTATATACACAATGTGTTACTCAAATTATGTCATTGTAGCCCAGTTCTACAGATATAATTTTCTACTAGGATTTAGAACATTTTGTTGAAAATATATCTCTTAATGCACCCATTTTGGTTCTTTCTTCTCAAACCTTAATTAAAATGAATGTGTTACCTGAAATAAGTTGTTTCAAATCCAGAGTCATATCTTCGCCTTGCATAGCATTAGACCCATTCTGGCATTGGCAGTTGAAACAGAATTTCGAATTATAAGGGCTGAAGAAATCAGTTGAACTAAGCAAATCTTCTCCACACACCTCACAATGCGAGGCTTCTTTTACTTCTGAATATCTTTCACATTTCAAATCATGATCAACATCAAAAACATCTTCACTTTTGACTTGATTTGGCTCTGATCTATACTTTGAGATAATCATTTCGAGTGCATTACATTCCTCCTCCTCCTCCTCTTTAATTAGTATGCCACAATTATCAGTAGTCATTATCTAGTTCAATTTCCAATAAAGATGTGGGACGATGAGACAATGTGGATATGATTGTGGGTCACTTTTCTTTGAAGAACATTGAAGAATGAACTATATACGTGTGCTTAAATGGTAAAAGCAAACCTAGTACAATAGGTTTGTTCTGGTTCTGCGAAATTCAGGTTCTTGAACGTTGAGGGTAATTTCGGATTGACAAATGACAAATGAAAATTACCCTAAACTGTCTTGAACCGACCCGAATTCAGTATTGACAACTGGATAAACTATAAAGTCGCTACACATGAACCAAAATTCAGCTACACTTGTATAGCTGACGCAATCAGTTCGCGCATGCGCCCTATCCAAAATGGAATACCACACACGACTACCGTTCAGATACCACCAAACTGATCTGCCACTAATGTCAGGAATCAAGATCATGCTAATTTTCAACTGCGCAACTCAATACATGTTACCTAATTATCGGGACAAGTCTAATGCATCCTTTCAAGTTGGAATCAGACAACCAATGTTGACAAAAAATTTGTTTTCGAGACTTTCTGTATTTTTTTTCAACATGTCCCGTTCCCGCCAATTTCAACTGCGGTAGCTCTTTCGGTCGAGCTACAATCAGATGAACTATTCCATTTCCACTGTAATTTGTTCCATATAATTTACAATCCTCGAAACTTTTAGTTTCAAGATATTGGGGGTTATATGGTTTATGATATGAATGAAAATAACCAAAAAAATTCTTCTCCTCTTTCATCATGTAATGTCTACAGCTACTGAGATTAAAACGTATTGACTGTGCATTCAATTATTCAAGTGTCAGCTGTCAGCTTCGAGTGCTGTCCTCTGCCTATTCTTTAACCAATTTTTTTTCCATATTGATTATTTGTAGAAAATTCCGCTACATTATGTTCAAATCCACTACGCCGCTACCGTCGAGTAAATTCCGCTATAGTAGCGGAATTCCGCTACTGTTGGCAACCCTGCCCGAATTGTTCTTGCTCAAGAAGCTGAACTGTTCCCGTTGCTAATGCGCATTCATGTGAAAATTTGTTTGGGCTATTTTCTAGGATGTTTTTTATTTACCTGATTTAAATAATTGATGATTGAGGTTAGATAACATATGAACTGACTACAAGGATACGCTACATAACAAAATAGACATGATCATTAGTATTTTCCAGTACTTGTGATTCACTGTTTGGTAACTTTGGTGTAGTAATGAATATTACTGGAGTTGGGAAAAACTCCAGTAATTTTCAGTATTTTCTCGTTGTTATCTCTTCATATATACAATAGGTGGCACAGTGGTCTCCTCAAAGTGCCCGAGACTATTACAGATTTTTTACTTGTACAGTTTCCAAACAGTTTCGAATGTTGGAACCAGAACAAACCTGTTCTATACGCCTCTCGCACCGAGGTTTGTACTGGTATAAACTGATACAGAAAGGTTCTCTCCCTCTCTAAATTTATTGGAGGTTGGCAGGAGCTTCGTCGGGGGGTGCAGCGGTCTTGCTCGAAGCAATGCTGCCACCCCTTTTTTGTCGAACTTTTTTATGATAAAAACAAAATAGCTTTTTTATTGTCGTCTTTTGCTCAGGAGACCTTTTCCACATATATATTTATTAGGTCGCCTCTTCGTCGAGATTCCTTCGGGTTTTTAAATTCATGGCCCCCTTTACGTAGTTACCCGAACCACCCAGGCCGAATACCGGATTGATAACTTTACACTTAACAATTACACTTAACAATATAGAAGTCCCGCGATGATAATAATAATAAATTGATGGACGTAGCCGTTACTACGTGGTAGGAAATCATAATGAGGAAAAGAGAAAAGAAACTTTCTATCTTTTTTACCACTTTTATTTGCAACTAACGTTACTGCGGTTTCGTCCTATACAGACATTTTAAAACTTATACAATAAACTAACAATGATTCATTACATTAGCCATTATTGTATTGACGCCTGGGGACATGTAACAGATTGTGATAGAATATTCCGACACCAAAGGAAAGCAATTAGAATATTAGACAATATTGGCTACAGAGATGAATGTCGAAATTCATTCATTACATTAAAAATACTAACCTTTCCTTCTCTATATATCATGGAAAATTTAATATATATAAAAAATAATCTATCTCAGTATGAAAGTTTTGAAAATGTGCACGACTACAACACTAGGCATAAAAATGATTTGAGTACAAACTACTGCCTCTCAAAAACATGTCAAAATGGATCAAATTTTTGGGCTGTGAAATTTTACAATAAATAAGATTTCTACCTGTTTAACATATTCAAAATCAGGATAAAATCTTTATTAATGAAAAACGCCTTCTTCAGCACCGAAGAATTCCTGCACTGTGATATAAGTTCCTTAACCATATAGCAATAGACATTTGTCGTTGTTTTATAAATATCCAATTTTAAATTTTACTGCTTTGTTTCAAATGTGTTCGTCTACATAACTCAGTTGTACTTATAAGATATAAATATTTTTTATAAAAAAAAACTTCTATGAATTGTAAGCATCTATTGTTTATGTAAATATTAATAGATGCCTGACATATGCTAATTTTATTAATATGTATGTATTGACTTGTGTAAATACTGATGAATGTATAAAACACCAATAAATTATATATCTATCTATCATTATATACCACCATTGTACGATGTTACATATTTTAATATCTCATAAATGTATATACCTACTTGTGACAGTCAATATTCTGAGATTTTGGAAGATGAGTTTGCAACTTGTCCTTCTAGTAACTCCTGCTTTATACCTTATGGTTCTTTTTTGAATTTTGAGTATTCTTGACAATCATTAGATGCTCCCCAAGCAATAATACCATAGGAAATGTTACAATGAAAGTATTCATGGTAGTACATTAACGAGAGTGATCTACTTACATTCCAGCAGTTGAATACAATAAGATATTGAGGATATGTTTTTACAAATCGTATCAATTTGCTTGTTCCATTTGAGACTTTCTGTTATCTTCAAACCCAGAAATGTTGTCTCCTCTTGTTGTTGAATTGATGCATTAATTGTCGTTACTAGTAAACTGTGATCTGGAGTGGTTCTTGAATGATTAAAACGTAAAAGCACAGTTTTTCTTTCACTTAACAAGAGACCATTGTCTGAAAACCACTTTTGGGTTCTTTTTATTTCATCAGATGCTTTTTAACTGTGGCTTCAATAGTTTCCTGAGTGTTCAACAAAGATGTGTCATCAGCATACATAACGAACTGATCACTATAAAAATCATTTACCTAATATAGTGGACCTAATATAGATCCCTAAGGAACCCCAAGGGAACAATTTTTAGGTACTGATTCATTTCTGTTAACCTCTACATAGTAGTATCTACCCTCTTAGTAACTTTCAAACCATTTGTGGGTTATTCCCCCGATTCCATTCATTTAAAGCTTTGTTAGGAGAATTTTGTTATCTACCAGATCAAATACCTTTCTTAAGTCTATGAAAATTCCTAGCGTCTTTTTATCTTTATCCAACTCCCTGTACACGCACATGGCATCCGCGTACGTGGACGAACGTTACCGGCACGTCCGTCCACTACCACGAAACTTTAAAGTAAAGGTTAACACTAATAAAGAGTACATCACATGACGCGTGGTTGAATTCGCAAAATTGCGCGATACGTCTTTCATACTGGCCTGGATAGTTTGAAGTGGGAGATCGAATAAATAATTTTCACGCATAAACTTTTGGCACTATCATTATATAGAAAGTAAAAAATTTCTGAAGAAAAAATAAAATGAATCAATTTAAATTTTTTACTCAAATGGGTAGCTAATAATAATATAATGATCATAACAGGTCTTTTCCAACATAATACGATATTATGGATATTTTCACAATAAATTGTTTTTAAGAAACTACACAGTGAACTCGCCAACTAAATCAGTTGTACTGGTACATTGAACTATTCTACAATGTATATTATATAACAGTAGATGATAACAAAACTTAATTAGATAAATGATTATATCTTGTTAAACAGGTAGATTTTTTTAAATATCTAGTATATAATATAATATTGATTCTAGGAAAACTTGATTGAATAAATGAATAATTCAGGAAACACATTTATTTTGAAAAGAAAAATTAGAATACATCACTTCTAAGAAAACAGGCACTTTATAAATGTCAATAATTGACATATAATTGACATTTCATGCAAAACTATATATATATATATATATATATATATATATATATATATATATATATATATATATATATATATATATATATATGTATGTATATACATACATACATACGTTTATATTGGCAGAAAACCTGGGGATAATAGGATAATAAACATAAACATAAGGTTTTCTGCCAATATAAACGTTGTCATGTATTTTCAAACCAACACACAAACTGAATGAAAAAGAACATTTTTGTTACTAAAAGGGTTTTTCGCCAGTATGAAGTTTTTCATGTTTTTTCAAATATCTACTTCCAATGAATGATTTGGGGCAGATTTCACACTTAAACAGTTTTTCGCCACTATGAATTTTTACATGTACTTTCAAATCACAATTTCGTCTGAATAATTTGGAGCAGACTTTACACTGAAATGATTTTTCACCAGTATGAATTTTTTCATGTAATTTCAAATCACCATTTAGCCTGAATGATTTGGAGCAGATTTTACACTGAAATGATTTCTCACCAGTATGAATTGTATCATGTGCTTTCAAATTACTACGGAGATTGAATGATTTGGAGCAGATTTTACACTGAAAAGGTTTCTCGCCAATATGAATTTTTCCATGTCTTTTTAAATCACATCCATGAATGAATGATCTAGAGCAGATTTTACAGTGAAACGGTTTTTCGCCAGTATGAATTTTTTCATGTTTTTTCAAATGATCACACCGAAAGAATGATTTGGAGCAGATTTTACACTGAAACGGTTTTTCACCAGTATGAATTTTTTCATGTACTTTCAAATGACCACTTTGATTGAATAATTTGGAGCAGATTTTACACTGAAACTGTTTTTCACCAGTATGAATTCTTTCATGTGTTTTCAAATGACTACATTCACGGAACGATTTAAAACAGATTTTACACTGAAACGGTTTTTCACCAGTATGAATTTTTTCATGTACTTTCAAATTACAACTTTGATTGAATAATTTGGAGCAGATTTTACACTGAAACGGTTTTTCACCAGTATGAATTCTTTCATGTGTTTTCAAATGACCACATTCACGGAACGATTTAGAACAGATTTTACACTGAAACGGTTTTTCACCAGTATGCATTTTTTCATGTACTTTCAAATGACCACTTTGATTAAATAATTTCGAACAGATTTTACACTGAAACGGTTTTTCACCAGTATGAATTTTTTCATGTACTTTCAAATCAACATTTCGCCTGAATGATTTGGAGCAGATTTTACACTGAAATGATTTTTCACCAGTATGAATTCTTTCATGTGCTTTCAAATTAGTACGGAGATTGAATGATTTGAAGCAGATTTTACACTGAAATGGTTTTTCACCAGTATGATTTTTTTCATGTACTTTACAATGACCACTATGACTGAACAATTTGGAGCAGATTTTACACTGAAATGATTTTTTACCAGTATGAATTGTTTCATGTGCTTTCAAATGACCACTTTGACTGAATAATTTGGAGCAGACTTTACACTGAAATGATTTTTCACCAGTATGAATTTTTTCATGTACTTTCAAAATATTTTCATTGATAATCTCCTCTTCCATATCAACAATTGTTTCTTCTTGGGTTTCAAATAGAGAAATCCCAGGATCTGTAAAAAATAGTTTTATGAAGAGAGAATAATAGCAACTTATTTCAGTACATAATTACATTTATGATAGTTCATGAGAACTGTATCATTTTCAAATCAAAATATTTACAAAAAAAATTGACTTTTCAGTTGAAATGCCTCAGAATTCAATATTAACAAGGATTTTCACCAGTATCAATAATAAGCCACTTCTCAAACCTTTCATATATGACATCCCTCTGAGTACACAAAAAAAGAATAAACTATACCTCTGAACCTCATCAATTTGTTTATCCAACAATCTATTGAAAACATTTTCCACACACCAGAACAAAAATAGTCTATCGAAGAATGTTTTGCTAACCAAATTAGCATCTTCAAGAGACGACTTAATACTGTGGTCAACTGATGATGTTAATATTATCCATGATAATAATTACACAATCTTTACAAACATTCATACCAACATCAACTATAGCTCAAGAAAAATATCGGGTGCACTACCATTGCACCAATTCACCGGTATATATAGTTTCAATTATTACATTTCCAACTGAATGAGTATGTTCCTAGAATGTGAAAATATTAGTTAATATATGAAAAGACACTAGAATTTAAATCAGTAATGTATATAAGAAGCATATACTAGCTAGAATTCAGTTCGTATTAAACACCTTCAGTGAAACATGTAACTCGGTTTCGTAGATTGTTCTGTGAAAATCTCACAATAAGGTGTTACTTCAATCATCTCAGTCATTGTAGCGCAGTTCTACAGATATAATTTTTTACTAAGATTTTGAACAAAATTTTGTTGAAACTTTGTTTTTTGGCACCCATTAACATTTTGGGTTCTTTCTTCTCAAACCTTTAGTAAAATATATGTTACCTGAAATAAGTTGTTTCAAATCCAGAGTCATATCTTCGCCTTGCATAGCATTTGGCCCATTCTGGCATTGGCAATTATAACAGAATTTTGAATGATCAGGGCTGAAGAAATCAGTTGGACTAAGCAAACCTCCTCCACACGCCTCACAATGTGAGGCTTCTTTTACTTCTTCCAAGTACCTTTCAGATTTCAAATCATGATCAACAATATCAATGAGATCTTCACTTTCGACTTGTTTTGGCTTTAATTCATATTTTGTGATAATCCTTTGGACTGCATTACATTCCTCCTCCTCTCCCTCCTCTTTAATTAGTCTTCCATAATCATCACTAGTCATTATCTAGTTCAATTTTCAAAATATATGTAGGAGCAATGTGGATTTGTTTGTCACCTTTTATCTTTGAGTCACTTTACTCACTATCTGAATAATTAATCTGAATTTTGATTAATACTAGTATGGTAAAGGTAAACACTAATGAAAATGAAGATTAGACCAGAGAACGAAAACACATATACCATATACGTGCTTCGTGAAGTAGACAATAGTAGACATGGCGGCACAAACCACTACTTAATTTGTGCATGCAGTTTTGCCAACTGGATGAACTATAAAGTCGCTACACATGAAACAAAACGCTACACTGCTTCATATTCCGCTACGCTTGTATATATGTGTCACAATCAGTTCGTGCATACGCCCTATCCAAAATTAAACACCACAAAACGTACAGTTTGTAGTTTGTGTACCGTTCAGATATCACAAAACTGAACTGTCACTAATGTCAGGAATCAGGATCATGATAATTTTCAGCCGCGCAACTCAGTAGATGGTACCTAATTTTCTAAATTTACAGCAGTTAATTTTTGAAAGCTGTCGTCTAAACCAAATATTTCTTAGCTTGAAATAATGATTTTGAAAAGTAAAAATAAATATCAATTTGTTCTCGTACGTATAGTCACACTGAGCTCTTGAACGATCATTCGCGACAGGTCTAATCGATCCTTTCAAGTTGAAATCAGACAACTAATGTAGAGAAAAAGTTTATTTTCGATACTTTTTGTATTTTTTTAAAAATGCTCCGTTTCCGTCAATTGCAACTGCGGTAGCTCTTTTGCTCCAACTACAATCCACTGTAATTTGTTTCATATAATTTATAATAGTCGAGACTTTTAGTTTCAAGATAATGGAGGTTAAAAGGTTTATGAAATGAATGAAAATATCCAAAAATATTCTTCTCTTTCATCGGGAAATGGCATCAGCTACCCAGACTATCCACTGCCTCTTCTTCCATATTTTTTCACTATTGATTATATATAGAAAATTCCGCTACTTTATGTTTAAATCCGCTACGCCGCTACCGTCTAGTGAATTCCGCTACAGTAGCGGAATTCTGCTAGAAAAAAAGACCTACGTGAAATTGGATGTCAAGACCCATCTGCTAAATTTTCCGACCTCTGCCAAACGACCAGTGGCGTATATCCTCACTACTTGCGGAATGAATATTGTCGTATAGGAATATATGAAAACTCGTAATTGATATTTGTTGCAGAAAATCGACTTATACAGTAATTGAAATATAAAATTGCTTTATTATGCATGAAATGGTGTAAAAACTTGTTATTTGATTTAAAACTATAATCCCTATTTTGTTTGTCTCTGATAATTTGCATCCCTAGAAATTCTTTGGCCTCACCCAAATCTTTCAATGTGAATTTAGTATTCAGTGTAGTTTTTAACAAGTCAGTTTCACCAGGGTTATTTGAAAAAACAAAAAATCATCAACATAAAGAGCATTAATAGGCGATCTATTTTCTGTTTTTAATGTAGATACAATGCTCCACCTCAGATCTTTTAAAATTGAGTTCCTTGATAACCTTTTCCACACTTTCATGCCACACAACTAGATATTTGATAACCTGGTTGATGCATATGTAAGTCTTCAGCTAAAATACCATTTAAAAAAAGCTGTCATAATATCTTATGAGTAATTTCTAAATCCAGTTGTACTGATAAAGCAATCAAAATTCTTAAAATACTATGCCTTCCTAGTATAACCTTAGACAATTATATAAGAGTAGAACGAAACATGCATATACAACTAATTATGCACGTTTACGCAAATAGACCATCCCGGTACCGGAACTTAGGCTACTCTCTACTAGATGCCGCTTCACGCCCGATTTGAACTATTTCAAATTTGAGATATAAAGAGGTTTTATCCTGCAACATTTTTTACATTTTGTTAGTTTTTATTAACTTAATCGTTCTTCGCTAAAACTGCGTAAATATTGAATCGACATGATCATCTAAACTTGGCAGAACCCTGCAACTAATAGCAAAAATTCAGTTTTGGAACGAATCAGAATTAATGGTTGGTCTTCCTATTTTTAGGTAAGTGAGACTTTGTATACAAGAATATTGCTTTTGTTATACCTGAAGCTTCCAACTTTTCTTTTCGTTTAAATAAAAAACTGTACATTCTCCTATTCTTTTATTGTAAAAAAACTTGCTTACATCGTTTTCGTATTTTAAATGTTCAGTCTAACAATAAAAACAACCACTCGAGTTACCAGGAGCATCCATCTTTTTTATATGCATACCAGCGCATATCCACATTCAAGTAATAAAAAATCGATGCCCCTGAGAATTACAAAAAAAGTTTCACCGCGCTACTGGAGGAAAAGTCTCGCAATTATTTATGTCAAATTTCTGAGTATAACCCTTGGCTACAAGTCCTATCATACTCATGTTGCCAATATTGAACATGTTCAGAGAAGTTCTTTGAAAACCCTAAAACAACAATTCAAAACATCCTGAACTCTATGTCTCTGAACTCACGTAAAAATATTCTCAACATTATATTTCTCTATGACTTATTTAAAGAAAAAGTTATATGTAAGGATTCGTTGTCTCAAATTAGTTTTTCTGTTCTTCATTTTAATTCTGCATACGGCACGTTTTATTGTGGTCAATATAGAACAAATGTCCGACGCAGGTCATCCGTAATAGTAATGTGTTAAAATTTTAATGAAATATGCTGCGACTGTGTTGAGTGAATGACTTTTGAGCAGTATGAATCAAGTTACATCTCTCAATGAATGACTTTGATTTTTTTCATGCCTTTTCCAATTATTTTTTTGAATAAAAGACTTGGAGCAGAGTGTACACTGAAACGGTTTTTCACCAGTATGAATTTTTTCATGTATTTTCAAAGTACCACTTCGACTGAATGATTTGGAGCAGATTTTACATTGAAATGATTTTTCTCTAGTATGAGTTTTTTCATGTCCTTTCCGAGAGAATGATTTAGAACAGATTTTACACTGAAACGGTTTTTCGCCAGTATGAATCATTTCATGTTTTTTCAAAACACTATTTCTAATGAATGATTTAAAGCAGATTTTACACTGAAGCGGCTTTTTGCCAGTATGAATTTTTTCATGTCTTTTCAACATATTTTCATTAATAATCTCCTCTTTCTTATCAACAATCGTTTCTTCTTGGGTTTTAAATAGAGGGATTCCAGGATCTGTAAAAAATAAGCTTTATGAAGAGAGGATAATAGCAACTTTCATAATAAGCCGCTCCTCAAACCTTTCATATATGAGTACACAAAACCAGAATAAACTATATCTTTTAAAAATGTTTATCCAACAATTTATTATTTTTAAAACACCATCAATGAGGAAGATTATATCTTCCTCTTAGATGGTGATTTAATCTTCCTCTTTGAAGATGATCACTTGGTGACCGAAGCCCGTGTCGAGGTGTTGAAAATAACGATTTGGTGTTGGGAAAAAACTCCAGTAATTTTCATTACTACACCAAAGGTTTCAAACAGTGCATCATAAATATTATGCATGATAATAATTACACAATCTTCACAAACATTCATGCCAACTTAAACTTTAGCTTGAGAAAAATATCTGTTTGAAGTTAGGAGTGAACTCAAGATTTTTTAATTGTGAATCGGGTACACTACCATTGCGCCAACTCACTCAAATTATTACATTTCCAATTAAATGAGTCTGTTCCTAGAATGTGAAAAGATACTAAAAGTCATTGTAGTGCAGTTCTATAGATATGATTTTCTACTAGGATTTAGAACAAAATTTTGTTGAAAACATTGTTTTTTGTCACCCATTGACATTTTTTGTTCTTTCTTCTCAAACCTTTAGTAGAATAAATGTTACCTGAAGTAAGTTGTTTCAAATCCAGAGCCATATATTCGCCTTGCATAGAATTAGACCCATTGTGGCATAGACAGTTACTACAGAATTTCGAATGATCAGTTGGACTAAGCAAACCTCCTCCACACACCTCACAATGTGAGGCTTCTTTTACTTCTTCTGTATACTCTTCACATTTCAAATCATGATCAACAATATCAATGACATCTTCACTTTTAACTTGTTTTGGCTCTAATTCATATTGTGTGATAATCCTTTGGACTGCATTACATTCCTCCTTCTCCTCTTTAATTGGTCTTCCACAATATTCAGTGGCCATTATCAAGCTCAATTTTCAACGTAGGGACAACGTGGATTTGTTTGTCACTTTTTATCTTTGGGTCACTTTACTCACAATCTGAATAATTAATCTGAAATGTGATTAATACCAGTATGGTAAAGGTAAACACAGTAAACACTAATGAAAATGAAGAGTATACCAATCAGAGAACACCTATATAAGTGCTTTATAGAGTAGACATGGCGGCACGTAGCTAGAAAGGAGATGTAATTTTTTCTTTCTCTCTCTCTCTCTCTACTCGTGTCTAACCATCGCTTCCTTCTCAGGTGCATTGGATCACCACTCATTCCGTTTCACAACTCGATACATAATTTGGCGATATCGTCTATCGCAAAATACTGTCGAGTAACATCTTTTAACAGCGCGATGGTACGGCCAATTGTACTGATAAAGATCAAAATTCTTAAAATACTATGCCTTACTAGTATAACGAAACATGCATATGCAACTAACTGATTATACATGTTTACGCAAATAGACTTCTTACTGTACTATAAGACCATCTCTGAACCTAGGCTACTCTCTACTAGATGCCGCCTCACGCCCGATTTCATCTTTCTTAAATTTGAAATATAAAAAGGTTCTTTCCTGCAACATTTTGTTAGTTTTTATTAACTTAATCGTTCTTCGCTAAAACTTCGTATTTATTGAATCGACGCGATCGTCTACACTTGGCAGAACCGTGCAATTAATATCCAAAATTCATTTTTGAAACGAATCAGAATTAATGGTTGGTCTTCCTATTTCTGGGTAAGTAAGACCTATGTATTCAAGAATATTGCTTTTGTTGTACCTGAAGCTTCCACTTTTCTTTTCGTTTAAATAAAAAACTGTACATTCTCCTACTATTTTATTGTAAAAAAACTTGCTTTCATCGTTTTCCTATTTTTAGTGTTCAGTCTATCAATGAGTATAACCCTTGGCTACAAGTCCTATCATACTCATATTGCCAATATTGAACGTGTTCAGAGAAGTTCTTTGAAAACCCTAAAACAACAATTCAAAACATCCTGAACTCTATGTCTCTGAACTCACGTAAAAAATTTTCAACATTATATTTCTGTGTGACTTATTTAAAGAAAAAGTTATATGTAAGGATTTATTGTCTCAAATTAGTTTTTCTGTTCTTCATTTTAATTCTGTATACTGCACAACCTGTAATTGTGGTCAATATAGAACAAATGTCTGAGGAAGGTTATTAGGTTATGTGTTAAAATTTTAATGAAATATGCTGCGAATGTGACATTTTTTGTTCAAAAAAATATATTTCCAGAACGTATTCCTGACTACATAGAACATGTCAATTTTACCACAAACCTATAAGTACAGTGTAATTTCTAATTCCGATATATAATTTTAAGAGTATAATGTCTCTCACAAAGGTTACATACATAAGATACAGTGTTCATTTTTTTTACGTATCTTGCACTGTTTTTTCTAAACTGCTCCAAATTTGTCATCCGATAAACTAGTAATCAATTCAAGAAAATAAATATTTCGAAATTAAATCTCCAAACATTCAATTTTTCCAAAGTACCTACACTGAATTTCGGTAAATGCCTACCGGAAAACAACTGCTTCCCCGGCTAATACCACGCTGGACATTGAATTATACATGTTTATCATTTCTCAATAACCTACTTGGAGTGAATGATTTTTAAGCAGTATGAAACAAGTTAAATTTCTCAATGACTATGAATTTTTTCATGCTTTTTCCAATTATTTTTTTGAATAAAAGATTTGGAGCAGATTTTACACTGGAACGGTTTTTCGCCAGTATGTATTTTTTCATGTCTCTTCAAAGTACCACATTGATTGAATGATTTGGAGCAGATTTTACACTGGAATGATTTTTCGCCAGTATGAATATTTTCATGTTTTTTCAAATTACCACAGTCACTGAATGATTTAGAGCAGACTTTACACTGAAATGGTTTTTCACCAGTATGAATTGTTTCATGTACTTTCAAATGACCTCGTAGAGGGAATGATTTAGAGCAGAAGTTACACTGAAATGGTTTATCACCAGTGTGAATTGTTTCATGTACTTTCAAATTACCACATTGACTGAATGATTTAGAGCAGAAGTTACATTGAAATGGTTTTTCACCAGTATGAATTTTTTCGTGCAATTTCAAACTTTTATTTTGAGTAAAAGATTTGGAGCAAAGTCTACAATGAAATCGCTTTTCACCAGTATGAATTATTTCATGGCATTTCAAACTACTTTTTAGACAAAAAGATTTGGAGCAGATCTTACACTGAAACGGTTTTTCACCACTATGACTTCTTTCATGTCTTCTCAAATCAACACAACGAATGAATGTTTTAGAGCAGATTTCACACTTAAACAGTTTTTCGCCAGTATGAATATTTTCATGGTTTTTCAAATCACATTTATAATTGAATGATTTAGAGCAGAATTTACACTGAAACGGTTTTTCGCCAGTATGAATTTTTTCATGTTTTTTTAAATCACCTCCATGAATGAATGACTTGGAGCAAATTTCACACTGAAATTGTTTTTCACCAGTATGAATTTTTTCATGCCTTTTCAAAGTATCTTTTCGAATAAAAGATCTGGAGCAGATTTTACACTGAAACGGTTTTTCGCCTGTATGAATTCTTTCATGTGTTTTCAAATCAGTTTTGCGAATGAATGATTTAGAGCAGATTTTACAGTGAAATGGTTTTACACCAGTATGAATTTCTTCATGTCTATTCAAATCTTTTTTGCGAAAGAATGATTTAGAGCAGATTTTACACTGAAATGGTTTCAAACCAGTATGATTGTTTTCATGTAATTTCAAACAAGTCTTTTGAATAAAAGATTTGGAGCAGAGTCTACATTGAAATTGCTTATCACCAATATGAAATTTTTCATGTATTTTCAAAGTACCACGTAGACTGAATGATTTAGAGCAGATTTTACACTGAAACGGTTTTTCACCAGTATGAATTTTTTCATGCAATTTCAAACTATACTTTTGAATATAAGATTTGGAGCAGAGTGTACACTGAAACGGTTTTTCACCAGTATGAATTTTTTCGTGTATTTTCAAAGTACCACTTCGACTGAATGATTTAGAGCAGATTTTACACTGAAATGATTTTTCACCAGTATGAGTTTTTTCATGTCTTTTCAAAATATTTTCATTGATAACCTCCTCTTCCTTATCAACAATTGTTTCTTCTTGGGTTTTAAATAGAGGGTTTCCAGGATCTGTAAAAATAGTTTTATGAAGAGAGGATAATAGAAACTTATTTCAGTACATAGTTACACATAGATCACAAGAAACGTAACATTTGCAAATTGAAATATTTTTAAAAAATTGGATTTTTCAGTTGAAATGCCTTAGAATTCAACATTAACAAAGATTTTAATCAGTATCAACACTGAGTACACAAAAACAGAATGAACTATATCTCTAAATCTCATCAAAATGTTTATACAATGACCTATTGAAAACATTTTTCACATACAAGAACAAAAATAGGCTCTCGATGAATGTTTTGCTAACCAAATCAACATCATCAGGAGATAACTCAGACTGTCATCAACTGATGATGTTAATACTATACATGATAAAAATTACACAATTTTCACAAAAATACATGCCAACTTCAACTTTATCTCGAGAAAAATATCTGGCAGAGATTGTGAGCGAACTAAATTGTGAATTCGGTACACTACCATTACGCCAATTCACCACTATATATAGTTTCAATTAATTGAATGAGTCTGTTCGTAGGATGTGAAAACATTAGTTAACATATGAAAAGACACTAGAATTTAAATCAGTAACGTAAGAAGCATATACTAGGTAGAATTCAGTTCGTATTAAACACTTTCAGTGAAACATGTAACGCGGTTTCGTAAACTGTTCTGTGGAATGTGATACTTGAATAATCTCAGTCATTGTAGACAGTTCTACAGATATAATTTTTTACTTGGATTTGGAACAAATTTTTGTTGAAAATATGTTTTTTGTCACCCATTAACATTTTTGGTTCTTTCTTGTCAAACCTTTGGTAAAATAAATGTTACCTGAAGTAAGTTGTTTCAAATCCAGAGCCTTATCTTCGCCTTGCATAGAATTAGACCCGTTCTGGCATTGGCAGTTATAACAGAATTTTGAATGATCAGGGCTGAAGAAATCGGTTGGACTAAGCAAACCACCACATACCTCACAATCTGAGGGTACTTTTACATCTTCAAAGTACTTTTCAAATTTCAAATCATGATCAACAACATCAATGAGATCTTCACTTCCGACTTGGTTTGGCTCTAATTCATATTTTGTGATAATCATTTGTACTGCATTATATTCCTCCTCCTCCTCTTCCTCTTTAATTAGTCTTCCACAATTATCAGTACTCATTATCTAGTTTAATTTTCAAGATGGCGAGACAACGTGGATTTGTTTGTCAGTTTTTATCTTTGGGTCACGTTTTACTCACAATCTGAATAGTTAATTTGAATTATGATTTATAATAGTATGATACAGTTAAACACGGTAAACACTAATGAAAATGAAGAGAAGACCAGAGAACACCAATTTACGTGCTTTGTGGAGTAGTAGACACGTAGCTAGAAAAAAAGATGTATTTTTTTCTTTCTCTCTCTACTCTTGTCTAACATCGCCTGCTTCTTCCGTCTCTGGTGCCTTCGACCACCACTCATTCTATTTCATAACTCTTTTTCTCATGCGCATGTCGGTTCTGGATTTTTTATAGAAATACAGATATTTCCAGAATAGAGATGGGAAATACCGCTCTCTTATTGGAACGTACAAGTTTTGACGCGACTGGAAAATACCCCGTTAAATACTCCACAACAAAACTGCACGAAAAGGAATGACCATATTACGTGATATGTAACGTCAGCGTATCGCCGTAGCTTTGCAACATTTGCTTTTCGGTTATTTCGTAGAATTTTTATTTCATTTCGAGTAATCTTATTTACCTATTTATTTCTTCTTTGTGTTTGTATTTGATCTCATTTTAATTTTATGAAGCAAAATTTTCATTTCATACATCTCATTCCCCTGATCATTCGAATAAATTTCAATCCAAAGAAGTTTTTGTATTTTTATATTATTGTGTGTAATACATATGCTAAAAAGTTCCATAAAAAGTTGCGGATGATATATCGCGATCGCGTTCCATTGTTACCCACAGCAAAGCACCGCGGCAGAGATTTGGTGATTCAATAGGAACGAAAGACGAAAACTAGTGCAAGCGACCATACATTCATGACACTCGCTACAGAATACTAAGGCGAAGAAGCGATGCCGATACATTACTCGGCAATACCGTCTATTGCAAAATATCGTCGTGTAACATCCTTGAATACCTCGATGGTACGATATCATAAAACCGCGCTCCAAAATACTGTTATTCCAATTCCAACCCATCTCTACTCCAGAAATACTGTACGGGAATAAAACAACACGCTTGTTTGCTGTTTGATTGCGACTTTAATTCAGAAAAAAGAACATTGTTGCCAATATAACAATTCAATACTGCCAATGGCATAAATGATCAAAGTTTGATGTCAGAAACCAACACCCCCTATTATATCAAACCCTACTTTTACCTAAACCAACAACTTTCGGTTGGTAAATAAGTCAATTTGAAATTTTCATCTGATATGGCTCTTATAAAATGATGACGTATATCTATATGCTTCGAGCGTTTGTGATATAATGACAGCAAGTTTTCGTGCACTCAAGTTGTCATAAAATAATACTATACAATCTTACTTGCCTGTTAATTCAAACCAAAAACTCATGAGGTATATTGCTTCGGAGACTTGCCATATACTCTGCCAATATTGAACATGTTCAGAGTTCTTTAAAGTCCCTATGACTTATTTACAGAAAAAGTATGTAACGATTTATTGTCTCAAATTAGTTTTTCTGTTCTCCATTTTAATTCTGTGTACCGTTTAAATAAAGATGTATACAGGATATATCCCTGAAAACAGAACACGTCCATTTTACCACAAACTCAGTGTAATTTCTAATTCCGATATGTAATTTCAAGAATATAATGTCAATCACAAAGATTACATAAATAGGCTTCAGTATTGCCGGAAAACAACTACTTTCCTGGCTAATACCACGCTGGAAATTGAATTATATCCGACAGACATGTTTTTCATTTCTCAATAACCTACCTACTTTGGGTGAATGACTTTTTAGCAGTATGAATCGAGTTACATCTCTCAATGAATGACTTCATGAGTTTTTTCATGCATTTTCAAATTATTTTTTTGAATAAAAGACCTGGAGCAGATTTTACACTGGAACGGCTTTTCGCCAGTATGAATCTTTTCATGTGTTTTCAAATTACTACTGTGATTGAACGATTTGAAGCAGATGTTACACTGAAACCGTTTTTCGCCAGTATGAATTCTTTCATGTCCTTTCAAATTACTAAAATGGATGAACGATTTAGAGCAGATTTTACATTGAAACGGTTTTTCGCCAGTATGAATTTTTTCATGTGTTTTCAAATTATTTATGCAAAAAAATGATTTGGAGCAGATGTTACATTGAAAGGATTTTACACCAGTATGAATTTTTTCATGTCTTTTCAAATTACCACAGTGAATGAATGATTTGGAGCAGACGTTACACTGGAATGGTTTTTCACCAGTATGAATTTTCTCATGCAACTTCAAAATATTTTTTTGAATGAAAGATTTGGAACAGATTTTACACTGAAACGGTTTTTCGCCTGTATGAATTTTTTCATGTTTTTCCAAATATTTTTTGGAAGAGAATGATTTGTAGCAGATAGTACACTGAAATGGTTTTACTCCAGTATGAATTTTTTCATGTTTTTTCAAATTACCACAGTGACTGAATGATTTGGAGCAGATGTTACAACGAAATGGTTTTTCGCCAGTATGAATTCTTTCATGTCCTTTCAAATCACTACAACGAATGAATGATTTAGAGCAGATTTTACACTGAAACGGCTTTTCGCCAGTATGAATTCTTTCATGTCCTTTCAAATCAATACAACGAATAAATGATTTAGAGCAGATTTTACACTGGAACGGTTTTTCGCCTGTATGAATTTTTTCATGATTTTTCAATTCACTTCTTACAACGAATGATTCACAGCAGATTTTACACTTAATCGGTTTTTCGCCAATGTGAATTTTTTCATGTCTTTTCAAATTATCGCACCGAGAGAATGATTTAGAGCAGATTTTACACTGAAATGATTTTTCGCCAGTATGAATTTTTTCATGTTGCTTCAAATGAATATTTTGAATGAAAGATTCAGAGCAGATTTCACACTGAAATGGTTTTTTGCTGGTAAGAATTTTCTCATGCAATTTTAAACTACTTTTGCAAATTATACGATGAAGCGAAATCTTCCCTGTATGCTCATTTTCAACAGATTTTACAACAGGTCTTTTATTCAAACTTTCTGACCAGTCTTCATTTTCCTCATAAATTCTGCACTCTCTAATTGAATTTAAACCAAGTTTTTCAGTATCCTCTGTTTCTTGTGAAAATTCCTCTTCAACAAAATGAACACTTTCAATAGCACATTCTTTTTTACTTGATATTGATGACATATTTTCGATGGTCATCTTCTCTTCCTTCACAATTGTTTCTTCTTGGGTTCTAAAAAGAGAGCTTCCAAGATCTGTGAAAAATAATTTTATGAAGAGATAATAAGAGCAATTTATTTCAGCACATAGTTACATTAATGATAGTCACGAGAAATGTGTTACTTTTGAATCAAAATATTCATGAAAAATATTTTTCAGCTGAAATGCTTAAGAATTCAACATTAACAAGGATTTTTCACCAATATCGATAATAAGTAGCTTCCCACTATTGTGAAAACATTTTTCACAACTCAGAATAAAAATAGTATTTCGATGCAAGCTATGCTAACCAAATTAGCATCATCAGAAGTTGACAACTTGGCTAGTGAAACGCGTGTCGAAAGACAGTATGGAAAAAATATTTTCAATAGATTTATTTTACGCTAGGGGTTTCAAATTTTACTTATAACATTATGTCTGTAATGATATTGTATAAATGATGTTTCATCTATTATTTTTCAAACTGATTCTCAAACTATTCTGTATCTGTAGAGTAGGGAGGGTGAGTGTAAGCCCACGCACTTAGGCCACATGTGACCCATTGTACATCCTCCCGAGGAGTTGTCCTCCTAGGTCGTCGTCCATCCTGTCCTTTCCAGGAAGGTGGACAGGTCGCTGGGAGACATCTCCTTTATATGGTCCAGTCGGTTCAGATGGTCCGAGCAGTATAGACGTGTATAAATTGTTCTGTCCAGCAACTCAGTGAATAGCAAAGCAACTTAGGGAAATTATTCTGCCGGTTGGTGAAACCTATCGATTTGTGGTTTTTGACAATCTCATCAGGTAATAATGTCGAGAAGTAAAACTGAGATTACTTCAATTGTCAAAGATTCCATCACTGAATTATTACTCGATAAAGAGTTTATTAGCAAAATAACGAAAAAAATCTGTTTAAATGTGTTTAAAATCTGTTTGAAAAAATAACCGATAAAATAGAACAAAAACTGAGAGACATCGAAACAGAGGTAAAAAATCAAGCTGATAAAATCGGGGTACTGGAGCAAAAAGTTAATGATTTCCAACAAGAAGCAGATAATAATTATCAACGCGCAAAATCTAACAATATTTGCATATTTGTCTGAGGAGAATAATGAACAATTATTGAATAATGTTCTGCAGCTCATAAGATTGAAAGCCAATTTGACATGAAACTCGATAGATATATTGTTCTCAAACTATTAGTAAAATAAATGTGTTACCTAAAGCAAGTGGTTTCAAATCCACAGTCATATATTCCTCTTGCATAGTATTAGACCCATTCTGGCATTGGCAACAGAATTTCCAATGATCAGAGCTGAAGAAATCAGTTGCACCAAGTAAACCTCCACATACCTCACAGTCTGAGGCTTCTTTTACTTCTTCCAAGTACCTTTCAGATTTCAAATTATGATTAATGACATCGATGACATCTTCACTTTTGATTTGTTTTGACTCTGATTCATACTTTGAGATAATCATTTGGACTGCATTACATTCCTTCTCCTCCTCTTTAATTAGTTTTCCACAATTATCAGTAGTCATTATCTAGTTTAATTTTCAAGATGGCGGGACAGTGTTGATTGGTTTGTTACTACTTATCTTTGGGTCACTTTCCTCACAATTTGATGAATTAAACACTTTCCTTGTGCTAATACGGAAAATGAAAAGTAAACACGGAAAAACACAATGTATTTCTATTCAATTGTATCTGAAACGTATTATACAACTCTACGATGTATAAAAACCCAAAAACCCATACGTCTCGCTTACGTATTTCGTATCTTATATGAAACAGTGTTACCAAAACGGAATACGGAATCGTCAAAATACTCACTAGGACAGAGAAGTATCCTCACACATGCATGAAGCTTATGAAACAACAGATTTTGAAATATGAAAAGAAACAAAAAACTCTTGATTTTGATGTAATAATAAATAAAACTCGTATTTTTCATATTAACAATCATGTCAAGTAAAGAACTTACTGAAAAGTGCCTTTCCTACCGTAAGATTGTAGGATTTTGAAAAAGCTTAATTTCATTCGCAATGACATCTAAATCTGAAAAACGAGTATCAAAATTTATCTTCAAAGCACTCAAAGTTTCGATTGCAAAATTGACGGAAAATTCAGTCTCTGCAACTGTGTAACAACTGATATGACTGGTTTTAGAACTTCAGACATATCCAAACATTTTCCTCACAAGGACTGTTGATGAATGATACAATGTAAGACTAATGGTTTTGAACCACCATCATTTTCTACAGCCTTTGACACAAGTGCAACCACTCCTTTATATATACCATACATATTTTTGCATCCATCAGTTGTTATAGATTTCAAATTTCTCCATCGAAAGTTCTTTTTATTAATGGCATTTTCAACTCCCTTAAAAATATCTGCCCCAGTTGTCGTGCCGTGAATACTATCAATATCAAGAAGTTCTTCATACACTTCATAGCTTTTATCTACTTCGCGAATAAAAATCAACACCTGAGCAGTATCTGACACATCCCTTGACTCATCCAATGCTAGAGAAAACCACTCATGATGTCCATTTTTGTCAGACAGTTGAGATGATATATTTTCTGCGATGACTTGCACCCTCCGAGCCACGGTGTTTGCTGAAAATTTTAAATAAATTTACCTTTTCGGGGCAAACTTCCTGTATACTTTCTCGAACCAACGCGGTAATTTCAAATATTTAATTACGCCTAATGCCACCTAGCGGGTAGCTGAGAAAGATAGTACATAGTACCACTACTCGCCACTAGATAACGTCATGTGTTACAATAATAATTGAAAAGCAAAAAAAGCGTAAGTTTGCTTAGGTCACGCACTTTGCGACTATCCTAGTCTGGAAATATAGTTAAGGGCATAAATCGGCCCTTGGAACAAACTGAAAAAATCATTATAGCTCGAAGGCTTCAAAGTTTGGAGACCCCTGGCCTAACCTAACCAGTTTTTTCAAAAATCGCGTCCAATTACTAACCAGACAAGACTTCAGTGGTCCACAGCTTCATCCTGCAAATTTGAATGACGTAAATTCTACCTCAAATAGAAAATTATCCATCGCAAGAAATTAGTGTCTGACGGAAACTGAATTTCAGCAATTGTCTCACTTTCGGCCGAAACTGAAACTTCCTTACAAGGATTGTTTTGAGGGAAAAATAAAGAAAACGTTATTATAATCAGTCAGTCTTTATTTTTTCATCTTTAAGTCACAACGTTATGCAGTCTTCCACATTTTTACTTGTTGATAATCAACATATGTTAGAATAAAGTCAGTTTTTTTAAACTCTAAAGGATATATCCCTGAATACATAAAACATATCCATTTTATCACAGGCCTAGTATAATTTCTAATTCCTACATATAATTTCAAGAATATAATGGCAATCACAAAAAATACATACATAGGATTCAGTATTCATCTTTTTTTTTCTTATCTGCTATTTTGCATCCAATAAACTAGTAATGAATTCAAGAAAATAAATCTCAAATCGTTCAACTCTCTTAAAGTACCTAAACAGTGGGTTCTGGTAAATGCATGCTGGAAAATAACTACTTTCCCGGCTAATGTCATGCTTGACATTGAATTATATCCGACAGACATTTACGGAAGATACCTCACAGAAGTTCGTCTTGCAGATGTTTCACATTTATTCAAGTTGGCATCTTCAGGATATGATTTATTTTAGACTGTAATGGTTTCTTCCCTTTAGGAAGTTACTCATTTCTCAAGGGCCTACTTTGAGCAGTATGAATTTGTTCATTCAACTTCAAGCTACGTCTCTCAATAAATGGTTTGTAGCAGACTTTACACCAAGATGGATTTTTGCCAATAACCATTGTCACGTCTTTTCAAATTATTATACGGACTAAAAGAATTTAAGCAGATATTACACTGAAATTTTTTTCGCCAGTATGAATTTTTTCATGTCCTTTCAAATAACTTTTGCGAAAGAATGATTTAGAGCAGATTTCACACTGAAACGGTTTTTCTCCAGTATGATTTTTTTCATGTGTTTTCAAATAACTTTTGCGAAGGAATGATTTAGAGCAGATTTTACACTGAAACGGTTTTTCACCAGTATGAATTTTTTCATGTTCTTTCAAATGACCACACTGACGGAATGATTTAGAGCAAATTTTACATTGAAATGTTTTTTCGTCAGTATGAATTTTTTCATGTACTTTCAAATGACTTTTGCGAAAAAATGATTTAGAGCAGATTTTACACTGAAACGGTTTTTCGCCAGTATGAATTTTTTCATGTCTTTTCAAATAACTACAGTGATTGAATGATTTAGAACAGATTTTACACTGAAACGGTTTTTCGCCAGTATGAATTTTTTCATGTTTTTTCAAATTACCACAGTGATTGAATGATTTGGAGCAGATGTTACACCGAAACGGTTTTTCGCCAGTATGAATTTTTTCATGCTTTTTTAAATTGCTAGAATCAGTATATGATCTAGAGCAGATTTTACACTGAAACGGTTTTTCGCCAGTATGAATTTTTTCATGTGTTTTCAAATTATTTTTGAAAAAAAACGATTTGGAGCAGAAGCTACATTGAAATGGTTTCACACCATTATGAATTTTTTCATGTTTATTCAAAGTACGACGTTGATTGAATGATTTGGAGCAGATTCTACACTGAAACGGTTTTTCGCTAGTATGAATTTGTTCATGTTTTTTTAAATCACTAGGCCCAGTATATGATCTAGAGCAAATTTTACATTGAAATGATTTTTCGCCTGTAATAATATTTTCATGCAACTTTAAACTACTTTCGCAAATTTTATGATGAAGTGGAATGTTCCCTGTATGCGTAATTTCAACAGATTTCACATTAGTCCTTTCGTTCAAATTATTTGACCAGTCTTTGTTTTCTTCATGAATTCTACTCTCTCTGATTGAATTTGAATAATGTCCAGAACTAAGTATTTCAGTAATTTCCTTCGTTTCACATGACATTTTGTGTTGAACAAAAGGAACACTTTCATCTGACATATTTTCATTGATTATCTCCTCTTCCTTCCCAACAATTCTTTCTTCTTTGGTTCTAAAAAGATAGCTTCCAAGATCTGTAAAAATGATTTTATGAAGAATATATTTATTGAAATAGATAATACTAATACACATCATTATATAAAACATATTACTAACATAGAAATTGAAAACAATTATATAAAAAAAAACTTAAAATGTAGATATAGTACAAAATTGGAAAAAAACATTTTTAGTTTAAAAAATAACGACATATCGTCGGCCTAATTGTAAAACCACGTAACTGCCATTTGGCCTATTTTACAGGAGAGCAATAAAACTTTCTCATTTGACACTTCCTCTATGGTTTCTTACGAAATCAAACACTGTTGTATGGAAACATGAAAATAATCTGTCACACACCAGGTTTTGTTGATTATTATTTTTTTTATTGTTTCTCAGTGAGTTACATGTTCTGTAAATACTGATTTCTGGAGTTAGGTGTTATGGAATGCGGAGTTGAAGGTTTTGGACAGAGCTTAAATATCCGCTTACATCTCAAAACTAGGAGTTACGTTAAAATCGTAATAGTACAAGAGTTCATATTTAATTCCATGCAGTAACAATGAATGAAAAGGGGTGTTCGATTCTCCAATTTCACATGGTTCAAAGGTCTCAATAATCAAACAGATTTTAATTGGATTAGTTTATTACACAAAAATTCAGAGACAAACCAACCAAAGTTGGAAAAACGTTAAATTTTTCTTAATTAATCAGTTTCAAAACATCGTAAAATGAATGGTAGTCGGAAGGCATTGTTTGTTTTAGCTCTTGTAGATGATTATATTTTGATCGAGGAATCTTTCGTTTGGATGTGTACAGTTGAGGAAAATAAAATTGACCAATTAAATGTGAATCGTTACACGCCGAGGCAGTAGTTTCTTTGCTTTCTTGCTCTCCCATTTCCTTTCATTAACCTTGTGCCTTCTTCTACGCTTTGGGCTCACTATTTGTTCTTCTTTAATGTTATCGCCAGCTATATTTATTGTATTCTCATTTTCATTTGCTTGTGAAACAGAGCTATCAATAAGTGACGTGTTCTCTTCTATGAACCCATTATTTGTTTCCTCGATTACATTAGGAACTTGAAGTGAAACGGTGCTGTCGATGATTATTGACGTGTTTTCTTCTATAATCCCATTTATGGTTTCCTCGATTACATTAGAAACTTGTCGTGAAATAGTGCTGTCAATATTTGACGTGTTCTCTTCTATGACCCCAACATTTGTTTCCTCAGTTACATTAGGAACTACATTGCTATATGATATTCCTTCACTTGGAATCATACTATCATACAAAGGTGGAAGTGAATCTATAGCAATAACAGTGGTAGTATCAGTACTAGTCACTGCGTTAGATATCTCTACAAGAGATCCATCAGCCTGCACAATAAATACTTGGCTAGCAATAACAGAATCAGTACGATCTGTCGAGGACTCCATTATATCACAATTCAATGCATCATAGTTTTCTTTTAAAGAGGATGTTTCAGCAACAAAACTGGAATGGTCTTGATTCATGAGAGATTTTTCCTCCTGTTTTTCATTTTTCAGCAAATTTAATATCTTTCGTGCTCTTGAACTCATCTGAAATCAAAGTTGGAAATGTCAGGTAGGAAAAAGCTTCTGTATTTCAAATTTGAATACGTGACTCAATACGTAACTCCACAAATAGATCTAAAACTGGAAAGTTTCAGAAAGCAAAACATTTATGTTACTTGGTTGAAAGACACGCCAGATAAAGCCATTGTATGGCGAAACACGTGTTGCGTTTTTGTAAAACAATTTAGTGAAAATCTCACAATAAAGTGTTTTTGGAATACGTCATTTATGTTGCATTAACAAAACACGTAACTCCAGTTATCACCTATTTGCAAGCCACATAACTCTCTATTTATATGGGACCTTTGGATTATGATTGACAAAAGATATAATTTCTATCACATAATGATTATTTGAGATATTTCATTAATTATTATCGGCGATTAAACGTGAAATGACTGCGATAGTTGAAATAAAAAGAGGCTTATATCAAAACGCGTTACTCCAATACGGTGTTTTCTAACCTATAATCTCTGATTTAGTCAAACCGCATAACTCCAATTCATATTAATTCATATTATTCAACTATTCACAATATGAAAATCACTTTTCTATTTGAAAAATATAAAAAAACGGTACTTACTTCGTCAGTGTACTCAACCACGATTGTTAAAAAACTGAATATGTAATAAAAAAACCACTTGGTAGAGCACTGTTGACATGCCTATTACTAACACATGGACAATTAGGAGTTAGTGGGTTGGAAATAAAAAAAACCCTAACAAAAGATACGTGGTTTGTAAATTCCTTTTTATTAAATTTAACGAATTTTTTGGAGGTACGAGGTTTATATCATTGGTGTAGAGCATTTTCTACAACAATTTGGCATAATAAACTCGAAACTGATTTTCGTGGAGTTACATGGTTTTACAATTAGGCCGACGATATGCTATTAAAAATACATTGCAATATAGTTGTAGCTCCAATACAATGATAAAAAGCAGAAAACAACATACAAATACTATATTTGTTCATATTATCTTACCAAGTACTACTCTATTAGCATTATGGATGGATTTCAATAACTGTTATTTAAAAATACTTAATGATGGACGTTTACTATTTCAGTTTTATTATCAACAATATACATCTGGTTTGTTAAGTTAAATTCTATACAGCTCAAAAGTTTTGTCAAATCATGTTTAATAAGCTTTTTTTAATGTTTTCCACATCAGTTGAGAGTTATATTATTATTTTCCGAATCGTCAACCATTCGAAGAAAGCTGAGTATAGAAATTTTATTTCTTTCATTGATTGTGAATTCCTAAACTGTTCTGTGGAAATTTCACAGTAAAGTGTTAGTTGAATCATCTCTGTCATTGTAGCTTAGTTCCCCAGATATAATTTTCTATGATTTAGAACTTATTTAAATATATTTTTTATGGCACCCATCAACATTTTTGGTTCTTTCTTCTCAAACAATCAGTAAAATAAATGTGTTACCTGAAGCAAGTGGTTTCAAATCCACAGTCATATATTCCTCTTGCATAGTATTAGACCCATTCTGGCATTGGCAACATAATTTCCAATGATCAGAGCTGAAGAAATCAGTTGGACCAAGTAAACCTCCACATACCTCACAATGTGAGGTTTCTTTCACTTCTTCCAAGTACCTTTCAGATTTCAGATCATGATCAACAACATCAATGAGATCTTCCCTTTTGACTTGTTTTGGCTCTGATTCATACTTTGATATAATCATTTGGACTGCTTTACATTCCTTCTCCTCTTCCTCCTCTTTAATTAGTCTTCCAGAATTATCAGTAGTCATTATCTACTTCAATTTTCAAGAAAGATGGCGGGACAACGTGGATTTGTTTGTTAGTACTTATCTTTGGGTCACTTTCCTCACAATCTGAAGAATTAAATTCAACTGTATCCTTGTGCTAATACGGGTAAATGAAAAGTAAACACGGTAAACACAATATATTTCTCTTCATATGCTGTGTTATTATACGCCTCTAAAACAGTCTAAGATGTCTAAAAACCAATAGGCACTGCTGCTCCAAGGCAAAAAAAAATTGTATGAAAATGACAGATGAAAATGTATACTTTTCGCTATAATTGTATAGCATCAATATCAATGGTCGCCAACACTGTCATCAGAATAATTGACAAATGACAGCTTCCCGCATGATTCAAAGATGGAATAAAGCGATTAGCGCATGAGCAGACACTCCATCGTATGTGAAATCTGAATATTTTGAAGTAGTTATTGCAAATATATTGATTTGATTACTATTTGCATTATTATCAATTGAAAATTCTGCATTCACTGATCTAGCTTTAGCTTTTATTATGTATCAAATCAAATGACAACACAAAGTTTACTAAAACAAAAATCAAGAGGGGTGAGGTGAACTACCAACTACCATTCATATATATTTATTTAAAATTCGTCTTTTCTCTTTTCTCACTGTGGATTTATTTTTCTTTCAGCGTCAGCGGTTTTCGATAAATTTGACTAATCTGAAAATTAAGTGCTTTGTGATCGTGATCTATGACTTCTATGACTTCTATGAGTTCTATGACAGACAGACACGCTTTTCATAATGAGACTCACATTCCGAATTGCCAATCGTTGCGGAATTCCGCTACTGTGGCGGAATATAGTCAATCTATCATGTCAAATTTGCCATTTAGTCAAAAAAAAATCTTTCTCACATACATAAAGATGTCACTAAAATGTCACAAAGTTAAACATTACTGAGGTATCTCCAAATGAAATCAGAGATGCCGTAAATAATATGAAGTAAAATCAGTAAAAAATCAAATAATATCTCCTTTATGTAAATTGCTAAATAAAAGTATACAATTAGGTATTTATCCAAATTGCCTTAAAATTTCCAAAGTTGTGCCTGTGTATAAAAAAGGTGATCCAAATGATATGGCCAATCACAGACCAATTTCATCACCCCCTATATTATCAAAAATTTATGAGAAATTACTGAAGTCAAAAATTAACAATCATCTTGAGCAAAAAAATGTTTTCACAAATTCCCAGTTTGGCTTTCGAAATAATAAATCTACAACTCTCGCAATAAGTAAACTTGTGGATACTGTAAATTATGGTTTTGATAACAAGAAATTTCTTGGATACCGTTATGTGATCTGTCAAAGGCCTTTGATTGCGTCTCTCATGATATCCTCTTGTCAAAGCTAAATCTATTTGAAATTGATGATAAACTATTAGGGCTTATAACTTCCTACCTATCTGACAGAAAACGAATTACATACTTCAATAAACAATGTTCCAATTTATCATCGGTAAAATATGGGGTTCCTCAGAGCTCGGTACTGGGCCCGCTACTGTTCTTGATTTACATCAATGACTTACCTGCGGTGGTGCCAGACACTGAGGTGATCCTCTTTGCTGATGATACAACATTGATTGAAACAAATCTCTCCATAACTAATTTAAAGGAAAAAATCATAGAGGCACAGTTGAAGGTTGATGATTGGTTCAACTGTAACAGGCTTCGCTTAAATGACTCAAAAACTGACTATATTGTTTTCTCTCTTAGAAATCATGACATGGAGTTGAAGTCAAATGTGAAATTTCTTGGAGTAATGCTTGACTCATCTTCAACATGGAAATCTCATGTTGATTATTCAGCAAAAAAAACTATGCAGGGTAACTTATCTCCTAAAAAACTTGGCTAAAATTGTTAGCAATAAGGTACTAATCAAGGCTTACTATGCTTTATTTCAATCACTAGTTCTGTAGGCATTTCTCTGTTGGGTCCACTCGGCACATACTGAAAGAATTTTTGGCATCCAGAGACGAGCTATTCGATATATGCTCTCTCTTACTTATAGGGAGGATATTAGAGAAAAATTTATAAAATTTGGTATCTTAACTATACCGTCTACAGTATCATAGGTTGTCTAAAATCAGAAATTATAACAATTATTATGGTCCAATATTCTTCAATAAAATTCCTGAAGCTATACGCTGTACCCCTACTAAAAGTTTTCTACAAATAATAAAAAAACTACTTATCAAAAAAGCGTATTATAGAATTGAAGAATTCCTGTCTGATGATGTGGTCTCTTCTTTGCCGATGTTGCAGTGGCACACAGGTAGAGCCACCTTTTATATTATGTAGATGTAATTATAACCATAACTTACCTATTTCATTAGTATATTCCCACCTGACTTGTGTAAACATGAAGAGTGTAAAGCATCAATAAATTTTTTTTCTTTCTTTAAATATAACTATGTACTTCGAGAGGAAGATGATCAGTTGGTGATCGAAACACGTATCGAGGTGTAAAAATAACGATTTGGTGTTGGGAAAAAACTCCACTAATATTCATTACTACACCAAAGGTTCCAAACAGTACATTATAAATATGTGGGATAGAATTAACAATTATGATCACTGAAACTTTTTTGGCCAAATTATGTCCAAATAATTGTATAAATGAAATATAATGTGAAGACATCATAAACTCTGTTTATGTAAATGTCAGAGTTTGAAAATTTAATGAAAATATTGTTTTAGCATCAAAGTAGATCTATTATGAAGTAATAATGAATAGTAGGATATAATAATAATGATAAAAAATTATAATTTAACTTGTTTATTTTGTGTTCGAAGCAAAATTTATCAATTATTAAGTAGACATATATACATCTTTAATTGTATCCACTCATCTTCTTCGAACTTTTCCTTGCCATGAAAGTCATCTTCATCATCCACTGCATCAGTTTCTGTAACAATAAAGCTTAAATTTGTAAACTGAACCAAATAGGTACATATAAACATTATACGTTTCTTATGGAAATGAAGACATTCGGAATGACGCGTTAGCATTTTCAACCAACGACCACTCCCCACACCGTGGGGTAAGTGATCATTGGGTCCGAGAATCATGTGCCCTGAGCAAGCGAGGTAAGCCAAGAATGACAGCCTTCTGCATCTGTCCGGCTAAGATTTCTGCCCTAGTGCGGCAGGCCGGTATGATTTTAAGATTCGAAAGTTGAGAGCGCATCATTCCAACAAGAACTCCAATAACCACAACGACCATCTTGACAGAGTGATCTGGATAGAGTCTGCGGAGTTCGAAGAGAAAATCTCGATATTTTATTAGTTTTTCCTCCTCTTTTCTGACGATATTCGTCTCGCCAGGAGCTGAAAACTCTACGACAAATATCGTTTTGGTCTGGTGGTCGAGAAGGACTACATCAGGCTTATTAGCTTGTATGAGCCTGAGGGTGGGGAACGAATAGTTCCAGTAAATTCGGCACTTCTCGTTCCCCACAACAGATTCAATATCTACCGGAGCGTAGGACAATACCGGTGTCTCGTCAATACCGTAAGAGTGCCGTAGATGGTAATGTAGCACTCTTAGGGCCGCGTTATGTCGATGGATATAGGCCGATTATTAATACAATTTATTATTATAATTGACTCACCACTGATTTCACTAATAAAGTCACTAACAAAGCCTGGACGTTGATCTCCTTCAAACCATTTGGAGACAAATGAATTTTCTCGTTGAATCCAACAATATTCCAATGGATTCAACTTTGTAGGTTGCTTTTTGAAGTTATTTCTTCAAATACAAGAAGTGTAATGAGCCCTCAAAAATTGTCGATACAACTCACACTTGTTCGGTGGTATTGAAGTTGCATCAAAAGTAAACACTTTTTTGCTGAAACTTTCATTCAGCAGCCTTGTCGTAGCTGTTGATAAATATCTGATATCGTCCATCATCCACTGTCTTCACATTTTTTGGCATTATTCATCTGGCAAGTGAACCCTTCATTAATACTAAACAACAGATGTAACTCATGCTCTGTTAAATCTTGGTCATCAAGAGGTGCAAAAGCCTATTTGAATTCAAAACTGTCTTTCAGCAAAGCAAATGGCCTTCTTTTTCCTTTATTGAAGAAAGCGGGACTAAAATCACACCCAGTGAAAGCATGAAAACCGATAAAACTTTTGGCTAATGATTCACCTAGCTGTTTATACTTTTCTGTAATTTTAACGTATCTTTCATTGTTCCTAGTCATTCAAACATGAGAAGCAGAATTCTTTAATTGAGCCATATTACCACTCATTAACAAAGAAGGAAATGTGTTCATTCATAGACCAACTACAATTTGATAAAATTGACAATTTCGGAAATTCAGATTAACCGGTTGATTACTTAGAAATGATACTATTTCGTTACTGTACACATGTTAGATTAAAAAGTCAATCAGTTTCTTTAAACTTTAAAGGATATATCCCTGGATACATAGAACATGTCCATTTTATCACAGACCTAGTATAATTTCTAATTTCTATATTTAAATTTAGTAGATCACAATCAGCAATTCGATTTGATTACCGATTGGAAAATAATATGTTGGATAAAAAACAAGAATGTAAAGATTTTGGAATATTACTAGATAACAAGCTTTGTTTTAATAACCACGTGAACGATGTCTCCCAAAGAGCGCTCAAAATGCTTGGTTTTACTGCGTGGTCATCAACAAATTTTTCCCCTTCTACTATAAAAGTTTCATACTGCTCTCTAGTCAGATCCATTGTTGAATACAATACCATAATTTGGAATCCATACTATGACAAGTATATCCATCAAATAGAAAATGTACAAAGAAAATTTCTGAAAATCATGGCGTACAAACTAGGTCTAGTTGTTGGTGAATATAACTACAATGAAGTAATGAACTTGATGAGTCTACCTAGTCTAAGTGATCGCAGGATTATGATATCGTTGGTTTATCTCTTCAAAATAATCTCTGGCGTAATCAATTGTCCGGAAGTTCTCTCTATTATACCATTCAATGTTCCAAATAGACAAACCAGATGAAAAAACTTATTTGTAGTACCACATCACTCAACTAACTATGGTTTTTATACACCCATCTCAAATATGTTAAGATTGGGAAATACATATTGTCAGTGTTGATTTTTTCTGCGAAAATCCAAAGACTTTTAAAAAACAAATGGCTAGATTGTTGTTCAATTGATTTCTATTTATGATTTTATGATTAGTGATAATGTTGTAAAATTGAAATTCTATTATTATTTTATATTTATATATTTCAGATATTATATTCTGATGTGACTTCAATGTGATATAGTGCATATGTTAAACGTCGCAACATATATGTTATTTCTTAACTGTATTGGGGTAACCCGTTTATGAACAAATATAAATAAATAAATATATTGTATATCACAAAGATTGCATAAATAGGATTCAGTTTTCATTTTCTAATCTGCTATTTTGCATTCAATAAACTAGTAATCAATTCAAGAAAATGAATATTTCGAAATTAAATCTCGAAACACTCAACTCTCCCAACAGTGGGTTCTGGTAAATGCATGCTGGAAAATAAGTGCTTTCCCGGCTAATATCACGCTGGACATTGAATTATATCCGACAGACATTTACGGAAGATACCTCACAGAAGTTCGTCTTGCAGATGTTTCACGTTTATTCAAGTTGGCATCTTCAGGAGATGATTTATTTTAGACTGTAATGGTTTCTTCCCTTTAGGAAGTTACTCATTTCTCAAGGGCCTACTTTGAGCAGTATGAATTTGTTCATTCAACTTCAAGTTACGTCTCTCAATAAATGGTTTGTAGCAGATTTAACACTAAGATGGGTTTTTGCTAATAACCATTATCACGTCTTTTCAAATTATTATACTGACTGAATGAATTCAAACAGATACTTCACTGAAAAGTTTTTCTCCAGTATGAATTTTTTCATGTATTTTCAAATAACTTTTGCGAAGGAATGATTTAGAGCAGATTTTACACTGAAACGGTTTTTCTCCAGTATGAATATTTTCATGCCTTTTCAAATCACCTCGACGAATAAATGATTTAGAGCAGATTTCACACTGAAATGATCGTTTGCTAGTATGAATTTTTTCATGTCTTTTCAAATAACCACAGTGACTGAATGATTTAGAACAGATTTTACACTGAAACGGTTTTTCACCAGTATGAATTTTTTCATGTTTTTTTAAATTACTTCCATGATTGAATGATTTGGAGCAGATGCTACACCGAAACGGTTTTTCGCCAGTATGAATTTTTTCATGCTTTTTTAAATTGCTAGAATCAGTATATGATCTAGAGCAGATTTTACACTGAAACGGTTTTTCGCCAGTATGAATTTTTTCATGTGTTTTCAATTTATTTTTGAAAAAAAATGATTTGGAGCAGATGTTACATTGAAATGGTTTTACGCCAGTATGAATTTTTTCATGTTTATTCAAAGTACAACGTTGATTGAATGATTTGGAGCAGATTCTACACTGAAACGGTTTTTCCCTAGTATGAATTTGTTCATGTTTTTTTAAATCAGTAGGCCCAGTATATGATCTAGAGCAGATTTTACATTGAAATGATTTTTCGCCTGTATTATTATTTTCATGCAATTTCAAGCTACTTTCGCAAATGTTATGATGAAGTGGCATCTTCCCTGTATACGTATTTTCAACAGATTCCACATCAGTTCTTTCATTCAAATCATTTGGCTGGTCTTCGTTTTCATCATGAATTCTACTCTCTCTAATTGAATTCGAAAAATTTCCAGAACTACGTATTTCAGTAATTTCCTCCGTTTCACATGATATTTTGTGTTGAACAAAATGAACACTTTCATTTGACATATTTTCATTAATTATATCCTCTTCCTTTCCAAAAATTGTTTCTTCTTGGGTTCTAAAACGAGAGCTTCCAAGATCTGTAAAAAATAATTTCATGAAGAGATAATAGCAACTTATTTCAGTACATAGACACATAATTGATAGGTCACAAGAAACGTGTAATTTTCAAATCTAAATGTTAATGAAAAATATGATTTTTCAGTTGAAATGCCTAAGAATTCAACATTAACAAGGATTTTCACCAGTATCGATAATAAGCCGCTTCCCAAACCTTTCATATATGACATCCCTCTGAGTACACAAAAACAGAATAAACTATACCTTTAAATTTCATCAACATGTTTATTCAACAATCTATCGAACTGTCACCTGATGATGTCAACTTGGCTAATGAAACGCACGTCGAGAGACAGCATTATATTTCTGGTATGGAAAAAATGTTTTCAATGGATTCATTTTACACTAGAGGTTCCAAATTTTACTTATAACATTATGTATGTTATGAAATTGTACACATGGTATTTAATCTTGATTTAGACTACTTAGAGAAATGAGCAACCATTCATTAAAATTTGTTACTGTCAACCGACTACTTCAATGCAAGGTAATTGGCTTATATAGTAAATGATGCTGGTATATGAAGTACATCGATTCTCTATACAAACAATGAAAATAAAATAGTGCAACAATACTACTATTACTCAAACTGGTAGTACAAGTCGATTTCCAATCTATTATCTCTATTTAAAAACTCTAGAAATCTAACCATAAAAGAAAATCTACCATGGTTTGTTCTGTGAAAACTAATGGAAAATAAATTATTAAGCCTTTATTTGAGACAGCAAAGATACGCATGATACAATACCATTTAATATTATATAAAAGAGAGAAATATCACACAATATCCTTCTTTTACTCACTGTAAGCAGCTTTATTCAATGGAGAATACAACTATTCTCATGAGCAGCAATGAGATTTGGGTTAAACCAATAACCACAATATGTCAAGAATTTATTTTGTACTTTCTCGAGTGATAACTTGAGAACCACTACTCCCCTGGCTAATACCACGAAGGTCTTCAATTATATCCACATACTATAGGAGCATTTTTTGTCCTTATAAGAGGACTTGGGCCATGTGGACACAACCTATTTTGAGAAATGACACTAGGAAAGGAATTCGATATTTAATTATCGAAAATCAACAACTTCTTGTTGATGTAGGACACTACCTTGTACTAACAAGTGGCAAAATAACTCATTTGCAAGTGTGTTCCAATAAGTGCAGCAGTCATATCGCCAACAGCATAAGCAGGAACTACTTCTGTGAAGAATACAGCACTGCCACCTGTTGGATATAATCCAACCCCCTTAGTGGTATTTGCCAAGGGAGTAATTGTTTTCTGATAGGTGTCGGTCCAAACATTTTTGTATAGGTAAGGAAAGACTGACCCAAACAAATTATTCTGTTAGATAAAACGATTAATTATATATTCACATTAGAGACGATCAATAATTTTATACAGTGCCAGAAACAGTATAATTTTACACAGGTGGAATTCCATCATGACCTAATGATTTTATTCAATATTCATATTTCAATAATCTATCGACGATTTCTATGATGATCATTTTGAAGAATCAATATACTGCTTCTTACCATTTTTTTGGACTTGTGCCGAAGGAAATATAGCCATTTGAAATTGTGGTGTTGTTCACAAGTGAACTTTTTTGGGTTTTGAGAACTGAAAAGGATTATTTTACGAATCGTCAACCATTTGAAGAAAGCTGAGTATAAAAATTTCATTTCTTTCATTTCATTTATTTTTATGGCACCCATCAACATTTTTGGTTCTTTCTTCTCAAACTATTAGTAAAATAAATGTGTTACCTGAAGCAAGTGGTTTCAAATCCATAGTATTAGACCCATTCTGGCATTGGTAACAGAATTTACAATGATCAGAGCTGAAGAAATCAGTTGGACCAAGTAAACCTCCACATACCTCACAATGTGAGGCTTCTTTCACTTCTTCTAAGTACCTTTCAGATTTCAGATCATGATCACCATCAATGAGATCTTCCCTTTTGATTTGTTTTGGCTCTGATTCATACTTTGAGATGATCATTTGGATTGCATTACATTCCTCCTCCTCTTCCTCCTCTTTAATTAATCTTCCACAATTATCAGTAGTCATTATCTAGTTCAATTTTCAAGAAAGATAGCGGGACAACGTGAGTTTGTTACTACTTATCTTTGGATCACTTTCCTCACAATCTGAAGAATTAAATTCAACTGTATCCTTGTGTTAATACGATAAATGAAAAGTAAACACGGTGAACACAATGTACTTTCCAATTGATCCTGAAATGTATTATACAACTCCAAAATGTCTGAAAAAACCCATGTCAAACGTTACGGGCCGCCTCGCACACGTATCTTATATGAAACAGTGTTACCAAAACGGAATCGACAAAATACTCACGTGGTAACTTTTTTCGAAGACATATTTTATCATTTTCAATATGACAATATCAATAATTTTGATTCCCAGTAAATAAAACAGAAAGAGGACAATTTTCATGAATGCATGGAGCTTACGAAACAACAGATTTTGTTTGTAAACAGTAAAAATAAGTAAAACTCATATTTTCCATATTTAGGATCATGTCAAGTAAAGAACTTAGTCAACAGTGCCTCTTCTCCCGTCGAATTCTGTTTGTCATTAATTGAAAATATTGAAATATCAGAAAACTAAATTAAATCATTCAAAATAAAAACCATTTGAATTGAAAGTATATATTGGTTTATTGCATTTACTAATAGAGCATTCCAATTTGTTCCTAATGTTGGCCACAGTAGCAATAACCATTAGCAAAAATGCCATATAAAACATGATTATAGTTTCTTGTTTATGCGTTAGAAACTAATTCCCCTAGAAATATCAATATTTAAATCAATACTCAGAAGAGTATATCCTCACAAAGTGTCTTCTATCCGGTTTTGATAATCAATGAAAGAAAGTACCATTCCAGGTCAATAAATTGAATATCCAAGATTTTACTGTTTTTTTCGCTACGGCACCACGGAATATGAAAATCCGTTAGAGTTGCAACACTGCTTCAAAAGTAGAAAGAATGTGCATACGTCATCAATATCAATTTCTGGATCATTTGACTGATTTATCCATCTATCCATCTTAATTATGTCGGTGGTGCAGAACTTAGGAAGCGATGGTTAGACAAGAGTAGAAAGGTAGAGAAAGAAAAAAGACATCTCTTTTCCATGTCTACTACTCCACAAAGCATGTATATATAGGTAGGTGTCAGGTGTTCATATGAATATGAATAGCCTGACATCTATATCTACACCCAGAAATTTAGTGTGCAGCATGTCTAGGTCGTTTTCTACATTGTAGAATAGTCTAGATTCGAAAATGAGACTTTTGTTTTTTTTTTTCATTGAGTATGAGCTTGTTTGTCAAGAACCAGGTTTTTGCTTGTTCCATAACTTCCCCAATGGTTGTAGCCGGACACTCCCCCTTATTGATACTGATGCCAAAAGCGGTGTCATCAGCATACATATTTGTCTCGATATTTGAGGTGTACATATTTGGTAAATCTTTTATATAAATAATAAAGAGAAGGGGGCCCAATATTGATCCCTGAGGAACTCCCCTGCTTATTATCTGAAGAGTGCTTCTCTGATTTTCATTACAAACTACTTGAAATCGATTGGACAAGTAGGATTTGATTAGTTTCAGTGCCACTCCTCTTATTCCATAGTACTCCATTTTTCTCAGTAGTATGTCATGATCAACACAATTAAAAGCTGCACTTAGGTCTGTGAAGATTCCCAAAAATTTTTCGTTTCTTTCAAAACTGGTTTTTATAGCACGAGTTAATGACTTGATAGCATCCAAAGTGGACATATTTTTCCCAAAACCATACTGCTGAGGACTCAGGATTTTGTTCTTATCGAAGTAATGAACTAGTTAATTATAAAGAATAGTTTCAAATATTTTTGAAAAGCAAGGCAAGATTGATATTTGCCTGAAGTTTTGGGTTAGTTCTGGGGATCCTTTTTTATAGATTGGGGAGATTCTTGCCAACTTAAGCATTGAGGGAAAACATCCTTCATTTAGAGAGGTATTAATGATATTTATGACCACACTTTTTAACAACATATAGACACTTATTCCAAATATATATCCAGTCTTCTTGTTTTTCAACGTCTGTATCACGGCTAGAATATCATATCTATCAATTGCTCAAAAAAACATTGAATATCCAGTTTTATTCGTTTTGCCTAGATATTCTTCTATATCTTTTGAACTGTTTGGTAAACTGTTTACTAGATTTTCAGCATGAGTGATAAATGACAAGTTTAAATTACTATTAAAAAGGTCTCACATTTACAAATACTATCAGTCCTAAAAACATACAATTAAAATTTCATATGAATGAATGAATGAATAAGTTTATTTAGGAAATCCTAATAACTATACATACAATAATAATAAAAATATACAATAATAATATGTCCTTAAACAACAATAATACTTATTAATAACTAGAGTCATACATATGACTGTAACCTAACAATGTTGAGAAATAAAATTCAAAGTTAACTAACTTAGGTAAGACTATACAAACAATTTAAAACATACTGATACATGATAATAAATGTTAAGGTTTAAGACTACTGATGTTCTGCATCATTGAGTCTTTTCCTACAAAATTGTGTTTGTTTTAATATAGTTGTTTAGCTTAGATTTAAATATATAAATACTTTCGCTTTGTTTTATGTCTCTTGGCAGCTTATTGAAATGGTTTAAACCTTTATAAAACAATATTTTCATTGAGCTGGTTAATCTGCATCTTGGCAAGTGAAAAAGATAACTTTTTGTCTCATAGTTTGTGAGTACTATCACGATAAGTAACGAATTCATCAAAATAAGATCGTAACATATTATTAATAGTCTTAAAAATAAATATCATTGCTGATCTTTAGAACCTTTCTTGTATTGATAACCATTGTAATGCGTCGAGCATAAACTTTATGCTTGCATAATGATTACATTTCAATATGACTCTCATTCCACGATTTTGTAGTTTTTGTAAAGTCGAAATTTTGTTTTGATCACATCCATATAGCAATATTAGAAATGAGGCAGAATGATTGTGTTATACATAGTGACCTTGGAAGAAACTGACAAATGATAGATTCGAGTAAAAAAGTTAAGTTTCTTTGATATTTTTTTAGTTATGTATTTGAAGTGTGCATCATGAGATAAACAGTTGTCTAACATGAATTCCAGGTATTTAATTTCGGTTACAAATTCTATTTTTTCTTTATTAATTTCCAAAGAATAGTAATTTATGTTTATATATTTATATGGTGTGGTCAGAATCATGGCTTTTGTTTTAGACACGTTTAGTTTTAATTGGTTGACGTTCAAGTATTTATGAATCTCCTCCAAGCGGATATTCATTTTTGTCAAAGCTATCTTTAAATCTTTATGAGATGTTAACATTGTATCATCAGCAAATAAATTCATAAAGTCACAATTTTGACATAAACTGATGTCATTAATATATATAAGAAATAGTAAAGGGCCCAAGACACTTCCTTGAGGTACCCCAAATTTTGCGTTAATAGGAGATGAGAGAACATTACTCACTTGAGTGTTTTGTCTTCGATTGCTTAAGTAGTCCTTGAACCATCCTAGCACTGCTCCTTTAAGACCTATAGCTTCCAATTTTTTCATTAATATATTACGGTCAATTGTATCAAAAGCCATATGGTGATCTATTAAATGTGTTATAACTAAATTAAAGCTAAATTGCTACTAAATTTTTTTGTTGTATAAGGACGTAGATCAACAATAACATTTTTTTAGTTTTCGATTAAAAATATGTGTTGACAAACTTTTCAACTTCTGTGGAAGTGAATTGTACACGAACAAATAAAAAGTATTTTGTGATTTTTTGAATAATTCCAGGTGCCTGAAAGGTCTCTTTTTTCCTAGTATCATGAGTATGCTGGATAATGAATTATATCCGACAGACATTTACGGAAGATACCTCACAGAAGTTCGTCTTGCAGATGTTTCACGTTTATTCAAGTTGGAATCTTCAGGAGATAATTCATTTTAGACTGAAATGGTTTCTTCCCAGTATGAAATTATTCATTTTTCAAGGACCTACTTTGAACAGTATGAATTTGTTCATTCAACTTCAAGTTACGTCTCTCAATTAATGATTTGTAGCAGATTTTACACTAAGATGGATTTTTGCTAATAACCATTATCACGTCTTTTCAAATTATTATACTGACCGAATGATTTTGAAAGATATTACTCTGAAATGTTTTTTGTCAGTATGAATTTTTTCATGTTCTTTCAAATGACTGCATTGACGGAATAATTTTGAGCAGACTTTACACTGAAACGGTTTTTCCCCAGTATGAATTTTTTCATGTATTCTCAAATAACTTTTGCGAAAGAATGATTTAGAGCAGATTTTACACTGAAACGGTTTCTCGCCAGTATGAATTTTTTCGTGTTCTTTCAAATGACTGCATTGACGGAATGATTTAGAGCAGATTTTACACTGAAACAGTTTTTCGCCAGTATGAATTTTTTCATGTATTTTCAAATAACTTTTGCGAAAGAATGATTTGGAGCAGATTTTACACTGAAAAGGTTTTTCGCCAGTATGAATTTTTTCATGTCTTTTTAAATAACCACTGTGATTAAATGATTTAGAACAGATTTTACACTGAAACGGTTTTTCGCCTGTATGAATTTTTTCATGTCTTTTCAAATCGCTACTTCCAATGAATGATTTGGGGCAGATGTTACACTGAAAAGGTTTGTCGCCAGTATGAATTTTTTCATGTGTTTTCAAGTTTCCACAGTGATTGAATGATTTGGAGCAGAATTTACACTGAAACGGCTTTTCTCCTGTATGAATTGTTTCGTGTCTTTTCAAACTGCTACTTCCAATGAATGATTTAGAGCAGATGTTACACTGAAACGGTTTTTCGCCAGTATGAATTTTTTCATGCAATTTCAAATTATATTTTTGAATAAAAGATTTGGAGCAGATTTTACACTGAAAAGGTTTCTCGCCAGTATGAATGTTTTCATGTTTTTTCAAATCACCTCCATGAATGAATGATCTAGAGCAGATTTTACAGTGAAACGGTTTTTCGCCAGTATGAAGTTTTTCATGTCTTTTCAAATGACTGCATTGACGGAATAATTTTGAGCAGATTTTACACTGAAACGGTTTTTCACCTGTATGAATTTTTTCGTGAGTTTTCAAATAATCACACCGAAAGAATGATCTAGAGCAGATTTTACATTGAAATGATTTTTCGCCTGTATTATTATTTTCATGCAATTTCAAGCTACTTTCGCAAATGTTATGATGAAGTGGCATCTTCCCTGTATACGTATTTTCAACAGATTCCACATCAGTTCTTTCATTCAAATCATTTGGCTGGTCTTCGTTTTCATCACGAATTCTACTCTCTCTAATTGAATTCGAAAAATTTCCAGAACTACGTATTTCAGTAATTTCCTCCGTTTCACATGATATTTTGGGTTGAACACAATGAACACTTTCATTTAACATATTTTCATTGATTATCTCCTCTTCCTTCCCAACAATTGTTTCTTCTTGGGTTCTAAAAAGAGAGCTTTCAAGATCTGTAAAAAATAATTTCATAAAGAGATAATAAGAGCACCTTATTTCAGTACATAATTACATTGATGATAGGTCACGAGAAACATGTTATTTTTAAATCAAAATATTCATGAAAAATATGACACTCTGAAAAAGCACCGCCACCTGTTGGATATAATCCAACGCCCTTAGTGGTATTTGCCAAGGGAGTAATTGTTTGCTGATAGGTGTCGATCCAAAAATGTTTGTGTAGGTAAGGAAAGACTGCCCCAAACAAATTATTCTTTTAGACAATAACGATTTATTATATATTCACATTAGAGACGATCAATGATTTTATACAGTGCCAAGAAACAGTATAATTTTATACAGGTGGAATTCTATCATGACCTAATGATATTATTCAATATTCATTTCAATAATATATCAACAATTTCTATGATGATCATTTCGAAGAATTAGTATACTGCTTCTTACCAATTTTTTAGGACTTGTGCTTAAGGAAATATGACCATTTGAAATTGTGGTGTTCACAAGTGAACTTTTTTTGAGTTTTGAAAACTAAAAAGGATTATGTTTTCAAAAACTACACCTCACGATTTGATCTCCAGAAAAAGTTTGTGTATATCAAATCGTGAGGTGTAGTTTCTGAAAGTACTATGGATCTTCATCAAGTAACAATTTCAAGAAAGCTGAGTATAGACATTTCATTTCTTTCATTCATTGTGAATTCCCTGTGCTGTGGAAATTTCACAATAAAGTTTTAGTTGAATCATCTCAGTCATTGTAGCTTAGTTCCCCAGATATAATTTTCTATGATTTATTTTTGGTTCTTTCTTCTCAAACAAATGTGTTACCTGAAGCAAGTGGTTTCAAATCCACAGTCATATATTCCTCTTGCATAGTATTGGACCCATTCTGGCATTGGCAACAGAATTTCCAATGATCAGAGCTGAAAAAATCAGTTGGACCAAGTAAACCTCCACATACCTCACAGTGTGAGGCTTCTTTCACTTCTTCCAAGTACCTTTCATATTTCAGATCATGATCAACAACATCAATGAGATCTTCCCTTTTGACTTGTTTTGGCTCTAATTCATATTTTATAATCCTTTGGACTGCATTACATTCCTCCTCCTCTTTAATTAATCTTCCACAATTATCAGTAGTCATTATCTAGTTCAATTTTCAAGGAAGATGGCGGGACAACGTGAATTTGTTACTACTACTTATCTTTGGGTCACTTTCCTCACAATCTGAAGAATTAAATTCAACTGTATCCTGTGCTAATACGGTAAATGAAAAGTAAACACGGTGAACACAATGTACTTTCCAATTGATTATGAAATGTATTATACGCCTCCAAAATGTCTAACAACCCATCTCATACGTTACGGGCCGCCTCGCACACGTATCTTATATGAAACAGTGTTACCAAGACGGAATCGACAAAATACTCACTAGGAGAAAAATATACTCACACACTTTACCCGCTTCATTCGACAAAATCCTCACGTGGTAACTTTTTTCGAAGATATATTTTATCATTCTCAATATGAGAACATCAATAATTTTGATTCCTAGTAAATAAAACAGAAAAAAGGACAATTTTCATGAATGCATGAAGCTTATGAAACAATAGATTTTGATATATGAAAAGAAACGGAAAACTCTTGTTTTTGAAGTAAAAATAAATAAAACTCGTATTTTCCATATTTACGAGCATGTCAAGTAAAGAACTTTGAAATATCAGAAAACTAAATCGAAATATTCAAAATGAAAAACCATTTGAATTGACTTCAAGTGATGCGACCCCATGATTGCCAACTGCGTCAAAATAATGACATTTGACATCTGCTAATGCAGATTTTGGCCTCCGAAACGGTAAGATAAGACAAAAAATTGTAATTCAACTTGTTTATTTTGTGTTCGAGGCGAAATTTAGAAGTGTTAAGTGGACACATATACATTTTTAATCGTATACATTATATTATTTTCTGCTCACTCATCTTCTTCAAAGTTTTCCTCGCCATGAAAGTCATCTTCATTATCCACTACATCAGTTTCTGTAACAATAAAGCCTTAATTTGTAAACTGAACCAAATACATATAAACATTGTATTGTATGTTTCTTGGGAAAATGAATTGTTATTATTATTATTAATACAATTCATTATTATAATTGCCTTACCACGGATTTCACTAATAAAGTCACTAACAAAGCCTGGACGTTGATCTCCTTCACACCATTTGAAGACAAATGAATTTTCTCGTTGAATCCAACAATATTCCAATGGATTCAACTTTGTAGGTTGCTTTTTGAAGGCATTTCTCCAAATACAAGAAGTGTAATGAGCCCTCAAAAATTGTCGATAAAACTCAGACTTGTTCGGTAGTATTGAAGTTGCATCAAAAGTATACACTTTTTTGCTGAAACTTTCATTCAGCAGCCTTGTAGCTGTTGATAAATATCTGATATCGTCCATCATCCACTGTCTTCACATTTTTTGGCATTATTCATCTGGCAAGTGAACCCTTCATTAATACTAAACAATAGATGTAACTCATGCTCTGTTAAATCTTGGTCATCAAGAGGTGCAAAAGCCTATTTGAATTCAAAACTGTCTTTCAGCAAAGTAAATGACCTTCTTTTTCCTTTATTGAAGAAAGCAGAACTAAAATCACACCCAGAGAAAGCATGAAAACCGATAAAACTTTTGGCTAATGTTTAACCTAGCTGTTTACACATTTCTATAATCTTTCATTGTTCCCAGTTCCTATCCGCATCCAAACATGAGAAGCAGGATTCTTAAATTGAGCCATATTACCAATCATTAAGAAAGAAAGAAATTTATTCATTCATAGACCAACTACATGGTATCGAACATATCAATTTATACTTTTTCGACAATATCTACAATTTTATGATCGACAATTTCGGAAATTCAGATTAATCAGTCGATTACTTAAAAATGATACTATTTCGTCACTAGACAACTGTTAGATTAAAAAGTCAATCAGAGTTTTTTTGAACTTCATCAATTCTTTAATGAAATCTGCCGGTCGCAATTGGTCAGGCCAGAAATTATATACTCAATTAACGATTTCATTGTATCTTCTTAATAGTAACGCTTTTTAATTTTACTGCATTTTCACTATAATTAGGATTCAGTATTCATTTTTTTTTCCAATCTGCTATTTTGCATTCAATAAACTAGTAATGAATTCAAGAAAATAAACCTCAAATCGTTCAACTCTACCAAAGTACCTAAACAGTGGGTTCTGGTAAATGCATGCTGGAAAATAGCTACTTTCCCGGCTAATATCATGCTGGACATTGAATTATATCCGAGACATTTACGGAAGATACCTCACAGAAGTTCATCTTGTACATGTTTCACGTTTATTCAAGTTGGCATCTTCAGGAGATAATTTATTTTATACTAAAATGGTTTCTTTCCAGTATGAAGTTATTTTTTTCTCAAGGGCCTACTTTTAGTGAATGACTTTGAGCAGTATGAATTTGTTCATTCAACTTCAAGTTACGTCTCTCAATGAATGATTTGGAGCAGATTTTACACAAAGATGTATTTTTGCTAATAACCATTGTCACGTCTTTTCAAATTATTATACTAACTGAATGAATTTAAGCAGATATTACACTGAAAAGTTTTTCGCCAGAATGAATTTTTTCATGTTCTTTCAAATGACTGCATTGACGGAATGATTTAGAGCAAATTTTACACTGAGACGGTTTTTCGCCGGTATGAATTTTTTCATGTTCTTTCAAATGACTGCATTGACGGAATGATTTATAGCAGATTTTACACTGAAACAGCTTTTCGCCAGTATGAATTTGTTCATGTATTTTCAAGTAACTTTTGCGAAAGAATGATTTAGAGCAGATTTTACACTGAAACGGTTTCTCGCCAGTATGAATTTTTTCATGATCTTTCAAATAACTTTTGCGAAAGAATGATTTAGTGCAGATTTTACACTGAAATAGTTTCTCGCCGGTATGCATTTTTTCATGTTCTTTCAAATGACTGCATTGACGGAATGATTTAGAGCAGATTTTACACTGAAAGGGTTTTTCGCCAGTATGAATTTTTTCATGTATTTTCAAGTAACCACAGTGATTAAATGATTTAGAGCAGATTTTACACTGAAACAGTTTTTCGCCAGTATGTATTTTTTCATGTGTTTTCAAGTTACCACAGTGATTGAATGATTTGGAGCAGAAGTTACATCGAAACGGTTTTTTCCCCTGTATGAATTTTTTCATGTCTTTTCAAACTGCTACTTCCATTGAATGATTTACAGCAGATGTTACACTGAAAAGATTTCTCGCCAGTATGAATTTTTTCATGTTTTTTCAAATCACCTCCATGAATGAATGATCTAGAGCAGATTTTACAGTGAAACGGTTTTTCGCCAGTATGAATTGTTTCATGTCTTTTCAAATGATCACACCGAAAGAATAATTTGGAGCAGATTTTACACTGAAACGGTTTTTCCTTAATATGAATTTGTTCATGGTTTTTTAAATCACTAGGCCCAGTATATGATCTAGAGCAGATTTTACATTGAAATGATTTTTCGCCTGTATTAATATTTTCATGCAATTTCAAGCTACTTTCGCAAATTTTATGATGAAGTGGCATCTTCCCGGTATAGGTATTTTCAACAGATTTCACATCAGTTCTTTCATTCAAATCGATTGACTGGTCTTCTTTTTCCTCTGTTTCACATGATATTTTGGGTTGAACAAAATGAACACTTTCATTCAACATATTTTCATTGATTATCTCCTCTTCCTTCACAAAAATTGCTTCTTTTTGGGTTCTAAAAAGAGAGCTTCCAAGATCTGTAAAAAATAATTTTATGAAAAGAAAATAATAGCCACTTATTTCAGTACATCGTTACATTTATGATTGAAGTAACATGAGACACATTATTTTTAAATCAATTTATTTTTTATCGGATTTTTCAGATGAAATGCCTCAAATTTCAACATTAACAAGGATTTTTACCAGTATCGATAATAAATAAGTAATTCTAGAATGAGGGAACAACTTACTGAAAGATATCAACAAATCACAAAATAATGATAATACTGTTCTAAAATTACTTAGGTATCTATAGACTAGTCTAACAGCAATTCCCTGTATGCTGATGGTCAGAAACTTGAATTTGTGAAAGAATTCAAATATTTAGGTTTTATGTTGGACAACAGTATGTCTTTTGGTGCACACTATAACTATATGACTAAAAAGATTTCAAAAAAACTGTATTTCTTCACTAGAATTTCGAAACACCTTTCTACAAATGCGAAAATAACCGTATATAATACAATAATACAGCCCCATTTTGATTATTGCAGTACGCTGTTATACAGTTTTGACCAAAATAAAATTATGTCTCTGCAAAAGTTACAGAACAGAGGAATGAGGGTGGTTCTTGGATGTAATCGTTATGCAAGTATATGCTTTATGCTCAGTGCATTACAGTGGATGTCTATTCGTGAAAGATATTACAGGTCAGCAATGATATTTATTTTTAAGATAACCAATCATATGCTACCTTCTTATTTCGGAGAATTTATCATTTATAGAAATTCCACTCACAATTACACTACTAGACAAAATGACAATTTTCACCTGCCACGATATAGTTTATCAAACTCCATGAAAATTTTATTATATAAAGGCCTCATTGAATATAACAAACTTCCCCAAAATGTGAACAATAATAAAAACCTGTTTCAATTCAAAAAAGGTTTGACTGATTATATGAAAGGTATCACAATAGAATAGATAGTAAGTGACTCGGTATATATTATGTATTTATGTGTACCTATATGTATATATGTATTATATCCTTACTATGTGTGTCTATATAACTATAACTATGGCGTTACAACTGTCGATTCCGACAGTTGTAACGCCAACAGCATATGCAGGAATACCTTAAGTGAACAATCCAGCACTGGACTTGTGCCGAAGGAAATAGAGCCATTTGAAATTGTGGTGTTGTTCACGAGTGAACTTTTTTGGGTTTTGAAAACTGAAAAGGATTATTTTACAAACCGTCAACCATTCGAAGAAAGCAGAGTATAGAAATTTTATTTCTTTCATTGATTGTGAATTCCTAAACTGTTCTGTGGAAATTTCACAGTAAAGTGTTAGTTGAATCATCTCAGTCATTGTAGCTTAGTTCTCCAGAGTAATTTTCTATGATTTAAAACCATTTTTTTTAATTATATATTTTTGGTTCTTTCTTCTCAAACTATTTGTAAAATAAATGTGTTACCTGAAGCAAGTGGTTTCAAATCTACAGTCAAATATTCATCTTGCATAGTATTAGACCCATTCTGGCATTGGCAACAGAATTTCCAATGATCAGAGCTGAAGAAATCGGTTGGACCAAGTAAACCTCCACATACCTCACAGTGTGAGGCTTCTTTTACTTCTTCAAAGTACCTCTCAGATTTCAAATCATGATCAACAACATCAATGAGATCTTCACTTTTGACTTGTTTTGCCTCTAATTCATATTTCATAATCCTTTGGACTGCATTACATTCCTCCTTTTCCTCCTCCTCTTTAATTAGTCTTCCACAATTATCAGTCGTCATTATATACTTCAATTTTCAAGAAAGATAACCACAACGTGGATTTATCACTACTTATCTTTGGGTAACACACAATCTGAAGAATTAAACAAAACTTTATATTGGTAAAGAAAAAGTGAATAATAGAGCACAATATATTTCTTTCCAATTGAATCTGAAATGTAATACCATAGTATATACAGAGACAAGTTGGTTGTCTCTGGTATATAATACGATACGATACGCTTCACACACGTATGTCGTATCTTATATGAAACAGTGTTACCAAAACGGAATTGTCAAAATACTCACTAGGGCCACCGTAAAGATACGGTGCTAGGAAATTTCGGTGACATTTTTTATCATTTTCAATATGACATCTATAGGACCATTTCAAGTATTTTCATTATATAATAATCACTAGCCGAAATGGGTTAACTACATGATATTGACATTTCATGAAGATAAAAAACGTTCTGTGAACGTATTACTAAAAAAGAAATAAAATTGAAGTAACAAAAGTAAATTGATGTTTAGATAGAATGCAAGAACGTCATTTCTTATAATGAAGAACAAGCAATTCAACTGAAAGGTTAATTAGTAATATAAGAAATCACATTTATTTTAAAAGCCGTAGATCATAAAGTTTATACCAATTTCTTCTTTATATTCCAGTTGATTGAACCATTATATTCCTATTGGTAATTTTAGAAATAATTTGGCTGTTTTGACATTTTTTGAAAAAATCATTTAACCAGATAGAATGTCTGCACAAGAATTATTATATCAATTGAATTTGGGTCCATTCCGTAAGGTATATCAAAATTATATGACCATTTTGGATATAAAAAGTTTGAGAGCGAACATGTCCAAAACCATTTCGCGAGTCCTGCCCTCTTACCGTCACTTCCCAAAATGGCGTCTAGATACTTTTCCACATCAAAGGCGGCATGGCCAAGTGTCCATGCTTATTGTTATCTATGCTGTGAATTGGTGATGTCGAGATGTACGCCCTGCACTCAAACCATGTGTACCTTTCTTATCAACTATACTAACGCAAACACAAGTATGAGGCACACAAATAGATGAACCCATCTTAAGAGTCCTATTACTATTCTGAAAGATTATCGTCTAATAGTGTTCCAAGAGATGCAGCAGGTAAAGCATTCAGCCAAGCACCCGATTATTTGATCATTGCTGCTTTCAGACGAGCCTTATCGTATACACTTGTAGATTTCAGAAGTTTATCAGTTATAATGTTCTTTTTATATGTAGGAGGAGCAATATTAGTTGCGGCATGCCAAAGTGAATCACCTTCAGCATACAAAACTTGGATATTGATAAATATGGAAGGAAGGATGGAATATAATATGAATAACAAAGATAACATTAACAGGATTCAATATTCAATTTTTTATGCATCTTGTATTTTTTTTCTGAACTGCTATCTTGCATATTTGTCATCCAATAAACTAATCATCACTTTGAGAAAATAAATATTTCACAATGAAATCTTGAAACATTAAAATCTCCCAAAGTACCTACACCTTAGGTTCTACACCTTAGCTTAGGTTTAATGCAATTTCAATCCACTTTTGCGAATTTTAGTTTAAGTATAAAACTGACCATTAAAAAAACAAAAACAAGGAAAAAGGGTTGTCTTTGAGTTTATTTAATATAAATGAACTCTTCTCAGTCAATAAATAATACTTTTCTAATATAACAGTTTTCTTGAATATTGCTACAAATATTTTATATGCACAAGTACTTAATTATACTTATAAAAATAGGTCTAAAAGTAAATTTTATTATCCAGCAAGAACCGGAGGTGAGAGACGTGTCTTGCCCGCAAAGGAAAAGAAGGATGGGATAGGAAGAAAGGTTAAATCTGGTTTAAGTGAATTCACAAGGCACCCGCAAACTACTTTTAATCGGCGGTCGTTCAAGTTCAATATGGTCCACGAGGGTCCCGCATTTAAAGGTGTATTTTGTGATTTTGTTCTTAACCAAGACGAACAAAAACTCAAAAAAACAAATTACAAAAACAAAACATAAAAATAAAATTCTTTGCTTGAGTTACAAACTGTAATAAACAAAACACAACTCTAATATTAGGTAATATCTTTGGTTAAGTGCTTAACTTAAATAAATAAAACAGGCATTTTTATATACATGTAAAAGATATGATAATTGTAAAAATATATGTATAAAACGTTACAGATATAACTTACTCAACATGAGAATAATATAAAAAATTAGCAGCAAATCGAGCGAAAAATAATTTGAGAGTTAATTTTGACATGAATCAATAAATGACAAATATTTGTTGATATCATAAAAATAATAATAATAATATATTTTACAATCAGGATGTTACATACTGGATGAATCAGCATTACTATATCTTCTTCCACTATCATTATCTAATTTAAATAAAAAGTAAAAATTTGACTGAGATTATTTGTCAGTTTTTTTATTCATGGATTTTAATTTTATTCATGAATTTTAATTTATTATTTTTATGTTATCAACAAATATTTATCATTTATTGATTCATGTCAAAATTAACTTTCAAATTATTTTTCGTTCGATTTGCTGCTAATTTTTTATATTAATTTCATGTTGAGTAAGTTATATCTGTAACGTTTTATACATATATTTTTACAATTATCATTTCAGTTGTGCTGAAAAAGGAAATAAACATTTCCGAAAGCTTGACAAACTAGCAAAGAGTTTTCATCCTTGACCTTGACTGCAACCTCAAGATACCATCTAATTGATTCATAGATTCAGTCATTCAATACCCTACTTATATATATATATATATATATATATATATATATATATATATATATATATATATATAAATATATATATATATATGTATGTTAACTCGAAGATTCTCACGGATAAAGTATGATGAGCTGTTTTCTCGGGGTTCGCTCCGTGTTCTGTGTATTTTCTCCCCATAAGGATTATTTTCACAACGTTTCGGCAAAGTCTCATTTGCCATCTTCTGGTGATGTCTGGTTTTTCAACAAAACCCGAGAAAACAGCTCATCATATATATATATATATATATATATATATATATATATATATATATATATATATATATATATATATATATATATATATATATATATATATATATATACAGACATTTTGAATTACCTGCTCTGCTTAAATATAAGAGGAATCCTTCTATTTTTGAAATTGGCAAAGTAGTCAATTACTTCGTCATAAAATCGGGGGTTGTCTAACAGTTCTTTTATATACTCTTTTTCAATTGAAAGAAGAGATATATTACTTAATTTATTTTGAGTCATCGAATTTCTACTGAAGGATTCAATTCTTTTCAATGCTGAAAAATTTCTCTCAACTGACGCTGCTGTTATGGGAATTGTCACAATTATACATACAAGTTTAAACAACTCGGGCATGAAATCTCTCAAATCATTTTTAAACATAAAATTTAATAAATCTGAAGGTGACTTGCAATTTAGAAACATTTGAGGGTCGCTGTACATTACGATTAATTCATTTTTCAGTTGAATAACATCGAAAAATGGATACTGAGCTATTAAGTCGTTATAAAGTTTTTGGGGAAAATCTTTGTTGAAGGACGAAAATTTTTTAAATAACAACAAATCAAAGTAGTTTAATTTGAGTAAATCTTCAAATCTAACTTTGATTTGCATTAAAAAGGTGTCCAATATTTCATTATAAATCTGTTTATAATTTTGTCTCAAATTGGGTAAGTCCAAATTGGTTTTTCTTTTTTTCGGTGCCGGCGGTTCGAGAGTTACATCAATTGATTTGAAAATATTATTAAAAAATGTATCGTTATTTCTAAAATTCATCAAAATTTCTGTCAAATTGATTAACCGTTGTTTTGAGTAATTAATATCTGTTGATTTATTTTGAAGAAGAGAAAAAACAACATCGGTATGTTCAAATATTAATTTAAATATTTCTAATAAGAAACAAAACTTGTGATCATTTAAAATATATTTCAAACCTCTCGCCTCCCTAAGACTTTGGTAGTCGGTTTTAAAATCGTCACTGTTTAGGATAAAATCAAAGACATCAATCAATTTGTCTTTGTTTAAATGCACTGAAATTACTGCTCTAGATGTAGAATTCCAACGCGCAGCAGCAAAAGTTGGCATTCGGCTACCACATATTTCATTTAAAACATGACTTCTTTTGGTGGATTTTGAAAAGAATGCCGAAAATCCAGACAAACTTGAAAAAAATACGCGGCAATCTTTTATGTTGTTGCATGCTTTGCTTAAAACTGAATTTAGGTCATGGGCATAACAAGGCGTAAAAACTGCATGAGGAGCTATGGACTTTATTTTAGTTTGTAAACCATTTAAATGGCCGGCAATGACCGCAGCCCCATCATAAGTTTGCGCAATTAACTTTTGCCTAAAATTATAGGTGTCACACGTATGAATTAAAAAATTGAACAAATCGTCAGCTGTGCGCCCAGATGGAACATCATGAAAACCCATAAAACGTTCCACCACATTACCATCTTTGACATATCTAAAAACGATGGAAAGTTGTGATGTACAGGTAATATCGGTAGTTTCATCAATTTCCCATGCAAAAAAAGAAACACTTTCAATCTCCTTGCTTATATTTTCCTTAATTATATATGCCACACTGTCTATAAGCTCATTTTGGATGGTTTTTGAGGTGCCCGAAAAAACTCTACCTTTTAAAAAAGTGCCAAATTGTGAATCATATTTGCCCCATAACTTTAAAAGTTCCTTGTAATTGTCGCCATTAATCGAATCTTCAGTTTCATCGTGTCCGCGAAAAGCTAGTTCTTGTTGGGAACCCAAATAAATCGTAATATCGATAAGTCTTTTTAAATTCGACCGATTTTCCCTAACCTGATTATTAAAAGAAATTACAGCCTCTTTTTGAGCTGTATCTAAAGCTGTTGTTTTATTTTGTTTGCTAAACAATTTTAATTTACAAGACGAAAATATATGCTCCTTAGATTTAAAATGTCTTTCTGTAGAACGAGGTAAATTTTTTAAATCGGAGTATCCTATTTTAGACCATGTTTGCGTTTGGTATTCGGTTTGTCCGGAAAACAAAACACAGGGCCAACAAAAAAGTTTTTCTCGTTTAACGGAGCCGGTTAACCAATCGCATTTATCGTACCAACCAATATTAAATCCTCGATTTTGTCGATTATCTGACGCTTTAATTGAAATCAAATTTGGTTGAGGCCTTCCCAGAGTTTTAATAATGTAAAATTTATCATCATAAGATAAAGACTTAAAATTATTTGTCAGCAACCAATCGACTATATCGTCACTACACTCTCTAATTGAATTCAAACTATATATTTCAGTAATTTCCTCCGTTTCACGTGATATTTTGTGTTGAACAAAATGAACACTTTCAATAGCACATTCTTTTTCACTTGACGTATTTTCATTGATCATTTCCTTTCCAACAACTATTTTTTCTTGGGTTCTATGAACAGAGGTTCCAAGATCTGTAAAAAATAATTTTATGAAGAGAGAATAAGAGCAATTTATTTCAGTACATAGTTACATTTATGATAGGTCACGAAAAACCCTTAGTAAATCAAAATATCAAAGAAAAATGAGATTTTTCAGTTTCAGCTACAGAATTCAACATTTATAAAAAATTCAACAGTTTCGATAATAAGCCGCTTCCCAACAAGGATTTATGACAAAATTTTGTTGAAAATAAATGTTTTATGGCAACCATTGACAATGTTGGTTTTTTTTCTCAAACCTTAAGTAGAATACATGTGTTACCTGAAGTAAGTTGTCTCAAATCCAGTGTCATATCTTCCCCTTGCCTATCATTAGACTCATTCTGGCATTGGCAGTTATAACAGAACTTTGAATGATCAGGGCTGAATAAATCGGCTGGACTAAGCAAACCTTCTCCACATACCTCATAATGTGAGGCTTCTGTTAGTTCTTCCGAGTACCTTTCAGATTTAAAATCATGATCAACATCAATGAGATCTTCGCTTTTGACTTGATTTAGCTCTGATTCATACTTTGAGATACTCATTTGGGCTGCATTACATTCCTCCTCCTGTTTAATTAGTCTTCCACAATCATCAGTATTCATTATGTAGTTCAATTTTCAAGAAAGATGGCGGGAAAAGGTTGTTTTGTTTGTCACTACTTATCTTTGGGTTATTCCTCACAATCTGAAGAATTAAACTGAATTGTATCCTTGTGCTAATACGAGCTAATAAAAAGTAAACACGGTAAACACTAATTAGGAGTACAATATTATTTTTTTTCCAATTGTATCTGAAATGTAATATACGCCTCGCACACAAATCTCGTACCTTAAATGAAACGGTGTTACCAAGACGGAATCGTCAAACTCCTCACTAGAACAAAGAAATATCACAGAATAATTGTTTGGTTTTCTGCGATAATATATTCACACATTTTACCCGCCTTCATTAGAAATTCCCCACAAAATTCTAACATGGTAATTTTTTTCGAATACATTTTTTTTATCATTTTCAATTTAACAACTGTTATATTCTTGATATTAATCATACAGCCATGTATTTAAATAAATTACTTTAATATAATAAAACAAGATTCATCCTCTTCATACCACATACTACTACCACAGAACACCCTAACTAGTTCGTTGTTCGTCAACCTAGGTATGTTCGTTGACATAGTTCTCTTATCATCCCTCTTTTTACTAAACTAATTTACTGCTAAAGCTAATTGGAATTCAATTTCTGAGACTTGATTATTTTTCTGCCTTTTTTAGATATTTTATTTTTCATTAAAAATTTCATCTCAGAATCTGAATCACTTGTAGAGGTGCTACTAAATTTATTGCTTGTGTTTTCATTGTTTTTGTCATCATGAACACTTTCACTGTCTATCTCTTCACATTCACTTGGTTCTATTATTATTTCTATATTAGTAGCGTTCACCTCGCCAAGTATTTTATCTAGTACATTTTCTACAGTATTTGCTATCTCTTGATTAATATTTTCGGGTAAAATATTCATGTTTTCCCATCCTAATTCATTATCTAATACATTTTCAGCAGTATCTCCTATCTATTGATTTCTCTCCATTTTCGTTTACAATATTCAAGTCTTCCTCATTTTCTATCTCTATATAATTCTTAATATTTTCCTTACTGTCTAATCCTTCAGGTAACATAACATTAGGACTGGCAGAGGGTTGTTAATTATAGAATTGTTTTTGTTCAACTTAATGAACCTTCTTTTACGGACTAGGACTGAACCATTTTCCTTTTTAATGTTTATGTTCTTTTTCTAACTTTTTCCAGCACCGCACCAGGTAAGTATTTATATTGTTATTATATTGTTGAGTCATTTTCTCTGCTTTATTTTTCAAGACTTTCGTTGGTTTAACAAAAAATTGTTCACCTCAACTTTCGTGACATTAAAATCTCCGCTGGAGAATTAAGATTATCGATTTTACAGTGACAAGAAGTTATTGGATTTTTTCTACGCCTCCACGGAGAACGAAAATCCGCTGGGGTTGCAACACTGCTTTAAAACGATAGAAGAATCCGCATACGTCATCAATTTCTGCATCATTTTCTGATGCACTGATAGCAAAGCGATTGGTCTATTGTTATTTGTGACATTTGTTTCATTAGTGATATCTTTGTATATATACAATGGTAATATGAATGAGCCTTTTTCCTGAGAATAGTACAGCAAATGTGTCACGAGAGGCAGCACTAGCAGTAGGGACAAACATAAACTATTCCCATGTAAAACAGTGTTATTTACGTAATATTAATTTATTGTTTAAAAACATCAATCTGACATAAAAAATTATTTTGTGCTAGTATAATGCCAAGAAAGCATTGCTGTTTTGCGAATTGTACGTCGGATAATCGATATCCGGAAGAAAACGTGTTTATGTCTGACCGGGATATTATAAGCTTATATCGTCATAGTTACGCTATCAATAAAGAGGGTCATAACTCCCTTGGGACATTATAGATTTTATAATTCCCTCTACCTTTCACAAGTGAAAATAAATAGAAATGAAAACTGAACCATATTTTATTTATTCACGTCATTACAAATAATGAATGTACAATTTTGAAATGTTCGCTGAAAATTACTTCCGCCACTGGAAACAATTTCTTCTTTTGTATGGCTGGAGCTTCTGTTCACTACAGTCGAGGTACCTGCCTCTTCTGATGACAAAGTAGACAACATACGCACCGTTTTATTTCTCAATTCGATGCTATCCTCCAAATACCCCTCCGCCACCGTGGAATAAACACAATTACTACCAAATCTACCGAAAAACATAGAAAATTCCTTACCAGTTCTTGAAAATATGCCAGAAATACAGTTTCAGTGACATCTTTTGGCATAACATTTTTCCGTGTCAGCCAGTCCAGATATATCTTGTATTCTTTTTGGTATACGGCTTCACTTTTCGATGGAATTAATGATTCTCTTGCTTGTTCAGCTTTTTTCAAAATATCCTCCATTATATTTGGGGTAGAAAACACGTTTTCACCGCAAACACAGCTTGATAACAAAGTTCTGTTTATAAACAAGTAACATAGCAACAACCTAGCAACAAGAAAACTCTACTATAATCAACGGTACCTGATTCAAATATACCGGGAAGGTAATGAATTGGTACATTTTTCCGTTTCAAAAATGAACAAAATTTTATTGAAATCGGTCAGAAATAAAATTATCTATGTACCACGGGAATTAATGAGCCTTAATAACCTCAGGCAATTGCTGTCCCTCGGGCCAGAGGCCCTCGGGACGCAAACTTTGCCATCGGTAATTAAGGCCCTCCTAATTCCCTTGATACATAAATAACTATTATTATACCATTTATAAAACCTCATATTAATGAGATTAGATGTAAGAAATGGATACATGCTTCGAGGAGAATGGATTTAATAGTGCAAAAAATAAATAAATATTCATATGTATGTTCTAAACATGAAATGAATAGTAAATTTTTCATAGTTAATTACCATTGATTAGAATGAGATATAACCTCAATCGTTTATTGAATTATATTCATTTATTGTATTTAATTAAATTTATTTCATTACGATCCATATTTGATTCATATTTCACTCGGAAATAAATCTGAAATTCATAATTATTTTAAATTTCTTTTATTACAGTTTGAATCTACCGCTACTCTTTTACTAGAGTATGTATACTAACATAATAATTCACTATTTTCCAGTTACTTTTAAATTAGCACAGTTGCAAATTTTAGTTTTGCTCAAGTTACATTTTGTTCTGTTAAAAATATTCTTTTTTTATTGAGCTTTACCATATGTTTATATGGGGATTAGACAGTGTTTGTCCCTACCGAACTACTAGCGCTGCTAGTGAGTGATTTTTCGTACTTCAGGAAAAAAGTTCATTAATTTTTATTTCTCCATCATTAAATAAAATATGGTCTTCTCCATATTTTAAATATTAGCTGATGATGGACCTATATAGGTTCGAAACATGTACTGATTGATGGTTTTACCGTAAAAATAAATTGTGGAGACGACCATGAGTTTTTATTCTTCACAAATCAACTGCACTCAACTTTGAGATATGATGGACTTCTACCAGAAGTCAAAAATATTGGCTTGGCCAATAATTTAAATGTCATCTGAGAGAGACATAAAAATTGATTACACACCAAATTCTCAATGTGATTCTCATTATTTAGGTAAATGTATCTTTTATATTATTCTTGCCATTAATATCTGTATTTTGAATTGTATAATCTATAATTCCATTTATCTTACTGCTTTTACTCATTTTCACGGGCACGAGTTTATTTGAGGCCTCGCTTTTCTATTTTTCAATCAATTTTAAAATTGTAACTATATGAATATTCACTATATTTAATGCTTGTACTATTATAAGAGAGATGATCCCGTGCAATAAATAAAACATATAATCTCCTCTGCAAATGTTGGGTGTTCTACAGGGTAGGGTGAAAATAATACTTCACAATTTACACAACACTAACACTTAACGCTAACAGTTGTTTCGATACACTGTGTCATCTTCAGATCGAGCTTTAAACTAACCTAGGTATATGATGTCATCCCCTTAAATACTAAAAGTTGCATTGGCAAGTAGAGAGAGGTATCAAGGTGCATTTAGGAAATTCATCCAATCATTCAGAACAATGTTATTTTTATGAGCAAGTTATTTTTTCATTTCTATAGATTTCAATACATTCAATTTTAGACTTCTTAGTTGAATGTGTGAAATTTCCGGATTTTGTGTGAAATTGTGAGCGTTTTCTATGAGATAATTGGCGTGATTGAAATCTTGTTTATTCAGTCTGTAACTTCTCAAATGCTCCTCGAATCTCTGGTTGAAAATACGACCAGTCTGGCCTATATATAAGGCATTTCAGTCGTGCCCTTGAGCTAGTAGATCCGAGATTTTTTCAATTTGGATAATGGGATGTGGGTAATATACGAAGGTCACGTGTTACATTAATGTGTTAAGATTTTGATGAATTATGAGAAGATGGACATATTTTATTCAAAAAAACATATATTTATTTTTTTATTTATAAACATATAATTGACCAGTAATAAGAATAGATCTGGTGTTATGGCCTACAAAGTATTCTTTGGTTAATATAATCTTGTAGTTATTTTTTAACAGTTTTTCAGCATTTCTTGTATTGTGATTATGTGTATCTCCTACTGTTTCCATGGTGATATTACATGAAATGTATTTATTCAAGATTCCATGTATAAGTTTAACGTGTTCAAGTGTAATGATTTTTTCTATTTTCATGAATCCCGTTATTTCATAAACAATGTTTGTTGAAGTTGGTCGATACAAGTTATACAGAGATTTTATTGATTTGTTATATACAGGATATATCCCTGAAAACATACAACATGTCCTTTTACCACAAAATCCAGTGTTATTTCTAATTCTGATATATAATTTTAAGAATATAATATCAATCACACACACAAATATCACATAATTAGGATTCAGTATTAATTTTTTTATATATCTGGTAAATGCCCGCCACAAAACAAATACTTTCCTGGCTAATACCACGCTGGACATTGAATATAAATCCGACAGATATGTTTTTATTTCTCAATACACTACTTTGAGCAGTATGAATTTTTTCGTGTTTTCAACTCTGAAATTACTTTTTGCCAGTATGAACTTATTCATTCAACTTCAAGTTGAATGCATGACTATGAATTTTTTCATGCAATTTCCACTTATTTTTTAGAACAAAAGATCTGGAGCAGATTTTACACTGAAATGGTTTTACACCAGTATGATTTTTTTTATGCCTTTTCAAAGAACCACAGTAATTGAATGATTTGGAGCAGATGTTACACTGAAACGGTTTCTCACCAGTATGAGTTTTTTCATGTCTTTTCAAATAACTACATTGACGGAATAATTTAGAGCAGATTTTACACTGAAATTGTTTTTCACCAGTATGAATATTTTCATGTCTTTTCAAATTACTACTGTAATTGAATGATTTGGAGCAGACGTTACACCGAAACGGTTTTTCGTCTGTATGAATTATTTCATGTCTTTTCAAATCACTACAACGAATGAATGATTTGGAGCAGATTTCACACTGAAATTGTTTTTCACCAGTATGATCATTTTTATGTCTTTTCAAAGAATCACAGTAATTGAATGATTTGGGGCATATGTTACACTGAAACGGTTTTTCACCAGTATGAATTTTTTCATGTATTTTCAAAGTATTACATTTTCAATTGAATGAGTCCGTTCCTAGAATGTGAAAATATTAGTTAATATATGAAAAGACACTAGAATTTAAATCAGTGGTGTATATAAGAAGCATATACTAGGTAGCATTCACTGTGTAATAAACACATTCAGTGAAACATGTGACGGATTTCGTAAACTATTCTGTGAAAATCTCACTTAAGGTGTTACTTGTTTGTTACTACTTTTTTGAAAATATATGTTTTCTGGCACCCATTGATATTTTTGTTTCTTTCTTCTCAAACCTTCAGTAAAATGAATATTACCTGAAGTAAGTTGTTTCAAATCCAGAGATTTGATCCAGATTTAAAAAAATTTGGTGGTGAAATCTTCTGAGCTATTTTGTTTGGCATTTTGTATCCGTGTTCTGTGAAAAATGTATTGAATTTGTTTGATTTAGTCTTATTTTCTTTCATGTGCAAATTGTGATCATCAACAATTATTGTATTTCCAATGTGTTAATTTTTTTTTGTTTTTTCAAAATGCATCATTTATTAGGTACATTCCCGAGTTTTTTGTAGTCGCCATTTGCCTCTTCAATTTTTTTCTGATAGTATTCATTTTCAGTTTTTCTAATTGATTATTCAGGTCTATTTCTGTGGTTTTTACATTTGACCTCTGAATCTTGTATTTTTTAATCAGTTGATGTTTAAGATGATCTCTTTGTTTGATTGATTTAATTGTTCCATAGGTGATCCATGGTTTGATTTTCTTTATATTATGTATTGGTGGTTTTTTTAATTTAAATTGCATTATATGTTAGTTTTTAGTTTGCCAATAAAACAGTGGTAAGTTTACTGCGGATTGTTTGTATTGTAAACATTCTCCCAATTTTCAGTGCAAGGAGACGCAGATATGTAAATAAATACGTAACAGAGATTCGTCTTGCAGTTGTTTGACGTTTATTCAAGTTAGCATCTTCAGGGGATAATTTATTTTAGACTGAAATGGTTTCTTCCCAATATGAAGTTTTTCATTTCTCAACTCTCAACTTTGAGCAGTTCTGACATCAGTTAGTTCTTACATTTGCAGTCTCACCAGTATGAATTTGTTCATGTCTTTTGAATATATCATTTCTAGAAAATGATTTTGAACATATTTTACAGTGAAATGGTTTTTGGCCAATATGAATTTTTTCATGTTTTTTTAAATGAATTTTTTGAATGAAAGATTTAGAGCAGATTCTACACAGAAATGGTTTTTCACCACTATGAATCTTTTCATGCCTTTTCAAAGTATCACACCGAGTGAATGATTTGGAGCAGATGTTACACTGGAACGATTTTTCAGCAGTATGCATTTTTTCATGTGTTTTCAAAGTACCACAGTATGTGAATGATTTGGGGCAGAAATTACATTGAAACGGTTTATATTCAGTGTGAATTTTTTTGTGTAAATTCAAAGTACCACAACGATAGAATGATTTAGAACAGATATTACATTCAAATGGTTTTTCGCCAGTATGAATCCTTTCATGTACTTTCAAATCATCACTTTGAATGAATGATTTAGAGCAGATTTTACACAGAAATGGTCTTTCACCAGTATGAATTTTATCATGTCTTTTCAATTTATCACTGCGACTGAATGATTTGGAGCAGATTTTACACTGAAACAATTTTTTGTCAGTGTGAATTGTTTCATGCAATTTCAAATAATTTTTCAATGTGAATGATTTAGAGCAAATTTTACAGTGAAATGGTCTTTCGCCAGTATGAACTTTTTCATGTCTTTTCAAATTACTATTCAGACTAAAAGATTTAGAGCAGATTTTACACTGATACAGTTTTTCACTAGTATGAATTTTTTCACTAGTATGAATTTTTTCATGTAGTTTCAAATAATTTTTTTGAATGAAAGATTTGGAGCAGATTTTACACTGAAACGGTTTTTCGCCAGAATGAATTTTTTCATGTTGTTTCAAATGAAATTTTTGAATGAAAGATTTAGAGCAGATTTTACACTGAAACGGTTTTATGCCAGTGTGAATTTTTTCATGTTTTTTCAATACACTACTTAAAAAAAATGATTTAGAGCAGATTTTACACTGAAACTGTCTTTCGCCAGTGTGAATTTTTTCATGGTTTTTCAAAGTATTACACCAAAGGAATGATTTAAAGCAGATTTTACACTGAAACGGTTTTTCGCCAGTATGAGTTCTTTCATGTCCTTTCAAATCGCTAAACCGAATGAATGATTTAGAGCAGATTTTACAATGGAACGGTTTTTCGCCTGTATGGATTTTTTCATGACTTTTCAATACACTATTCACAACAAATGATTTAGAGCAGATTTTACACTGAAACTGTCTTTCGCCAGTGTGAATTTTTTCATGGTTTTTCAAAGTATCACACCGAGGAAATGATTTAAAGCAGATTTTACACTGAAACGGTTTTTCGCCAGTATGAGTTCTTTCATGTCCTTTCAAATCGCTAAAACGAATGAATGATTTAGAGCAGTTTTTACAATGGAACGGTTTTTCGTCTGTATGAATTTTTTCATGACTTTTCAAATTAACATACCGAGAGAATGATTTAGAACAGACTTTACACAGAAATGATTTTTTGTTAGTAAGAATTTTTTCACCCAATTTTAAGCTACTTTTGCAAATTATATGTGGGATCTTCCCTGTACGCTTATTTTCAACACATTTCACATCAGATCTTTCATTCAAATTTTTTGACCGGTCTTCATTTTCCTCATGAGTTCTACTATCTATAATCGAATTTGAATTGTGTCCAGAACTAAGTATTTCGGTAATTTCCTCTGTTTCAGGTAAAATTTTTTGTTCAACAACACGAACACTTTCGATAGCACAATCTTTCTCACTTGACATTGATGACATATTTTCATTGATTATCTCCTTTTCCTTCACAACAATTGTTTCTTCTTGGGTTCTAAAAAGAGAGGTTCCAAAATCTGTAAAAAATAATTTCATGAATAAAGAATAAGAGCAATTTAATTCAGTACACAGTTACATTTATGATAGAGGTCAAGAGAAACGTATCATTTTCAAAACAAAAAATCCAAGAGAAATAAGATTTTTTAGTTGATTTGCCTCAGAATTCAACATTTACAAATATTTTGACCCGTATTGATAATAAGTCTCTTCCCAAACCTTTAATATATTTATAACATCTTAGAAAAATTAGCAACCATTCATTCAAATTGCAATAAGAATTATTTTTAAGGGAGCTTATTACTGTCTTAGCTTTGAACACATATTATGCTATCAATTGAATCTCATCTGAGATATGCCATACCTTTCTGGGGGGTATGTACCTCCAGTCTGCTAGATTCGGTACTTAAAATGCAAAAGAGAGCCAATAGATATGTGTTCAAACTAAGAGAAAAAAATATTGACAGTTGTGGCTCTTTTTGTTATGGAAACAGTGTGTCTTATACACAAACATAGTTCAAAATTTGAAAATATTTCTTCTTGTCATAATACTCGCCAAAAATCTAAAAATAACTTAAAATTATTTTTTCCTTGGTAAAAGAGTCAATTTTCTATAATGGCGTCTCATTCTAAAGAGAGCCACTTAAGTATTGAAGGCTTTAGAAAATACACAAAAAATTATCTCGTGAGCAGACCCTATTATAGTTTGCAAGAAATTTCTAATGACAACTTTCAATGAAAAATGTGAACTGTCTATTCTTTTATTGCCGTTATTGTATAGGACACTCGCTTAGAGTGATAACTTTTGACTCTCTCTCCCAAACCTTTAGTAAAGTAAATGTTACCTGAAGTAAGTGGTTTCAAATCCAGAGTCATATCTTCGCCTTGCATAGCATTAGCCCCGTTCTGGCATTGGCAGTTACAACAGAACTTCGAATGATCTGGGCTGAAGAAATCGGTTGGACTAAACAAACCTCCTCCACACACCTGACAATGTGAGGCTTCCTTAACTTCTTCCAAGTACCTTTCACATTTCAAATCATGATTAACAACATCAATGACATCTTCACTTTTGACTTGATTAGGCTCTGATTCATACTTTGAGATAATCATTCCGACTGCATTACATTCCTCCTCCTCTTTGATTAGTCTTCCACAATTATCAGTACTCATTATCTAGTTCAATTTTCAAGAAAGATGGCGGGTCAATGTATATTTCTTTGTCACTATTTACCTTTGGGTAACTTTTCTCACAATCTAAAGAATTAACTGTATACTTGTGCTAATACACCGTAAAGGTAAACACGAATAAAACAAAGGTACAATCAATGAATGGTGTACCCTTAAGAGTATTTAGTATTTCTTTCCAATCGAAAATGATGTGGCGTGTTGCGTGTTATAATACGCGTATACGCTGTATCGTCTTGCAACAGTGTTACCAAAACGGAATCGTCAAAATACTCACTAGGACAGAGAAACATCCTCATTCATTTTACCCGCCTCACATTGTGATTTTTTCGAAAATATTTTTCATCAAAATTAATATGAAAACATTCAATACAGCAGGGATCAGCTCAGAATAATTACAGGGTTACTAACCGGTCATTGTCCGCTTAGAGGACACCTGAATAAAATGGGGCTGAACAACGGAGACCTCAGCTGCAGATTATGCAACGAAGGGGGATACAAAAACCATGAGCAAAAAATACAGTGTATACTAAAGCACACTGTGTTTCTTTTCAATCGAATATGAAGCGTGTCATAGGCACCGTATCGTGTAACGTATAAGAAACAGTGTTACCAAAACGAAATTGTCAAAATACTCACTAGGACAGAGAAATATCCTCACACGTTTTACCGGCCTTCATTCAAAATTCCTCACAAAAACCTCACACGGCAATTTTTTTCGAAGTCTTATCAAATTTATTATGAAAACATCAATGATTTTGAATCTTAATAAATGAAACAGAAAAAAGACCATTTTCATAAATACATGAAGCTTATGAAATAACAGTTTTTGAAATACGGAAAAAAAGGGAACTCTTGATTTTAAAGTGAAAATATATAAGTATATTTTCCATATTTAGGATATATTCAAGCATGTCAAGTGTAGAACTTACTGAAAACCGCCTCGACCGAAGAGTTTATAGACAATAGTTTATAGACGATAGTTTATAAACAAATAATATTTGTGGTTGTTAGTAATTGAAAATATTGAAATATTAAAAAAAATTGAAATATTCAAAATAAAAAAACTGTCTTCTTCTCTCTTGGTTTATTGAATCTACCAATAGGACGTATTTTTATTTCCAATTTTGTATTTCCCAAGATTACCCACATCTACAAAATCCATCAGGAAAATCCCATAAAAGACATAATTATTCATTATTTCTTTTTTATTTAATTCGAAAGGGTTATAATTGTAGGTATTAGAAACTAATTTTCCTCGGATTCCCAACATTAAAACCAATACTCACAAGAGTATAATATCCTCACAATGTGAAGGATTTCTCAGATATTGGTAACACCGATGAAACAAAAAGAAACAGATGTTTAGCAGTTCCATATATATATATACCGTGCGTTCCACTAAGCGTTCACAACGATCAAAATACTCCTGTGCCGTTCCACATAACGACCGCGGTCGTTGTATTCGCCTCGAAAACGTCACTCATGACGTCATTACTTTCGCTCACAACGATCCATCTAGAGGTGGGTTACGTTTCTCAATAAATGACTATGAATTTTTTCATGCAATTTCAAATTATTTCTCGGAATGAATGACTTAGAGAGCAGATTTTACATTGAAATGGTCTTTCATCAGTATAAATTTCGTCGTGATTCTTCAGTTTTTCATTTCTAATTAATAATTAGTCATTGTAATTGTAATTTGTTGAGTTTGTGAAAATGAATGTAAAATAAGAAAGTATTCAGAAATACGAGTTAGCTTTAATCCGAATAAAAAAATACATAGAAACTAAATTACAAAAATGATATACACCAAAAATCAAATGGCGCAGTCAGCTGAAATAGTTTTTTGTCAGTACAATTTTTTTTTCAAGCAAATTAAAGAAACTTCTTTGATGAATGAATCAGAGTGGATTTTACAGAAAAATGATTTTGCCAGTATGAATTTTCCCTGTTTCTTCAACTCACTACTTCCACTGAATGATCTAGAACAAATTTCACACTTGGTTTTTCGCCAGCATGAATTTTTTCATGTCTTTTCGATTTACCACACATACATTGACTGAATGATTTAGAGCAGATTTTACACTGAACTAGTTTCCCGCCTGTATGAATTTTTTCATGGCTTTTCAAATTACAAAAGTTACGAAACGATATGGAACAGACTCCGCACTGAAACGTTTTTTCGATAGTATGCATTTTTTCATGCAATTTCAAATAACTACTTCGAACGAATGATTTACAGCACATTTTACACTGAAATAGTTTTTCGTCAGCATGAATCTTTTCATGTGTTTTCAAATCGGTGCTTTCAATGAATGATTTAGAGCAGGCATTACACCTGAATGAATGAATTTTTTTGTGTCTTCTCAAATTACTAGCATCATTGAATGATTTAGAACAGATTTTACACTGAAATGGCCTTTCACCAGTATGAATTTTTTCATGATTTTTGAATAGATCACTTCTAGAAAATGATTTCAAACAGATTTTACAGTGAAATGGTTTTTCGCCAGTATGAATTTTTTCGTGTATTTTCAAATTACCCCTTTCACTGAATGACTTTGAGCAGATGTTACATTGAAATGGTTTTTGCCCGCTATGAATTTTTTCATGCTTCTTCAACCTACATCTGTGGTTGAATGACTTGAAGCAAAATTGACACTGATGAAGTTGTATCTTCTCTGTATGATTATTTTCAAAAGATTCCACATCAGTTCCTCCATTCAAATTTTTTGAACAAACTCCAGTACTCTCGGCAAATGAATTCAAATAGTATCCCGAGTCGAATATTTCATTATTCTCCTCCGTCTTACATGGCATTTCGTATTCAGCTTCAACAGTAAATTCTTTTTCACGAGACGTTAAGGACACATTTCCATTGATAAAATCCTTCTCTTTGCCAGCGATTTTTTCTTCCTGGGTTTCAAATACAGACGTTCCAAAATCTGCAAAAAAATAGTCTCATGAAGAGAGAAGAACAACTTCCACCACTCGGATACAAAGTTTTTTATAATAATAATATTTATTCATGGAGTATGTTGAGGAAACAAGTAGAACCCAATTTTTAAAAAAATGTGGGAATCCTACAGAAAACGTATTCCATAATAAACAAAGATGTGTAGATCATCCTAAGAAGTAACTTTCAGATACAAACTAGAAGAAAAAGCCCTCTTGAATCAGCTACATTCATATAAACATTGAATTACAAAAAAAAAATTCTTTTGAAACTACTGCTTTTATATGAACATTGAATATTGCAAAAAACACTTTTTCCTATTCAGTTTGTACTCACTCCAAACATTCGTTATAGAATTCAATCAGATATTATTCACAGGATTGTTACACAACATAGTATATGAAAGAGGTAAAATTCCATTTACATAAAACATTGTCATCAATGTTTCAGAATAAGACACTTGGTTTATTGCCTCTTTAGCACCAATGTGGGTGACATTACAAGATGAAGCCCTCAATTAATTCATAACATTACGACTTATGTCACGACCGAGTTAAATCTACTTGTGTCATTGAAAACATTCATTCCCTCATTTGAATGGGAGAGATGACTCTCCCAGCAACCACACAAGGTTTTGGTAAATCTTTGCCGGAAATCAACTACTTTCCCGGCTAATACCACAATTGACACTAAATTAAATCTGACAGCCTCCATTATGGCTTACTTTTCAATAATTATTTCAAGGAATAAATATATTGAAAGGTTTGTAAGAACCCCAGTTTTCCATCCAATAATGAATATTGAGATTTTACAATTATTAATTAGTTATTGACTCAAATAGTTTCCCCTAAGGATTTGGAAAAATGTATTGTTGAAAATATATTTTTATTGCATTCATTGAAATTTTGGGTCCACACTTCTCAAACTTTTATTAAAAGAAACATGTTACCTGAGCCAAAGCCAAATGGTTTCACATCCATTGTATTTTCACATTGCATGACATTAGACTCATTCTGGCATTGACAAATACAACTGAATTTCAAATCATCAGGGCTGAAGAAATCTGTTGGATAAAGCAAACGTCCTCCACACACCTCACAATATGAGCCTTCTTTTAGTTCATCCAAGTATTTTTCAGATTTCATTTCATAATTATTAAATTCAGTGACATCTTCTTCACTTTTGATTTGTTCTGGCTCAAATTCATTTTTTGGGATATTCATTTTGAATGCATCACTTTCTCCAAAGTAGATATGGTTATCATTATCCACAGATTCCACCTCCTTTTTGATTAACCTTCCACATTCACTAGCAGCCATCATCTAATTGTACTGTACTGTACTGTAAGTACAGTTCCAGATTCTGTGCTATATATACTACGATTAATAATATTTAATTTGCAAATGTCGGTATGTTCAGTAACAAAGTACCATTATTGACGTTATAATTTGGACCAGCCTTTGAGGAGAGAACATTGACTCCACAACTAAAAAAAGATAACAAGATTAACGTCTTGGCATTTACGTCACTCATACACTTACTGTCAGATGCGTTACGATGTTCTACGTGTTACATATTTCCATCTGAAAATTTTTGGATTTGATTCGTCAAGTAATGCCCTACAATTTCCTTCAAATGCACAATGCTAAGTGTTGCTAGGAGATCTTTTGTTTAGAAAATTTAAAAAAGAATCAATAAAAAACTTCATTAAAAAACGTCTTCAAAAGTAGTTTGAAAACTACAACTGGTGACCCTCAAGAAGTGAATAGTTTGATAAAACCATGGTTAAGTTACTTCAAAATTTTTCACGAGAGCAGTTAGTTAACCTACTTGAATATTTTAATGTTAATGCTGGTGGAACTGTTCTTCATGGAGAAATTTGAGAAGGCAATCGACGCTTTTGATTTCAAACCAATTATTTGGTTACGATACGTGGATACGACACCTTCGTTATCGTGTTGTGATCTTCGTTCGGGTTTGAAGGCCGTCGTGGTCTGGAACTGTATCCTAACGTTTCGACAGCACGAGTAGCTGGCTTCTTCAGAGGTCTTCCTCCTAATGGTTCACCGATGACTCGTGATTTACCTGCACGTCGTTTTGATTTCAATCAAGTTGGAGCCTGGCTCCCTTACCCCTTGGACAACGATTATGGACATACAGGATTGCTTACTTACATATATCGCCACGTTAAACAAGCACTGGTGACACAGGTAGCCCGCCTTTCTAGTTGATGCGTTGTTATTGGCCAAAATGTTATTACGTGTTACATTGCGTTGCACTGCTGCCACCTTAGTAACTTTTAGTATGGGATTCCAAATCCGGTTAAGCGTTATTGCCTCCTCTTTTCTGTTGTAGTTTTCTGTATTTTTATGGATTTCTATGGCTTCCTGTACAAGCCGACTATGGTATCTGTTGGAAATGAAAATTGTTCGTCCTCTATACAGACTTTCATCGGAACGGTTGTCGTGTGAATGCGTTGTTATGACAGAGACTTTTTAGAATCGTTGTAATTAATTTTTGAATTGTCAAGTTATTATCATAGAATAACTTTTTTCGATATCAAGTGCCCTAACACCAAACTGATATTTTTGCACTCGACGCGCGTTTCGCCAACAAAGTTAGCATCCTCAGGAGAAGAAAATTATTATTATTAATTATATTATTGTTATAAATTAAGTTGTTATCAGAAAAGTTGATAAATAGTAATTTTGTATTCGTATTACACCAAGTTTTTCCCATTTCTTACATTAATGGCGACCGTGACAGGACATACAATGGGAGATTTGATACAAAAAGATAAGGGTTTACCTCAGTCGAATGCTTGAAAAGGACGTGCAAGATCTCAAAATTATTCTGAGCGAAGTTGGATTGCAGAAAGGAGACCTTGCAGCGTTATTGAATCAAATGGAAGATAGGGGCCAAAGGGTTATATTGCGTTAGATGAACAAATTTTACCAAAACTAGTCGGAGCAAACGCCGGCGATGAAGAAATTGAAGAGGAGTTATCATCGTCAGAATATTACCGTACCGAGTACATCAGAAGCAAGTCGAAAGCTTATTTCGTACTGAACGAACAGAATAAGTCGACAGGTTCATCAAGTATTAACGAAGAATTAGCACCAAAGCGGAATTTTCAACTTCCTAGGTTGGAACTGAAGAAATTTAATGACGAGGTTAAGAATGGGATAGGCTTCGGGGGCCAGTTCAATAAGAGTCATGTTGATGAAGAAATTGCCAAAGAAGATAAGTTCCAATACTTATTGCAATCAATGGAACCAGATTCAAAGGCGCAAGAATTGGTCGAAAGCTATCCACCGTCAGGAGCTAATTACGACAAAGCTGTCGAGCAATGAAATACCTGATTTAGATACAATCGATAAAAAATATTTAATAAAAAGGCAGAGATACCTTCAACGATTGAGAGAAAACTAGAGAATACGCTTCAGGAATGAATATCTGGAAGATTTAGTGAATTCGGGTTCGCGAGAACAGCCATCTATTCAAGTGGGTGATGTTGTATTGCTAGAAGTAGATAATAAGAAGAGGATGGATTGGCCATTAGCAAGAATTTTGGAGATTTTCCCAAGTAGAGATAATATAACAAGAGTAGAACGAATAAAGGCGAACTAATTCGTCCACTACAAAGATAAATTCCCTTAGAACTATCTACAGATGAAAGCAGCAAGTTATCTAAACGAAATGAGGAAATACTATCAACGTCCGGGAAACATGAAGAAGATCAGTCTACTGAAAGAAATACCGAAGAAGAAGAAAAGAAATCAGGAGGAAGAGAGAAAATGTTCAGAATAATCCACTTTAGTGTGGGCTCCACCTGTAGTAGCAACATGATCCTGGTACTCCTGGCTGGATATCCCTGGCAGCTGAAGCCAGTAATGGAAAAAGAAGAAGAACGAAAAGTGGAAGAAGAGTGAAGAGTCCAAACTGTTTCAAATTCTAATTTTTTGTTTTGCAAATTAATTTGCAAAAAGTGGGAGAATGTTGGAAATGAAAATTGTTCGTCCTCTATACAGACTTTCATCGGAACGGTTGTCATGTGAATGAGTTGTTATGACAGATACTTTTTAGAATCGTTGTAATTAATTTTTGAATTGTCAAGTTAGTATCAGAAAAGTTAATAAATAGTATATTTTGCATTCGTATTACACTCAAGTTTTTCCCATTTCTTACAGTATCCATGATCGGGTGCAAGTAGTTTCACATCTTCAAACAGTTTCGTATGATCTCCTTCACTAAACGCGTGATCCGCTACTACCGATTTTTCTGTAGATTAGGTCAAATAGAAAAATCGGCAGTAGCGGAACACGCGTTTAGTGAAGGAGATCACACGGTACTGTTTGTACTATATTTTGAGTTTTGCTGCGAGTATCATAGCTGTGTTCTGTTTGTTGCAGAATATGTTTATTTTTGTAGGTATATATTTATGCACATATTTTTTCCGAACTTCTAAAATTTTTGTTACATTGAATAAATCATTTGTTGGGTATGTATTTTTTTGTTACAAATTATTTTTAATATCTTCCTTTGAAGAACTTCCAGTTTTTTCAGATGTACAGATGCTACTGCGCCCCAGGTGAGTTATATCTAGAATTTTCTTCAGGTATTTGAATAATAAGAGTCTGATAGTTTTCGTTACTTGGTTTATGTGGCAATTCCATCGCATGTGTGAATCGAGAGTTGGAAGATGACACTTGTAGCTCGTGAAAGGAATGAAATGAGTTTTGTTGTAATTTATAGTCAGTTTTTTATGTTCAAACTAATCGCTGATATAGTAAGATCTTTTTCTGTTTTTCTTTTCAGCTCATCCCACGTATCGGCAGCATATAAAATAACTGACCAGCTATTTTAATTGAGAAGAGATCATTCATATATATAGAAAACAATAATGGACCAAGGACAGTACCTTGGGGTATGTCATTGAGAACCTTGGACTTGTAGATCATTCAGATGCACTTTAGGTTACAAATTGCGCTTTTATACACCAGGAAACCTCGAAATACACGGAAGACATACAAAACAGTCGACTGATGAAAAATGACTCAACATATTTATGACTTATTTGAAGGAAAAGTTATATGTAATGATTTATTGTCTCAAATTAGTTTCTCTGTTCTTCATTTTAATTCTGGATACTGCATAACATTTTTATTGTGGTTAGGATAGGACAAATGTTCTACGAAGGTCACCGGTATAGTAATGTGTCAAAATTTTAATCAAATATGCTGCGACTAATATTTTATGTTAAAAAAAATATATTTACAGAATGTATTTCTGAATACATAAAACATGTCAATTTCACCACAAACCTATAAGTACAGTGTAATTTATAATTCCGATACATAATTTTAAGATATAATGTCACTCACAAAGATTACATAAATCTTTGGTTACAATCTCCAAACATTGCAACTGCGTTAGTCAAAATACTCTTCTTGACTTAACAAATAATTCAGAATTCATTTTTTTTACGTACATTGCACTTTTTTCCAGAACTGCTATTATGCATATTTATCATCAAATAAACTAGTAATCAATTTTGAAAAATATACATTTCGAAATTAAATCTCGAAACATTCATCTCTCCCAAAGTACCTACACAGTGGATTCTGATAAGTGCCTGCCAGAATACAACTACTTTCTTGGCTAATACCACGCTGGAAATTGAAGTATATCCGACAGATACGATTTTAAATTGTCAATAACCTACTTTGAGTGAATGACTTTGAGCAGTATGAATTTTTTCTTGTTTTTACACTGGAATGATTTTTCGCCAGTATGAATTTGTTTATTCAATTTCAAGTTACGTCTCTCAATGAATGACTTTATGAATTTTTTCATGCCATTTGCAATTTTTTTGAAAAAAAAGTTATGGAGCAGATTTAACCCTGAAACGGTTTTACACCAGTATGAATTTTTTCATGTGTTTTCAAATGAATTTTTTGAATGAAAGATTTAGAGCATATGTTACACTGGAACGGTTTTTCAGCTGTATGAATTTTTACATGTCTTTTCAAATTACCACAGAGACTGAATGATTTGGAGCAGATTTTACACTGAAACGATTTCTCACCTGTATGAATTGTTTCGTGTCTTTTCAAATCGTGACTTTTAATGAATGATTTGGAGCAGATTTTACAGTGAAACAGTTTTTCGCCAGAGTGAATTTTTTCATGTTGTTTCAAATTACTACATAGACGAAATGATTTAGAGCAGATTTTACACTGAAACAGTTTTTCTCCTGTATGACATTTTTTATGTCTTTTCAAAATACCCCAGAGTCTGAATGATTTGGAGCAGATGTTACACTGAAATGGATTAAGTGGTTTCTCACCAATATGAGTTTTTTCATGTTTTTTCAAATTGCCACTTTGACTGAAAGATTTCAAACAGATTTTACAGTGAAATGGTTTTTCGCCAGTATGAATTTTTTCGTGTATTTTCAAATTACCCCTTTCACTGAATGACTTTGAGCAGACGTTACATTGAAATGGTTTTTGCCCGCTATGAATTTTTTCATGCTTCTTCAACCTGCATCTGTGGTTGAATGACTTGGAGCAAAATTGACACTGATGAAGTCGTATCTTCTCTGTATGATTCTTTTCAACAGATCCCACATCAGTTGTTCCATTCAAATTTTTTGAACAAACTCCAGTTTCCCCATGAAATCTATTCTCGGCAAATGAATTCAAATTGTATCCCGAGCCTAATATTTCATTAATCTCCTCCGTCTTACATGACATTTCGTGTTCAGCTAAATGGTCACCTTCAACAGTAAATTCTTTTTCACAAGACGTTAATGACACATTTCCATTGATTAAATCCTTCTCCTTTCCAGCGATTTTTTCTTCCTCCGTTTCAAATACAGACGTTCCAAAATCTGCACAAAAAAATAGTTTCATGAAGAGAGAACAACTTCCACCACTCAGATACAAAGTTTTTCTTATGATAATAATATTTATTCATGGAGTCACAAGTGGTGTGTTACAGAAATCAATTGTATGTTGAGGAAACAAGTAGAACCGAATTTATAAAAAAAATGTGAGGAGCCTACAAAGAATTTATTCCATAATAAACAAAGATGTGTAGATCATCCAAAGAAGTAACTTTCAAATACAAACTAGATGAAAAAGCTCTCTTGAAACAGCTACTTCCATATAAACATTGAACATTACAAAAAAACCTTTTTCCTATTCAGTTCATTAATTGTAGAATTGAATCAGATATTATTCACAGGATTGTTACACAATATAGTATATGAAAGAGGTGAAATTTCATTTACATAAAACACTGTAATCTTCAAGGGCGGACATCGATGTTTCAGAATAAGACACTTGGCTTATTATCTGTTCAGTACCAATGTGGGTGACATTACAAGATGAAGCCCTCAATTAATTCATAACATTACGACTTATGTCACCACTGAGTTAAATCTACTCATGTCATTGACGATATTCATTCACTCATTTGAATGGGGGAGATGACTCTGCCAACATACCTACCACACTAGGTTCTGGTGAATTTCTGCTGGAAATCATCTACTTTTTCGGCTAATGCCACAATTGACAATAAATTAAATCTGACAGCCTTGATTATGGCTTACTTTTTAATAATTATTTCAAGGAATAAATATATTGAAAGGTTTGTAAGAACCCCAGTTTGATAGCTCAAATAGTTTTCCCCAAGAATTTGGAAAAGTTTATTGCTGAAAATATATTTATATGGCATTCATTGAAATTTTGCGTTCATTCTTCTCAAACTTTCATTAAAAGAAACATGTTACCTGAGCCAAAGCTAAATGGTTTCACATCCATTGTATTTTCACGTTGCATGGCATTAGACTCATTCTGGTATTGACAATTACAACTGAATTTCAAATTATCAGGGCTGAAGAAATCTGTTGAATAAAGCAATCGTCCTCCACACATTTCACAATATGAGCCTTCTTTTACTTCTTCCAAGCATTTTTCAGATTTCATTTCATAATTAACAAATTCAGTGACATCTTCTTCACTTTTGATTTGTTCTGGCTCAAATTCATTTTTTGGGATACTCATTTTGAATGCATCACTTTCTCCAAAGTAGATATGGTTATCATCATCCACAGATTCCACCTCCTTTTTGATTAACCTTCCATATTCACTAGCAGCCATTATTTAATTGTACTGTAGGCACAGTTCCAGATTCTATGCTATAGGCTATAATTAATAATATTTAATTTGCTAATGTCGGTATGTTTAGTCACAGCATATCCTGTGGTTTAGTATAGTAAGTACAATAATTGACGTAATAATATGGACTAGCTTTTGAGGAGAGAACATTGACTCCACAACTAAAAAAAGATGACAAGATTAACGTCCTGGCATTTACGTCACTCATACACTTACTGTCAGTCACGTCACGGTGTTTTACGTGTTACATATTTCTATCTGAAAATTTTCAGAATTGATTCGTCATGTAGTGCCCTACAATTTCCTACAAATGCAGTATGCTATGTGTTGCTAGGAGATGTTTGGAAAATATAAAAAAGAATTAATAAAAAAATTTCATTCAAAAACGTCTTTAAAAGTAGTTTAAAAAATACAATTGAAAAATGGTGTAATGTGTTTGTTGAAAAAACTGCTAACATTTTAACAACTCCTTTCCTTTTACTTTGATAGGGCAATACAAAACTAACAAAACAAACTGGGTAACACCGGAAATTTATAGAGCTAGAGAGCAAGTATTGTTTCTATATGACTTTTATGAAAACCACCCGACCGAAAATAACAAAGTTGCATATATACTTGGTAAAAATGTATATAATAAAATGTTAACGTACTCAAGTAAAACTTTTAATGAAAGTAAAATTAAAAATTTTGAAAATGTCAGAAAAATTATTTGGAATATCATGAAAACTGAGAAAAAGTACACAAAGGGTGTAGCCAAAAAACATAAGTTTGAATAAGTTGGACTTGTCATTTATCGCTCATGCTGAGAATCTAGTGAACAGTTTACCAAACAGTTCACCCTTTATAGTGAAAATCATATAATAAACTGTATTGATTAGTTTTTCATTATGGATTTTCAGCTCACGGAGGAATCAGAACTTATAGAATCTATTTCCAGAAGATGCAGCCCAGTTTTTGAAGAATGGTCTAGGTCGAGATCAAGATTCAGATCAAAATCCAGGGCTTAATCAAAATTCCAAGATTCAAACTCTAATGATGAGCTATGTTATTACCACAGACGCTTAAAAAATTCAGCTAAAAAATGTATCCAACCTTGTACTTTCGTAAAAATATCTTCGGAAAACCTGTAGGCCAGTCGTTAATGACAAGCGAAAATGGTCCAAATGAAAGTCGTCTGCTAATTTTCGATCCCGAGTCCAAAATAAAATATTTAATTGACACAGGTTCTGAGATATCATTAACACCAAAGTATCACCATCTATCAGTCTTAAATATGTGTCGAGTTCTATGATTTTTATGTTCCATGTCATATGACACAATGTCATTATGAGTAGTGAGGTACATTTATGATAAAAAGACAAGCCACTGCGATATTTTGTCGTTTATTTGAAATATAATGTTCTCCATTTCATGCACAAATAACATAAAAAACTCTATATGCTGCTGAAGGATCTAAAATAATTTTTCATGCAACTTTCTATAACTTTCATGAAAAAAATCATTTGCAGCAGATTTAACACTGTTTTTTATCAGTATGCAGTTTTTCATGCTTTTTCAAATGAATTTTTTGACTGAAAGTTTTAGAGCAGATGTTACACTGAAACGGTTTTTCAGCTGTATGAATTTTTTCATGTGTTTTCAAATTACCACAGAGACTGAATGATTTGAAGCAGATGTTACACCGAAATGGTTTTTCGCCTGTATGAATTTTTTCATGTGTTTTCAAATTACCACAGATACTGAATGATTTGGAGCAGATGTTACACCGAAACGGTTTTTCGCCTGTATGGATTTTTTCATGTCTTTTCAGATCGTGATTTGTAATGAATGATTTAGAGCAAATTTTACACTGAAACAGTTTTTCGCCAGAGTGAATTTTTTCATGTTTTTTCAAATCACTTCCTTGAATGAATGATTTAGAGCAGATTTTACACTGAAACTGTTTTTCGCCAGTATGAAATATTTTATGTCTTTTCAAAATATCAGAATGACTGAATGATTTGGAACAGATGTTACACTGAAATGGTTTAAATGATTTATCAGCAGAATGAATTTTTTCATGTTTTTTCAAATTACTGCTGTTATTGAATGATTTCGAACAGATTTTACAGTGAAATGGTTTTTCGCCAGTATGAATTTTTTCGTGTATGTTCAAATTACCCCTTTCACTGAATGACTTTGAGCAGATGTTACACTGAAATGGTTTTTGCCCGCTATGAATTTTTTCATGCTTCTTCAACCAACATCTGTGGTTGAATGACTTGGAGCAAAATTGACACTGATGAAGTCGTATCTTCTCTGTATGATTCTTTTCAAAATATTCCACATCAGTTCTTCCGTTCAAATTTTTTGAACAACCTCCAGTTTTCTCATGAAATCTACTCTCGGCAAATGAATTCAAGTTGGATCCCGAGCCTAATATTTCATTAATCTCCTCCGTCTTACATGACATTTCGTGTTCAGCAAAATGTACACCTTCAACAGTATATTTTTTCTCACAAGAAGTTAATAACACATTTCCATTGATTAAATCCTTTTCCTTCCCAGCCATTTTTTCTTCCTGCGTTTCAAATACAGACGTTCCAAAATCTGCAAAAAAATTGTTTTATGAAGAGAAAAGAACAACTTCCACCACTCAGATATAAAGTTTTTCTTATGATAATAATATTTATTCACAAGTGGTGTTTTACAGAAATTACTTGTATGTTAAGGAAACAAGTAGAACCGAATTTATAAAAAAAAATGTGAGAAGCCTACAAAGAATTAATTACATAATAAACAAAGACATGTAGATCATCCAAAGATGTAACTTTCAGATACAAACTGAAAGAAAAAGCCCTCTTGAAACAGCTACTTCCATATAAACATTGAATTACAACAAAATGGAAATTTACATAAGACAATGGTGAAAATCAATGTTTCAGAATAAGACACTTGGTTTATTGCCTCTTTAGCACCAATGTGAGTGACATTACAAGATGACGCCCTCAATTAATTCGTAATATTACAACTTATGTCACGACTGAGTTAAATCTACTCATGTCATTGACGACACTCATTCCCTCATTTGAATGGGAGAGATGACTCTCCCAACATACCTATCACACGAGGTTCTGGTAAATTTCTGCTGGAAATCAACTACTTTCGGCTAATACCACAGTTGACACTAAATTAAATCTGACAGCCTTGATTATGGCTTACTTTTGAATAATTATTTCAAAGAATAAATATTTCGAAAGGATTGTAAGAATCCCAGTTTAATAGCTCAAATAGTTTTGCCCAAGGATTTGGAAAAGTTTATTACTGAAAATATATTTTCATGGCATTCATTGAAATTTTGCGTTCATTCTTCTCAAACTTTCATTAAAAGAAATATGTTACCTGAGCCAAAGCCAAATGTTTTCACATCCATTGTATTTTCACATTGCATGACATTAGACTCATTCTGGCATTGACAAATACAACTGAATTTCAAATTATCAGGGCTGAAGAAATCTGTTGAATAAAGCAATCGTCCTCCACACACTTCACAATATGAACCTTCTTTTACTTCTTCCAAGCATTTTTCAGATTTCATTTCATAATTAACAAATTCAGTGACATCTTCTTCACTTTTGATTTGTTCTGGCTCAAATTCATTTTTTGGGATATTCATTTTGAATGCATCACTTTCTCTAAAGTAGATATGGTTATCTTCCACAGATTCCACCTCCTTTTTGATTAACCATCCACATTCACTAGCAGCCATTATCTAATTGTACTGTACTGTAGTAAACACAGTTCCAGATTCTGTGCTATATTATACCACAGCTATACTAAGTTTAATAATATTTAATTTGCAAATGTGGGTACGTTTAGTAACAAATAACAAAGTACAATAATTGACGTCATAATATGGACCAGCTTTTGAGAAGAGAACATTGACTACACAACTAAAAAGAGATGACAAGATTAACGTCCTGGCTTTTACGTAACTCATACACTTTCTGTCAGATACGTCACGATGTTTTAGGTGTTAAATATTTCCATCTGAAAATTTTCGGATTTGATTCGTCACATGGTGCTGTGGCCAAGATCTGTGATCTGTAGGTAGAATGTGAAAGTGACGTTACGCCCAGTCCATATTATCATACCGGGCCGTAAGTATTTCCAGCTTCGAAATTACATTAAAAATTACTGCCCCAAAAATTTAATTCATTTGACTAGGTTCGGAGAGAGCATGACGAAATTCACCTGGTACATCAGTTTTTAACAATCCAAACGCTAGGAAAAAAATTGATCTCATTGTCATTCACGTGATGTGGCGTTTACATCCAAGGTTTTACCATTGCTCAGGAGTTCAAATTGCTACCGCACATACGTGAGGAACAGTTGCTGTTGCAACATTGCAATAACTTTTTTATATCCCTTTTCTGGAAATAATATATCCGCCGTCCACCAAGTTCAACTGAACAAAAGGATCGTAATCCCAAGCGAATGCTTCAATCAAGATATAAACATCCACTTGTATAGTCTCTGAATTTTACCAAACTCATATCAGTTGTTTAAATTTCAGTGTTACCAATAATGAAACGCCCAAAACATGTACACCCATTTTTCAATGAAATTCTTATCTGATATCGTCAATTGGGTCCTCGTAGTCTGCATTGCTTATTAACCACATGTAAAATCAGTCAACCTCTGTAGCGATATTTTGACTACTGATATTTTCGTCACAAGTGTTAGTTTGTACCATCGACATAACCTTAATTATAGGTTATGTCGGTGGTTTGTACAATCATCAGGTTCTTTGATGCGACATCTTTTGGATACATTGAGAATCACAATAGCAATGTTACCACCATTTCACTTGAATGGGTCTGCAAACAATATTACCCGTCGCTAGGAATTGTGTATTTATTCATATTTTTTTTAATTACCCAATATTGAAAATTACAAGTCACAGGAATACTTAAACTTTTCAATTTTCCCCGGATCTGTGCTCCCTGCCAGGCTGTGTCTTGACAGCTTTAGTTGGTCTCAAGAATTATTCGAGCATGTGAGCCACAATAAATCTTAGCGGGTTGCAGTAGAGGGTCGAATAAACCCGCTCACTTTGAGTTTACGCCTATACCTAGTATTTTGAATGAATGACCAAGTATGAACTTTTTCGTATCTTTTCAAATCACTACAATCACTGAAATAAATAGAAAAGAAGTGGTTTTTCGTCAGTAAAAGTTTTTTCATGCAATTTCAAAGCACTTCTTGAAATGAATTATTCAGAACAGATGGTTTTTTGCCTGTATGAAGTTTTGCATGTATTTTCAAATTACCCTTTGGACTGAGTGACTTTGAATAGATATATGAATGTTCTCATACAATTTCAAGGTATTTCTGTATCAGAAAGACTGAGCAAACTTTACACTGAAATGTATTTTCACCGGTATGAATATTTTTATACTAAGAGATTCACTTTGATTTTCACCATACAGTGAAATGAAAAATGAATCTCATCAATAAATTCTTATATGGATTTTCAACAGATTTCATTTGGATAGTCGATAGCAAAATGATCTTAGCATCTAAAACTCAATAACTACAATTAAGAAAAATTAAAAATGAGAGATCCTTCATACATGTTACATAATAGAGCATATAGTACTTTTGACAATACCAATTCCCAGTACAAAAAATCTTTAATAAAAATCCTTACGAAGAACTTCTCTTGGATTTCTTCAAATGTGAAGTTTGTTTGGGAGATTTGAAATGGGTCTTTTCATGTTTTTTCAAAGTACCTAAGCGAGAGAAACTATTTAAGCAAATTTGGCACTGAAACGGTCTTTCTCCTGAATGAATCCTTTCATGGCTTTTCAAATTGCTAATCTGAGAGAAAGATTTTGAACATATTTTGCAACTGAAAGGCTTCTGTCCTGTATGAGTCTTCTCATGATCATTCAAATTACTTTTGCATCGAAAATCCTTGTGGCATATCTTGCAATAAAACGGCTTCACTGCTGTATGAGTCTTTTGATGGTCTTTCAAATTGTCTTTGGAACGAAAATCTTTCATGCAGATCCGACACTGAAAAGGCTTTTCTCCTGTATGGATTGTTACATGTTTTTTTAAATTCCCCAACTGTTTAAACGACCTTAAACAGACTTGGCATTGCAGTGATTTTGGAGCTTTACAATGAAATGATTTCAAATGCTTCTTCTCGTGGGTTTTTAAATTACCTTTCGAACTGAAACCTTTCGGGCAGATCTTGCATCTAAAAGGTTTTTCACCTGTATGAACTAATTCGTGTCTTTTTAAATTGCCCATTTGATTGAAAGATTTTGAACAGAAATTGCAATGGAACGGCTTTTCTCCTGTATGAGTCAAATTATGGTCTTTCAAGTGCGGTAACCGGCCAAAAGATTTTGAACAGAATTCACAATGGAATGGTTTTTCACCTGCATTAATTTTCTTGTGGATCAACAGATTACTTTGGTGCCAAAATTCTTTTGGGCAAATTTTGCAGCAAAATGGTCTTTCTTCTGTATGAATATTTTTAGTGTTCAACTTCTCTCCAGAAGTCTTGCCTTCATCAGTATGATTAATTTCAACAAAAGGTTTCGAACAGGAGTGAGTTGAGATTTTGCCACTTCTCAAAGATGAGGCAGACTCTGCAAATTCATCTTCATAAATTTCTTTTTTTACTTCAGGAAGCAGAAATTTGGAATCTGAAATATAAACATGTTCATTTAATTATACTGGAGGAATGATTCTAAAACACTAAATTAATTTTGTTTCAGTTCAATTGTTACAAACTAAATAACTGAAATGAAACCAGATAAATGTAACAACTTGAGGTGTCAAAATCTATTGTTTAATAGCGAACAAAAAATAAAAAAAATTGCTGTCCTGTCCGTGATAGGTAAATTTATTATTTAGCACACGACGTTTATCAATGATGAAATTTATTAACACTAAAACACTATAACTAACAAAACACAAAATATACAAGCCCACGTGGCTTTGACGAAGCGAACAGTTTCACTTGCACCAGAAAGAGATGTTACTCGCTTCAGGTCTCGAACCAAAGTGAGCTGTCTTCCTAAGATTTGTTCTCGCCTGGCAGAACCAGAAATTCAGTCCAGCCAACACAAATTTTGGGTATTCGACCACTCGATTCTCGAGAGTTCGATTTGGATGACTGCTTGACAATAAAGAAATGAAATGTTTTTATACTAAGTAGTGGTAGAAAAAGTCCCTACACTGCAATTTCCAATATTTGTGACATATTTTATATAAGTATATTTTATATAGGTATATTTCATATAAGTAAATACATTTCAGACTTACTAAGAACTGAAATCAAAATACTTGAATACTAATTATTGGTACCTGCCACTTTTTGAAATGTGACTAGTGATGTTTTTATATAATTGAGAAAAACATGAACTATTCTTTCAGTTATATTTCACGTGTTTTGGCATTCTAAATTTCATGTAAGTTTTATTTATTTTCCAAACGGTTAACGGTCCAAACTGAGACACTTCAGCTGAAGCTAATAATTTAAAATTAGCATGTTTTAGTCAGCTCCTGATGATGCTAACGTGGTTAGCGAAACGTGTGTCAAAAGAGAGTATTTTTGTTCTCGTGTGGGAAAAGGGTTTTCAATAGATAGCAAAGTTGCGAGTAGAGGTTATTTTTTTTTATTTATAGTGACTACTCCATTTCTGTTTTTCAAAAGCAACCACATGACAAGTCTATCATTCCCTATTCAATTCCTGACTTTCTTTAAATTTACATAAAGATTTGTTAGTAAACTGAATAATTTGAGATAAAACTTACAGTACCTAGATGTGATATCTGATACTTCAAAAGATGAGACGATCGGCTGGTTCAAAAACTTTATCAAGTTACAGTTGTAAAAGTCTGAATATGTAAGAATGGAATCTAAATATGAATTGAATTAAACTAAAAATCTCTACACAAACGAAAATAAAAAACCCACTGAAACAAATCAAATTTGTTGAACCAAAACACAATTGAAGATTCAATTTCATCCTTATTATTAAACTAAAAAGTTTGGTGTACGTATTTCATCATTCAGTCTCAAATTGAATATTCAAAATTAGCATATGAGAATCCCATTCTAACTATACTGTAATTAAATTCTTTACTAAAAAAACGACCCAGACATGGAGAAAATATGAAATCATTCATTTTAGAAAAACATTACCTCGCTCTTATACTCACCCTCAATACAAGTCAAAGTTGAATCGATTTCCTCTAAACAGTCCCAATTCTGTTCTTCACTTTTCCACTTGTGATAATTTTCATTGCCTTCTCGGAATGGTTCAAAATCTTTCGTTTGTTGCTCAATTTCAGTTTTGATAATGTCACAATGAATATCAATATGCTCCTCAGTTTTCACTTTTTCTGTAAGATCATTTACAGTAATTTTTTCTTTGTTTTGCTCCCGACAGATGTGAGTGGAAGTTATGTGATCCTTGAGACATGTTTTACATGTTTCAATATCATTATCAGTAGGCTCGCTTTTAACCGACTCTTTAAGGGATATATCGTAGCTGACCTCCTTTTTCACCTGTCCCATTGTGTAAATTTTCTTTTTATGACAAAGTATAATTTGTATATGCTTGAGTAAAGTAGTACAAGTTATTTATTATTGAATGGATCACTTTTAGACATATAACATTTGACACATAATCACTAGTCATATCAGTGTTGCCAGAGCTATTACCGTTCTGTCGGGAAGAAATTACCGTTTAATATTCTCCAAATTAATATGTTCATGAAGTCACTGCTAGGCCTTTGGTCTACAGCTTAACCCCTGTGCAACGTGTGGCACAGAAAATCTTGTCTTGGTGACGTCACAATTAACCTTGAGGATAACGAAATGTGCTAATTGCGAAATTTTTAAAAATTCGTGGCAGAGATATCTGATATAATTGAAATATAATATGGAAGCAATTTGAAAAACTCAGACGCAAGAGTATGAGACGAAACTATGCTTTCGACTCCATTATCTTTGGAAATAATTAATGTACCAGAATGTGAGTCGCTAAGACTGGAGTTTTACATATTTGAGTACCGAATTTTTCAGTACAAATACAAAAACCTAGAAGCACCGATCAGAAAACTTTCGAAATAATGACACCATAACATTCAAATTTTTGCGAACTCATATCAATTCACAATAAAAAACCGAATGGTAAATTCTCAAATCAATGTCGGTAGGATGTATATTTCGCCGCAGAAATGAAAAGTGGAATAGAATTCTCAAATAAATAAAATTTCAGTTTTGGATATTTTATATATCAATTTTTCAAAATATCTTCATTACCGTTTCAATGCGTACGGTAACTGGTAAGGGGTTGAAATGAACCACGTTTTTACTGAAAAAAAAAAATTAATATTACGGTTTCGACAACAGTGAGTCACATAGACGAATAAGGATATGTTCCATTAGTTTCAAAATTTTAACTTCCTGGTGACGTCTCAAAATGAGACGAGGTAATTGAAAAATGGTTTTAATAATGACGCGTCCTTTCTATATGTCAAATCTATGGTCAAATCAGTGAAGAGGTTACCAAGGAAACTGACAACAGTTTGACAATTGTTGAGTTAACTGTTTATTCATTGGAATAGCAAAAATTACAATGTTCAAAGCTCATAAGCCTGATTAGAGGACTAATCAGGCTTATTTAACTGTTGTTAATTCACTGTTACTTGAAAATTCTTTTAAAAACAAACAATTTTCAATGGAGAATGATAAGAAAGTAAACTCAGACCACCCATCTCCAAGTCAAATTGACAGCAGAATCAACTGTGAAAAAGACATCAAAAGAAACATAGTTAAACTTGAGCCAGTCGAACTGACAGAAGAATTCTCTAATTATGAGACAGACTTCAAAGGACAGGGACCCATAAAAACAGAGAAAAAATACTCAATCAAAGGGAATTCCCTCCAATCAGCTACTTCCTGCAAAACTGAACCGACCATAAAAGAAGATGAAACCTTTATTAATTTTGAAAACGTCAAACCTGAATTAGTCGATGTGAAGTCTTACAAGGGGCTTTTTACAAAGTGCGAGTTGTGCACTCAAAGTTTTGACAATGAGGCAGCTTTGTTTAGCCACAAGAGTGCAGGTTGCATAAAGCAAGAGCTGAAATATAACTCCTCCGATATAAAAATCGAACCAGGTGAGGAAATTACTCTGTTGGGTTTCATTGAAGATGCTGCGTTTTTGTTATCAGAAAGCAGGGTTAAGTAGGCCACCTAACCCGGAGTGTATATTTTCTTCATACTTTAGGCAAACTTGAGTATTCATTTAAGATCAATGAACTTGTAGTGATTTTGATTTTTACCTCACAAGATGTAAACAACACCATTTATATCGGTGAAGTTAGTATATATTGAAAATTCAATGTTTTAACACACAAAAGGTTCAATATTTTGAGTGCAACCTGTCACTATCTCAATTGACGTGTTCTGTTATTTTAAAGTCCCAAAGTAATCTTTTTTCTTGTTTGTAATTTTTCGTAAACCCTTCATTTCTTGGGTACTTGAATAGCAGACAGGTGGTAGTCGGAGACCAAGAAAGAGTATTTCAAAGAACTAGTAATACGATAATGTTACCTTTGTTGATGATACATGCACCGAGAATGGTTTCTTCACAGTTTTGGTTCAGAAAAAGAAATCTTGTCACATTCCTCATAGTCAAGTTAAAAAATTAAACAGAATTTATGTAAAACTTGACCAACGTCTATAACAGAATGTAAGATAAATAAAACTAGAACCTCCTGAATTGTATAAATTCCATAACAAGCACTATTCCCAAACACCAGAGCTCAATAGTCGCATGTTTCACCAACCAAGTTGGTGTTTTCAGGAGATAAAGAAAAGGTTTTTTTTCGAATGTATAACATTTCATTATAACTGTAAATCTCTCTGACATCAGGTAAACTAGGATTCTCCAATAAGTTCACTAATCATAAAAGCAAGATATAAAAAAAACTTGCAGTTCACCAAACCGAATATTGTTTTTACAGATTCTGAGTTGCAGCCACACGAAGCAATATTTAGTGAAGAATTTTCCAAGAAAGTGCCAGTAGATAAAAGGATATTTCAGTGCAACAACTGCCTAAGACAATTTACGCAGAAGGGACATTTAAAAGAACATCTTAAAACTCATACAGGATTGAAACCATTTCAGTGTCAAATCTGTTTAAAATCTTTTTCTAGGGAAAACTTTCTGAAATATCATCTAGCGATTCATACAGGCGAAAAACCATTTCCATGCAAAATGTGCCCAAAAGCTTTTGTTCATCCAGGTGCCTTGAGAATCCACGAAAAGGTACATACAGGAAACAAATTCAAATGCAGATTTTGTTCAGAAACCTTTGATGACCGCGATTCATTGAAAGATCATAAAAAAAATCATGAAGGAGAAAAAAAATATCAATGCAAGGAATGTTCAAAATCTTTTGGTTATTCAAGGGCATTGAAAATTCATGAGAGAGTTCATACAGGTGAAAAACCCTTTGTTTGTGGGATCTGCTCAAAGTCGTTCACTATGCGACGTTCATTGACAGTTCATGAGAGACTCCATACAGGCGAAAAGCCTTATCAATGTCAAGTATGCTCCAAGACGTTCACTCAGGGAGGTACTTTGAAGATGCATGAGAGGATTCATGCAGGAGAAAAACCATTCGAATGTAAATTCTGCTCAAAGTCTTTTTGTCAGTGGAGTAATTTGAGAACCCACGAAAAAATTCATACAGGAGAGAAACCGTTCAAATGCAAATTATGCTCCAAATCTTTTTCCCAGTGGAGCAATTTGAAGACTCACGAAAAAGTTCATACTAGGGCGAAGCCATTCCAGTGTAGAATATGCTTGAAATTTTTCACCCAAGCATATACATTGAGGGGGCATGAAAAGACATGCTCAGGAGAAAAAATGTTTCACTGTGATATGTGTTCCGTATCATTTTCTTCGGAGGGTAATTTGAAAACTCACCATAAGATTCATACGGACGAAAAGTAGTTCCAATGAATTAATTTCCCGATGAAATAATTTTAGGGTAAAAAAATGTTACTCAGTTTCATGAGAATTTGTGCAGAAGAAAAACCCTTGTTTGTTGAATATTCTCCGAATTCCTCAATGAGAAATAATTGCCAGTTTTTTTGAAAAATCGAGTGAGAGAATTCCTAAATAGCAGGTCCATTATATTATCAATGTGTTTATCAGCATGTCTTGTAACTTTTTTCAAGTATAACATTCCGAAAATTGAAATAATCGTAGGAACTCTGACTAGTGTAGACTGAAAAAGAAAAATATTTATAATTTTTATTTGTATGTGTATGTTTTAAATTTGTATTTATTTATTATCCAGACCATCAGCTGGTCTCCTGGATCAATTCTTTGTTCAATTGATTGAATATTGTAACTTGGCATGTGTTGAGATACTGTCAATAAATATTTTGTTAAAACTTCAGCTTTTTAAAAAAAAAAAATCGGTCAATATCTTTTCAACTATAGATATAGATTTTTTGGGAAATGTTAGTGTTCATAAAATACAATAGTCAGTCTCACAATTATGAGTTATCACGAATTACAAAATTCTTCAACATTATAAAATACTTTTTCAAGAAGAAAAGTTTTCAATCTATTTTCGAATAGAATGTCATTCAGATTCACATCTATCTCTTATTTTATTGAAACACTTGATACCAATATGCTTTGGTGAATTTTCACAGACTCATAATCCTGAATAGCGTTGTTGAAGTTTTTCTTTATTCTTAGTATTATACATATGAGTGTCTTCATTCCTCATTAGTTCATTTTGGTTACATTTTATTTTTATGTACATAATCAGTTCAAGAATATATAATTATTTTTATGTACATAATCAGTTCAAGAATATATAAACATGGAAGGGTTAGTATTTGGAGATTCTTGAATAAAGGTTTACATGTTGTGGTTGGATGAGCATGACAAATCGTTCTTATTATCCTTTTTTGAGTTACAAATGCCCTTTCAAAGTGAAAGATGACCCCCAGAAGATCACGCCATATTGTTAAGTAGACTGTACCATCCCAAAATATAATAGTCTCAAGATGTCTGCTGATACACTATCTCGCAGATTTTTTATTATATAGCATGTAGTGCTTAGTTTCAAACATACAGTATTTATGTGTGCTTCCCATGCTAGCTTACATAAATTACATATGGATAATGAAGAGAGTTATTACACATTAAAAAAACGATACCAGAAACGTGTAAAATATCAAAAATGCAGTATACTATACTTTGTGTACATATAAAAAATAAGACGCTGAAATAAATTAGAAAAACCATCCTCACAGAACTAAACTAAAATAGGGTCTACCATGTAATAAATCTTTTACTGATTCTAAAATTAACAGCTATCCTTTAAAATTTTAAAATGGCTAGGTGGATGATTAAACATCTTAAGAACATTATAATATAAGGAGTCTTTCGCTAGAGCAGAGGCTTTCAATTTATTATATTATAGTTTTGATGAGTATGGAAAGTTAAATTATTTGTGCTGTTTGTATTAAAAAAGACATCAGAAGACCAAACAGAAATTGCCAATTTCTGTTATCACAGTTTTCCTCTGTAATAAGTACTTTGTCATCTGCATCCATCATATGGAGTGGTTTTTATTTTGTAGTGGTTACCACCGATTCTATATACATGATGCATTCACTACATTCCATATGTTCTGATTGCCTAGTTTCCCAAGTTATTTAGGAATTTCCAAACAAAACATTTACAACGGTGATTCTGTTTTTCAGATCACAAATCGTTTCTGTATCTTGAAGAAGCACGTATCTGGGTTTAATAGTTTGGGAACAAGAAAATACATCCAGAACATGATCATGAGTCTGTTAATTAGTTGGATAAGCTGAAGATTCACAAGAGAACTCCACATTAAGAGATAATCTTAATAAATTGTAAGGATGTACAAAATAAAGCTGAAAAAAGATTACTTGCACAAATCTGATTATAATCGAAGTTGGAGAAAAGTGAAAAGTTTGTTTTTTATTATTGGATTTGACATCTGACAAATTGAATCATACCATTCTGGCGAATCTCAATTATATCTTAATGATGTCAGTAGGAATCGTTTTTAAATACACGCTCAAATACGATTACACGCCAGAAAACACCTTTGATTTGAATGTTGGGATTCCGAGCTTTATTTATTATGAATCAAAATTATTGATGTTTTCATATTAAATTTGATGAAAAATGGCTTCGAAAAAAATTACCATGTGAGAAATTTCCAATGAAGGCGGTAAAACGGAGTGAGGATATTTTTTCTCTCTCCTAGTGAGTATTTTGACGACTCCGGTTGGTAACACTGTTTCAAATAAGATACGAGGTACATGTGACAGGCGTTTAATACGTTTCAGATTCAATTGAAAAGAAAATCATTGTACTTTTTATTAATGTTTACAGTGTTCATTTTTCTTTTACCGTATTAGCACAAGGATACAGTTCAGTTTAATTCTTCAGATTGTGAGGAAAGTTACCCAAATATAAGTGGTGACATACAAATCAACGTTGTCCCGCCATCTTTTTTGAAAATCGAACTAGATAATGAATACTGATAGTCGTGGAAGACTAATTAAAGAGGAGGAATGTAATGCAGCCCAAATAATCACCTCAAAGTATAAATCAGAGCCAAAACAAGTCAAAAGTGAAGATGTCATTGATGTTGTTAATCATGATTTGAAATGTGAAAGGTACTTGGAAGAAGTAAAAGAAGCCTCACATTGTGAGGTGTGCGGAGAAGGTTTGCTTAGTCCAACTGATTTCTTCAGCCCTGATCATTCAAAATTTTGTTCTAACTGTCAATGCCAGAACGGGCCTAATGCTATGCAAGGCGAAGATATGACATTGGATTTGAAACAACCTACTTCAGGTAACACATTTATTTTACTAATGGTTATAGAAGAATGAACGAAAAATTCAAATGGGTGCCATAAAAAATTTATTTTTAACATTTTGTTCTAAATTCTTGTAGAAAATTATATCTGAGGAGCTAAGCTACAATGAATGGGATGGTATCCTATTCAACTAATTATTTTATATGAGATTTTCACAGAAGTGTTTAATACGAACTAAATTCTACCTAGTATATGCTTCTTATATACATTCACATTCTACAAACAGACTCATTAAATTGAAATGTAATAAATGAAACTTTATAGAGCAGTGAATTGGCGCAGTGGTGGTGTTCTTTATTCACAATCGAAAGGTCTTCGTCCTTATGCAGTAATCAGTAAACCCAACTACATTATTTTATTTTATTTTAACAAGCTATATAGTATGCTCTTTGGCATAGGTCCGTCATCGTTATTCATAATATTATTGTGTTTACTTATTTCTACACTCTCATAGGCATCTAGTTGTCTGTTGTTGTTAACTTGTCTAACTAATCTTAAAGAACTGAAGTCTATGGAATGGTTTTGTTGCAAAATATGATGGGCGACTGCTGATTTTCCAGGTCTTCCATATTTTAAGTGTGCTATGTGTTCTTTATATCTTACTTTAATAGATCTTTTTATCTGTCCATAATAGTTTGCATCGCAGTCCTTACATTCAATTTCGTAAATTCTAGACTTTTCCGAATTCTCAACTTTATCTTTTGGACTTTCCAAAAGGCTCTGTAGTGTATGACTTGTTTTAAAAACCACCTTCACACCTAATTCCTTGAAAATCTTTCCAAAGTTCCTCGTATATTGATGGTATGCTTGTTAAAATAAAATAATGTTGTTGGGTTTACTGATTACTACATAAGGACACATTGCAAAAATAAATTTGGATAGGCAATATTGTGAAATTGATTTTTATATAGCTGAAAATTGTTTTATATAAACATATATTGTGAAATAATAGATAAGGCAAAATTGTAAAATTAATTTAGGTTGGTATGCCTGGATGGTCTACCTGTATGAGTTAACTTTTAGCATAAATAGGATGCTCGCACTAGTCCTTAGTTTCAATCTTCCTCTTTGAAGATGATCACTTGGTGATCGAAACACGTGTCGAGGTGTTGAAAATAACGATTTGGTGTTGGGAAAAACTCCGCTAATATTCATTACTACACCAAAGGTTCCAAACAGTGCATCATAAGTACAAGAAATATCAAGCAGGCATTGTCTATGGACAATGAAGCAGGTTACGTACAACGCCATCTGCCCGCGAATAGATCAAGCAATAATGCCGATAATTCTGTCAATACAGATCCAAAACTTGAGAGTTACAAACATATATACATACAGGTGAAGAAAAGAATTGATTTTGAAACATTCTCAAACATTGACTTTCAAACATTCTCTTTCGTGTTGAACTCGTTTTGTAAATTTTATAGTCAAGGGGGACTCTTTCGAATAATTTCATCGGTTTGAACATCCAATGTCTAATATGATATGTTTTGAAGTCTCTGAAATAACAAATGGAAATGAAATTTATAAAAAGAATAGCTGAAAATTACAATTATATTAAGCAAAAAACCCTGAAAAGAAATCTCAATGAAATAAAATAACAAGCAAAAACGTTTCTGAATTGAATAATTTATATTAATTAAAAAAATTAGGAGATTTCAAGACAAGTTACTTCGTGACGTTTCGATTGTTAGTATCTACAATCGTCTTCGGGTGATGACGACTGATTCCTCCGAGATCTGACTATTTATAGGTCATTCGAGTGCTTTCATCTATCCTCTCTCTCCGCTTCACCGGTTTAGCAGGAGATGACCATTGTTATTGAATACAACAAGGATGTTGTATATATGATGCTGTTACAAACAATCGAAATGAAACAGGACGAGAATACTATTATTACTCAAACTGGTATTACAAGACAATTTTTAACTACCACCAATTAACTACTAATTTTTTAAAAAATATTCTGATTTAAAAATAATGTTTCTTGTGACCTATCATAAATGTAACTATGTATTGAAATAAGTTGCTCTTCATAAAATTATTTTTTACAGATTTTGGAACCTCTCTTTTTAGAACCCAAGAAGAAACAATTATTGGGAAGGAAGAGAAGGAAACTGAGGAAATCACTGAAACACTCAGTTTTGGACATTATTCGAATTCAGTCAAAGAGAGTAGAATTCATGAGGAAAACGAAGACCAGTCAAACAATTTGAATGAAAGAACTGATGTGAAATCTTTTGAAAATATGTCTTCAGGGAAGATGCCACTTCATCATAAAATTTTCAAAAGTAGCATGAAATTACATGAAAAAATAACCACAGGCCACAAATCATTTCAGTGTAGAATATGCTCTGAATATTTCATTCAAAAAAAATATTTGAAAACACATGAAAAAATTCATGGTGAAAAACTGTTTCACTGTAAAATCTGCTCCAAATCATACAAACAATGTAGTACTTTGAATCGACATGAAAAAATGCATACTGGAGAGAAACAGTTTCAGTGTAAATTCTGCTCTAATGCATTCTTTCGCAAAGGTGATTTGGAAAGACATGAAAAAATTCATACTGGCGAAAAACCGTTTCGTTGTATAATCTGCTCCAAATCTTTTGTTCAAAAAAATAATTTGAAATTGCATGAGAAAATTCATACTGGTGAAAACCCGTTTCAGTGTAATATTTGCTCCAAGTCATTCAGTTACTATGTCAATTTAAAAAGACATAAAAACATTCATACTGGTTTAAAACCATTTCAGTGTAAAATCTGCTCCAAATCTTTTGCTCAAAAAAATTATTTGAAATTGCATGAAAAAATTCATGCTAGTGAAAACCCGTTTCAGTGTAACATCTGCTTCAAATCATTCAATTACTGTGATTCTTTGAAAAGACATACAAAAATTCATACTGGCGAAAAACCATTTCAGTGTAAAATCTGTTCCAAGTTGTACTATCACGAAAGTAATTTAAAAAGACATGAAAAAATTCATACTGGCGAAAAACCGTTTCAGTGTAAAATCTGCTCAAAATCTTTTGTTCAAAAATATAATTTGAACGTGCATGAAAAAATTCATACTGGTGAAAAACCATTTCAGTGTAAATTCTGCCCCAAATCTTTTATTCAAAAAAGTAATTTGAAATTGCATGAAAAAATTCATAAAGTCATTCATTAAGAGATGTAACTTGAAATTGAATGAATAAATTCATACTGGCAAAAAATAATTTCAGTGTAAAAACACGAAAAAGTTCATACTGCCCAAAGTCTCACTCAAAGTAGGTTATTGAGAAATGAAAAACATGATGTTTGTCGGATATAATTCGATATCCAGCATGGCATTAGCCAGGAAAGTACTTGTTTTTCGGCAGGCATTTATCAGAACCCACGGTGTAGGTACTTTGGAAGAGAAAATTCGAAATTTTATTTCGAAATATCTATTTTCTTAAATTGATTACTAGTTTATTGAATGACAAATATGCAAAATAGCAGTTCAGACATAAAAGTGCAAGTTACATAAAAAAATGAATTCTGAATTCTATTTATGTAATTTTTGTGATGTACATTATATTCTTTAATTATATATAACTTTTTTTTTCAAATATAAATTACTGTAGTTCTATCCCAACACCAAACCGTTATTTTACCTACACCAAAGTGCATCACAAGAGAAATATAATGTTGAAAATATTTTATGTGAGTTCAGAGGTGTAAAGTTCAGGATGAACTTCAGTTATTTTGAATTATAGGCATTTCAAAAAACTTTTCCAAACTCGTTCAATATTGGTCGCATGAGTGTATGATAGAGATGATTCCGTATTCCAAGTTACTTTTTATAAATGAGTAGTAAATAACAATGTTTTGGAAATATCTACTTTGTCACGTTTAAAAAACATCATATTTGCAGATTTAATCTACCCTCAACTCAAAGCGTATATAACATATCTCCACAAACAAAATATCTAGTTTCCTTCTGAAACAAAGCATGAATGTAGCATTCAAGACAAAAGTCAGGATGGAACAAATTCAAAAAAGATGGGATCTACAAGCTCAAATGCGACGATTGCCAATGTCTTATATATATATTAGCCAGGCTGGCCGCAGTTTCAAGCAGAGATACATGGATTGATTACTTCCTTCCTTTCTTTGGAAGATTCCCTCATCCTTTTTTTGTTTCAAGATGGAGTAGTAGAAAGCCAAAAACTTTCTTTCCCAAAAGTTTGATCTACTTATGTCATCGATGACATCGTAATGGCATTCATTCACATATTTGATTTAATCCCTGCCATCCTTTCTTTGGAAGATTCCCACTTTTTTCAGTATCAAGATGGAGTAGGAGAAAGCCAAAAACTTTCCCAAAAATTAATCACTCCTAAAAATATAACCCCTTCAATTCAATTAAGTTCTTGTCACAATACTGTATAATTCTGAGTAATTTTCGGTGTTAACAGAAAGTAAAAATACTTTTGCACCAAAAACTTTAAAAAATAATTTACTTTTCAAAACAATGACCGTGGTTAACACCATAGTTGTGTGATTTGTAATATTACAGGCTTTTAAAATGAACGTTCGTATACATGATGCTGTCTATTCATCGTTTTAGCAAAAATGTGTTTTTCGTAGTCCCCATTAAAAAAAATGAGTTTAAAAATAAAACTTCACTTAGACTTCAAAACCAGATGTATTTTTCAATGCTTAACAACTTTTTTAAATAACATTTCCCGAAATTTTTCAAAATAAGAGTATTTTACTCTCGTCTCAAAATCAAATATTTGAAGGCTCGTCGAATATTACGTGTGTTGGATGAACAAACTTATATCAAGAATAACTTTCTGTCGAAAAACCCTTATTAAATAAGTTTCCCATATGGTGCATACTTTGGGGATGACACTACAATTTAAAAATTAGTTGAAAATATAAAAGTGAGGCTTCAAATGAACCCAAGCACGTGAAAGCACTATAAATTATACGTTCAAAATAATACAGATATTAATGGCGAAAATAATATAAAGGATAAATTTACCTAAGTAAAAAGTGATCACATTGAGAATTTGGTGTATAACAACAATATAATATAATAATAACAATATAACACCAACAATTGATTTACAGGTTTAGAGTACTTCATTTCCTGAACTTGGTTGGTGAAACGCGAGTCGAGAAAAGAAGTGCAGTTCTGGATTGAGAAAATTCCTTTTTTGGATTCATTCAATTATTTGCTATACTTCAATACCACAATTCGTTCCTAGTAAAGTTTTCTTGTTACATAAATACTGTATTTCTATTATGTAAATAATAATAACTGTGAGAATTTCATGTGAAACAAACATGAATCGTGCATATGTTTCTCCAAATCATTATATTGTTCAAACTGACCAAGTTCTAATTGTGTCCAATTGAACTAAAGTGATGCGACCCCACGATTGCCAATAGCGGTAAAATAATGACATTTAATAATCTGACATTTGCTAATGAATAAATAACCTATCTTCCTGAGTTCCTTCTGCATTTTCATTTTTGGGACAGACCATCTTATATTTCTTCATAGCTGATTCTTCATTCTGGAGCCCCAACTTCATATAGAACGACTGGAAATATTCTGGTAATCAGGTTCTCAGTTACCAAAAATGAAAATGCAGAAGGAACTCGGAAAGATAGGTTATTGTCAAATGTCATTATTTTACCGCAGTTGGCAACCATACGGTCGCATCACTTAATGTCAATTTGTTTTATAATTCATTAACCTAACCTTGAGGTTATGTCGATGCACTAGCCCCAAATCACGTTTTATTTTTCAGAAGGGGACTTCCTTTCCAACCACGACAGAAGAGGTTGTCTGTTCGATAATAGATTTGTTAATTTTATCTGAAAGTCTTTCGAGAAAGAGGCGCCCAGGAAAAAAATTTAAGTGCTATTTTTTATTATAAAGAAAAAGTGAGAATGACATTTGATACCAACTGGCCAAATAGCCGTAGTTGCTGAGGCTTATAAATGAGAGGAGAAATAAGAAAATTTTTTAGATTGTGAAAAAATGTCGAAGCATTTCTGAAGAACAGAAATTGAAATTTAATATTTGAAAAACAATCCAGTTTTTCTACATCTCACTAATTAATGGCTACTGGTCAATATGGAAAGCTAATCAAACAAGAGGTGGATACGGCTGGTGATGAAAATGATTCTTATATTATTATCTCAAAGAATGAATTTGAGCCAGAACAGATCAAAAGTGAAGATGGAATTGATATTGTTTATCATGATCTGAAATCTGAAAACTGTCTGGAAGAAGTAGAGGGAGGTCCATGTTGTGAGGTGTGTGGAGGAAGTTTGCTTATTCCATCAGATTTCTTCAATCTTGATGGTTGGAAATCTTGTTGTATCTGTCAAGGCCAGAATGAGTCCAGTGCAATGCAAGGTGAAGAAATGATTCAGGATTTAAAACAACCTAGCTTCCACTCAGGTAATATATTCTTTTTAGTGTGAAGATGAATGTATAGATTAACTTATGACAAACTTGATCTTATATATATACAGGGCCGTCGCTATGGGGATAGGGGGAGCCTCCTTCCCTGCTTTTTTGACTTGGGAAAAAGTTGGGAAATTTTGGGCCGTGAAGAAAATGGAAAAAATAATAGTAAAAAAATGAATAAAAATTTAAAAAAATTAAAATGAGAGAAAGGAAAGGGGGAGGTAATAAAAAAAAGAAATAACCAGGAGAAGGTTGGGATTTCCCGACATGCATAACTTAGAGATCCCATACTTTGAAATTCTTTGTTTGAAAACTTCAAAAAAGTTTAATTTCTCCCGAGTGAGAGAACAGTCCACAAATTTTGAAGTGACAATTTTAAAAAATTCCCAACTGTTCGCTGTTTTTTTGACATGGAAAAGTTGGGAAATTTCGGGCCTTGAAGATAGAAAAAATAATAGTAGAAAACAATAAGCACAATATTATTTAAGTGTTGTTTCCTTTCATTTGTATTGAATATTCCTATACATGGTGGATATGATGGAAAACCAAGGACCTTGGTCCAAAGTAGAATAATTCCCATTATTATTTTTATAATTACCAAAATTTCTTTTTCTTTGTGCATACCCTAACGGGCATAAGCATTCAGCCAATCTTTGGATAGCTAAGTAAGAAAATTAATATGTTACAGTAGTACCTTATTCCTTGGCTTTCATTTTTTAGAAAATTGGGAAATTTTGCTGGTGGCGTTGGGAAAATATTTATAGATATAAAGATTTTCGAGTGTCTTGATATGAATACGGAATAAGGACCTATTATAAATGTAAACTTGTAATGATGTGATGTAAAAAGATTCACATAACTAGTATTTTTTACAGATTCAGAAATATTCCTTTTTGAAACCCAGGAAGGAACATTCTTTGATACGGAAGAGGAGGTTATCCATGAAAATTTGTTATCGTGTGAAAAAAAAGTTGGAAAGTTACATAAAATAGAGGAGACTAATGAAATGATCAGTTCAGGATACTATTTGAGTTCGATTAGAGGGACTGGAATTCATGAAGAAGACAAAATTATCTCGACGAATTCAAGTGAAAGAACTAATGTGAAATCTGTTGAAAACAGTCACGCTTCGAAGATCTCACTTCATGAAATCAACACAGAGTCATTTGTTCGAAATAGTTCCTTGAAAACTCATGAACAAACTCACATTGACTTGAAATTATTTCAATGTAATATCTGCTCTAAATCATTCATTAATTGTAGTACTTTGAAAAGCCATGAAAAAATGCATACTAGCGAAAAACCATTTCAGTGTAAAATCTGTTCCAAATATTTCACTCGAAAAATTTGTTTGAAATCTCATGAAAAAATTCATTCTGGTGAAAAACCCTTTCGATGTAACAACTGTCCTAGATCATTCATTCGAAATAGTGATTTTAAAAAGCATGAAAGAATTCACACCGGTGAAAGATTATTTCAGTGTAAAATATGCTCTAAATGTTTCACTCAGAAATCTGTTTTAAAATCTCATGAAAAAATTCATACTGGTGTAAAACCATTTCAATGTAAAATTTGCTCTAGTTCATATATTCAAATTAGTGATTTGAAGAGACATGAAAAAATTCATACTGGCGAGAAACCCTTTCAATGTAACATTTGCTCTAAATCATTTATTCGAAGAAGTGATTTTAAAATGCATGAAACAATTCACACTGGAGAAAGACCTTTTCAGTGCAAAACATGCTCCAAATCTTTCACTCGGAAATCCATTTTAAAAAGGCATGAAAAAATTCACTCTGGTGAAAAACCCTTTCAATGTAACATTTGTTCTAAATCATTCATTCGAAGTAGTGATTTTAAAAAGCATGAAAATATTCATACTGGAGAGAAACCATTCCAGTGTAAAATCTGCTCTAAATCTTTCGTCCAAAGTGGTAATTTGAAATACCATGAAAAAATTCATACTGGCGAGAAATCATTTCAATGTAAAATCTGTCCTAAATCATTTATTCGAAGTTCTGATTTGAAAAATCATGAAAAAATTCATACTGGCGAGAAACCATTTCAATGTAAAATCTGCTCTAAATCTTTCATCCGAAATAGTAAACTGAAACTTCATGAAAAAATCCATACTGGCGCAAAAAAGATTTCATTGTAAATTCTGCTCTCCAAGTCATTCATTCTATGTTATGATTTGAAAAGATGTAAGAATTCATACTGTCCAAAAACCATTTCAGTTTAAAATCTGCTCTAAGACATTCATTCAGAGAGACGACTTGAACGTGCATGAAAAAACTCATACGGGCGAAAAACCATATCAGTGTAAAATCTGCTCTAAATCATCCATTTCAAGTTATGATTTGAAAAGTCCTGGATAAAAGTTTAAAATTGCATGAAAAATTTCATTCTGGTGAAAAACCCTTTCAATGTAGCATTTATTCAAATTAGTGATTTGAAAAGACATCAAAAATTCATGTTGGCGAGAAACCATTTTAATGTAAAATCTTGACTAAATCGATCATTGGAAGTGATGAATTTAGAAAGAATGAAAAAATCATTTATATAATATATTCTGACATAACCCTTCATGGATGGTATCATAAGCTCGGGTTTACATCCGTTCGTCTTTGACATTATCATGACGTTTCAGCAAGACCCCATTTGCCATAATTGTTGAACTTGTTTTCAATAAAATGTCGACAATTAACATATTTAATTGTTTACCTGTTTTCTAGATATTATATTGTGATTATTCTTTCAAATCTACCTGTTTTAACAGAATACAAAATGTATACTTAAGTTCAGTACCTACATATAGTCTAGTCCAATTGATGAAACTAACGTATAGTGTAACTATTGTAACATAAAATTATCGTGAATATTCTATAATTATTATTATATTCAATATATCAATATGTTTATACCGAGTTAGGTTTTATTTATTATGTGAACCTAAACAATTAATTTCACTGGAAAATCCTATTACTTCATTCCTGAACGAAATGTAAATTTTAGATACAAAGCTGTCAAAGGTTTTTTGAATGTATGCATATATGAAGATTTTGAACATTCTCTATGAAAATAAAGCTAATGATCATGATTCAGTTGAATCATTTACCGTTTTTTCTATTTCCTTTACAGTATTACCTGAATAAACAAGTTTTGGTCATTTCACAAATGAATATATATTTTTATTTAAAGGTTTACATAATTGAGTTACTGTATATGATGAACTGTTTCTTACTCGGTTCTTTAGAGCCAAAAAACATTATATATGCCCAGTTTGAATTACTAGGACTTGATTTGCGAAGGCAAGGGCGCAGGACGGTTCTTGATATTTTATAGGAATTGAAAAAAATACCAAATAAGAAGCTCTTGTTTGGACGTCATCTACAGAAATACTGTATCTCTTTTCAACACTTGTCAGTGTAGACCAACTTAGTTATACCAGGATAAGAGACACTTCAAGCATTGTCTAAGTAAATTTACAGACAATGCTTCAAGAATACCAATATAACAGGAATATGGTTCACTTGAGAGTTTTAATTGGGTTTTGCATCTCTACTGAACTTAAATTGATTGTCATTGGATAAAGAACTCTGACTTTTAAATTTCCGAAATTGTCTGTTAAGATAATAAGCTGAAATAATAATTTCCGAATCATTATAGTGTCGCCATCTACTGAATGTCGTTCGAACATTGGTTGTTTCTTTGTTTAGTTTTGTGATAAACAGTTGGTAAAACTGTATGGTTGCATGACAAAAATGAAACAAGGTTAGTGATGGTTTCTTCACAGTATTTTTATTTTATCCAAAATAGTAAAACAGAATAGAAGTTGAATCTCTCAAAAGTCGGAACGTATGATAGCAAGTGAAAATCGATCGTCCAGCCTTGCGGTTCAAACCATCGGATCGCACATCGGTCGATTGAGTAGGTGGAGCTGACCACCCATGTCAACTCACCAGGCTACCGCACTTCCGCCCAGGCAACCGTCCTTAATAGGAAGAGTAATAAAGTACAGGGTTTTACCCTAGGGTTTAATGCACCCTTACAACTTCTGATTGAAATCCTATTTCCAGAAATCTTCAAGGTTTTTGGTGTATACTTCTCTGATTTTTGAGATCCAGCACTTTCCAGCGGTAGCCACCTCAAACCTATATTAACCCCAGGATGTATAATTTGAAGAAGCTATACTCGCGCCAGCCAAGTCTCAGAACCAAAACGAGTGCAGAATTCATTCTTGCTTGAATGAATATTCATAGGAAACCTTTGGAAACTCACTTTTCCACAGCATATGTTTAATCCCAAATTAGGGTGCTCCACCCCAAGCATTTATTTATTATGATGTAGCATTACAAAATACATATAGCCTTCAATTTTTACCTTTTTATCTCAAACCCCTGATTTTTATAAACATTTTAGTATTTTAATCATTTTTATCCCTGACTTCATCTCTGATCGCGACAGAGGATGATTGTTCCATTAACAGATGGCACGTAGATGTCGTGCGAGCTATAAATAAAGTTTAAATAATATAATGCAGTGAAAGGACTATAACCAGGAGCAGTAACCAGGCTGGATTTCAATGGATTCGACGATATGCTTTTCATTTTAAAGAAAAAATTAAAATTAATTTTGTCACCACTAGCCGGATAGCCTTAGTTGCTAAAGCCAATACATGAAGAGAAAGGAGAAGAAGGTCAATTTGAAATTATCCAAGAACTACTGAAAAATGGAAATTTAATATTTGAAAACAAACTTTTTCAACTTTTCACTAGTTAATGGCTACTGATGAATATAGAAAGTTAATCAAACAGGAGGTGGAATCTGCTGATGATGAAAAGGATAGTAACATCTCTGAAGAAAAATGTGATGCACTCAAAGTAATCATATCAAAGAATGAATTTGAGCCAGGACAGATCAAAAGTGAAGATGGAATTGATATTGTTCATCATGATCTGAAATCTGAAAGATGTCTGGAAGGAGAAGAGGGAGGTCCTCTTTGTGAGGTGTGTGGAGGAAGTTTGCTTATTCCATCTGATTTTTTCAATCCTGATGGTTGGAAATCTTGTTGTATCTGTCAAGGCCAGAATGGGTCCGATGCAATGCAAGATGAAGAAATGACTCGAGATTTAAAACAACCTAGCTTCTACTCAGGTACCATTTATTTTAGTATGAAGTGAAATTTATAAATTAACTTACAAATACTTAATGCAAAAACTCACTATTCCATAAAAATAAAGTGTATTCATATAAACACAATATGTTTCCGTAACATAGGAGATGATTGCTTCTCTATTTTTTTTATGGGCAATGAACCAGAACAGGACATTCGTATTGGAATCTATCAGTTTTTGACTTTTAAGGTTAGTTCATTTGATGATTGAAACACGGGTCGAAGTAATAGTCAGTATGAACACGTCTGAGGTAGCTATTGTAACAATTTGGATAAATACATTCTGAAATTTTGTTCAAAATTAGTAATATCTCTTGGTATATGGTATGTTAGTTTTCAAGGCATTCCAACCAAAAAAAAATTTTTTTTTGACCTGTTATAATGTAAATGTGTAATGATGTGTAAAAAGTTTTACATAACTAGTATTTTTTTTACAGATTCAAAATTGATTCTTTTTGAAACCCAGGAAGAAACGTTTTTTGGTAAAGAAGAGGAGGTTATCCATGAAAATAAGTTATCATGTGAAATAAAAGTCGAAAAGCAGCATAAAACAGAGGATACGAATGAAATAATCAGTTCAGGATGCTATTTAAATTCAATTAGAGGGACTGGAGAAAAAATTACCTCGACGAATTTGAATGAAAGAACTAATGCGAAATCTGTTGAAAACAAACACACTTTGAAGATCCATGAAAAAATTCATACTAGAGAAATAACTTTTCAGTGTAAAATATGCTCTAAATCATTTACTCGTAAATCTGGTTTGAATAGGCATAAAAAAATTCATTCCGGTGTAAAACCCTTTCAATGTAACATTTGCTCTAAATCATATATTCAAATTAACGATTTGAACAGGCATGAAAAAATTCATACTGGCGATAAACCATTTCGTTGCGGAATCTGCTCTAAATCATTCATTCGAAGTTCTGATTTGAAAAGTCATGAAAAAATTCATATTGGCGAGAAACCATTTCAGTGTAAAATCTGCTCTAAATCATTCATTCAAAGAGGTAATTTGAAAGCGCATGAAAATATTCACATTGGAGAAAAACCATTTCAATGTGAAATCTGCTCTAAATCATTCTTTCGAAACAGTAATTTGAAAAGACATGAAAAAATTCATGCTGGCGAATAATCATTCCAGTGTAACGAAATGGTTAGACTTTCATGGCTGAGGTTTTCAGTGTCATTTCTTTTTGAGTTTGAAAGCCGTGGATTTTTGGAATTTCTTCCTGTTGCGCCAAATTGTAATTTTTTTCAATAAGTTACAATTATTATTATTGAAAGAGGTATATTTTTAGGAGAGATCATTTTGTGGGAAAAGAGAAGAAACTAATTTCAGAATAAACTGTTTACACAGATGTGTAGATCATCCAAAGAAGTAACTTGCAGTCAAAAACTGGGAAAAATGCCTCCCGAAACAGCTACTTTCATATAAACATTGAATTGCGCGACAGAAAAAACCTCTGAAACAGCTTTGAGAATGACGGTGTTCCTTATGAGTAAAATGTTGCATCTTTCATTTACTATATTGTGTAGTAATCCTGTGAATGATATCTGAATCAATTCTGTAATGAATGTTTGAGAGTAAAAACTGAATGTATAAGTCAATGTTCAAATGAAAGTAATTTTGAAATTACTAATGGATCTTCATCAAGTAACGCCCGGATCAATCAGTGAAAAAAAAGATTAAAACTAGTTGTTTTAACAGGGATTTTTCTCTCACTTTGTGACCTGGAAGTTACTTCTTTGCATGATCTACACATCTTTGTAAATAGGTTGGTTGCTTTCTTCCTTTCTTTAGAAGATTCCCACATTTGCATACCGATGGAGAAGTAGAAACCCGAAACGTTAAAAAAAAAACATTTCAGTGTAAAATTCAAAAAGAAGGCAATAGTTTGAATAAAAAGACTGACATAAACCAATCAAGCGAAATCTATTCACATCTCTTATCTCTGTAATATTTCCTAAATCTTGTAATATTCCATAAAAATCATATCCAAGTTTTCTGTTATTCAGTGTGACATAAAAAATTCGAATGTACATCTTTTTTTTCATTTCATTAGTTTCCTCATTCTTACTAATTTTCCAGTAAATTCTCACCATTTATATTATCAGAACAGTTTAGAACAGAACAGAAAGTTTAGTAGAGTAAGGAATAATTTTTCAAAAAATTTCTAAGAACCTGTTATTCCTATCCTTTTATATATTTAGTAGCTGGGTTAGATAGTTGAAGGACAGCCGGCACAGAACACCCTAACTAGGGTGTTCTGTAATACCGGTAAAATCCATGTGATTGACCAAAAAAAAGAGGCAGAAACCACAGAAATATAACTCTGACTTACAGTTCTGTGGGCAAGAACAAATGGCATTGTGAGACACTAACAGCTGTCGTGTGATTTTGTTCGAAAGCGGTGATGAACAGACACTGTTTTCTTGCGTTTAATCGTTTTCAAGCGTATATTCAAAACGATTCGTACTGACGTTCGGTTTTGTGCATATAATAATTTCCCAGCTTCATTTGGTACATCCTTACAAGGTAGTTATAAAACAGAAACTGACAACTGACGTAATGTAACTTCAAATTCTGTTTTAAAACCAACCTCACGCTAGTTTTGAGTCATCATGTATACGTTTCAAATCATAATTGATGTGACGTCATAGTTTCAACGCCAGAATGAATATATTTGAATCACAGATGGATAGTGTTTTGAATACATGAGCACCATAAACACCTAAGGTAGAGCTTGTCAAATATAGGAAGAAACTTGAGAATTCTCTCTCGTTCTTATAGTTTTCTAACGAACGCACATCTAGTGGGCGAAATCATAACGGAATTCAGAAAGCTCTTCCTTCATTTGACAAGCTGTAAGTATATCGAATATTGTATACTTTCGATTAGACTGTGAGTCGCTTAGCAACCAACACAGTCAAATTTTTAAAAAATTCAAATAATCTTAGTCATGCACATTTTTACGGCATCTCTACTGGTACACATTCACAAACATATTTATCAAAATATAATTTTCACCTTGTCATCAAATTGGTGAAGTTCGATCTTACTTGGGATCCTTCACTATAGTTGGGGATTGAAATAGAATGGGATGAAGCACAGAAAATGTTTCGATATATACGATGGATTCATTTTTTATTACTTCTGTATCCAACCTAGAATATTTTGCGTGTTTCTGGTACATTTTTGATGGGTTGTGGCAACACTGGCCGTATTAAGTATAGCATTTGTTAAATACCAGCCGTTCTTTTACTTGTTATATCTAATTAAAACCTAAAACTCGCTTACAAATTTCGTTGGGACTATATAGGCGATTACAATTATGAACCACTCTCACTCTTTGTCATGTCGGAATAGTCAGATCTGTCCAATTAATAAATGCATTATTAATGTTCTGAAGTTGTTCAATATAATTCAAATCATACAAGGGGTACTTTATAATATTATAAATAGCATTTCCCCCGTGATGGATGTTTATCTCTAGACATTATTTCAATCATTTTGATTATGTTTCTGTACCGGAATAATGTATTAACCTCAGAGGTACTTAATCTGTACTCAGAGTAACATGTCTTATAAGGTTTGTTCTGGTTTTCAGTTTGTACTGCTTCGAATCGTCCAAAATCAGTGAGTCAGTTGTGGACTGAAAAGGTTAACGCGACAAAATGTTCAGTATACAGTTGGGTGATTGTTTTCTGACTGTTTGGAACAGTCGAAGCAAAGAACCAGAACAAGCCTAATATAAAATTGTTGTAACGATTGTCATAAACCAAACTTTTTATTCACTTAAAACAGTATAGGCAACCCAAAATACACTGTGATGCAAAGGGAGAAGTCTAAAATTAACGGAATGAGCTGTCTCATTCTAAACAGCAAATCGTTCGTATTGAATAAAAAATACACTGAATGAATACCTTTTCGAAAGAATAATTTCTTAAAGGAATCTGATCATAAATAACTCGAAAATATATATTACTGAAAAAAATAGCAATGTTAATGCAGTAATATTCACATCAGAAAATATTATTTATTAATTTGAATATATAGAAGACAGCTTATTCATTATTTTGCAGATGAAAATCTAATGAAGCTATAATCAAATTCCAATAAGTAGTCAGAAGACTACCTTGTGACATACCACACCCAAAGAATCGGTAATTTAAACTTTTTGGTATTCTACTCACTATTAAATAAAAGCGGACCGCTTTTCAGAACCTTTCACTTATTAAAAAAAAAAACAACTACACATATCTGTGTTTCAATATTTGTTTATTACTTTTCTACATGCACATTTTAAATTGTATAGAAGTGTTGACATTCTGCTATATTCATTTGCAATTTTGCACTGGATTAATTATGAAGAGATTGTTAAACTTTTTTCTAGTACTAAATTGATAATAAGTCGATCGTTGTTCACAGAAAAATACCTTAGAAGCTATCATTCTTGAAGTAAAATTACCAACAATAAGTTTTCTGACACTAACTTTCTACTTCTAGGAGTGAAACCTCTTGTACAGCTTTTACAATGAAATGATTTTCCCCAGTTTACTGGGGAAAAACCATTTCATTGTAAAAGCTGGACAAAAGCTTTCACAAGGAATCGTGATGTGAAACCACGCGACAAGAACCCGTTTCGAGGAATAATCACTTCATTGGGAAATCTTACTTCATGGATTTCCATTGTAACTTTTCCAGCACGGGATCTTTCGTGTTCTTTCGACGTCTTTGTGCGAATAGAGTTTGAGCTATTTTCACAATGAAATGGTTTTTGCCCAGTTTAAGTTTTTTCTTGAAATATCAAGCTGATTCTTCCAGTCAGATGGTGACGGAATTCGAAATTGGAGTTGTTTTTCCTTTCTGCTGATCTCCCCGTTTCTCTGGCTAGACGATCTGAAAAAGGCATCAACAAGGGCATTAATTTTAAATGAAACTCAAGTTATGTTCATGTATTTTGGATATTCTACGACAAACCCAAAGAGAAAAGTTACTTTTGTGTCTTTACTTTTATAACATATCTATGATTAACATATCTCGTAGTATCACTCTATACGCCGGAGATACTACAATATTGTGGAAAGAAAAATAGACGCTGCCATATTACAAAATGAATTAAACGCAAAGTTTCTCGGTGTATTCATTGATGATAGGTTGAAATTTTATGAACACCTTGTACAACTGAAGAGTAAGATCTCTTCCGGATGTTATGCAGTTAGAGTGGTTTCAAATGAGATGTTACAGAATAAACAGCATTAAGTTCATATTAAAATTCCATTTGGCATTTCAAGAAAGGTGCGGTACCTCCCTTTGCACGCCTCTGGAACGCCATTAGATAAAATCGATGTTAAAATGTTGTAGAAAAGATGGTGAAATTTAGTTCCTGGCAAGTTATTCGAATGTTAAAATGTTGAAAATTAAGTTGAAGCTCCAAGTTTATAAATACATACTTGAATATAATTATCTATTGGTACGGGAGCATGAAGAAACATCACCCCAGTTATCTCAAAGGTGTGGCTTCCATTTTTGAAAAATCCGAAATGGAACTCCAGAAATAAAACCTATCGCAATTTCAATCTTTCAGGGTTAGTTGGATGTCATCTTTATGAACATCGATTACATGACATGTTTGAATTCAATTATGTGATGGTATTTGAACATAAAACGCAAAATTTAAACTTGTTCACGTACGTTAAAACCGGTTCTCTGCATACGCGCTATTTATAAAAATCAATGTAACACTTACGTTCAAATAGCTTTCCATCCAGGAAAGTAGCTTCTCCACCAGTTCGATAAGCAAATTCTATTTCACCACCAGCAGCGTTGGCACACTTCAAAGATTGAATAAGTAACTCTAATTGAAAGACTTATATATCAAAGCGCTGTTAGAATGACTGCGCATTAAAAATTTGTTAAATGCTGCGTTATAACAGCAGTCTTTCTTTCATTTACTAGAGGTTATAAATTTTGACAAAAAGTCAGGGCAGACTCAGCTCCCTCAAGAAGCATGGACGTAAGAGATCCAATGGATCGATGATGCTGATGATATAAGAGCTGCGTAGGTTGGGAAGGAATGGTGGGGTGGAGCTGTCAAACAGTGTAGCCAACTTGAAAGAAAATTTTATCGACCTATCCGCACTCCGATTAAATGAAAAGTTCACTGTCATGAACATGTTACAACTTTCCTAATCTGGATCATTCGTATCAAGATAGACACTCTTGAAGTCACTTTTATATTGCCAAAATCACTCTGGAGTTCGGTGAAATTTTAAACTAGAGGGTTACAATTTGTTTCATAAATTTGTGTGATATAACACGGTAAATAAAGTTGAAAAAGGGTAGAAATGAATGAATACTACCGTTGGTCACCTCTGAAGATCCACTATACATTACAACATGACCCCAACAGACAATGTTACAATGTGTGAGAATAGAAATGAGTAATCCTTTCGACTAGTATAACTTCAAACCTTGACTGAAAAGGACTGAAAATTGTAGAATACACCATAATACGGAAGAAGAACTCTATTTTGTACTATCATTATGAATTTCTACCTCCGTTTTTTTACCAAACTTTCCTATCTACCTGGTTTCCCGTTCAACAGAGAGCTGCAAAATGTATTATTTCTTAATGTATTTGTGTTAGCATATGTTTAGTGATGTCTTGAACAAAAATAATTATGTAATGAAAAATGAGAAGTGAAACTATGTTTTTTTACTCATTTTATTTGTAACTAACGTTACTGCAATTTCGTCCTATGAAGACATTTTCAAACTTATACAATAAATCGTAGTTACAGGGTACCAAAGTAGAATCAACTTCGTGAGGAGAGAGGATTACAACGAAGAGCATTGTAGGCCAATGTTTTCATACCGCATCACAATGATAATGTTTTTGCCAATCGAGTATCGTTTTACTCTTATCTCTCGAATTGAGATTTTTTTCTGCCAACAGTCATTTTGAGATATTTCATATTTCTTTTTGTTTTCTTCGAATTTTCTTTCGCCACTTCCATACACCGATGAACATGGATTTAATATTTATTTTACTCAAAATATCTACTGGGATTTATATTTTAGGAAAATTTGATGAGGAATAGTAATTTTCATAAGTGAGAAATTAACTATTGATTTCTTTTCTGATTGATTCAAATCGTAATGAATAGTTTACAAATGAATTATGAAAATGAATTATGTGTGGCAACCCTGACGACATATGTTCTAATGTTGACAGATTTGTCACTGTCAACAACTACATATATTTTTTTAAATATTAGATTTGATACTTGATTCTGGATAAATAATGAATAATCGATAATATAATGGAAAGCGAACCAGTAAACGAAGAGAACAATTGCGAAGATTTATGCCTCGAAAGCGTTATCATGAAAGAGGAACCGCATGATATTTGCAATAATGATGATATGTGCAATAATGATGATGATATGTATTTGGTGGATGTCAACTACATAAAAGAAAAATATGATTTGAAAATAAAAAAAGAAAAAACAGATTGTGACGATTCACCATTAAACACTGATACTGACAATTTTGAAGATTCCAAACATGAAACTCTCATGGAAGAAAGAAGTGAGAAGCCCTCAGAAATTAGCTGCGAAAAGCAAAATGAGTCTCAACAAGATGATATTCAAGGCAAGTGTCAACATGACAAAAAAGTTTTTTGTGGACAATTAGATGGAGAAATAGAAGGCCAAAAACTTTTCCAAAAATGAATCTCTCCTAAAAATATACCCTTTCAATTTAGATAACCAAAATATTAAGATTTTTCTTTTTCAGATTTTCGATTACGACCCTTCTCCTGTTTCGAAAACGATGACTTTGTGGAACCTGTTGCGATTCAAGAAGACGAAAACCGATTACAGTGTAAATTCTGTTCGAAGTGCTTCAAACGTAAAGATTATTTAAGGGTTCACGAGAAGAATCACAGAGGAGAAGGGGATTTCCATTGTACAATATGTTCAAAGTCCTTCATTCACGAAAGTAAGCTGAAAGCGCATGAGAAGACTCATTCGGGAGAATCGACATTTCACTGCAGAACTTGTTCGAAGTCTTTCAGATACAAGTGTAATTTAAGAGTACATGAAAAGATCCACAACAGCGAACAACTGATTTACTGCAAATTCTGCTCAAAGTCTTTCACGCAGCTGTGTTCGTTAAGAGCTCACGAGAGAATCCATACTGGTGAGAAACCCTACGTCTGCAAAATCTGTGAAAAATCGTTTAATCAAATGAGCATCTTGAGACGGCATGAACGGGTTCATACAGGGGAAAAACCTTTCAAGTGCGAGTCTTGTTCAAAATCTTTCAACAGGTTACACAACTTGAAAAGTCATAATCTGATACATTCAGGACATAAACCGTTTCAGTGCAAAGTTTGTTTAAAGTCTTTCAATCAGAGCAGTACGATGAGGCGCCACGAAAATATTCACATGATAGAAATACCATTTCAGCAAGAAATCAAATGAAAGTCAAAATATTATGGAGTCTTCCAGAAATCAAGCAGTCAACCTTGAAAATATTGACAAATACTCCTGCTTCAGTCGTTGCTGAAGAATCTATAAAGAAGAAAACTGTTGAGTTATAAATCGTGTTTGAAATCCTTCAATTAAATAAAAAATATAAATAATGTGAGATTCCTATAGTAGGAAACACTCTTTAAATTTGCCCAAAATTATTCATGCATAGTTATTGTGGATATGTTCATTGAGTATAAACTTGGGTCTTCCAAATATCCATCTTAAGAATAAAAAATTGAATTGACTTTTTTTTTATTCAAGGTTTGGTAATAATGATTTTATTTTACACTATCATGCAAATAAAACATGCATACTTCGGAATCACTGCTGCCATCTCTGATGTAAAAATACTACCTTTACTAAGGCGGCGACATCTAGTCTTTATAATTCGAACGACAAACTCTAGGAATACTTTGATTATAGTCTCCTGAAGAACAAGTTATAAATAATCAATTGATCCTTTTTGCATGCTTGTATTGTAATCTGTGGAAGAAATTATTGAACCAATAATTCTGCATTTCTTGAAAAATCTGAAATTTTCAGTAGTCTTTGAAATGTTTCTTAAAATTTTTGAAAAATAAAGAAAAGCAATAGTTAACAAATCAAAAACTCTATTAATAGAAGATTTGAAGAATAACAAGGAAATCTAAAGAAAATGTAGGATGTTTTGTTATAAGAGAGAAAAAACAATTGAGAAAAATAAAGGAACTAGCTCATCATTACGAGGGAAGACAGTTATTATTGATGAACTGAAAATATCAGGGTTAATATAATATCAATCTGTTTTTCCAGTAATTAACTAGCCCTCTAATGTACTGCAACCCTCGGAAATCGAAACTTGTGCGAGTATTAGCGAGGTCTTGCTCTTTCAATGTACGAGTTCTAGGATGGTCGGACAAAACGCAGTGAAAATAGATCGCCCGGCCCTAGGGCTCGAACCACCGTTCAACACAGCGGTCGATTGAATGAGTAGGATGAATCGCTTACGTTAACCCAACCGGCTACCATCTATGAAAATATTCCATACTATTTTGAAAGTAAAGAAATAATGTTCCAAGTACACACGTTCATTCGTGTTTTAATAATGTTACTATACATATGTTTGCTACCGATAAGACTGTGAAATAATGACATTTGAAATAAGCTAATAAATAAATAATCTATCTTTCTGAGTTCTTTCTGCATTTTCATTTTCGGTAAATGAGAAACTTATTTTCAGAATACGGCCAAAAATAGATTTTCAGTAGTTCTATATGAAGTTGGGGCTCCAAAATGAAGAATCTGCTATGAATAAATATAAAATGGTTTGTCCCAATTATATCCCAAAAATGATAATGCAGAAGGAACTCTGCATTTTTATTTTCGATAGGTTATTTATTCATTAGCAAATGTCAAATGTCATTATTTTACCGCAGTTGACAACCATGGGGTCGCATCACTTAATAAGGTCAATTAATTAATGATAATTTTGAATAAGGTATTTTTTCCAATGATTTGAAACTTGCATCAGACAGTTTTTAATTAAAAAGCGGTAATGCTGAAGATCTTTAAACTTGCAGGCCATCATTTTTATTGAATACCTTTACTTTTTTAAATTTTCCGAAAAGAAGGACAGTTGATTCCTTCAACAAAACATATGGTTTTGTCACAAATAAATTTGTTTTTCGAAAAAACATTGTAACACAAAACGTAATGAGGGAACACGAATAGTCTCAGTTTTGAAATATTCTGATTTCGGAAAGTATTTTACCCTCAAATGAAACTGTGGATTCGTCTTGGAATTACAAGCAAAACTTCAATAGTCCCAATTTGTCATAGAGAGAGCGTTTCAGTTGTCAAAATTTGAGTATCGCTTTCAGCATTATTGTTGAGATAAAAATTTGGATCATCATTAATTCATCATTATTTGGGTCGATTGGATTTTTATTCATAATAAATTATGAGCGAGTTTTCTCTCCTTGAAATAACCACGAGTGCTTGCTAGCGTTTGGAAAAAGTTTTTCCGGTTCAAGGTCAAATCGAGTTCAAATATAAGTCATTTTTAAATTTGAATATTCTGATGGAAACAGTGTTTAGAGATTTTTATCTCAACATTTGTGATATCTGAGGACAACATCAATTATCAGTTTACGTGAATCTATTTTGAAATTTTCTCAGTTTAGTACGAAAATAAAATATTGAGTGGCAACTCTGACAATATACGTTGACGGATTTGTCACTGTCACCACCGTATAGAAGTAAACACGGTACTGTCATTTTCGAACCTGATGAAGTGATTTAGAGGAGTAATAAATAAGTAATAATGGAAGGCAAACAAATAAAAAAGGAGGACGATTGTGAAGAATTTGGCTTCGAAAGAGTTATTGTCAAAGGAGAGCCAACTGAAATGTGCAATGATGTCGATAGTTATTTTGTGGATGTCAACTACATAGAAGTAAAAAATGAAAAAACAGACTGTGTAGATTTGCTAATAAATACTGATAATTTCAAATGTGAAACTGTCAAAGAAGAACCAAATGAGGGCTCTTTGGAGTTGAGTTGTGAAAAACAAGGTGAGTCTGAACAAGATGATATGCAAGGCAAGTGTTTGAAGCTTTTTCAGGTAAAACCAGATTATGTTGAGATTTTTCTCTTACAGAGTTTAGATTACGACCACCCTCTTGTATTGAAAATGACGATTTTGTGGAAACTGTAAACCCATTCCAGTGTAAATTCTGCTCGAAGTGCTTCAAACGTAAGGATTATGTAAGGGTTCATGAGAAGAATCACAGAGGTGAAGGGGATTTCCATTGTACAATATGCTCAAAGTCCTTCATTCACGAAAGTAAGCTGAAAGCGCATGAGAAGACTCATTCAGGAGAATCGACATTTCACTGCAGAACTTGTTCGAAGTCTTTCAAATACAAGTGTAATTTAAGAGTACACGAAAAGATCCACGACAGCGAACAACTGATTTACTGCAAATTCTGCTCCAAGTCTTTCACGCAGTTGTGTTCTTTAAGAGCTCACGAGAGAATTCATACTGGTGAGAAACCCTTCGTCTGCAAAATCTGTGAAAAATCGTTTAATCAAATGAGCATCTTGAGACAGCATGAACGGGTTCATACAGGGGAAAAGCCTTTCAAGTGCGAGACTTGTTCAAAATCTTTCAACAGGTTACACAACTTGAAGAGTCATAATCTGATACATTCAAGACATAAACCGTTTCAGTACAAAGTTTGTTTAAAGTCTTTCAATCAGAGCAGTACGATGAGGCGCCATGAAAGTATTCACATGATAGAAATACCATTTCAGCAAGAAATCAAATGAAAGTCAAAATATTATAGCAAGTCTTCCAGAAATCATGCAGTCAACCCTGGAAATATTGACAAATACTGCTGCTTCAGTCGTTGCTGAAGAATCTATAAAGAGGAAAACTGTTGAGTTATAAATCGTGTTTGAAATCCTTCAATTAACTAAAAAATATAAGTAATGAGATTCCTATAGTAGGAAACATTCTTTAAATTTGCCCAAAATTATTCATGAATAGTTATTGTGGATATGTTCAAACATTCCCATTCATTATAAAATTGGGTCTTCCAAATATCCATCTTATGAATAAAAAATGGAATTGACTTTTTTTTTTATTCAAGGTTTGTTAGTAATGATTTTATTTTACACTATCGTGCAAATAAAACATGCATACTTTTGCATCACTGCTGCCATCTCTGATGTTAACATACTATCTTTACAAAGTGAGCGACATCTAGTCTTCATAATTCGAACGACAAACTCTAGGAATACTTATAGTCCCTTGAAGAACAAGTTACAAATAAGTAATTGATCCTTTTTGCATCCTTATATTGTACTATGTGGAAGAAATTAATTCTGCAATTCATGAAAAAATCTGAAATTTTCAGTAGTCTTTGAAATGTTTCTTGAAATTTTTGGAAAATAAAGAAAAGCAATGGTTAACAAATCAGTCTCAGTTTTGAAATATTCTGATTTCAACAAGTATTTCATGAAACTGTGGATTCGGCTTGGAATCACAAGCAAAACTTCAATAGTTCCAATTTGTCATAGAGAGTCTTTCAGTTGTCAAAATTTGAGTATCGCATTCAGAATTATTGTTGAGATAAAAATTTGTATCATCATTAATTCATCATTATTTGGGTCGATTGGATTCTCATTCGTAATCAATTATGAGCGAGTTTTCAATCCTTGAAAAAGTTTTTCGAGTTCAAGGTCAAATCGAGTTCAAATATGTCATTTTTAAATTTGAATATTTTGAAAGAAAAACAGTGTTTAGAGATTTTTATCTCACCTTTTGAGATATCTGAGGACAATATAAATTATCAGTTGACTTGCATCTATTTTGAAATTTTCTCAGTTCAGTACGAAAATAAAATATTGAGTGGCAACTCTGACAATATACGTTGACGGATTTGTCACTGTCACCACCGTATAGAAGTAAACACGGAGCTGTCACTTTCGAACTTGATGTAGTGATTTAAAGGAGTAATAAATAGGTGATAATGGAAGGCAAACAAATAAAAAAGGAGGACGATTGTGAAGAATTTGGCTTCGAAAGAGTTATTGTGAAAGGAGAGCCAACTGAAATGTGCAATGATGTTGATAGTCATTTTGTGGATGTCAACTACATTGAAGAAACATTTGTGAAAGTAAAAAACGAAAAAACAGACTCTGTAGATTTGCCAATAAATACTGATAATTTCAAATGTGAAACTGTCAAAGAAGAACCAAATGAGGGCTCTTTGGAGTTGAGTTGTGAAAAACAAGATGAGTCTGAACAAGGTGACATGCAAGGCAAGTGTTTGAAGCTTTTTCAGGTAAAACCAGATTATGTTGAGACTTTCTTTTAGATTTTCGATTACGACCACCCTCCTATATTGAAAATGACGATTTTGTAGAATCTGTAAATCCATTCCAGTGTAAATTCTGCTCGAAGTGCTTCAAACGAAAGGATTATGTAAGGGTTCATGAGAAGAATCACAGAGGTGAAGGGGATTTTCATTGTACAATATGTTCAAAGTCCTTCATTCATGAAAGTAAGCTGAAAGCCCACGAAAAAACTCATTTGGGAGAATCAACTTTTCATTGTAGAACTTGTTCGAAATCTTTCAGATACAAGTATAATTTGAGAGTTCACGAGAAGATTCATCATGAGAGACTCCATACTGAAGATAAACCTTTCGTCTGCGGAATCTGTGAGAAATCCTTCAATCAAAAGAGCATTTTGAGACGTCATCAAACGATTCATACAGGAGAAAAGCCTTTCAAGTGCGAGACTTGCTCAAAATCTTTCAACCGTTTTCATAAATTGAAGACTCATAATCTGATACATTCAGGACAAAAACCGTTTCAGTGCAAAGTTTGTTTAAAGTCTTTCAATCAGAGCAGTACGATGAGGCGGCATGAAAATATTCACTTGAAAGAAATACCATTCCAACAAGAAATCAAGTGAAAATTAAAATTCTGCTGGATAGTTTATGTCATTCGGAAGTAGTTTTAAACCTTATTGGATAAGTACTTATGAGAGGATTTTTGCAGAGAAATGGCACTGGCATTGACAAATATTGCTTTTACAGTTGCAGAAACTATAAGGAGAACATTTTTCATTTCAAATTTGTTCAAATTCATGAATAATAATTTTGATTCCTGTGACATTTCAATCTTCCAGTCTGTATCTGAAGAAACTTTCCTTTTTACATGATATAAACATTTTTGTAAATGATATTTACTCATGTAAATTTCATTTTTTTTTCATTTTTGAAATTCCACACTTTCATCTATAAGTAGAAATCCCAAAGATTTTTCACAAAGTCTTGAATTTGTTTCAGCATTCTTATATCTGAAACTGGGTGCAGGGTTACCAATAAAAATTAAACTTTTTTTTCAAAAACAAGAAAGTGAAGTTAAGTTTTTCAGGTGCATAATGATTTATTTCAAATCGCCTTTGCTAAATATTATTCATGGAAAATTATTTGGAAGTCAACAAGAAAATTACGATTATTCTAAACACTAAAATCAAATTGCAGATGATTTTGATAGAAAACAAGGCTAGGAATTTTAAGAGATCTATATAGATTACCGTTTTATTTACTAGGTAGTCTGCTCAATAATAACAGCGCCACAAAGTTGACAGGAGGTTTTTTTCAGACCCCCAAGCATTTTTTAAAGACAATTTTCATCGATGATGGCGCTGTGCAAACGATAAGCAGGGGATCGGAATAACTAAAAATTAAACGTAAATTATGTTTTTGTGAGTCTTTCAATTGTGAATTTGCGGGAGTAATATTTTTGTTGCAACTATTTCAAACATAACAAACTGATTGCTATGAAAACAGTTGACGGGACTTTCTTTTACCATCTGTTTTAATTCTGATATGCCCGATAGACGTCGCACCTGAACGATGAACTTCCCAATTCTCGTCATACAATCTGTGATACTTAAAAGTTTTATACTCCCATGCGTATACTAGATGCTATTCCATGGGAGAAAAAATATACGTGTGTCTTAGAATATTGATAATCTATTACTCAGAATTTTGGGAAATTTTGGATTTTTATGTTGAATATGATGAGAAAAGTTTTCAAAGTTTAGAATACTCGTTTTTTCACGAATTTTAATCTTAGAAATGAAAATAATCTAGTCGGATATGATTCAAGCTTTTCTAAGATTCCGTAGAAACTTCTTCGATAATCTGACCATTTTGATGTATTGTCTGTCATAAGACAAAGGATTTGAATTTGTCTCAGACCAAAAATCTTGTGGTGGAGTTTTGGCAAAACTATCTGTAACTTCCACGTGTTGCAACTTGTTGAGCCATATAACCTCCTCTATTGTGACACAGAATGTGGGAAACTGCATAATAGCTATATTTTGTTCATCATTAAACTGTGAAATGATTCAAATTCTCAATAAACGTTTTACAAAACGAAAGAAAAGTATAAAAAACGATAGTGACAACTACAATGGAATGCATTCAATGGTACATTTCACAAGAATATTCCAAATCACATGGATACTGGAAAATCGAAATTAGATATCATTCTTTCAATAAGAACACTTCATTTTGTGAAAGAAGAAGAGTGTTTTGAAATAGTTCAACTCTTTCTGTTTTTTCAACTGAATAGGTATTTCAAATATTTATGTTGTTAACCAACATATCCCCTTGGTGTTGAGTGAATACCTATTTTGTTTCATTATGTCGATTTTTGAAGGTTGACTTGTTCGCAGGGAAGATACAAACGTAGAACTTTCGGAACTAGTTTGAATTTTTGAAACTTCGTTTCTGATGTTTTACGATTTGTATTAATATTTCTATACTACTCAACTTGGTCTAATTATACCAATATAAAAAAATTGAATTATACGAAATTCAAAACACAACTAAAAGAATATATCTTGAAACAGATTGACAGTTTTGTAGTTTCACAAGCTTTTATTTGTTTTTTTGTTTATTTTTTTTCGTTGTATTATTTTTAGTATGTGCTTTTCCAATTGTATGTTACATTGTCTCTACTATAAACCTGTAATGTTTCTTGGAATCAATAAATTCCTTCGAAATTGCTTTTTCAATCACATAAAATGGCTGAAATAGGGGAAAAAGGTTCTCATTTTCCCCCATATTCATTTCGAACTTTCAATCATCTGAGTACATCCATTTTCATTACAACTCATCACCAAAATACAAACGAACTAATGAAAAATTTTGTGATGGTTGACAGTTGATATTGACATCGATCGGTGGTAAAAAAAAATAAATAATACATGTCACATACCATGGAGAAAGAGAAAAGTGAAATGGTGGAAATTCAACAACTGGAAAGTGATTTCGAAACAGCTTTTGAAAGAGTAGTAGTGAAGGGGGAGCCAAGTGAGAGATGCAATGGTGTTGATGCATATTCAATGGATCATATCCATCCAGAAGATGGTGAAGAATATTTAAAGGAAGTAAAGAAGGAAAAATTAGACTCAGAACACATTCAAATCGATGTAGATATTAGTAATTTCGAAGGAATCAGACGTAACACTGTCGACGAAGAAACATGTGACAGTCCATCGGAATCCAACTGTAAAGAACAAAATTATTCGAAATCCACTAAGGCTGAAGGCGAGTGTCAATTTGATGAAATGGTTCAGATGAATTAGTAGAAATTAAATTGTCAATTTTTTCATTCAGGTCCTTCAAAATGTCTTGTTGCAAAGGATGCTTTGGTTGGCTCTCTTCGTGGAGGGAAGAAAAGATTTCAGTGCAAAACCTGCTCAAAATACTTCAATCGTAAGGATAACTTATCAGTTCATGAGCAGATTCACTCGAGAAAAATAGTCCATTGTAATATCTGTTCCAAGTCCTTCAATCATGAAAAAAAACTGAAAACCCACGAGAAGAGTCACTTGGGAGAAACACCATTTCATTGCGAAATCTGCTCGAAATCCTTCAAATACAAGTGTTTCTTGAAAGTTCACGAAAAACTCCATTTGGGAAATAAACCATTTTCCTGCAAGATTTGCTCAAAATCTTTCACCCAGCTAAGTTCTTTGAAAGTTCATGAAAGAATCCATACTGGAGAGAAACCGTTCAACTGCAAATTCTGTGAGAAATCATTCAATCAAAATAGTATTCTGCGGCGTCACGAAAGGGTTCATACTGGTGAAAAACCCTTCCAGTGCGAGATTTGCTCAAAGTCTTTCAATCAAGCGCAGAACTTGAAAAGTCATTTTCTGGTTCATACAGGACAGAAACCATTTCAGTGTAAAGTCTGCTTGAAATCATTTAATCAAAGAGGTATATTAAGACGCCACGAAAGTATTCATGCAGAAGAAAAAGCATCTTTGTGAAAGAATAGATGAATGTCATAATCCCTATGAAAAAATTGCTGAAAAATAATGGATGGCTTTCCACTGAATTGGTTGATAATGATTCATGCAGATGATGAAATTCAGTTGTCCAGAATTCTCTTCCTGCATCTAATTTGAAAAATCTGTGAAGCAGAAAAAAACAATAATCTGTTTTTGAGAGGATTTTTTTATATTAGAAAGCTTGTGTTCAATTGCCCTTGAAACAAATCAAGTGTAAAATTAATTTGTAACATATTTTATCCACCTGAATATTTGCATCAACAGCATTGAAATATTTGATTTATTAAAAATCAGATGGCGCTGTGAGAAGACTTTTCTTTGAATTTTTCATTGGAACTGAGTTCGTTTGTACAGTTCTGAGGAATGCATGGTCTTTGAAATTTTATTAGTGTTAATAATTTCTACACTTCCTAAGATTACTTTTTACTTTCAATATTTCTTATGAAGGTTATTTTCGATTGTCAAGCTAATTCAGGTTATCAGTTGTTACTACACCTTCAGATAAATATGAAATTAACACTCTATGACAAGGATATTAAGGAAATTGTAATGGTTAAAGATCGTTCTCCTCGGAATATCAATATTTCTGGATATTGAATTAGGTTTCAGCTTGTCTCTTGTTTTTATAGGATAGTTTATGAATTTGATTTGAAATCGTACAATAAAACTTTTATTCTATAGAATCCGCAATAAACATTTTCTGTCCTGAAGTATAGGGAAACATATCTACCGATGGTGGCGCTAGTGTGTTCTATGAATGTTGACCTAAAATTATTAATGGCTGTGTTTTGTGTTGTTCAATTGTGAATTTGATAATATTATTTTTTGATGCCATTATTATAGACACGAGTACCCAATGAATGAGAATTATTACTGACTAAAACCACAATGTTTTGTGACAGAGCGTTGTTTTTATTGTGGTTTCGTTTGAAATAATTTATTTCAGTTGTTCACCAGTATCTCATGTAATTAATGATAAAACTCTCACTCTCACTAATTCACAAACAACTTAAAACACTGTGGAAGGTAAAAAATACCCAAAGAAGGTCGATAATTGTATTTGGGAACAGTGACGCCACCTTAAGTTAATATTTTTTAACTTTTATTATTAGATAAGAATAATTATGCAGCAGGAAATGTGACTCCTTGTCGTTATATCACAGTGGGTCTACCTAGAGCGGACATTATACAGCATTCTGCAGACATCCTTATACTGGCACGTGGCACGAAAACAATGATTCACACGAGTCACCAATTTCACCAAAATCGCTTGTGAGTGGAGATGCATACATCCTCTTTTATGAAAAAGAGGAAACAAGTTCGCACCATTGAGCGTTTTGAAATATTATTTTTGTACTGTTGTTTTTAAAGTTATAATGAATTAGATGTTACTTATTAAATTGAGACTACCTCCATCAAATATTATATTACTTTTATTTCATGTACATCTCTATCTTCACAAGGTCGTTGGCTCACTGCACAGAACTATAACTGAACTATAACTAAGTTATCGTTCTGTGGCTTACCGTTAACGTCAACCTGTTCTGTAATCACAGTAGATGTAGATTGTAAATACTAAGATTATAGTATGCTCACCTTATAGACTATGTTTTAATACAGTGAGTTACTGTGAATAGTCTTAATCATTTCAATAAATTATTCGTAATTGATGAAAAGTTTTCGTAAAAATCGATTATGGAAACCCTTGAATATGAAAAATCACTTCTTAAGATGGAATTTGTTGATCCTGAAATTATTTCCCGGAATATTAAGGTCAAGTTGGGACAACAGGAAATGATGACTGAATGTGGATGGTTTGATGAGTTTTCTAGTCCAGACATGGATTTCCTGAATGGAAAAAACCATGATGGTAACTCTGGAGAAAATTGCCAAGATCTTAAAGAGAACCCGTTGACCATTAAAAGCGAGAAAGATATTGATATTCTTCACCATGAAGTAAAATCTGAAAGTTGCGAGCAAGATGAAAACCAAGGTTTCCCAACGAAATGTTTCATTGGTCCTGACATTTTCACAGAAATTACATGTAAAAACCTAAACGAAACTACTACTAGAGCAGATCTAATTCAGGATTTGAAACCAGTCTTTGATGTCAAAGCAGGTAATAATTTGTTTATTCAAAGAAGTTAATCAATTGAATGTCTAGATAGTCTTCAATTTCTCATCAGCACCTATAAGGAAAATTCACTGTAGCTTTTCAAAAACTTCATTTAAAATAGGAAACCTGAAATCTACAAGTTATTGCAAAAAGTTTTATTTGACGTATTTAATTTTTTTCCTTTCTTTTTTTTTAGAAGATTCCCACTTTCTGTATAATATTGTAATAGAGTCATGCACATAGTCACATTGAAAGTATTTTTTGCAGATCCTTCCATAATTTGTTTTGGAACACAGGGGGAAACTATTTTTGTCAAGAAAGAAGAAGTTGTCGATGAAAATATAACCTCAAAATTATATCAAAAGGAGTTATCTGTTGAAAATGGCAATTCTGTGAAACACGAATTGAATGAGTATACCGATTTGAAATCCCATGAAAATGAGAAAAAACAATTTATTTGTAAAATCTGTTCAAAATCTTTCAAGAGAAGTCTTCGTTTGAAACGACACGAACAAAGTCATACTGGAGAAAAACCATTTTCGTGTGAAATTTGTTTGCAATCTTTCAGTTACAGGTGTAACTTAGTTATACATGAAAGAGTCCATACTGGAGAAAAATTTCGTTGTAAAATCTGTTGAAAATCTTTTCTTCAAGTAACTAATCTAAAATATCACGAAAGAAGCCACGACTCCGAAAAACAACTCTAGTGCAAACTCTGCTCGAAATCATTTCTTCAGAGGACATCTTTGAAATACCATGAAATAACTCCTTCTGGGAAAAAACTTTCCGTGTAAAAGTGCCCTAAATCGTTCTCTACACAATCATGTTCTAAAATGCTATGAAGAAACTCATACAGGAAAAAGGCCATTTCTGTGTAAAAGCTCAAAATCATTTCTTCAGCGTGGGTCACTTGAACAAACATGAGCCATTTTTTTTGTAAAATTTGCTTGAAATTTTTCACAAGCATTGATCACCTTAAAACCGCGAGAAAATAGACAAGGGTGATAAACCGTCTAGATAATTTTTTTGGGAAATTTGTTTAAACTTTCACTCGTAATAGTGACTTGATTGTTCACTATGGAATACATACAGGGGAAAAACCATTTCAGTGTGAATTCTGTTTAAAATTAATATGTCAAATTGGTACGCTGAATTCCCATGAAAAAATCCATACTGGGGCAAAATAATTTCTCTGCACATTCTGAACAAAATCGTTTTTTAAAAGTAGTGACTTGAATAATCATGAACAAATTCATCTGAAGCATCTCATATTGAGGGCCGATCGTATCAGTATAAAACCTGCTCAAAAGAGTTCGTCAGGATTGATCATTTGAAAAACCACGAAAAATCTAATGCTGGAAAAAACCATTTTTCTTCTAAATTTGCTTGAACCCTTTTACACGCAAGAGTATTTTGAAAACATAATATAATTCATACTGGGGAAAAAATTATTGCTTTGTGAAATCTGCTCAACAAGTTTTAATCAAAACAGCAATTTAAATGCACATGAAAAGACTCGTACTAGTCATAATTGTGAAGTACCCTCACAAGTTGATATTAAACAAAAGAGTTTGTAAAATTCGACTTTTGTAGGTCATTATGTTCCAAAAACAAAGTTTTGAAATCCTTATGGCATTCACTACAGATTAATTTCATTAATAGATAAATATATATATATATAACAGTGTATATATGAGAATCTCTAGGTCTTTATATTGATTGTGGTTTAAACTGTCACAAGCACATTAAAAATTGTCAGCTGACTGTTATCGAGTACCTTAACTTTAATAAATTATGCTAGTTAACAGCAAAATCTCTGTAGTATGCTCAGATAGATTCACGTTTTCGCTATGCTATTTCATTCTAGTTTCTAACAGTTCGTTATTGAAATTCGTGCATCTAAAATAGCTTTGAAGAACCCATGCAAACTAAAATTTTCAGACTGATACGTTCACCTAAATATCTGAAGAAAATTATTACAAAATAAATTTGTGTACAATACCTGTAATAATCCAGAAGCGTGACGAGAAGGTTTTCATTAGTCCATTGAATTTCTCCAGAGCTGAAGGTTTCAGCTTGAGTTGTAATTATACAATATAAGTCGGATGCTGTGGCGAAGTGAAGAAATGCCTTTGGATCTGGAGTCTTCTTTTGACTTTTTCACAGGTAAGTCGTTTTCAGTTGATACTAGTTTTATGCCCTTAATATTCAATGCAATTCAGTCTTGAACAGTATTGTGCATTACAAAACCAATATACAAACGGCATCCCTCCTTTTTTACTCAAAATTTACTCAAAACAACTATTATTCAAACTATTTGGTTTTGAATTCTTTACATGTGAAAGTCCTCTCATAATATTATTCAAAATTGTAGACCAATTAGTATGCTTTACCTATTACTTTCGGTTCCATTTTTCTTCTAAGTTTTCTTCTAACTTCTAAGTTGTGTCATAAGTTTTCTCATGACTCGAAATTTTTGAACTGTTTGAAGATTAATAACATTGACAAGGATCGATGTTTAGTAAATGATACTCTGCCAACCTCAATATTTCTTGAGAAAGTTAGTTACCCTTACATCGATCATCTCAGACATCAAGGATTTTCGTTGGGGGTATGATGAAGTTGTAAATAAGACAATGAGGATGTTGAAGTTGATATGTAGACATTTCACATGTAAATAAACAGCAAAAAATAACCATAGTTTGTTTGGCTACACTATGAAACTGCCCACATCTCTATTCTCTAAAATATTCAAACATTTAAAATAAATGTCTGTTTGGCGTTTACTGGTAAGTGATTTGTATTGAGTATTTTCAGTGTTTGAGGTTACATTTTTTTGTACTCTCTTTGGTAATTCAAATATTTCAAAACACTAAAACTATCAGTATTATCTAAAAAACTTTACCTTATGAAATATCAACGACACTAATTATCCCGTCAAGTCTGAACATTTTCTTGTTAAACAATACATTCTAGATTGTTTGAATATTTTGAAAAGACAAAATTATAATATGATGGGCAATACGGATTTTGAAAAAATTGTGACACAAGAGTCCGCAGTATTAGATGCCATAACCCAATTACAGCTAGATTTAGATTCAAACAAAAACTGTGGAATTCTTTTATTAGACCTGAAGAAAGCATTTGATACTGTGGACCATAAAATTCTTCTGAAATTCATGCATAATATAGGTATCCGAGGTTTACTTTATACTTGGTTTCAAAATTATTTAATAAATAGAAAGCAATATGTCTATCTAATATTTAAATCAGATAATTTTCCTAACATCTTCAAATATTCAAAAGTGATACCTCTCCACAAAAAAAGTTCGATAACTACAAACCTATTTCAATTGCAAATATCCTTTCAAAAATCATTGAAAAATTAATTAAGAAAAGACTCGCCAAATATTTCGAAATCAACAAATTTTTTTTGCAGTTATCAATTTGGTTTTCGTGAAAACTGCTCTACCATCGATGCTACTATGAGTGTTGTCAGAGGCAGAGTTGAGGGACTTGAGTCCGGGATAGTTGTGGGGGTCTCACTATTGGACCTGTCAAAGGCCTTTGACTGTGTTTCCCACAACATTTTACTCGAAAAACTGTCATATTACGGTGTAAGAGGTACTCCTTTGGGTTTGATTGAAACTTATCTGAATAATCGTTTCCAGAGAGTTTTTTATAGCGTAGACACTTTTGACGCAGGGAAGATGCTCGACGAAACTTCACCCTAAATTTGTTAATATGTTATAATGTACCCTGTAAACTTGTTACAAATTTTTACTGTTTATTTTATTTTATAGAAAACTTTGTACCTGTGATTCAGTGCCTCACATTCGCATAAGATGTGTAGAGCTGTATCTAACTTTGTACCTTGCATCTATTTGTTTTTCTGACTTGTCACAAAAGTAATTTATACATAACATGATCAAATAAATATATCTGTCTATCTATATTGGCGACATAATTAGTTAAAAAAAATATGTGGTTTGCCGCAAGGATCAATACTTAGACCTGTTTTGTTTCTTGTATAGATTTCAATTCTTTGGCTACAGTAAATTTATTTGGTAAATTACAAATGTTTGACGATGACACCAGCCTAATTTACAATGGAAATAGTGTACAAGATATCAAAATTTATTCTAGATGAAAATGTAACATGGCGACAAAACATTGAAACAATAAACAAAATAGCTCCCATAATTGGAATTTTACTCCAAATAAGAAATGTACTCCTAAAATACCTTAAATTGAATTATTTTTAATCAGTATATTCCAAAATTGAATACCTTATATCAGTATGGGGAATGGCACAAATTCCTAATTAAAACCAATTAAAAAACTTCAGAACAAAATTATAAGGTGTATATTGATAAATTTCTGCTGTTTTGAGGCAGCATTGAAGAAATGAGCATATGAAAAGTTAACAAAACAACCAAATGAGAAAATGGACCGTTTTATATTCAAATCTGCCGCTTTTTGAATAGCCAATTTACCGCTTTTGAAATTTTTTAATCTGGCATCACTGTTTGGCGTCGATCATGGTCAATTAGCAGATTTTTTCTACAATTATCCCCGAAGTGAAAATTGTTCTTTGAAAAATAATTTGCTCTGTCCTAAGACGAAATTTTGTTGTAAAATTTGATTATGGAGTATGGAATGGACCAGTTCTGTAAAGGAGAATCTTTGTGGGATGATGTTTTCTTGAATAATATGATGAATTTTGAAATTGAACCATTTGAGAATGTTTCAAACTTAGAAAGTGATGCCCACATCAACTATGATGAAATAATTACTGAGGCTGAGCTGAATCTGGCGACCAACGGTTGTTATCCAGATATTAACAGCACAAGCAGTGATGTAGTTTTAAATGATTTGATTTGCAACAGCAAAGGGGAAGGTTGTAAATATGGAATGGATCAAATTTTGGAAGGAAACTCTTCACAGGATGATGGTTTCCAGAATAACATGATGAATTTTGAGTTTGAAGAATACGAGAATGTTTCTAGTTTAGAAAAGGAGCTTGTTAATCACAAAAATACTGCAGTTGAACCAAATTTGTCGACCAACGAATGTTATCGAGATATTAACAGCAAGGACATTGATGTAGTTTTAAATGAATTGATTTGCAGTAGCAAAGGGCAAGAAATAAACGACGACTTTTTTTATGACGATTTTCTTGGCCAAGTGAACTTCTTTGGTATCGAAGGGCCCTACAATAATTGTAACAATCAAAGTGAGTGCAAATATGTAACTCAAGATTTGGATAATCTCAACTTTACAGGTAAAAGTCGACTACTTATTATCACTTCAAAATTGCATTTGCTCATTTTGAAATATATAACAAACTATCAACTTTTATTTGTAATGCTTTGACTTTCATTTGCTCCTACATGGACCTAGTGTAAAAATCATCGTTCCTACCCTTGAAAACAAACTAGTTCAATAAATAAACATGTCATTTATTCATTGAAGAAGATTTCGAAGATTCCCCTTCATGTAGATAGATATGTTGGTCCCCCATCCCTTTGATAGCAACACTTGTGAAGATTATAGAAAAACTAATTGAAAGGAGGCATGGTTGTTCTTGATTAAAAACAGATATTACACAAATTAAATAGACATTGTAGTGGCGGTGTTCTGGTACATGTTGAAGACTACCGCCTGCACTGCAATCAATTTCACCAATACAGAAACGAGCAATACGTTTTCTGTGTAAGGCATAACCACGAGATTCTTGCAGGTCACTTTTTGAACATAAAAATTACGATTCTCATTATTGAAATCATATGTCTCACATTAAGCTCTGTTTTTAATTAGCTCATGTTGTTATACCAAATGGATAGCTTTGATTTGTTCATTGTGGAATGTCTTATTAGATTTCTCTTATTAATAATGAATTGGAAATATTCAATTACCTTCCAACATACACAAAAGGTGGACGCCAGATAATTAATGAAGGATTTGTTTCATAAAAAACTTTGTCGCAAAACTACCAAGACAATTTTTAGGTGCATCTTGGAGAATCATTGGTAGTTGTATCATTATTTTTTCACAATTCCAGCTCAGCGCATATTTTGTAAGTTTTCCTGCATCATCAGACTAATATGTCTATTAACACTTTTTATAATAGGTATTGCCACGACAGTGCCAAAAATTTGATATTTTTTAAAAAGTGTTCATGTTACTATTCGTAAGGAGATATTGAGTATCTGCTATCTGACGATTGTTTCGGTGTGTCTGGAAATATGTTCGATACTTCTCTTAAATTTCTACTCTACAAATTTTCAATATTTATTGTTTTGAAATGTTGTGTTGGTTTTTTAGAGAATCTGCATTGTGAAATTGTTATCTAATTACCATTACTATTATTGTTTATATCCTTCATTTATGACCAAGCTTACAGCAGTATTAAATTATGTTAAATATTAGTACTTCTCTACGTCTTCCGTTTGTCGAGTTTTCTTGCTTTCACTGAAGTTTTTGCAACTGTTTTGGTTTTTGAAATTAGTTTTTTGAAAAATTGAAACGCCGTCAGCCCTAAATTAGACTTATCATATGGCATGATGCCTCAATAAAAATAATATTGGGACTCCACCAAAAAAAATAACTAAAAGACGTAATCAGAGTGAAAATATTCAATAGTTATTAAAAAAAACTCTATTTTTTATTGTTATCCTATTTTATGTCAGCCTGTATTACCAACGTCATAGGTTGTAATAATTATACTTTTTTGGTTTTTCTTTTGTACTTATTTCAACTATAATTCGTTACAGAATATACAAATCCTTGATTCAATGTCATGTAAATTATGTTGCGTCATGCTTTTTATTGTATATTTGTTATTTGTAGGTTTATTTTTTACAGATTCTGGAGTCTTGCTTCCTGAAACTGCCGAAAAAACAATACCGAAGAAGAAAGAGGAGGTTTTTGATGAAGATCTATTATCTGAGACCTCTCAAAAGGAGCATCATGTTGAAAGAATATCTTCTTGTAAAATCTGCTCAGAATCATTGACACAAAGTGAAAGTTTGAAAGAGAATGAAAAGGTTAATTCTGGGAAAAAACCATTTCTTTGTAATAATAACTATTACAATAGTCACGTGAAAAAACATGGGAAAACTCATACTGATGAAAAGCCATTTCACTATAAAATCTGCTCAGAATCGTTCACACAAAACAATATGAAAACCCATGAAAAAAACCATACTGAAGAAAGGCGATTCCTTCGTGAAGTCTGTTCAAAGTCATTCATCAGAAATAATGGATTGAAAAATCATGAAAAAATGCATACTGAAAATAAACCTTTTCACTGTAAATTCTGTTCAGAATCGTTCATTTACAGTTTTTCTTTGAAACGACATGAAAAATCTCATACTGAGGAAGGGGACTTTCAATGTAAAATATGTTCAGAATGTTTTACACACAGTGCTATTTTGAAAGAACATGAAAAATTACATACTAGGGAAAAGCTGTTTCGTTGTAAAGTCTGCCTAAAATGTTTCAGCCGAAATGATAGATTGATACTCCATGAAAGAATTCATACTGTAGAAAGACCATTTCTTTGTAAAATTTGTTTCAAATCATTCAATCATAATAGTTATTTGAAAAGACATGAAAAGATTCATATTGGGGAAAGATCGTTTCAGTGTAAATTCTGCTCAAAATTTTTCAACAAAAGCGCTAGATTGGAAAGGCATGAAAAAATACACAGTAGGATAAAAGTGTTTCAATGTAAAATCTGCTTGAAATTTCTCAGCCGAAGTGATAGATTGAAACTCCATGAGAGAATTCATACTGGAGAAAGACCGTTTTTGTGTAAAATCTGTTCCAAATCATTCACTGATAGAAATGGTTTGAAAAGACATGAAAGAATACATACTGGGGAAAAACCATTTCGCTGTAAAATCTGCTCAAAATCTTTCACCCAAAGTGTTAATTTGAAATCCCATGAAAAAATGCATACCAGAGAGAGGTCATTTCTTTGTGAAATATGTCCAGAGTCATTCATTACAAATAAAGATCTGAAAAAACATGGAAGAGTTCATTTGGAGAAAAATTGTTCCATTGAAAAATCTGTTTAAAACATTTTTTGAAATAGGAGTTTCAAGTTGCGAAAGTGAAACTCATACAAATCTGTATACAGTTAAATATTGTTATAATGATGAAAATAATAAAGTGATTTTGAATTCGAATTCCAAATCTTTTATTTGATCGGTGAGACATTCTATCGCGAATACTTAGGGCACAAATTGAATAGAAAACAATTACTTCCAAATTTTTCAGTATGGGAGTAGTTGTATCAGATACTATTTCTTATAATGCTGAATTTACGAGTGTCGTCAATAGTAGGGTAATATTTTTTTAGTTGATTTTTAAATGAGTTCACAAATGAATCAATAAATATGCTATTTTTATCTACTAGCCTAATCATTCTAGTAATGGATTCATTTAGGCCATAATTAGCATCATCATTGATGAACAAATTTCAGTAGTTTGAGTACCATTTAATATAAATTCAATAATGAAGAGACCAGACCGATGATTCATATTACAGGCATGTTGCAAGGGAATAATGGAAGTTTTTGAGGAGAAAAATAGGTCAAAAGGCAATCTGATAATGCAATGCTTTGACTTTAATTTATTGAGAAAATTATGAAAGGTGATCTTGCTATTAAAAATGGTCGTTGGCTTAAGGTATTCTCTATATGGAAATGTCCACTTATCCTGGAAAGAATCGGCTATCCTTTCGACGGGTATAATATTTTCCTATTCGTTCCAAATATTGACTAGAGGCAAATATCCTTCCAGAGCCGGCAAGCTCATTCATTCACGTTAGAGGAATTCTAGACACGGCCTTTCTAGAGGGGCATTTTTTCCATGTCTATTGTTTCAAAACGGTGCTTTTTAGAGTAAAATGAAATAATTTTAGGTTTTTATGAATAATATTTATGTTAGATTTTTGCACTATTACTTTCAAGAATAAATACATAGCACACACATTCGGAGTTATTCGAAATTGAAATATATCCGAGATAGTTATTAGCAGATTATTAGTGAAGAGCAGTACTAATTTCAGAAGAGTACTAGGAGAATAAATGGAAAAGAAGTTATGGAGATTTTCTGAATTACGAACTTTTTTTTTAGTGAAAATTATTATAAGTAAATAATGTTTTTGTATTACCGTTTGAGTTAGTTTCGGTATTTCCCATAGAGGTGTAAACATATTGATGTCAAAGTTGCAATTTGAATACAAACAATTGTTTTTTAATGGATAGTTCTAGGTCCTAGTGACGTACTATTGATAATGACTACTGATACAGAACCTGGGAAAATTATAATCAAAAGGGAGGTTGATTCTGTTTCTGACGAAGTTTAAAGAAATTTGCTGAGGTGTGAACCACAGGAATCTGAAATGTTCACTGATACAGAACCTGAAAGAATTTCAATTAAAGGGGAGGTCGATTCTGTTCATGATGAACTTCAGATAAATCTAGTGAAGTGTGAACCAGTTGATTTGGATTACAAAGGAAACATCTACAGTTCTGGGGAAACTTTTGATACAGTTGAAATGAAACTCTCAACTGAATGTAGTCCAGAACAAATTAAATGTGGGGATGACACTGAGAATGTACATTTCGATCTCAAATATGAAAGTTGCAAAGAAGAAATAAGCAATGACTTGCATTGTGAAGGTTTCTCTAGCGAAAGAGATTTTTTAAGCTGTAAAGACCATATGAATTGTAGTTGGGAATGTGAACAACGAATCGAATCCAGTGAAATGAAAGATGAATACATTCATCAGAATTTCGAATCTCCTGTTAACTTTACTACAGGTAAGATATTTATTCATTTATTCTAGAGAAAGTTATTCATTTCTAATCTTCGGTTCTAGAACTTTGCTCTGATTACGTTAGAGACTTGTTTTTGACAATACATGAGCTATCAGTTGAATTTTGTGGAATATACTTTATTGCTTTTTTTTTTTTCTCACTAGTTTTAGCTAGAAGGAGCACGTTACTTTCTGTGAAATTGTTGCTAGTGTGAATTTTTCTAATGAAGTGAAATTTTATATATTACATGAATGTTATGTCTGTTTGTGTATGTCTGTTTGATGTGAATGATTTTTTCAGATTCCGAAAACATCCTTGTTGGCATCGGGGAAAAAACAATCTCTAAGAAGGAGGAAAGGATTAACAATGAAAATATAACGTCAGCGCTGCACTTTTCTGACGAAAATGATCAACAGATACGATTTCAGTGTAAAATCTGCGCAAAATCTTTCACACGGAGAAGTAGTTTGAAAGTTCATAAAAAGAATCATTCTGGGGAAAAACCTTTTCAATGTAAATTTTGCTCAAAAACCTTCAATCAAAAATATTCTTGGAAATACCACGAAAAAACTCATACTGGAGAAAAACCATTTCAATGTAAAATGTGCTCAAAAACATTCATTCATAATTCTTCTTTGAAATGCCACGAAAAATCTCATACCAACCCAAAACCGATTCAATGTGAGTTGTGCTCGAAATCATTCATTAATATTTATTCTTTGAAATTACACGAAAAAACGCATACCAGAGAAAAACAATTTCAATGTGAAGTATGTCGAAAGTTATTTGGGCAGAAGAGTAATTTGAAAAGGCATGAGAAAATTCATACTGGTGAGAAACTATTTCGGTGTAAAAAGTGTACGAGATCATTCATTCATAGTTCTTCTTTAAAATACCATGAAAAAAAAACTCATACTGAAGAAAAACCATTTAAGTGTAAAGTATGTTCGAAATCATTTATTTATAATTATTCTTTGAAATTACATGAAAAAACACATACCGGAGATAAACTGTTTCAGTGCAAGATATGTTCAAAGTTGTTTATGCGAGGAAGTAATTTGAAAAGGCATGAGAAAAGACATACCGGTGATGAACCATTTCATGGAAAACCTTAAAAATCATACAATTGTATGTGGTATTTCAAATAACCCTGAAAGAAAACTTAGGTACTGGGGAGAACCTCTACTACTACGAATTTTGCTTTTTTAATTTTTTCAGTGTCTTGAAAAAAAATGTATTCTGGTAAAAAACCTTCTCATTCGTTATTATTTCATTCTGTTAGAAAAAGTTTCAGCTGCCCACAAAAAAGGGAAAAAGGTAAATGATTATATATCTTTTAAGACTTGTTTTGTTTGAGTAGTGACATAGAGGTAATATGAAAATATCATAAAACAAAGAAATTTTATTTACCACAAACAGGAGCCTAGAGAAATTCCTTTCCACGACCTTCTTTCCCTCTTTAGTAGGACATTACAGAGGGAATTCATATATCTCTGTGATATTCTACCAATAAATTGTACAGTTTTATTACATTAGGTGTTAGGAATCACACGTTAAAAGGTAAGACCTCGTTAGTCCTTAGCTCGCACAAGTTTCTCAACTTCTGAGAATTGTCGTTCGTATGGGGGCGACAGCGGAAAAACAGATTTTTTTACTGCTCAACATTATTCAGTGATGTGTTAATTCCATTTGAAGTACAGGAATATCCGCACTATTCTCCATAAGTATCTACCAATTGGAATATTATTCACTTCAAAACGACATAATATGAAGTCAGTCATGAAACGTAAACCTGGAACCTCTGGCGTAAGATAAATCCAAAAGAGAGGTTTTTCTTCACTTCCTGAAGATGTCAACTTGGTTAGTAAAACGCGCGTAATATTGCAGTTCTGGTGATTGGGAAAAGTTCTTGTTTTAGATAAAATCATTCCTTTGTATAATTCATGTATCGTCTGAAGTTAGTGAGGATGGGTTAGAATTTTGTTTATTCGAATGGTTTGCTATTAAATTATCAGGTGGTTAATAATTTTGTAATGAATTTACTGATATATATTGTGTTGAGTGCAGAGTATATACGCGATGAGTTTGCTGTCTTTAGTCGTTAATGTAATAAAAATCCTTGAGATATGTAGGTTTCTGAGAGTTGATGTCTAAAGAGATGGACTAGCTAAATGCACTGTCAGAAAGCAAATGACAAAATATAAGAAGAAGATGAAAGACGTAGGTTAACCACAGTGTGCGTTAACGTCATCGACGTTTTAGGTTATGTTGGTGATTAACGTAAACAATACTGGATGGGTTGCTAATGATGGTAGATAAGGAAAGTTTTGTTTTAAATTTACTTTGAATCGATGATGGCCGCTGCTGAAAATGGAGCACTACCAGTCAAAAAAGAATATGATGACATTGAAGTTACAGATTCAAATTATGAATTTGATTCAGAACAAACTGAACAGGAGAATGTCATCGATTTTGCATTTCATGATATCAAATTAGAAAGTTGGCATGAAGAAGAAAATCCAACTGAATCCAAGGTCGTGAGAGGAGGTAACTAAATATACAACACTGATACATTTTTTACTCTTTACCAGAGATAAAACATCTTTTTCTTCTTGATAAATTCTCAAAAAGGTTCTTGTGTCAAGTACTCAAAAATACAGACAAGTCACGTATTTCTGTATTATTAGTTGCCATCAGAACAGCGAAACCATGCGCATTGATATACAACATCTCATTTTCAACAACGTGTGTGTTAAGGACATTTGTTCTGTTTCCTCCAATCAAGTGGACTTGACTAAATTCTACCAATGGAAACAAATACTTTCATGTTAAGTATTGCTGTGCTAGACAAGTCTTTTAAAATGTTTATTTTTCCAAAAACAAATTTTGTTGGTTATTTTCAATTTCCATTCTATTTTATTCATGATAGAAATTTTTTTTTCAGATTTGGGAGTTATTGAAACAAAGGAAGAAAAAATCTCTTATGAGATGAAACAAGAGATCGATGAAAATACATCTTCAATGTTATATCTCAACGAGTCTTCTGTTGAAAATTATCATTTTGTGAAATGTGAAACACTGGAAATCAATGAACCATTTAGCGCCCAATACTTTTCAAATTCAAATGAAGAAAGTACTGTTTCTAATGAAGAGAAAAGTTGCTTGAAAAATTTCAGTAAAACTACTGATACTGAAACTTATATTGAGAAAAAATCGTTTCAGTGTAAAGTCTGTTCAAAGTCATTTGGTCGAGCTGGGAGTTTGAAGTCGCACGTAAAACTTCACTCTAAGGAAAAACCTTTTCAGTGTAAAATCTGTGCGAAAACTTTTATTCGAAATGATTACTTGAAAGTGCATGAAAAAATTCATTCAGAAAAAAACCGTTTTCACTGTAAAATGTGCTCAAAGTCATTCTGTAGGAAGGAAAATTTGAAATTGCATGAAAGATCTCACACTGGAGAAAAGCCTTTCCAGTGTAAAATTTGTTCAAAGTCATATACCCATAGAAACTCTCTGAAATTGCACGAAAGAACTCATACTGGTGAAAAAGCTTTTCAATGTAAAATATGTTCGAAAGCATTTTATCGATGTGCTTATTTGAAATTGCATGAAGAAACTCATACCGGAATGAAATCATTTCATTGTAAAATCTGCTCCAAATCGTTCCTTCGAAAAGATAATTTGAAATACCATGAAAAAACTCATACTGGAGAAAAACTATTTCAGTGTGGAACCTGCTCAAAATCTTTCACTCGAGGTAGCAGTTTGAGAAGACATGAACAAAGTCATACTGAAAAAACCGCTAGTTAGTAATAACAGTAGTTGATATTTATGATCACAAGGTTAATCAATATTACTGGAGTTTTTTCCCAACACTAAACTGTTATTTTAACACGGCGACACGTGTTTCGATCACCAACTGATCATCTTCAAGAGGAAGATCTTGAACATTTCAGAAACTCACAGACACATGAAGAATGGCACAACTATATTTATAAAAGAGTCACTCAGAAACTCTTGGTAGCTATAATAGCACCCCTCTATTCTGTTGAAATCTGATTATTCAGCTGTCGCTCCTCTACGAACGACAACTCTCAGAAGTAGAAACTTGTGCGAGCTAAGGATTAACGAGGCCTTGCCTTTCAACGTGCAATTCCTAGCACGGAATCTTGCTTCATTGTGGAAAACTAAATCTGTATTCATCTGTTTGATTTCATTAGGTATATAGTAACAACTAATAGCGTTGTATTGCAGATAATTTTCAAAGTGTGACAATTTATGGGAGGGATCAATAACGGATTTATTGTTTTGAGTATTGTGACAGTTTCAAGAGTACAGATGAAAGTTAATTTTGAACACAGGTTAGGTTGATTTTCTCAGTTATGCTTATTGAATAAAAGTCGTAATTATTCTCCAATATTTCTTAAATATGCGAATTGAAGTTTTATAAAGATATGCCTAATATCTGTTTTCTACCGTTAGGATATACAAGAAAATCTTGATAATTTAACAAGAACATTCATTGAAAATTAATAACAAAAATGTAAAACAAGTTTTTACAAGCAAAATGATGGAATGGAATGTTAACTACTCGATTGAAAATAAAACCCTAGATTATGTCTCTGAAATGTGTGGACTGTAGTTTTTATCTCCCAGCTAATATCATTCTACAAAAGCACTAGAATTCTAAGAAAGTTGAGTACTTTCAAAAGTTTAATCATAGTTCTTATGCCACACTTTGCTATTTTCAGACTTTCGAAAGCTTCCAAAAATCTAATTTCATGCAATTATCTTAACAATTTCAGCGAAATTTGCAACTCGCCTCAACACATACGTGACGTCATTGGTGGAACTCGAATTTCCCCTTATTTCAGGTACCTTTCAAAGTCGGTTATGTTTCGTGAACGAGTATATTTATTCTTTAAATCGTGACTAGTAATCAGAGACATGACGATTTTTATTGGCCTTTACGTCACTTTCAAATACATTTCGCTGCGGAACAAAGTTCTGGAAATGACCTCACTGCACAAAAGAAGTTGCTTGTGACTACGTCATCAGTAAGATGGGTTGTATACTAGAAATGCAAAAGTCTGAAAACTACAGAAATAGTCGTAGAAAACTCCTTCACAAATAAATGAAAACCTTAAATGTTTACAATGAAGGTATGCAGCACATAAAATAGTGTGATGTCGAATTTACTATTCAAGTGTATGAGTGACAATGCCAAAACATGGATCTCTTTATCTTTTTTTAGTTTTTGGAGTCTGTGTTTTCTCTTCAATGGCCAGTCCATATTACTAAGTCACTGCTAGAAACTATGCATTCCTATTAAGAAATATATTCTAAAATCAATTATTCAATTACTTATATACATATACGTGCTTTGTGATATTAAGTATATTCGACGACAGATAACTATTTCTTCAAACATCAATCTGTAATCGATAATGGCTTCTGCTGAATGTGGTATGTTAATCAAGAGAGAAGTGGAATCTGTTGTTACTGAAAGTGATTTCAACAGCCCTGAACAAAAATATGATTCAGTTGAAGACAAGCCTGAAATTTTCACAGAAAAAATTAAAATTGAGGAAAACATTGATATGGTTCATCAGGATCTCAAAATGGAAAATTGTAAGGAGGAACTAATGGAAAGCTCATTTTGTGAAGTGTGTGGGGGAGGTTTTGTTAGTTCAACGAATTGCTTCAGCATCAAATATTTTAAAATGTGTTGCTGTCAAACTGAAATGGAATCTACAAAAACTGTACAAGGCGAAGAAGATACGATTCAGGATTTGAAACTTTTTGACTCAATGTCAGGTAAAATTTATTGAATGTTTCCTGTGTTTAATATAATCTCATTTGGAGAACTGATTATCAGAAACCTGTATTCCTGAATTGACAAAAAGTGGCTTACAGTGATCATACAATTTGTCACCGCTAATAATCTTACCGCTCTTTTCTGTATGTTAAACAGAGAGTTCATTGAATGTTTGCTTCAATTTGTTGTCTATAACCATGCCAAGGAATTTGATGTGAGATTTGTTACCTATGATGTTGTTGAAAGCATAGGAGCTGCATTCATTTTCTTATTATTGTCAGTAAATTGAGCTGTAATTGACTAATAAATTTATTGCTGCTTTGTTTGTCACGAGTGGCCGGCTCAGAGAGTTCATCACGTTATATTTCACAAAAATTGTTCTAATGGGGGGTTTTTCGAGTAACTTGGTGTTTAAATCAGTTTTTTTAGAAACCCTTCTATTCCAAACAAATCAATCGTTGATTTATCAATTTTTTTCTATAATGAAATACAGATCTTAGAGTGTTTCAGAAAGAACCTCATCTATCTTGGCTCGGGGAAATAGATATCGATATCAAAATTTGTCAGGTTTTGACATTACTTCGTTTTTCCACAGTTTTAGTTCAACAACAATAAGAATACTAATCAAAGTTTGTTATAAAGGATGTCACATCCTGTACTATCTATTCAAATGTGGTAACCACTGATATGGGACGAACACTGCAAATTTATTCAACATATTGAGACAGAGAATTTCACTTACTTTAGTGGTAAAGTCATTGAAGTTTTGCTCAGTTTGAATCTCCTGTTGAAAATTTTTTTTTCAATGTTATATCGTAATATTGTAATTCTATTACAACTGGATCCAAATGTTTTTGGATCCAGTTTTACTGTGTAAAATGGTCAAGTAACCCAATCTGATAATTTTGTGGAAGTTCACGAAAAACGCATATGGCTCATTCTGGAAGTTACAAGACAGATATTTCTATTTTGTTGAACAATTAACCAATAAAGACCTCATATCTCTAATGAACTAGGATCCTGACATATCTGAGATACTTATAAAACCTCAAACCCACATCATTTTGTAATTAAATTGCATGTAATCTTCATTTCAACTGAAAAATATAAAAATTTTATTTCTTATATATGTTTTGTGACCTTTCATAAATAAAGTAGTAGAACATGAAGTGGCATAATTATAATTATTTTTTACAGATCCTGGAGATATTAAAACAGAGGTAGACTGCTTTGAGACGAAAGAGGATATTATGAATGAACATATACCATCAGCATTAATTGAAAATGAGTTTGTTGCTGGAAATTGTCTCATTGGGAAAAATGAGATGGAAAGAAATTTGCAAATCCAAGAAAATCTTCATAATGGGGAAATGGAATTTACCAAGGAGAAATTATTTAAATGTAACATCTGTCCAAAAATGTTCTCTAAGAATTATCATTTGAAAGAACATGAAAAAATTCATACTGGGCTAAAGCCGTTTCAGTGTAAAATCTGTTCGAAATCATTCAGACAAAATAAAAATTTGAAAGAACATGAAAAAGTTCATACTGGAGAAAAGCCGTTTCAATGTGAAATGTGTCCAAAATCTTTCCGTAAAAGTGCTGGATTGAAATATCATGAAAAAACGCATACAGGAGAAAAGCCTTTTCAATGTAAAATGTGCTCAAAATCGTTTATTCAGAAAAGTGCCTTGAAACGCCATGAAAATAGACATACTGGAGGAAAATCCTTTCAGTGCAAATATTGTGGAAAATCCTTAAGTGAGAGTAGAAAACTTGAAGTCCATTTGAGAATTCACACTGGAGAAAAACCGTTCGTGTGTAAAATATGCGCAAAGCCATTCATTAGTAGTACTTCTTTGAAATACCATGAAATGACTCATACCGGTCTTAAACCATTTCAATGTAAACTCTGTTCTAAATCTTACTTTCGAATATCCAATTTGAATTCGCATGAAAAAATGCATACCAAAGAAAAACCCTTTCAATGTAAAGTCTGCTCAAAGTCATTCAATGCAAATAATAGTTTGATAATACATGAAAAAGTTCATGCAGGAGATCTCAGTGGTGAAGAGGTTACTAGTGGGGAAACTTACATTGGACAAAAACCATTTCAATGTAAATTTTGTTTGAAGTCTTTCAATTATTCTTCAAAATTCTTGAGGCATTTGAGGACTCATACAGGAGAAAAGCCATTTCAGTGCAAGAGCTGCTCAAAGTCATTCATTGACACTACATCTTTGAAGTACCATGAAAGAACCCATTCTGGAGAAAAACCATTCAAGTGTAAAATCTGTTCAAAAGATTTCTCTCTAAAAAGTAATTTGAGTGTCCACGAAAAGCTCCACACCGAAGAAAAACCATTTCAGTGTAAAGTGTGCTCTAAAAGATTCAATCGAAAAGAGACTTTGAAATACCATGAAAAAATTCACACAGGAGAAAAAACGTTTCAGTGTAAAATATGCTCAAAGTCCTTTATCCAAAGAAATACTTTGAGAAAGCATGAAAAAATTCATTTATGAAAACGGACTTTTGTAGAGAGATTATTTATTTGGAAACAAAATATGTTCACATTTCTACTTCTTTCTGAAGAAAGAAGTAGAAATGTGATGTGCAGAAGTGCTTCGTCGTAGCACCTCTGCATCACACATTGTGCTTTCATAGCTTCTTCTTAAGGTGTCTGAGCTCATCGGTATTACTAATGAAATCTTCCAGGTCATCAGCGAGAGCTTTTCAGCTTCCTAACTCCTGATTCTATCAAAAAATCTGGGAGACTAGGTGGTGCAGCAAAAAAATGGTTTAGTTGCCTCTTCGAGAGCAAAATATCTACCTTGAATCAACAACAAACTCCTCCAGATACAGTTTTCAGATCTCTGGAAGATCTCACAACAAAAGAATAGTCAGCTTTGTTAAGAAGAAGGAATAATAATTAAATGATCGAATTTGAATAAGCCTTAGAGAGTTGGAGTGTATTTTGCTGCGCAAATACAACTGCAAGGCAACTAGTTGAAACAAGAGCCCAAAAACGCACTTGATGCAGCACCATGCAGCATGTTTTGACATGACATAGGTCTCATCAGTGGTGCTAGACTGGTCAAATGGCGCCATCTAGTGTTGGATTACAAATGCTTTGGTTTTATGGTCTGGTTTGAACTGGTTGCCTTGCAGAAAAAGACAAAAGGAAAGTCTCATTTGTCATGGAAGTATCAGAAATTTACAATGGTAATTGTAACAGACAGAGGATGATCTGTTGTTTTATAGCTGTTATATCTGTTGAATTTCTAAAGAAAATGTTTATGTCTGCTAAATATTTCAATGTAAAATCAAATGTAAAATCTCAGCCAATTGGATATCATATTAGGAAAATGTGATTTATGTCTAAAATCCATCCAAAATAGCGTGAATAAATTTATACTGGACAAAAATTGTTTCAGTGTAATCCAATTTCATTCATTAGAACTAGAAGTAGTCATTTTATTTTATTTCTCAACATTGTTAGGTTACAGTCATATGTATGACTCTAGTTATTAGTTATTATTATTATTGGTTAAGGACATATTATTATTGTTTACTGATTTATTATTATTATTGTATATTATTATTATTATTGTATGTATATTAGGATTTCCTAAATAAACGTATTCATTCATTCATTCATTATTGTTACACCTCAAGTTACAAAGAAAGGCAACACTTGGATGTAAGATACAACATGGGAACTATTCTCGTATCAGTGTGCGGGCACGAAAATGGCGACGGTCAAGCGACGGCGACCACAACGCAATGAGGAAAATTATCTCGCGTAGGCACAAAACTTTGGTCGGTCAGTCGTTCTGGAGTAGTGTTGTAACATGTCACGTCATCGTAACACAAGTTTCGGTCGAAGAAAACTATTGGAGGCAAGTCTACTAATGAGAACGTTGTTATTATTACCTAGAGATGGGGTTCATTCAATAAATGAAAAAAGTAATTTTGGCGAGTTTTCTACCCTTTATCAAGGGGTTAATGACCATAACATTTGAAGCCATTAACTTAGAAAATGTTTCATTGTCCAAAGAGTAACTATTATTGCGAGGTTTACATAACTACATAGTAGGAATATATACTAGGAAGAGTGAAGGTTCTAGTTTAGATCACTATGGCTTCCCTGCACTGATGGTTTGTAGGTATGTTGTAAGTACCAGTTTTTATTGTGATGTTATGAAAATTTTCGACAGTTGACTTTGGGGTGCCTCAAGGCCCAATTTTGGGACCTTTTGTATTCTCAATAAGAAACTAATCTGTTTAGATATTAAAATAATATTCGTAGTTGGTTGCCGAATTTCTATGATTCAAATTACGCAATTCATTGTAGCAATACAAAAAAAATGAGAATGTATCACATGATTTCACTTCAATACTCGTGAGAATAGTGAGTTGTATGATGTTCATTTTTTATTTCGATTGTTGTGCAACGTGATACATTTCAAATTATCTACGCTGTAGCTTAATGGACTGACAACTATCAGAAAACTACTCCCCTGCTTGAAACCACGAAGGGCGTTGGATTATATCCTCAGAGTAATAAAAAATATTACTCTGAGATTTGAATAGCATGACTGAATCTAGACGGCCTTGTCCTTTTTACGGGTCTAGCACTTGAAATAGCAAGTTGCTTTTTAGTTGGTTATTTGTTGTTGGTTATTTTGAATTATTTCAAGTATTAGATTTCAAGCTTCAAAAACAGAAATGTTTCCATATTTGAGATGAAACTTCAAATCCTTTGATAGGTCCTTCCTTTATTCGGAGGTCGGAAATATTCAAAAACAATAACAAGCAAATCGGGAAATGGGTGTTCCGTGTATCGAAGCGAGCAGAACCTAGAAACAATGAATTCATGTCATTTGCTATAGATGTCGCCACTCACATTGATATGAAAATTCTATCGCCAAGGGGTCTTATCCAAATCTACCTGCGAAAATTCATCTACTGCAATTTTTTATATTGGTGAAAGTAGTGGTACACTAGTGCTGCACTGATATCACATGAGGTCTATCTAATTTCAGTCAAGATGTCGGTGTAACACTGAAGTCGCACGATATTAGTGAGCTCATGCTGGAATATATGCTCAGAGTGTAATTATCACTGACCTAATTTTCTGATAGAACGTGTCAATTGATACTTGTTTTACAAATGGTTACAGGGTCTGTTCTGTAATACAAAACTGATTACGTATTTTCATGTCAATTGTCATTTTGTTTTTGGTGTCCACCTCTTGTCAACCAGTTATTTGTGATTATTGTTGGGATGAGATTTTGAAATGATGAAAAACTGTAACTATAGCATGAAAAAGGGTGGATATATGATGAATTTACGAACTCGCTTGTTTAGTACTCTTTTCGTTCGCATTCTAGCACTTTTTTCATATGGTTGCGGCAACACTGATTATTCCTTCAAATTTTTTATAAATACGTCTTACGTCACTGAAATTTTGAAGAAACGTAAATAGACTGATAATAGAAAAGAGTATACTATTACTTATAAACGGTAATTAATAATGGCTTCTGATGAATGTAGAATGCCAATTAAAAAGGAAATTGTATATGTTGGTGATGAATCTAGTTTTTACAACCCTGAACAAAAATACGATCCACTTGAAGTGAATCAGAATGTAATTTTCTCAGAAAAAATTAAGAGTGAGGAAAACATTGATGTTTATCAGGATCTCAAAACGGAAAATTGTGTGGAAGAAGTTAAAGAAGGCTCATATTGTGAGGTGTGTGGGGGTTTCTTTGATTCAACAGATTTCCCCAGCCTCGATGGTTTGAACATTTGTACATGTCAATCTGATGTAAAAGGCGAAGAAAATATGACTCAGGATTTGAAACCTTTTGGCCCAATATCAGGTAACATTTTTTGTTTTAGTAATAAATGTCTGAATTTGGTATTCATTCTGATCTTATTTTGTCATCACCAGTAATGCTACTCACCATCAAAGATCGGGATGATTGAAATTGATTTCAGAGATAAAATTACTTTCAAATATCGAAAGTGACTGTTTCTTTTATTTTACCATTTCAACAATTTCCAGACTGGAGACCTTTAGTTGAAAGTGGGCTCTCAAATAGTTGATTTTGGGACGAGTCATTACAGACATATTATGGAAAATGAGGATGAGCTGTTCTATTAGATTAAGATATATTTTGGAGTAGTATGTCTATGCAATATAGCACAAAGTATAAATAATTTGTATCTATCTATCAAAGAAATCGATCACAAGGAAAAAAAAGTCATGACTTTTCTATTAAAAGTTTGATGACCTTTCATATTATGTGTGTGAAGTAAATATGGTGCTGATATTACTGTTTTTATAATGCAGGCCATTCTTTTACAGATCCTCTCAAAACAGAAGAAGAAATACATGAGATGAAAGAGGACATTTTAAAATGTGAGATACTCCACCAAACAGAGGAAATTGATGGACAAATGGATCAAAACTGTGATACAGAAAATATACCATTTCAGTGTAGGATCTGCTCAAAATCTTTCACGATGAAAAAAGCTTTGCACATCCATGAAAAGACTCATAATAACGATTCAGAATTTCTCTGTAAAATTTGTACCGAATCTTTTCTATATAAATCAGATCTTATAATTCACTTGAAAACTCACACCGGGGAGCAATCGTTTCAATGTAAAATCTGCTCAAAAATATTCTCTCAACGTAGTAATTTGACAGTCCATGAAAAGATTCATACTGGCAAAAAACCATTTCAGTGTAAAATCTGTTCAAAATCTTTCATAAGAACAAGCGGCTTGAAATATCATGAAAAAATTCATACAGGGGAAAAGCCTTTTCAGTGTAAAGTGTGCTCAAAATCGTTTATTCAAGAAAGTGATTTGAAAGGTCATGAAAGAAGTCATACTGGAGAGAAACCATTTCAGTGTAAATTTTGTGGAAAGTCATTGAGTCAAAGATCAAAACTTGAAATTCATTTGAGACTTCATACTGGAGAGAAACCGTTCCAGTGTAAAATCTGCTCAAAATTGTTCATTAGCAGTAATTCATTGAAATATCATGAAAAATGTCATACTGGGCTGAAGCCATTTCAATGTAAAATCTGTTCAATGTCTTTCATCAGAAATAGTTCTTTGAAAATTCATGAAAATGTCCATACAAGAGAAAAGCCTTTTCAGTGTAAAGTGTGCTCAAAATCATACCTTGCAAATTACAGTTTGAAGATACATGAAAAGACTCATATAGAAGAGAAAACTCAGGGTGGAGAAGAAGTTGACTCAACCTTCCAGTGTGAAATTTGCTCAAAATCATTCAATGATAGTTCAAAATTTGTGACACATTCAAAAACGCACATGGGAAAAAAACTATTTCATTGTGATGTTTGCGGAAAGTCATTAAGTGATAAGTCAAAACTCGAAATTCATCTTCGGATCCATACTGGGGAAAAACCATTCCGATGTAGTATCTGCTCAAAGCAATTTGTTAGTAAAAACTCTTTGACGTACCACATGCAAATTCATACAGGAAGGAAACTAGTTCAGTGTGAAATTTGCAATAAGTCATTAAGCGATAAAAGAAAACTTAAAATTCATTTAAGAATTCATACTGGAGAAAAACCGTTCCAGTGTAAAATCTGCTCAAAGCCGTTTATGAGTCGAAATTCTTTAAAAACCCACGAAAAAACTCATGCCGTGCAAAAAAAATCAGTGTGAAATCTGTTCAGTCTTTTATCACAAATGCTACTTTTAAAAAACATGAGAAGGTTCATTTATGAAATGTTATAAAAATTGAATACTTGTGTAAATACACATTTATTTTATATTCATATTCAAATTGAAAATCTTTATTTTTCACTATATTTTTCTAAGTGAATTTCTTTTCAAGACAAGACATTCTTATTTTTTTTTAATTAGGTGTGTTAGCTATTGCATGGTATAAATAAGGATAGCTTTGTGAGTATGATTAGTTTGATATTCCTCTTGAAGATGATCACTTGGTGATCGAAACCTAGTCGAGCTGTTAAAATAAGTTTGATGTTGGGAAAAACTCCAGTAATAATAATCTATTGCAATGTTAATATGTCATTTTCTTCATTACATTACATTATACATTACTATAAATGTATAAAATTTAGGCAAGCTCATACATTGTATTTTCATAATGTAATAAAAACTCTTGATAATTTTTTTTTTCCATTGATAATTCGAAGTAATGGATCTGCTACAAATTACTTTATATAATGAAGTTATATAACAAACATCTATCTATTCAATATCTATGGACGATCAATCACAAGAAGAGCCATGTCACTGGAAGATATGATCTTAATCATTCATTCCAAGAAGTGATCTGCATTAAAAAAGTGTTCTTTTAAACAATATTTGTTTGATGCAAAATAAAAACATTAACACTTGATTCTAAAACATTTTTCTTTCTCTCTATGTTGATGGATTTTGCTTCCATTGAGCCATTCTAAAACATTTATTTGATGGAGTCTTTGTTAAGATAATGAGTATATTTATTTCTCGTGTTCCTTATGTGAGTGGTGCTGCCAACTAGTATCATCAGTAAAGTATTCATTCTGTGCAGTATAAGTATAAGTTTTACCACCGTATAGAAGTGGTTAGTCTATATACAAAGGTATATAAGCTTTGTATGGTTAGTCTGTAAACTGTGATAACGTATAGTTAGAACTGTTCTGTAAACTGTGATAACTATACGTTTTCATGGATTTTTAATTTCACGTTGCAGGGAGAATAAACACGGTCAATTTGTGATGGCAAGAATCACAGGGTGACAATGGGTTTGTTTTGGTTCAAAATTCTGTACAGTTCGATCATGCGCAGTTATTTAAATGTGTTTTGGTTCAGTTAGAATCGTTCTAGTATCGTTGACAAAGTGTTTCGGTTTTCTCCGAACCGATTCGGAACTATTCCTGAACACTAATTATTAGTTCGTACATTTGAGTAGGGACTGCTTAACTTCGAATTTGCTCTTGCGCACTAATAAAATTTTTCATTTGCGTTGTGGATTTTGGTAGTAACGTTTTCTTAATCTCATTTTTATCCGTATTTTAGTTGGTGTTTCATTTGGTATTTTATCTACAATACTGTCCTCGGTAAAACAAAGAAACTCGGAGAGTTCATTGCGACCTGTAAATAAGACAAAATTATATATCAACATTATTCTTATACCATAACAGATAGACGTGAAATGTATGTAGCAATAATAATAATCATTATTATTATCACATCTTTTACAATTCCAAAAATTTATTCTTGGCATGTTTTTGTCAAACTCATTTGTATAAGAATACAAAGAGAGGACAATATATTTTCAATTTAATTTTGGATAACCGGAGATAACGTCTGACTAATTTTTTTTATATGTTTTGGTTTTTTACTTGTTGGGACCGTTCCAGAACTGTTCTGTGATTATAATGTTCTGCGCATCGATTCGGTTTCGCTATTGGTCGGTTCAATAACAGTTCGTAATACAGAACCAAAACAAACCTAATATATTCTGTATACTGTCAATTCTGTGCATTGGGTATTTTTTATTCTTGGTTATGGATTGGTTCTAGGTTCATTTTTTTATGAAATATTGAAGTATATACTTCAATTTTGTCTTAAACTCTTCAGATTTTGAGAATACTGATCCTAGAGACAACTAGTTAAATTTTGAGAAAACTGATCCAAGGACAACTAGTTACCAGCGATGAGAGATTCAATCTTTGAAGAATAATCAACTTTGTTTTAATTATATTTAAATAATGGCTTCTGGTGAATCTGGAAGGTCAATTAAAAAAGAAGTCGAAGCGGTTGGCGATCAAAACGATTTCTACAACTCTGAACAGAAATATGATCCACTTGAATCTAATGCCAATGAAATTTTTCCCGAGAAAATGAAAAGTGAGGAAAACATTGATATTGTTTATCAAGAACTCAAATCGGAAAATTTAACTGAAGGCTCACATTGTGAGGTGTGTGGAGGTTCTCTCAGTAAATGTTTCAGAAGCTGTAGTTGTCAAACGGAAAAAGAGTCTGATGCTATAGGATTCAAAGATTTGACTCAGGATATGAAACTTTTTAGCTCAACCCCAGGTATCATTTTCTCAATTACTAATTAAATTGAATCAGATATCATTCATAGTTGTATAAAGATCGAGAAGTGGAAAGCCAAAATCTTTCTCAAAAATTAACCACTCCTATGAAAATACCCCTTTCAATTTATCAATAACATTCTTGAAGAGTTATCAAACTATGCCTTTATAGGAACTGGAATGTCACATATTAAACAGTGCTACCACAGAGTCTTTTACAGTGATAATACCTCTGCAGGTCTTGGTTTGCTTTACTGTCATAGGAACCTTTTTTTGCTGACAAAGTGATGATAATGCAATAGAAAGCTGGTAGATCAAACTGATAAAAACCACAATACAATTGAAATACAATAAAAGTAACAACTCACATGCTAATGTTGGAATTGAGTTGACCAATAGAATTTAGAGTATCTCCAAGAATACTGTTGTAGTATGGTTCATTTTGCAATAAAATATTCGTACTTTTCTGAACCGTTCTGTATCGTAACAATCTCCCAAATCGCAAGGTAAGTAATTAAACGTAATGCATCCATTATAAATAGGGATCCTTTCACCAAAGGGTTTCCAGACAAATGTTTCTACGTTTATGCTAAAATGATTTTTGCAAAGTAACCTCAGTCGGTCTATATTGATGTCTCATTCAAATATACTAAAAAGGCAGCTAGCTTGTTGATAATATCTGCTTGACGAGTAATGACTTGAACAAGAATAGAGTATTACAAATTTTGTAGCGGACAGAAACAAGTTCCAGGGTTTCTCTTAGCCAAGTATCAGAAGCACTGATTTGCAATACAGAAGTATTGTTAGATTCTATAAAAGAATAATGTTTGCATAAATGTTTGTCGGATATAATTCAATTCCCAGCGTGGTATTTGCCGAGGAAGTAGTTGTAGTTAGAGAGATCAATATTTTGGTATGTTTTTGTTGGTTTCTGGGTTTCGCCGTGGTCTTTAGTTACAATCTCCAATTGTTTCAACTGCTACTTCGGCATTCATTTTCAGTAGCGTGGTTGAAGTACTCTTCTTGACCTATCAAGGCTAATGACCTTGGCCCTAGATGCCATAAACATCGAAGAAAAAAACGCTAATACATTTTTCACTACCCTTTGTTGTAACACTAGTAGTAGTAGTATGTCATATGTTCGAAGTATATTGACTCAATTGTAATTTCTTTACAGATTCTGGAGACATCATCGTTAAATATGAAGAAGAAACAACTTTCGAGACGAAAGAGGAAACTTTATTTGATGAAGATTTTGCTGCTGAAAATGATAATATCGTGAATCATGAGACGGATAAAATTAATGAGAAGCTGAATGAAAGTACTGATTTGAAATCTTTAGAGAAGAAGAATACGGGACAGATACCATTTCAGTGCAGAATCTGCCCGAAATCTTTCACACTGAAAAAAGCTTGGTATATCCACGAAAAGACTCATAATAATGATACAGAATTCCATTGTAAAGTCTGTACAAAATCTTTCCTATATAAATCAAATCTGATAATTCATTTGAGAAGTCATACTGGGGAACAATCTTTTCAGTGTAAAATCTGCTCCAAAATATTTTCTCGAAACCATAATTTGAAAGTTCATGAAAAGATTCATTCCGGGGTGAAACCATATCAGTGTCAAATCTGTTCAAAATCTTTCTTTAAAAATAGTAGTTTGAAATATCATGAAAAAACTCATTCCGGAGAAAAGCCGTTTAAATGTGGAAGGTGCTCAAAATCTTTCATTCAAGATAGCGATTTAAAATACCACGAGAGGAGTCATACTGGAGAAAAACTGTTCCAGTGTAAATTTTGCGGAAAGTCACTAAGTCAAAGGTCGAAATTCGAAATTCATTTAAGAATTCATACGGGAGAAAAACCATTCCAGTGCAAAATCTGCTCTAAACCCTTTATTTGTAGTAATTCGATGAAATGCCATGAAAAAACTCATACTGGACTGAAACCGTTTCAGTGTAAGATCTGTTCAAAATCTTTCTTCAAAAATAATAATTTCAAAAGGCACGAAAAGATTCATGCTGTAGAAAAACCTTTTCAGTGTAAATACTGCGCAAAGTCATTTTTTGTAAGTAGTACTTTGAAAATACATGAAGCGACTCATACAGGACTAAAACCATTTCAGTGTAAAATATGCTCAAAATCTTTTTTCATAAATAGTAATTTTAAAAGACATGTTAAGATTCATGCTGAAGAAAAACCTATTGTGAATAGTCGTTTACAAATACAAGAAAAGATTCATACTGGGTCAAAACCATTTCAGTGTGAAGTCTGCTTGAAGTCTTTTTTGAAAAATTGTAATTTAAAGAGGCATGAAAAGATTCATGCTGAAGAAAAACCTCTTAGTGGGACTAGTAGTTTGGAAAATCATAATGAGATGAAAACATTTCAGTGTGAAATCTGTTCAAAATCTTTCCTTCGGAGTAGTGGTTTGAAATATCATGAAAAGACTCATACAGGAGAGAAGCCTTTTCAATGTAAAATGTGCTCAAAATCGTTCATACAAGAATGTAATTTGAAATCCCATGAAAGAAGTCATACTGGAGAAAAACTATTTCAGTGCGAAGTTTGCGGAAAGTCATTAAGTGATAGGAGAAAACTCGAAATTCATCTTAGGATTCATTCTGGGGAAAAACCATTCCAGTGTAGTATCTGCTCAAAGCCATTTATTAGTAAAAACTCTTTGAAATACCACGAAAAAACTCATACTGTACAAAAACAATTTCGGTGTAAAGTCTGTTCAAAATCTTTCATTAAAAATGCTACTTTGAAAAGGCATGAAAAGATTCATTCTTGAAATGGTACATAGTCTATACATTCTGCAAGAAAGATGGATCAGAAGAAAATCTGATCTGATATTGCACCTATTGCACCTAATACTGTAGAGCTTCATTTTCAAAATAATATGTTTGCTCTACTCTTCAACTCATAAAGCACTGATCCATGCAAGAGCAACAAAGATCTGACATTCAAGTCATCTTCAATGTATAATGGTAGGGTACTATTTAATTCATTGCTACAAGATATTTAGCATCTGCATATAGTGTATGTCAAGGACTAAATGAATGGGAGATATAGCTTGGATGAGTACATGGTGAAAAAAGATTTGTTGAAATGACCCCATTCTCATCTCTCCATTTTTTAAGTAGTTATTTTAATATTCATCTATCTGTTTCTATGTCAAGAATTGAGTTGAAACTATATAATAGTCTCCTGTTATCTATAAATTATATAGTCTATTCGTGCTTCAGTATCCTATACTTTATTCATTATTTATTCCTCACAGTTTGTTTCTACCTTTAGATATTTTAGTGGCTGATGTATTTTACTGTTATCTATTTTTCACTAAAAACTTTATTTATACTCAACTGTACATACTTGAGAAACTAATTTTGCAAACGTGGTATAATATGTTCAAGTGATTGAAATTTTTGTAAAACTTTTGTGCCTTATTTGCAATAAATTATTGGTTTTTATATCGTTCATATTTACTTATCTGTTTGTTTCCATAAAAAGAAAACATGTGGTCCAATTGAATATCTGTCTATCATCTGAAAACTGAATAAACTATTACTCTTACTGAAAATGGAGAACTTGCAAAACAAAGAGAAAATAAATCACAAATGTCGATATCTCTTCATGAAAATTCGTAGATCATCTCGGATTTTTCTTCTGCCTGAAACAACTACTCTCCCTATGGACATCGATTTATACAGGAATCACTTTTTCATTCTCAGTTTGGACGTATATCACGACAGATATCAAAGATTTGACATGGAAAAAAAGATTCATGGCTTTTCAACCACTTTTTTTCTGGAAAAAGATCGATGAACAAACCTGGATTTTCCCAAGCTAGCGTGTTAGTGGGAACTGCAGAGGATTCGTCTAGTAAAAAAACTAATTTCTCCTATTATATCGCTTTCTGTCTGTCGAATAATTACTAATTGGTGTCTAAAAACAATATCCACATTGAGCAGATGAACTTCTAATTTCACGTTGCAGGAAGAATAAACACGGTCACGTATGGTTGTTCAATTTTTCGGTGACTTCATAATATGGACTAGCCATTGAAAAGAGAATACTGACTCCAAAAAAGGGTGGACAGAAACACGTTTTGGCATTACGTCATCATACACTTGAACGTCACGATTTTTCATGTGTTTCATACTTTCATTGTGAAAGGTTTCGCATTTTTATTTATTTGTAGAGAGTTTCGTTCGAATTGTTTGAGTAATGACATTTTGATTAAACATAGATTTAAAGTATGTAACCGATTCAAGTGATTGAAATTTTTGTAAAACTTTTGTGCCTTATTTGCAATAAACTATTGATTTTTATATAGTTCATATTTACTTATCTATTTTTCGAACATTTCATGAACAACCTGTTTATGAAATTGTATGTTGGTGGGATTACACACGACTAGTGTTGAAATGATAAAAATTTTAATAGCTTGATTTGTTTCGTCATTCAGTGTACCTCTTGCTTCTCTTCTACCATCAACCAAAAGCTGTGTTGTAAGCTTCAAGCTTTGTTTGGATATGTATGGCGAAAAAAATGTGTTATTGAGTGTGTCAGAAGACGAAAGTATCCTCAAAATACTCCTGAACTGAGTAATAAACCCCACCAACCAGAAACATTCTGATCTCTTTTCTGAAACATACTAGAACTACAGTACTACTAAGCTCTTGAGCAGTTAAATTTTTTTGCCTTTTTGCGACACTAAATACCTTGCCACAACACTTTTAATACCTTTTTTATTTGATAACAATCATGTGCTTTAAACTACCTCCCTTTCAACGTCTCAAACTACCTCTCTTTCAACCCGCTTGCTTTTCACAGGATGAAAAGACCTATAGAAGGGGTTCCGAAATGTCAAATATTTTGTCCGCCATCTTAGTATTTTATTGGAGGAAAACACTGTTGAATGTAACTATAGAATGTATCCCTAATAGTCCGTTATTTTGTTGATGATTTGATACAAAAATCATAGAAATATATCCTCTGCCAATTTTGGTTTATAAATTATAATGGCTACACCTTAGCCTTAGAAATAAATTGATACAACTAGTTGCAGAAGTTGATTAGATAGTTTTTATCAAAGAAATATCACTCTTTTCGAAGTGAAAATAGTATATTTATCCATTCTATAGTATATTTATCCATTCTATCAGTGAATTTGCGAATTGTGATAGGCGTAGTTAATTTATTTTCCATTCATTTTATGTTAACTGTTATTCGATATACTATTAAATATACAATCATCATCGGTTGTATCACATCGCAGATTTGTAAGGTCACTGGATTAGAGTAAAATGTGAGAGGATTTTGTGAGTACATCAAGTGTTTTGTGTAAATTCCATTGGCAACACTGCTTCTTACCTAAAGTGTGCCTAAAGCCACAGGTAATCAGGTACCCAATTAACCCCTCTTATACCCCGATTCTACATCTTAAATGACATATAAGAAGTAATCATTAGCTCTTCAGCATTCTAACGTGTCATTAATGTTTGAGTTGTGACGTGAGTTCAGTGATAGTAGTGTTCTTGTAGGGAATACTAGTTACTTAAGTGTGGAAGTTCAATAGTTGATATTTTATTTCCGTCTACAAACTATAATCAATTATGGCTCCTTCCACAGATGGATTTGTAATCTCCATTAAGACAGAAATCGAAACTTTCTATGAAAATGTCACTCTGAAGTCTGAAGAAAAATACGACGCACTCGATGTGGGGGTCTCAGAAAATGAATTTCAGCCAGAACAGATAAAAAGTGAAGATGACATTGACATTGTTTATCACGATGTCAAATCCGAAAATAACATACAAGAATTAAATGGAGAGTCATATTGTGGATTATGTGGAGGACGTTTCATTAATACAATGGATTACTTCGGCGTCGAAGATCTGAAAGTGATTTGTTACTGTGAGAACAATGATTCTAATGCTATTCACGGTGAAGATGTGTCGCAGGATTTGAATCCGTCTCTTCATTCAACCTCAGATGAAATGTTTGACGTCAACGTCTATTTTGTCAATGGGAATATGCCATCAGCTCTAAATGGAAAGGAGTTTTCAAATGGAAATGAACATGGAATGATTCATACACCTGAGCAAGTTAATAATGAGACTCAGAATGAGGGTACTGATTTGCAATCTCTTCGAAACAGGAATACAGGGAAGACACCTGTTCAGTATGAATCCTGCACAAAGAATTCAACAGAGAAGAGAAATTTGCGAAGCCGTGAAAAGGATCATGATGGGGAGATGAATGTTAACGGCAAAATCTGTACGAGGTCTTCTGTGATCAGGTCAGGAGTTACAAATTATTTAGAAACTCGTACTGAGGTAAATAACCAATTGCAATGTAATGTGTGCTCAGAATCTTTTCTTCAGGGTAGTGTTTTGAAACGTCATGAAAAAAGTCATACCTGGGAACATTTAGTCAGTCAGGACCATAACTTAAAATATTATAAATTAATTCATGCTAGAGAAAAACCGGTTCAGTGTAAAGTCTATTGTACAGGGAAAAGCCTATTTCAGTGTAAAATATGTTCGAAGACATTCCATGGAAATTATAATCTGAAACGACACGAAAAAACACACATTGGGGAAAAACTATTTCAGCGTACAATCAGCTCTGAATCATTCATTCAGAATGCAGAAGTAAAATTGTTTCAGTGTAAATTCTGTTCTAAGACGTTCACTCGAAATTATCGATTGAAAGACCATGAATTAACTCATACTAGGGTGAGACAATTTCACTGTAAAGTCTGTTTGAAAACATTCACTAGACTTTGCAGTTTGGAACGCCATGAAACTACTCACACTGAAGACAAATTATTTCAGTGCAAGTATTCCTCAAAATCATTCAACAAAATGGAAAACTTGAAACGTCATAAAAAATTCCATAGTGAAGAAAAACCATTTCATTGTAAATTTTGTTCTCAGTCATTCACTCAGAATGGTAGTTTGATACAACATGAAAAAACTCATAGATCGGAGAGACCATTTCTGTGTAAAATGTGTTCAAAAACATTCGATACCAATTATCATTTGAAACGCCATGAGAAAACTCACATTGGGGAAAAACTATTTCAGTGTCAAGTCTGTTCTAAATCATTCATTCGGATGGCTTCTTTGATAGCTCATGGAAAAGATCATATTTCGAAAGGTCCTTTTCAATGTAAAATCTGTGCAAAGACATTCCAGAATAAAGACACTTTGAAACGCCATGAAAAAAATCACTCAGGAGAGAAACCATTCCAGTGTAAAATATGTCCAAGGGCATTCTTTCGAAGTGACCTATTAACTAATCATGAAAAAACTCATAATGTGAAAAAACTCATTCAGTGCAAATTCTGCTCAGAAACTTTTGAAAGGAATACTTCTTTGAAAGCGCATGAATCCACTCATTCTGGGATAAGACCATATCAATGTGAGATATGTCCAAAGGCATTCATTAGAAAATATCATTTGATACGTCATCATAAAATTCACAATTAGTTTCAAATTGTTTTTTCGAGGTGACTGTTATATGACAACTTTATTTACATGTTTGGATATGTCTACGAATTGGATGCTTTCAAGTTGGTTTCTGAATTGATCAGTGTACAGGTCCCAATATTTAATCTAGAAATTTCTGTTTTGTATTCCTGGTATTGACTTTTTTCTAATATTTGTTTGAATAGATCAACATGTATAGTTTATTGTGTTTGTTAGCTCAACTTTGAGTGTGGTACCATTAAGCTGACTAATATGTACAATGTAAATATGTGCTGAGAGATCGTTCACAAAAAATAAGGGTATGTATTTAATTTGTAATATATTTTATTTGTTAATGTTCTTTGCATTGTGTTGAATTTTTTTTCTGTAATATATTTATATATATACCAAAATTGTAATGATTTTATTTTATTTCCAAGTGTCAATCATCCTTAAATAGTAATTTCACAGTACTACCTTCCTATGCAGGCAATACTGAATCTGTTTCAAACAAACAAAACATTATTGTAATCTAAGATTACAATACAAGAGGTAAGACCTCGTTAGTCCTTAGCTCGCACAAGTTTGTCAACTTCTGAGAGTTGTCGTTCTTATGGGGGCGACAGCTGATTAACGAAAAAACAGATTGTATTGAAGCCAAACCCATACCTTTTTAAAACACTTCAAAACTATCTGCAACTATCTGCTTCGACAGACCTATAAAGAAACTTGAAGTACCTGTCAATCTACATCTCTTTCAACCCACTTGCTTCACAACTTTCACACCAAAGGTTTCAATCTCATCGTTATCGTTGCAATGTATTACAGTCTTCAAAAAATAACTTATTACAATCGACATAATTACTGAGGTCATTAATAAATAATAAGAACAGAAGTGGTCCGAGATTCGACCCCTGAGGTACTCCAGATGAAGGATTGTAATAAAAAGAATCAAAGCCGTTGTAAGATACAAACTGTTCGCATTGAAGTAAGTAGGATTTAATGAAAAGTGCTGCTGAATTATGGAAACCAAATAGGTGGGGTTTTTGTAGAAGAGTCATGATGAAAAGATCCGTGGAAGTGGTTCCAAAATGTCGAATAGTTTGTTCGCCATCTCGCTATTTCATTGAAGGGAAAAATACCGTTGAGTTTAATCATGGAATCTATACCAGAGAGTCCATAATAGAGTACATTTATTTTCAGTAGTACATCGTTATAATTCTGCAGGATAACTCATTCAAATTGGCATCCTAATATGATACGTACAAAAATCACACGATAGTTTTTCTCTTTTTTGTAAATAATTAGATACACAACCAGATAATCATACAAACATAATTTTGATTTTTCAACAAAGACATGACCAAAGTTAACAAATTGTTTTTCAAAAACCTTCTATAGGGCTCCGTATGTAAAGCTGCTTTCTTGACATTGTCTCGAAATCACTCTTTTTATAGTAAAAAGAGTCTATGTATCCAACATATCGGTGGCATTTATATGCAATGAGGAATGTTCCTCCTGACGAAAATCAAGTAGTTTTCATAAAAGAACTTTAAAAGAACGCATTTTGAACTTATCATTTCAACCTTTTCCTTTAAAAAATAATTTAAATACTTAAAAAAGAGGAATGAAATAATGCATTCAATATTTAAAGGGATTTGTTTCTATTTCACTATTTGGCAACATCGGTTATAACTAATAAAGGACAATGAATCTGTTAGCTGTATGAGACAAACAATTGTTAACTGACCTCAAACTACAGTCGAACTTTGTTATAGCGCAAAACCAAGTGGGGTTTGGGTCTAACTCAGATCCACTTTAGTGTGGGCTCCACCTGTAGTAGCAACATGATCCTGGAACTCCTGGCTGGATAGCCCTGGCAGCTGAAGCCATTAATGGGAAAAGAAGAAGAACAAAGATGACATATTTCAGAGGCCTGTTCTGTTTATTTATGTTCCGAGACATTCTGTGGCATATGCCAATATGTGGATTAGAAACAAATCCCTTTGAAAATTAAAACCCAACATTTGAAACATCAATTTGAATACTTTTCGAAGTGAATTTAAAGAACTCAACTTTATTTTGTTCAAACTTGCATTTGCTGTAATAACCCAAATTGAGGAACATTCCCCATTACTAGGATGGCCACAGCAATCTATTTTGGCTTTACTTAAAATATCTTCCGAAAATCTATGAAAACTCATTTTTCCACTGCAAGTGTAAGAAACTTGCTTGAATATGTATGTTGTTTGTTATTTTGATTTGAGGTGACTGATAAATGTTTCCATCAGCTTGGAAAATATATTTTATTTTTTTGATTTGTGTTGTGGTAATCCATAAGTGACTGTTAGTTACAACTTATTTTATTTGAACTCAACAAAAAATAAATAATAATTGCACAAAGAAACTTTTCCTTAGTTATCTCAAAGGTACGATTTTGTTCCATCCTTTTCATAAAAGATGACATATGCTTCTCCACTCACAACCGATTTTGGTGAAATTGGTGACACGTATGAATCGTATTTATGCCACGCGCCAGAATACGGGTGTCTGCAGTATGCTGTATAATGCCCTCTGTAAGTAGTTCCACTGTGATTTAAAAGTGTGCATAGATTATACAAGTAGCCACATTTTCTGTTAGTTACTTTTGTATATTTTTAAATTTTATATAGAGGAAATAATTTATGTCGATATGGTAAACAACACAGAGTATCAAGTTTTTATCACAAACCCTAATTATTGTTTTTTATTTTTAACAAATATAAATTTTCGATTGACTATATTGAGTTCTTTATCCCAAGACTTGGAGTGTTTTGTGCAAATTCCATTGGCAACACTGCTTCGTACCTAAAGCCACAGGTATCTAATTAACCTCTCTTATTACCTGTGGCTCCAGGTAACCAATTAATTTCTTATATATCCCGATCACAGTATAACTGATTACTTTACTAGAATTTCCCGATCCTCAAGGTATATGTCTTAAGAAGTAAACATTAGTGTTTGAGTTGTGACGTTGAGTTCAGTGATTGTGTCCTTGTGTCCTTGTAGGGAATACTAGTTACTTCTGAGTAGAAGTTCGTTCAATAGTTGATTTTATTTTTCTCTACAAACTATAATCAATTATGGCTCCATCCACCGATGAATATGCAATATCCATTAAGACAGAAATCGAAACTTTTGATGAAAATGTCACTCTGAAATCTGAAGAAAAATACGATGCACTCGATGTGGGGGTCTCTGAAAATAACACGCAAGAAGTAGATGAAGAGTTATATTGTGGATTATGTGGAGGACGTTTCATTAATACAATGGATTACTTCGGCGTCGAAGATCTGAAAGTGATTTGTTACTGTGAGAACAATGAGTCTAATGCTATTCATGGTGAAGATGTGTCACAGGATTTGAAAGTGCCCCTTGAGTCAACCTCAGGTAATAATTTTTCATTTTCAGTATTCAGTTTCGTTCAACATAATCAGATATCAACATAATCAGTCTATGCCTTTTCATTATTATTATTACTATCTTCTGCTAATAATGTTGTAAAGTTCAGAACTTAATTCAGAGAGAAATGATTCTGACAGTATGTTGTCTATATTAACTTGAAATATATGCGTCAGACATAGCCTGATTCAATTAAATGTGTTTTTCAAAACATATCCATTGAATGGAGAGCAAAAAATTCTGGAATAGAGTACAAGATTAGCCTAAAATTACAGCCTAAAATTAAATTTAAATATTCAAAGTGACTCTTCTAGCTTAACAGTGGTGAAGTTGTTGTCAAGGTGATGAAACTATTTTGTGTTGATATTGGTTTGGTTTTTTTGCATGAAACAAAAATTCATTCTATTCACAGTGTTATTTCTTCACAGATTCGAAGGATATCCTCGTTGACACGAATGAAGATATGTCATCACCTCTAAACGGAAAGGAGTTTTCAAATGGAAATGAACATGGAGTGATTCATACACCTGAGCAAGTTGATAAAGAATATCAGAATGAAGGTACTGATTTGAAATCTCTTCGGAACAGAAATACAGGAAAGACACCGATTCAGTATGAATCCTGCACAAAAAATTTAACAGCGAAGAGAAATTTGCGAAGCCGCAAAAAGGATCATGATGAGGAGCCAAAAGTTAACAGCAAAATCTGTACAAGATCTTCTGTGAACAAGTCAGGAGTCACAAATAATTTAAAAACTCATACTGAGGTGAAATATCCGTTGCAGTGTGATATGTGTCCTAAATCGTTCCTTCAAAGTAGTGTTTTGAAACATCATGAAAAAAGTCATACCTGGGAACATTTATTTCAGAGTCAGAAACGTAACTTGAAATGTTATAAAAAAAATTGTGCTAGAAAAAACCCGGTTCAGTGTGAAATCTGTTCAGAGACATTAATCAAAAATAATGATTTGGTAAACCGTGAAAAAACTAGTACAACGAAAAGCCCATTCCAGTGTGAAATTTGTTTAAAGACATTCACTAAAAAGCATTCTTTAAGACGCCATGAAAGACTTCATGCAGAACAGAAATCATTTCGGTGTAAATTCTGTTCAAAGGCATTCACTCGAAATTATCGATTGAAATACCATGAGTTAACTCATACTGGGGAGAGTCAATTTCGGTGTAAAATCTGTTTGAAGACATTCGATGGACTTTACAGTTTAAAATGCCATGAAATGACTCATACCGAAGAAAAATTATTTCAGTGTAACTATTGCTCAAAATTATTCAACACAATGAGTAACTTGAAACGTCATAAAAAAATTCATAGTGAAGAAAAACCATTTCATTGTGAAACGTGTTCAAAAACATTCACTCTGAATAGTAATTTCATTCAGCATGAAAAAGCTCATAGAGCGGAAAGACCGTTTCTGTGCAAATTTTGTTCAAAGACATTCAATAGAGATTTTCATTTGAAACGTCATGAGAAAACCCACATTGGAGAAAAACGATTTCATTGTAGGGTCTGCTCTGAATCATTTGTTCAGATGGCTTCTTTGATAGCGCATGGAAAAGGTCATATTTGGAAAGGACCATTTCAATGCGGAATCTGTTCTAAGACATTCATTAAAAAAGAAGCTTTGATACGCCATGGAAAAATTCACACAGGAGAAAAACCATTCCAGTGTAAAGTATGTTCAAAGGCATTCTCTCGAAGTGACGTATTAAAGACACATGAAAAAGTTCATACTGCGAAATGAACCTTTTCATTGCGAGATACGTTCAGATATCCATTTACAACTTTATAATAAAATTCACAATTAGTTTCAAAATGTTTGTTTCGAGTTGAATATTATATTAAAATGAATGTAGGTTTGTTCTGAGAGATCGTACACCAAAAATAAGGGTCCAAGTACTCATTCCTGAAGTATTATCTGTTTTCTATGAATAGGATTTGTTTTATTTATTTCACTCGCTGCATATTTACATTGTCTTGTGTTTATTTTATTTTTACATTGTGCTGTATCTATTTAAATCATCAACATTTATGTGAGTTTTTGCTGTTTATGTTTGTATGTATATTTTATTTGTTAATATTCTTTGCATTGTATTAAATAGTTTTTATCTTTTGTGATATATGTACCAGTCAAAAATACAGTTGTCAAAAGTATTATTTTATTTTCAAATCCGAATCATTCTAAGATCTGCTTTGGTGGATTTCCCGGTTTTGTTACTTGAATAATGAAAATTTCAATAGCTTGATTTTTTGTCATTCATTGTTTCTCTGCTACCGCAAACCAAAAGCTAAAAAGATAAGTGATTTTCAAAAATATCCACAGAAAAGCATGAAATTTGTAGACCCGGATAGGTTGGTTGCTTAACCATTTGTTTGGATATCTATGGTCTATCTGTTCTGTGCTGTGACACATGACAGATGTGACTTTTGATGGGATTACTGTCGTAAATCAGAAAGATATGATTTGGTGGTTCTAGGATTATGTTTGAAGACCTTTCAATTGAGTATCACTAGAAACTACTCTCCATTTCAGAGTTATAAGGACATATCTCCTGTGAGCCGAGCGTAAATGGGAACAATGAAGAATGTCAATGGGTATGCAAAATCACTTGAAAGTTTGTCGCATTAGAGCCTATATGAATACAAACACATTGGTCTTTGTTTCAATACCAAGTAGTCAATAGTAGTCATACGTCACATGTCAACACTCTCTGTCCGCTTACTACTCTACCCGGCACAGCCTTATGCTCATTTGATATTACTACATATTGATCATTATTTCCAAAACCTAATGGATCTTCTATTACTCTTTCGTCTTCACGGCAGACAACAAATACTTTTCAGGGGAATCTAATGTAGAAGGAATGGGTTCTTCGTCTTTGACTAACAGTTTTTTAAAATATTTTATTTGATTACGTTTTTGTACAATCGATCTTTCCGGTATATCATTATTATATTATCAACATTAGAATTCGTGAGAAACTTTACCCTTTTTAAGTTCAGTTTTCCCCTCGACCAGTTTATATTTAGCATGTTCTCTCCCAATCGGAAAGAAGAAAAAATACTTCAATGTATATTTCCTCGCGAACAGAGCAGCAGTAACAGGCGAGTTTAGATAGACTAATACCTGTACTTATAGAGAATACTGGCTTCACACTGAACATAGGATGGCGCGAAGAAGTTACTTAAAATATATAAATATAACGAACATCTTTTGACACCGAAGGTTTTCTACCTTTGATATGATTTTTTAAGTATTTACATATTTAGGTATACAAAATAAATGCAAACTACAAGATGGTTAAGATATAGTTATACTTATGTACATGATAGATCGTCATTGTGCTTGAATCAAAATGATCTTTGCAATAAAATACTTTGTTTTTCACTGAAGTCAATGGATTAGAATAAGATGTGCGAGGATTTTGTGAGTATTTTAGTATTTAATCCCAAGTTTTGGAGTGTTTTATGCAAATTCCATTGGCAACACTGCTTCTTACGTCAGACCATGGTCTGTGGTCAGACCTAGGTTAACTAATTAATTCTTCAACCATTTTGATGCTAAGTTTTATAAATTACAAGAAACAGAGTTCTGACGTTAGTTTCTTACGAGTGAAAAATCAATAGTTAATATTTTATTTCCTTATACAAAATATAATCAATAATGGTTCCTGCCACTGGTGAATATGTAATCTCTATTAAGAAGAAAGAAATCGAAGCTATTGATGAAAATGTCACTCTGGAGTCTGAAGAAAAATACGACGCACTGGATGTGGGGATCTCAGAAAATGAATTTCAGACAGAACTAATAAAAAGTGAAGATGACATTGATGTTGTTTATCACGATGTCAAATTCGAAAATAACATGCAAGAAGTAAATGGAGAGTCATATTGTGGATTATGTGGAGGACGTCTCATTATCACAATGAATTTCTTAAGCCTCGATCTGCAAGCGAGTTGTTACTGTCAGAGCAATGAATTCAATGCTATTCACGGTGAAGATATGTCACAGGATTTGAAACCGTCTCTTCATTCAACCTCTGGTAACAATTTTTCATATTCATAATTTTGTTCAACACATTTAACATCAGATGTCTATGCCTTATCATTATTATCACTATCTTCTGCTTACGACTTTGTCTAGGTGGTCTTTGCTATTGAGTTCAGAGAGAAATGAACCGACATAGAATAGAATACTGTAGAAGTATATTTAATTGAACTAAGTGCATCGATAAACAATATAAATTAACAATATAATAATAGTACTACAATATCAAATATCTAATCGTTTGAACTCTTAATTGCAGCTATTTTTCCCTATAACAACAAAAGTATTATGAGTAGTAAATATTCTATTCCAATAAGCTATTTATCACTCACAAATTTTATTTCTCTCTGAACCCAATTCTGAAGCCCAAGTAGACGAAGTTTTTTACAATTAGTAGGATAGCATTTTATCAAGATTTATGAAAGTTGTTACCCCTGTTAAGCTAGTAGAACTACTTTGAATTCTTATATTTATTTCAGGGCCATAATTTCATGCTAATTTTGTACTCTATAACAGAATTTTTTGCTTTTAATTCGATGGAGATATCGTGAGTTCGACTAGCTTAGTGTTAGGATAACAGAATCCAACCACCGAAAAGACATTTTGTTCAATAGACAATGGTACAATTTTAGACTTCAAGTTCCCCCATCGCGACTTCCGATGTGTTTTTGATCGAAATCCTTCACTTTTTAGAAAATTTGTACTTGCAATAATTATAGGCTCCCTCGTTACGTAACTGAACCATTTTTTTACTCGTAGATTGAATCATTACAACAGTTTTTTGCTACTAGTGCTGGTGTGGGAGAAATAAAATTATAGATATAGACAGTGAAATCTGAAATAATCTCGATCATATAATAATTTGGATCTGACAGCTTAATGATATTAACCATATTTCTGGATTACACTGTATAAATCTTTTTGCAGATGATACATTGTTTTATTGTATACATGAAAATTTGGATCAGGCAATTGTTGAAATGAATATGTATTCAGATAGCATTGAAACATATTTATTTAATGATAAACTTGAACTAAATGTCAGTAAAATAAAAAGTATGATTTTAACATCATCTTATGAGTATGATCAGATTGTTTGGGCAAATGTTATAAAAATTTATAATGTTAACATTGAAATTATGACTGAAATAAAATATTTGGGTGTTATGATTGATAAAAATTTAAAACTAAATAGTCATGCTGATTTTATTTGTAAAAAAATATCTAAAAAACTTAGCAACTAAATTGATGTTACAGCGTCTAAATTGGTTTTCATTTGAAAAATGACTATGAACTTTATATTTAAGCTGCATAAAGGATTGCTACACAATTACTTTCAAAAATTCTTATTGAGAAATGATGAAGTTCGTGATTACAATACGAGAAGAAATAACAATTTTTACATTAATGAAACTAACACTAAATTTGGAATGATTAGTATATTTCATAAAGGCTCAAAGGCTCATTTAATATAACTTACTAAAAACTAACTCTATCCTACAACTTTTATAACGGGTGATTTTTTTGAGGTTAGGATTTTCATGCATTAGTATTTGACAGATCACGCGGGATTTCAGACATGGTGCAAAGAGAAAGATGCAGTGAATGGGCCCTAGAAAAGTTGGCAGAAAATCCGCTTTTTTATCGACAAATTTTGTTCAGCGATGAGGCTCATTTCTGGTTGAATGGCTACGTAAATAAGCAAAATTGCCGCATTTGGAGTGAAGAGCAACCAGAAGCCGTTCAAGAACTGCCCATGCATCCCGAAAAATGCACTGTTTGGTGTGGTTTGTACACTGGTGGAATCATTGGACCGTATTTTTTCAAAGATGCTGTTGGACGCAACGTTACGGTGAATGGCGATTGCTATCGTTCGATGCTAACAAACTTTTTGTTGCCAAAAATGGAAGAACTGAACTTGGTTGACATGTGGTTTCAACAAGATGGCGCTACATGCCACACAGCTCGCGATTCTATGGCCATTTTGAGGGAAAACTTCGGAGAACAATTCATCTCAAGAAATGGACCGGTAAGTTGGCCACCAAGATCATGCGATTTGACGCCTTTAGACTATTTTTTGTGGGGCTACGTCAAGTCTAAAGTCTACAGCAATAAGCCAGCAACTATTCCAGCTTTGGAAGACAACATTTCCGAAGAAATTCGGGCTATTCCGGCCGAAATGCTCGAAAAAGTTGCCCAAAATTGGACTTTCCGAATGGACCACCTAAGACGCAGCCGCGGTCAACATTTTAATGAAATTATCTTCAAAAAGTAAATGTCATGGACCAATCTAACGTTTCAAATAAAGAACCGATAAGATTTTGCAAATTTTATGCGTTTTTTTTTTTAAAAAGTTCTCAAGCTCTTAAAAAATCACCCGATATATTCCTAATAACCAGTGAGAACTACTTACTCAGGTACATACTCGATCATAATTACCTAGAGCATATATTACTTCTACATCAATAATCAATGACCTACCTCATAATATGGCTGCGCATAATATATTATCTGTACTATTCGCAGATGACGCTACATTTACAATCAGTATAGAAAGGGATGAAGATCTCAAAATAGATGATGTTAGACAACAAGCACATACATAGTTCGCCAGCAATCAATTCATACTGAATGAGAGTAAAATTGTGTGCCTAAAATTTGATTGTAGGCCAAATAATTCTGCTAATCAAGAAGAGATTTATGGAAGTGTTAAATTTCAAGAAGTACAAATTGAGTCGCCTCCAGGGCTGTTTTTGCTAATAAAAAAGTTCGAGACCTTGCGAATCAAACAGCAGCACTAACTTCTTATTACTCCCTATTTCATTCACACCTTCATTATGCTACCTTATCTTGTGGTAATGCAGCTCAGACACACATAGTCAAACTATGTGTGTCGGAGCTTACAAAAGTCTGCCATAAGATGTATTACAACATCAAATTGGGAGGCTAGTTGTAGAGCTTTATTTCCGGCTCTAGGAGTAATGACTGTTTATGCCGTAATTATATATCACAAACTGATGTATATTATACTAAAAATAGTATTGAATGCTATGAAACTAATGAAGAGATACATGAATATGAAAGAAGGCACAAAACCAGAATAGTTGAACCAGAAACAAGGCTTCAAAAAACCACCAAAATTGATACGGGACTCTATAACAACTTACCATCTCAATTTTGAGATTTTCCTCCAAAAAATTCAAATCCAAATTAGAGTGTTTCTTATCTAGTAACTGTATTTACAACTTCCAAGAATTAACTCAGTTGATGGCTGAAAATCGGCATTTGTTTGTGATTGACTATAATTTCCCATTTTTATTGTTACATTATATATTTTTACATTCATCTATATTTCACACATTTTTCATTATATATTTTCTTTAAAATTTTCATACTATAATACTTTATATACGTTTTATATATCTCATACATTTAACATTTTATCTATAGTAATTAGGTTCAGGTTTGGACATGCCTATAAAATGTTGATTTTCTTGAGACAGATAAAAATGAATTGAAGTGAAAGTGTATTCATATTATTAATTATTTACAGATCCGGGAATTGTCCTGGTTGACACACAGGAAGAAGAAATCTTTGAGATGAACGTCCCTTTTGTCAATGAAAATCTGTCATCAGTCCTAAATGGAAAGGAGTTTTCTACTGAAAATGAACATGAAGTGATTCATACACCTGAGCAAGTTGATAAAGAATATCATAATGAAAATACGAATACAGGGAAGATACCGTTTCAGTATGAATCCTGCTCAAAACATTTAACAGAAAAGAGAAATTTGCGAAGCCGTGATAAGGATCATGACGAGGAGAAAAAAGTTAACGGCAAAATCTGTACCAGGTCTTCTATGAACAGGTTAGGAGTTACGAATTATTTAAAAAGTCATAGTGAGGTAAAAAACCAATTGCAATGTAATATGTGTTCTAAATCTTTCCTTCAAAGTAGTGCTTTGAAACGTCATGAAAAAAGTCATACCGGGAAACAATTATTTCAGAATCAGAAACGTAACTTGAAATGTTATAAAAAAATTCATGCTAGAGTAAAAACAGTTCAGTGTAAAATATATGCAGAGACCTCCACCAAAAACAATAATTTGGTAGACCATGAAAAAACTCGTACAGCAGAAAGCCGATTTCAGTGTAAAATTTGTTTAAAGACATTTACTCTAAAACATACTTTAAAACGACATGAAAGACTTCATGCAGAACAGAAGTCATTTCAGTGTAAATTCTGTTCAAAGACATTCACTCGAAATTATCGATTGAAATACCATGAGTTAACTCATACTGGGGAGAGTCAATTTCGGTGTAAAATCTGTTCAAAGACATTTGATAGACTATCCAGTTTGGAACGCCATGAAACAACTCACAGCGAAGAGAAATTATTTCGGTGTAAGTATTGCTCAAAATCGTTCGACAAAATTTGTCACTTGAAACGTCATGAAAGAAATCATATTGAAGAAAAACCATTTCAATGTAAAATCTGTTCAAAGACATTCACTCAACATGCTAATTTGATAAAACATGGAATAACTCATAGAGCGGAACGTCCATTTCTGTGTAAAATATGTTCAAAGACATTCAATAGGAATGATAATCTGAAACGCCATGAAAAAACTCACATTGGGAAAAAACTATTTCAGCGTAAAATCTGCTCCGAATCATTCATTCAGAATGCTTCTTTGATATCACATCGAAAAAATCATAATAGGATAGGACAGTTCCAATGTAAAATATGTTCAAAGACATTCTCTAGAAACTACCTATTGAAAAGCCATGAAAAAACTCATACTGAGGATAAATCTCAGGGTAAAGTCTGTTCAAAGACTTCCACTCAAAATAACTATTCGATAAATCAGGAAAAAACTCATAGAGCTGAAAGACCATTCCAATGTGAAATCTGTTCTAAGAAATTCACTAAAAAGGAATTTTTGAAACGCCATGAAAAAATTCATGCAGAAGAAAAGCCATTCCAATGTAAAACTGGTTCAAAGAAATTCACTAAAAAATTAACATTGAAATGCCATGAAAAAATTCATACAGGAGAAAAGCCATTCCAATGTAAAATTTGTTCAGAGACATTCCCTAAGAAAGAATTTTTGAAACGTCATGAAAAAATTCATGCAAAAGAAAAGCCATTCCAATGTAAAACTGGTTCAAAGACATTCACTATAAAAGTAACTTTGAAACGCCATGAAAAAATTCATTCAGGAGAAAAGCCATTCCAATGTAAAACTGGTTCAAAGACATTCACTAATAAAGAATTTATGAAACGCCATGAAAAAATTCACACAGGAGAAAAATCATTTCAGTGTAAAATCAATTCAGAGACATTCACCAAAAATAATAATTTGGTGAACCGTGAAAAATCTTGTACAGAGAAAAGCCCATTTCAGTCTAAAATATGTTCAAAGACATTCAATAGAAAGGATAATTTGAAACGCCATGAAAAAACTCATATTGGGAAAAAACTATTCCTACGTAAACACATGAGTAAAGAACCATTCCAATGTACAGTCTGTTCGAAGACATTTTCTCGAAATGATCATTTGAAAGTCCATGAAAAATGTCACACTGGTGAAAAACCATTTCACTGTAAAATATGTTCAAAGAAATTCACTCAAAATGGTAATTTGAAACGCCATAAAAAAATTCATGCAAAATTAAAAACATTTCAATGTGAAATCTGTTCAAAGAAATTCACTCGTAATGATCATTTGAAACTCCATGAGAAATCTCACACTGGTGAAAAACCATTTCAGTGTAAAATATGTTCAAAGACATTCACTCAAAACTTTAGTTTGAAACGCCATGAAAAAATTCATGCAGAATTGAAAACATTTCAGTGTAAAATATGTTCAAAGACATTCACTCAAAACCATAATTTGAAACGCCATGAAAAAATTCATGCAGAATTAAAAACATTTCAATGTGAAATATGTTCAAAGAAATTCACTCGAAATGATCAAATGAAACTCCATGAGAAATCTCACACTGGTGAAAAATCATTTCAGTGTAAAATATGTTCAAAGACATTCACTCAAAACTTTAGTTTGAAACGCCATGAAAAAATTCATGCAGAATTGAAAACATTTCAGTGTGAAATCTGTTCAAAGAAATTCACTCGAAATGATCATTTGAAACTCCATGAGAAATCTCACACTGGTGAAAAACCATTTCAGTGTAAAATATGTTCAAAGACATTCGCTCAAAATCACAATATGAAACGGCATGAAAAATCTCATACTGCTTAAAAACGTTCATATGGAATAGTTTTTTGATAGCGCATGAAAACACTCATTCCGGGAAAAAACCATTCCAATGTGAAATCCGCCCAATAACTTTCATTGGAAATAATCATTTGAAAAGACATGAAAAACCTCACATTGGAGAAGAATTTCAGCGGGAACTCCAATCAAAAACAATCGCCAAAAATTATCATCATGAGCACAATGAAAATACTCATACTGGGAAAAACAGTTTCAGTTTAAAGTTTGTTCAAAGACTTTCATTCAAAATATAAAAAAAAATCATACCAATTAACAATAAAGGTATTTTTTGTACAACTGTCAAAAAAACTTGACATTTCTACAATTCTCTATTGATGCGTAAATGTAAAATAAACATGAAATATTACTTTTCGAAAGATTTATTTTTAACAGAGTCAATTATTAATTGATTATTCATCATAAAACAATTTCATTTTTTGGAATAATAATTGAGTCGTTCAATCAATACATTTTTCTCTCAATCACCTTCAAGAGGAAGATCTTCCTCTTACTTACCTTACTAGAAAAGGCACAAAAATTTTTTTTAGAAGCATTCACTTAGAAAAATAATGTACCTATTTGAGAGATTGGATTTTCTATGAATCAAAAAATTGTTATGTTGATAATAACCTTTATTAACTATGATAAATTGTAAATATGTAAAACACAAATATGACAACAGAATACAGTCCTCATCAATCACTAATTGTGTTTTTTCACGTTCAATATTCTACCAAAATATTATTTATATTTATAGAAATATTTGGATATTGATTTCTGAATTGATCAGTGTTTACACAAGTGATTTCAAGTTGTACATAACACAATTACAAAAATAATAGGTACAAAAGAGCTTGGAAAAGGAGATAAAGTCGCACATTAAAAGTCTGACAGTCATTGATATTAGATCAAAATTTTTATAATTGAGTTGTTCTGAAATGTAGATGATTTGTCTGATAAATTACCTAGAAATTTTTAGGTTGTATTTCTTCAACTTGCCCTGGTATTTCTTTCTTTCTGATATTTGCTGTTTAAATAGATTGAGAGGTATAAAATATTTTGTATGTATAGATCTTTGGTAGCTCAACTTTCGGTGTGGTACCATTATGCTGACAAATACGTTATATGTAAACATGTTCTGAGAGACCGTTCACAAAAAATAAGGGTCCTAGTACTGATTCCTGAGTAACTCCCAAAGTTACTTTCTGTTCCTTGGACACGATATTGTTTTAACCGTCATACTACGACCGTTCTTATAGGACTTCATCCAAGACGGTGTGTCATGGAAAACTGAGCCTAACTTTGATCTTATAAAGTACACTCTGGCAGATAGTTGAAGATAAATTGTTTTTAATCTATCCTGAACTGATGTAGTGTCAGTTCGAAAAATCAACAGTCGATCAGAATTACCACAAATCTGCTGCTCAAGAGAATTCAATACTTTTTTTTCAATTGTACTGAAAATTAAATCAAGGAATGTTTGACTTTGAATTTTGTTATCTATATTACTACAATCCAACTACATTTTTGGGAATCATCAATTTCAACAATTACTGCCACAATTTACAGTTCCCTTTATATCTATTTCCTATGAATTCGATTTGTTTTATTCAGTACATATTTATATTGTCTTTGTATTTCATTTTCACATTGTGCTCTATTTATTTTATACCTTCAACATTTGAATGTGTTTGTGCTGTATATGTTTCTATGTATATTTTATTTGTTAATGTTCTTCGCATTGTGTTTAAAAAGTTTTTATCTTTTCTAATACATGTGCAAGTCGAAAATACAATTGTCAAAAATATAATGATTTTATTTTATTTCCAAGTCCCGACCATCCTAAGATTATTTAATTTTTACAGTACTATCTTTTCAAGACATTTGTGAGATCCACGAAACAGAATCCCTTTCAAACAAACAAAACATTTAAGTAATCTGAATATATAGGCCACTTCTTTTTTGTAATGTGGTAACAATGCTATTGTTAAGTTTTTCCATTGGTTTGCTAATTGACTACAATGTACTATTAAACTCGAATTCATTTCACTGCTACACTTATAACACAACACCAACACTTTAACTGAAGTTTCAAATGTCTATCGATCTGCGTGTTGGTAGTGTTTATATATGTTAATTGAAGTTTCTCGAAACCGACGTGACATCTAGAACAATCGCGAAGCGCAAGTCTAGGTGAGCGCGATCTTGGCTAAATCACAATCGATTTGCGGTGATCGGCGTTTCTTTTTTCAGGCGATGATTTACAACGCTATATTCTAAACCAGGGGTCTCCAAACTACGGCCCGCGAGCCAAATCCGGCCCGCGCCAGCCAATGATGTACTGACATCAATCTGGCCCGCAACAGCCAATGATTACCTAATTGTTGTTACTATTGCTGTGATAAGTTGAAGAAGAAAACACAGAATGATAATTACTCGGTTTTATTCACTTGCAAGGTAAAACTTAACGACAGAAATGATGACAAAGAAAACTTAACCTAAGTATCTAAGTTTAAGCATATTAATAACTAACAAATAATTGAAATGAATCATCATAGTAAAACGAAAACATTAATGAGATTTATGTAATTGTGATTTTCCACCAACAATACTTTGTAGTTGTGGATCATAGTACATAGTAGTGATACATAGTACCATTACTCGCTACTAGATGTCGTTAAATGTCACAATACACAATAATAATTGAAATCCAAAAAACACGAAGTTTGCTTTTTGCCAGGTACTTTTGTCCAGTACTCTGTATGCTTCTTATTGGTCCATGTCCTAATCTGGTTTCGTACCAATGATTTTGGTACCTCCAGAGCTGGTTCAGGACCTATTTATGAAATTGATGATCCGCGTCTAACGCATTCATCAGCTCTATCATTACCTGTGATTCCTGAATGCCCTGGCACCCAGAACAAAGTTAATTTGTTCCTGTTTGCAAGTTCATTCAGTTCTATATAGCATTCCCAGACCAGTTTTGATGTCACCTTAAGGATTGTCAGAACCCCTAGTGCGCTCTTGTTGTTTGTAAAAATATTGATCCGCTCATTTCTTTGAGGTCTCAATTTGATAAGCCTTGCACACTCCAAAATAAAATACACTTCCGCCTGAAAGACGGATGTGTATAGTCCTAGCGGACAGCTGTAGTGTAAGTTTCTATCCGCTTGGTATATTCCAGCTCCCGTTCCATGTTTGGCCTTCTTTTGAATACATTAAAAGTATGTATTTTGTTCACTGTTATAATGGTAATTCTACAAGTGAATTGGTGAAAATTTGTTGTCACTTTTTTTTCGATTTGAATAAATATGAGCGATTCAGGATCAAGTTAAAAGCATCAGTACTATACGTCCCTCAATTTAACTTGTGGATTAAACCATCTCGGAACACATCTTAATCCTGCTCCGTGTTTTAAGTAATTGGTGTACTCTTTGGTGTTTTATGTCATGTAATGTCACTGTCACTGGAGGTTATGTTATATGTCATATGTAATTGTTATTATTTCTCTTGAAGATTTTTTGTGTCCGTCTAAAATATAAAGGATTTTATAATGGATATAGGGGAATTCGAAATGAGCAAAATCAAACAGGAAGTCGTCTATAACGATTTAACCGAAGCCTTTGGAACAGAGGAAATTGGACAAAATGAAGTAGATTCTACTAGTGACACAAAATGTTTGGATCAAAGTTTTCAAAAGCAGAATGATGAAACCTGCACCGAGAATCAGGAAAATGTATGCGGTAGGAAACTGATAAAAGAAGATGAGGAAGAAGTTGATGTTTACCTTGAAAGTTTAAAAACCGAAAATGATGAAAATACCTCGGTGAAATCTGAAATTTGTGATGTGTGTAACGGAAAATTAAATACTAAAACAGACGCCACTAATTATACAATTGATGGCTTCAGTTGCTTTTGCCAAGAAGAACAGGAATCGAAACCAGAATATATAAATTGTGAGGATCTAGTCCAAGAATGTGGCCCTAATGCAGGTAATATTTTGAAAATATTATAATGAGCTATCCATTCACCTTTGTTCAAATGGCCTCCCAATGGACAGTGCCCTGAAACCATTCTAAGCCGATCCTTGCTTTCTGGATGCAGATTTTCAATTCTCTTCTCAGATTGTCCATTCATAAACATTTTCCTGTGTGTTTTTCAACATTGACTAGTAAATTGCCGCTATTCATTTCTGCGAATAAAGTAAACTTTCCTTCTATATCAATAGATGTTATATCGTTTATGTATAACAAGAAAAGTATCAGTCACAGTATTGATCCTTGTGGTAGGCCATTTTTAATTTCGCCTTCTAATGAGGATGATGAGGTTTTCACAATCTGACTTCTTCCTGTGAGATAATTCTCGAACCCTTTAAGAGCATAGGGATAGAGTTTTTTCAGCAGTATTTGACATAAATAGTCTAAGGCTTTAGCAAAGCCATATAACACTACTGCTGATGACTCTTTTTCATTATTATTTCCATAAACATTGTATAACAAAGAAAAGATAGCATTGTGGGTGTTCTTTTCTTATTAAAAACCGAACTGGCTATTTATTTAACAGAAAGACAAGAGAAAAAAGGGAACCCCGTGAAATAAAATTTATAAAATAAATGAGAAATTAAACTTCAGTTGTTGGAATAAAAAAATGTTTAGACAGACTTAGGAATAAAATCAATAAAAGGAATCAATTTAGATTATCAGATGACACAAACTTCGTTGAGAAATATATCACAGTTCATGTGTGTGGGAAAAGTGTTACATTTCATTACTTGTTATTTTTTTTTTTCATTGCAGTTTCCAAAATAAAAGGTGAACCAAAGTTTGGGGAGGAAGTAACCTGTGAAAAAACCTCATTGGCAGTATGCGAGAGCGAAAGGACTTGCAAAATATGTGAAAAAGTTTTTGAACACAAGCAGAATTTAAAGCTGCATATGAGGAGTCATTCAGAGGAAAAATCTTTTTTTTGTCAATTCTGTTCAAGGTATTTCAAACAAGAGACCTCCTTGAAACTTCATGAAAGTCTGCATTTAGAAGATACGTTATTCACTTGCAAGATCTGTAAAAAAGTTTTCGACAGCAACTATAGTTTGAAGTTGCATATGAGAAGTCATTCGGAAGAAAAGCCATTCTATTGCGAAGTCTGTTCAAAGTATTTCAAACTCAAAAAAACCATGGATTTTCACAGGAGATTTCATGCAGGAGAAACATCGGTTTCTTGTGAAATCTGCAATAAAGTATTTATAAATATTTACAATTTAAGAGATCATATGAAGAGTCACAAAGTTGAAAAACCATTTCAGTGCCAATTGTGTTCTAAATATTTCAAATATAAGAGAACTTTGAGAGACCATATGGAATTATTGCATGAGAAAGAGAAAACATCATGTGAAACTTCATCGATCCATCTTGAGGCAGCTCAATCTAGAAAAGGGCTATTTTGTGAAATTTGTTCCAAACGCTTCAAAAACAATGGTCATTTGAAGGAGCATATGAGAGTCCATACAGGAGAGAAACCATTCATTTGTAGTTTTTGCCCAAAATCGTTCAGTTACAAGTGTGCTTTGAAAAAACACGAGAGAACTCACACAGAAGAGAAGCCATTCAGTTGCACAGTTTGTTTGAAATCTTTCTCCCAGAACATGTATTTGAAGGAACATGCAAAAAAACATGATATAGAACAAGATAAATCATTTTGTTGTAGAGTGTGTTCGAAATCTTTCAGAGAGAAAAGATTATTGACAAGGCATGAGATGATTCATAGAACAGAAAAACTATTTCATTGTGGCGTCTGCTCGAAATCATTCAAACACGATATTGCGTTGAGGGTTCATCGGAAGAATCATGTGGAAGAAAAATTATTCCAGTGTGACATCTGCTCAAAATCATTCAAACACAAAGAAGCCTTGAGAATGCATCAGAATATGCATACAGAGGAAAGGTTTCAGTGTGAAATATGCCACAAGTTGATCAAACATAGAACTAGTTTAAAAGCTCATCTCAGGGCTCATTCGAAAGAAAAAACAGTTGTTGAGGAACTTCACGATTCAACGTGAGAGAAGTGAGATTTTTCAATAGGTTCCTGCAGAATTTTCTTTTAAATAAAATGCATATCAATTTTCAACAAATCTTTCTTTTTTTTTATTTCACTTTGAAAATGACAAAAAGCGTACATTTTAAGAGAGAAGGCCTATTTACAAACTATTTCAGCTTTTTCACTGTTTCTATAGAAAAATCATTTAGTCTTCCGTGATGTGGCTGATGTACTTCTAAGCTGTTCTGGTCACTGACTGACAGATGACAGAACCACAGTTCACAGACCTAACACAAAATTAAATAATGTAGAGTTATGTTGACAGCTCGCAATTTTGACACAAGTAGGAACGAATGCGTTGTTTTAAAGCTCTTTCATGAAAAATACTTGATTTTCGTCAAGAAGAACATTCCCCATTGCATTGTTGCCACACATTGTTGTTATTTTTTTATTGTACTCGATGGGAGTCAACGTAAATATGTAAAAAAATTGAGATCATAGTAAATAGTACCGAATAATCTACATATTGATCCGGGTAATACCTTCGTATCAAAATCATGGAATAGTAGCGAATGCGGTACAATAGTACCTTAACAGCAGCACTGCTTCTAACCGTATTTGACATTGTTCACTTCTCACCTATTATTTATTATTAATTTCATTTGGCCGTTTTTTTTTATTGTAATTTACCTTTCAACTGTCAATGAGGCAACCACGAAAGTTCTTGCCGTAAGAGGGCGTTGAATCTGAGGGAAGTGAGGACAGTTCTCGTGGTTAATTCGTTATTTACATATGGATAAAATGAATTTATTTGAATTATGCGACAAAGAGTTAAGAAATCTTATTAGGAAGGCAGGTTTGAGATCAGCGATATTAGGGCCTAGTCAGAGCTGATTTCTTATGTATCCTAATAGGTGGTTATGAATGGTATAGGTACTTGTAACGTTTTTGAATCTATGGAAATTGTGCCATTTGGCAAGGATATGTTTATCATTTGAAAATTTGTGATTGGAGCTACACACGGATTAGGTAGCATTGATACCTAATTTATATGCCGAAACCTCGCAAAACGAATTTATATTTCCTAGAATAAGCCTAAACAACATCCATCTCTCATACATAGCTGTTCAAATATTTGACGCTCTCTGACGGCCACGCCGATAATATCCCTCATTATATAACGTTAATACTATATATTAACAATTCTGCTCCAAAGGAAAACGGGCACTCATAATGTGTGGCTCCGATCTATCTATAGGCGAACAAAATTACTCTTTGCAATCGATCTTCCAAATTATGATGTTTTGTTAGCTTTATATGACCCAAATTTCAAACTTTCTATCATTTGTAAATGACTTGAAAAAGAAAATATATTTTGTAACTATCAGTTCGTTCGTTTGATATCACATGAATGGAGCTCAATATATGGAAAAGAAATTTTGGGATTATAAAAGGAAATCATAGAATTATCCATTTTTATTTTTTACCACAGAGTTCATAAAAATTGATGCTCATCATAAAATATCTACGAAAAAAGAGATATAGTTACAAATACAAGTGGTTTAAAAACATGAGAGTTTTACTTCTCATTTCTCATAATTTTTTATAAACATATTCTTGCCGAATTGCATATCGGACGCAAAAAACAATTCATTCACAGAACCATGACAGCTGACCTCAAGCCCCTCAGCGTCCTCTTATGGCGAGAATCAAAAGTCACAGAGATATATAATTCCAAAATTCGTAATTGTCTTTGTCATGGACATAACAAATTTTTATTTCACGTCCATGGTCAATGTCATTAATGAAAGAGGTTATGTTATGTTTTTGTTGATATATCTCTAGGATTTTTTCGTTTCGTTAAGATATAAATTTTATAATGGATACAAAAGAATTTGAAATTAGCCAAATTAAACTAGAAATTGTATGTAATGAATTCTCTGAAGCTTCTGAAAAGGACGATATTAGAAAGTTTAGTACTATTGAACCAAATAAAATTTCTGCTATCAAAACAAACAGTTTGGATCAAAGTTCTCAGAAGCAAAAGTGCATGAATAATCTGGATAATGTATGCGGTATGGATTCGATAAAACAGGATAAGGAAGATGTTCTCCTTGAAAGTTTGACAAAGGAAAATTTTGAAGATGGTTTTGTAAAATCTGACATTTGTGATGTGTGTAATGGAAAATTTAATAGTAAAACAGTCCCCACTCATTATACAATTGATGGTTTTTATTGCTTTTGCCAAGAGGAGCAGCAATCGAAACCTGAATATGTAAATTGTGAGGATCTAGTTCAAGAATGTGGCCTTAATGCAGGTAATGCAACAGTAAAAAGTTTCACACATGTATTCTATTTCCTATGTTACATATCCTATATAATTTGTTGTGATCTTGAAGGATTTAGTAAACATTATTATGTTATTATCAATACTAAGGAAACACTAGTGTAATTTTTCTGTAAGATGGTCAGTCTTACGAAAGACTACAACAGCCATGCTTATTCAGATTTTTCTGCTCGCCGAAATGACATATGTGCTCTGTGTTCTTGAAAAAGTCTTTCAATAGATCACTTAGTCTGACCGATGTAGGTTTGCCACAGTCTTCACAGCTTATTTTATATATCCCAACTTTTTACTTTCCAACATCTTGTCTTTTGGGTGACCAACATCAGATTTTATTATTATTAAAGACTGATTTGAATTCCCGAATCTTTTGATTTCATAAGTTTGAAATCAACTATCAAAAATTCTCATTTGAAAAGAGTTTTAATACACTCAAAGTATATATTGGCTATTTATAATATTGTTGTTATTATTCATATTTTCGTGCTCACTTTGATTTGGCAAAATAATATATTGTGTTGTAATTTACCTTGACAATAATTTCAGTAAATGTATGGTAACTTATAATTATTGTTTTCATTGCAGATTCTAAAATGAGAGATGAATCAACATCTGAGGGGGAAGTTACCTGTGAAAAAACCTCATTAGCAGTATGCGAAAATGAAACGACTTGCAAAATATGTAAAAAAGTTCTTGAAAACGAGTGGAATTTGAATATGCATATGAAGAAACATGCAGAGGAAAAAAAGTTTTTTTGTAAAATATGTACAAGATATTTCAAACAAGAGACAACCTTGAAACTTCATGAAAGTCTTCATTCAAAAGAATCATCATTCAATTGCAAAACTTGTGGAAAAGTTTTCGATAGCAACTACAGGTTGAATTTGCATATGAAAAGTCATTCAGAAGAAAAACCATATTACTGCGATGTCTGTTCAAAATATTTCAAGCATAAGAAAACCGTGGATTTTCATAAGAAATTCCATGCAGGAGAGATGTCAGTCGCTTGTGAAATTTGCAATAAAATCTTTATACATATTTACAATTTGAATGATCATATGAAGAGCCACAAAGTTGGAAAAACATTCCAGTGCCAATTCTGTTCCAAATATTTTAAAAGCAATAGGACTCTGAGAGACCACGTGGAATTAATTCATGAGGTAGATGAAATATCATCTGAAACTTCGTCACGTCTTGAGACAGCTCAATCTAGAAAAGGGTTGTTTTGTGAAATTTGTTCCAAACGCTTCAAAAACAATGGTCATTTGAAGGATCATATGAGAGTCCATACAGGAGAGAAACCATTCAATTGCAGTATCTGCTCAAAATCGTTCAGTTTCAAGTGTGCTTTGAAAAAACACGAGAGAACCCATACAGAAGAGAAACCATTCAGTTGCACGGTTTGTTTAAAATCTTTCGCCCAGAGCTTGTATTTGAAGGAACACGCAAAAAAACATAATGTAGAAGAAGATAAATCATTTTCTTGTGGGGTGTGTTCAAAATCTTTCAGAGAGAAAAGATTCTTGACAAGACACGAGATGAATCATACAACAGAAAAACTATTCCAGTGTGATATTTGCTCAAAATCATTCAAACATGTCATTGCTTTGAGAGCCCATCGGAAGATTCATGTGGAGGAGAAGTTATTCCAGTGTGACATCTGCTCAAAATCATTCAAACTCAAAGAAACTCTGAGAATACATCGAAATGTTCATGCAGAGGAAAGATTTCAGTGTGAAATATGCCACAAGTTAATCAAACACAAAATGAGTATGAGAGCCCATCTCAAAACTCATTCAAGGGAAGAAGCATTTTCAAAGAAACTTCAACTTTTTTGATCCTAAGGAATTTTCTTGTGAAAATACATATAGTATCATTTCCTATGAATTTTTACTGTTTAGAACTTGAAAATGGCATTAAAACATTAGTACTTTCCCATTGTTGAATAAAGTACTCTCAGTTTGATGAGAAGTTTGTCACCAAATATTACTGTTTTGTCCGAAGTGACAGTTATCTGTCATGGAGTTTTGCTGACAGCCTAAATTAGCAGTAATATTGTCACATATTGCTTTTCCACATTTTATGCCATGCCGCACAAATCAATATAAAATAATATCAATATCAAGAAGGGGTCAACTTCTTATTGTTAATGTTTTGATCTTTTGCGCATTCTTATTCTTCCGCGTACATTTCAATGTAATCTTGTGTTCTGTCGTTCTATGTCGTCTGTCACAACATTTGTTAATTAATATTTGAGCTATATCATTGCTGTCTACCAAAAATCTTCAGTTTTTAAAAAAACTTCATCTCAGTACTCTGAGGTTTTGAATAAGTGTGAAAAATTGTGCGTCAATGTCATGTGTCAAAGCGAAAACTCATTCGCAGATATATCTTAAAATCACTCATTTTTAATTCTGTATTACTTAAAATTAGAAATTGTATATATATAAATCCTATATTTAGTCAAAGACCAATAATACAGGTCAGTGAGTAACAATTTTAAAAGAAATCAATATCTCGTCTCGAATATATTAGCATAAAATCTTGCGAATACATAAAAAATAAAATAAAATTAATGTCATCATATAGAAAAAGTAAAATATTTATAAAAAGTTTCTAAACTAGAAGTTTACGTCTCACAACAAATATAGATACTGTGAGTTTATAAAATAAACGTCAAGCCTCATTACGTTTTTCCATCATATATTTTTTGAATAAATTTTTGAAAAGGTCAATAGAATCTATATCCTTTAATTCTGGGGTTGAATCATTGAAAGCTTTGAGTCCTTCAACAAAGACAGAATTTTGAGAAGTATTTGTCTTTACTAGAGATAAGTGAAAGCAATTTCTTGATCTGGTTGGGTATTGGTGCAGTTCAAAATTGTAACTTATTTTATCAATTGAGTATTTAGGTGCCCGTCCTGTTTTGATTTTAAAAATGAAAATAAGTATCTGGTATAACAGCTAATCTTCAATTGCTAACCATCCTACACTGTCCAACATGGTTTTTAAGGGAGTGCGTCTGCTACATGACAAAATTATACGCATCGATTGCGTGATGAGGGTGTCATCTGCAAATAAGTGGATTTCACACATTCCAGCTTCTCCTACTATATCATCTATATAAATAAGGAAGAGTACAGTATCTACATAAAGTAAGGAAGAGTATTCGTACTAGCGAGCAGCCCGGCTCTACATGGATGCAATGCTGATTTTTCGGCTTTCATAGAATGTTCCATTCTGTTTAATTTGTAATTATTTGATGAATAAAACAGATTATTACTATTATATAAACGCGTGCGATCTCTGCCAATCATAAGGTGCTGCAGGGCGGAGGGCGCGCTTTTATGAGTACGCGTCGTGGGCTCCTGGCTGGTACCACCGCAACTGCTATGTATTTGCATTTCAAATCTGTAATATCTTCGAAAAATGCATTAAAATTACATGCTGTAAAGGGCCATGTTGATCTATATTAAATTCCTAATGTATTTAAAGTACCTAATTGGATGGGGATAAATGCTGTATTGCTTAGAATCATTTGATGAATAATCCAATAATAAAAAATGGTTAGTGTGGCTTATTCCTAAAAGATAGACATATACCATCGCTGACTTTCTTGTAGATCTTTTCAAAAGTTCACAATACTGTAGTGAATTTTTTTATCTATCTCGTAGCGTGTTGTGTAGTGTAGTATTAAGATCTAAGCGTACCTAGAGACAGCCAGTAGGAAGCGACCTATTTAGTAATATAGTTGAACATACATAAACTACAACATTTGTTCCGTGATTTATGTCAAGTATGTCACTGTCAACGATGAAAGAGTTCCGAGCACATCTGAGGTATTATTTGGGGTTATGTTATATGTGAATGTAACAGTTGATGTTATTTTTCTTGGAAATTTGTTTCGCCTAAAATATCACGAATTTCATAATGCATTTAAAAAAAATTGAAACGAGCCAAATCAAACAGGAAATCATCTGTTTCGATTCCAGCGAAGCTTCTGAAACTGACGAAATTGCAAAGTTGAATGCACCTGAACAGAATGAAATAACTTCTTGCATTGAAAACATCATGGAGAATCTGGAAAATAAATCCGATGGGAAACCAATTAAAGAAGGAAGAGAAGACGTCGACTTCCACCTTGATAATTTGAAAATGGAAATTGGTGAACACAGTTTAGTTCGATCTGATCTTTGCGGGGTGTGCAATGGAAAATTAAATAATGAAGCAGACTTTGCTAATGCAATTGATGACTTTCTTTGTATTTGCCAAGAGCAGAGGGAATTGAAGCCGGATTACGTAAACTTTGAGGATCTAGTTCAAGAATGTGGCATCACTGCAGGTAATATTTCATCAATTTTCTTGAATTGTTGGTGTAAATTATTTTTTCATTGCAGTTTCCGAAATTAAAGAAGAATCGATATCTGAGGGAGAAGTTACTTCTGAAGAAAGCTCATTGACAGTACATCTGAGTGAAAGAACTTGCAAAATATGTGAAAAAGTTTTTAAAAACAAGTGGAATTTGAAGGTACACATGAAAAAACATTCAGAGGAAAAACCGTTTTATTGTGAAATCTGTTCAAAGTATTACAAGTATAAGAAAACCGTGGAAGCTCACAGGAGGTTTCACGCGGGGGAAGCAACAGTTACGTGTGAAATTTGCAAAAAAGTCCTCATGAATAGGCATCTCTTGCAAACTCATATGATGAGTCACAAAAGCGAACTACCTTTCCAGTGTGAAATCTGTTCCAAATATTTCAAACACAAGAAGTCTCTGAAACTCCATCTACAATATATGCACAAAGAAGAGAAAACATCATCTGAAAATTCCCCCACAGAACTTGAGAAGAAAGAGCCGTTCTGTGTAATTTGTTCAAAATATTTCAGAAATAAGTGTCACTTGAAGGAGCATATGAGAGTCCATACAGGAGAGAAACCATTTGATTGTAAATTTTGCCCAAAATCCTTCAGCCACAAATGTGCCTTGATAATACACGAAAGAATCCATACAGGAGAGAAACCATTCAGCTGCTCAGATTGTTCAAGATCTTTCAACCAGAGCTGGCATTTGAGGCAACACGAAAAACGCCACAATAAAGAACAAGAGAAACTATTTTCTTGTGAAATTTGTTCAAAATCTTTCAGAGAAAAAAGTTATTTGAGGAGCCACAAGGAGGTTCATCGAACAGACAAAAAATTCTGTTGTAACATCTGCTCCAAATCATTCAAATACAACCGAGGTTTGATATACCATCGAAAGACTCATGACGAAGAAAAATTATTCCAATGTGACGTCTGCTCCAAATCATTCAAGCATAACGAAGGCTTGAAAGGCCATCAGAAGATTCATACGAAGGAAAGATTCCAATGTGAAATATGCCAGAAATTCTTCAAATTCAAATCAAGTATAAAAGTTCATCATCGCAGATTCCATTCGAACGAAAAAAAGATTTCACTGTGAAACCTGTTCCGAGTCTTTGAAATATCCAGGTACTTTCAGTGTTCACAGAAGAAAACATGCCGAAGAATTCTGATTTAAATACAAAACATTCACCATTCCTAATGTAGTTTCTTGTCGCAGATGGTACTATTTTGATCCATGATAAGACCTCGCAACAATAAACTGACTGATCACTTACACTGGTTTCAGAGTATTGATCCTCGTCACCGCAGGACAGTTCTACCCAAGAGAGCAGTGCTGTTTGGGACTCTACTGAATTAATTGATGTTCTAACTTATATATGAAATCTGACTGAAACAGAGTCTGTATTAAAGGCAATGAAGTACTAATGGTTTTGTATTGTGAACGAAGTTCCAAGTGGAGAAGTGTATTAAAAATCAAATTAATCTGATTACTGTTGAGAAGAAATTTCCACACAGTAGAATATGGCGAACGAATCAAGTGTTTCATTTTTACTATATGTATATATAATATATTTATTCATGTATTTATATAATCCATGATAATGATTATCATTTACTTGTACATCAACAAACTCATTTACAATGTCTTTTATATAACAGTTGGTAAGGACAATATATATTTGTGTACGTTTTTCTTTCATTAATAGATAAAAATCATCAGAATTCTTCAATATCAAATAACACAGTACACATTTCATCCCTTTTTGAAAATATCAAAAGTATAGCTATATTACTATCAACAATATTCAATATAGTCGAAGTTTCTATTTTAAGTTGGCAGTCATGCATATGATGACAACTTGCAGTAATGTGTCGCAACCACAAAAATTGTTTCCAAATGTCATTGTCATTCTGTTTATAATAGTTCTATGCAATCTCATGGTCAGGTATCATCACAAAGCACTGTTGTCTGGGTATTATAACAACCTGTTGAATCACATGTGCTGGCCATTAAAATTTAAAAAGTTTCAACAAAATATAACGATTTAATCAATGTATAAATAGAAAAAATTTACCGTATTGACGTTCATTGATGTGTATGTCTCCTGACTTGTGTTGTACAATCATCTATACATATATTCATACCTATATCTTGAGAATATTCAATAAAGTTGTGTTTAAATGAAATTAAAAGAAATCACAAGTCATACTACATTTATTTTACACATTTTTTACAATCTTCGCATATAGATAACTAGGTTAAATCATAAATTGAAATAACTTTTATAGAATTGAAATTATCCAATTGGAATCAAATATTTTTCAACAATAACACTGAAATATTTCACAATGAGCATACCCCCATTTTTCAATCGATGTTGTGCTGTGACGTCATTGGAAGATATCGAGTCGTCATATCTAATCAGAATGTCCTCTATTTATTAAAAATTTTGTTTGTACATGTGTACATATAGATCATTTGAAATGAAGGAAACTGGTAGTACTATGTGTTCCATTCTAGTATCATCATTGATTTTTCATTTGACATGAGAATAACGCATCTTTTATGATGTCATGAAACTGGCCGATACGTTTTAAAAATCCACGAATCTTCAACACATGTTACACTATACAGACGTGAAGCTGCCTGAAGAAGTTATTGTATACTGAAACACATGTCAATGTTTTATATAGGTACTGTTCAGTGAAAATCTCACAATAATGTGTTGCTCGATTATAAACACTTTTTAGCATCACAAAATCGATTCCAAAATGGGACAGCTTCCATTTCAAACAATAAATAAGTAAATGATTTCAAATATATTTATCAAATAACACTTACTTTGGCATCAGACTCATAAACTATCTACTGCATCTGAATATTTCAAACTACATTTATATCAACAAGGTTCAACAATGTTTACAGATACACAGCATATTCTCACAGGACCTGACACCCTGTAAAATCACACTTTGTGGTAAAATATGCATTTCAAAAAGTTCCTACGTTTTAGTCGTATGTATACACTTTTACATAAAAATCCTGTAAAAGGATCGAAACACCTGTGAATCGTTTTTGGGGAAAAAATAGCACTTGCTTCTGTTCAAAGCCCGCTATGGTATGGGAAGACTAATGGAAGCAGTTTGGGAATTTGTTTTAGAGGCTGTTTCTAAGTTTGTATATCACGATCAACGCAACAAAAACGATTCACGCGATATTTATCGGTCACCTTGAAATGTAAATATAAACCTACAATCTCTAACCTTATTATTATCATTTCGACAATATACACAATCAAACACAGTAAATTGTAAACAGCTTTGGAAGACATTGATTTAATATTTCAGCACACTTATGGAAGACTTGGTTTCATTGACAAATATTCATTTTAATATAGATAAGTGTGTGGATATTCTAAGAATCACTGTTCCGAATCATTGGAATTCACTATAAAAAGTTTTTTTCCGAAAAATAATAGTTATTTATGTACCAAGGGTATTTAGTAAATATATTTATTGATACCCGCGGTGCATACATATTTTTATGTCATACTAGTCCTTTATTGCATTCACGATATAGTTATGTAAATATTTTGAAAAATCCGAAAATCTAAATTAACTTTAAAACGATTTCAATAGTTGGGTTACAATTGTGGCTTAAGAAATGCTTGTCAATATGCTAATCACCCACGTAGAAGATAGAAACTCCTTTTTTGTACTAAAGACAAATAGGCACTGATTAAGAGCTCGTTTTCACCATTATCGACAAAAGCGAAATAAACAATTTGAAACCGGATATTGAACGAAAAGGTCGCTGTACTTTACTTCCCGTTGAGAAAAACATTAAAAAAAAATCACGATCGTCATTGCAAAATATCTGCATCGCTTGAATCCAATATACTTGTTAAGAATTGAAGTGAAATACCTCGGCAAATACCAACGGAAGTACCTACTTTCAAATTTCTGAAGAACATACTTGACATCAGCTATTTAGAAATTCTTCATAAAACAAGGAAGAACCCTGATAACCAGACAATGAAAAATGAATCAACGACGTTGGTTGTATGCAACCTAACTGTCACAGGATTATTCCAGAACTGTCAGTTTCATGAAAATCGACCAAATTATTTTGAGAAGATATATATGACCGATATATACTTTCAATTTCATGTTTTACAATTTCATTAATACATATTATTGAGATAACAGAAACTACTTTTTAGTTTCTTTATGTAGTAAGTAAACTAAGTGGTACTAGTATGACATAAATGAAACCGCGCAGATTAACTTGTGCGACGGTATGCTACATTTATTGTCACGAATACCCTTTGGCATGCAAAATGCGCCTGGAATGGTACACAGCATTATGAATAGAAATGTCTGTCAAAATTACTGGGAATATTATAGTAAACAGCTCACCAATAAGTTTGAAGACTTTTTGAATCATCTTCGAAGATTTAAAGACTGACACAGATTGCTTTGTTTTTTTAATACTATTTGGAAGACTTCGTTGGTCACTTTAGACGAACCTTATTATAATACCCTTTGTGAACCCACAAAGAATGTTTCAACTTCAACAGACGATATTTGTAAGCTACTAATTATTGAACAAGTAAGGAAAATTGAGCGGGCATGTCTCATTCAATAAAATATTCCAAAACAGTTGGAAAACTGACCTCCTTCCCCGCTCAACCTTATTGTAACCCCTTTGCGCAATAACAATTCTTAACACTACTTTAGAATGGAAGCCCGATTGAAAACGCTTTGATCAAAGCATTACCAGAATCGAAAATCCCTATGATCCCAAACAGAAAACCCAGAAAAATGATGAAGTAATCTAGCGCGATGGTCCTGGTATCCATACCGTTCCTTTTCAGCTTGAGGTGGAAGTAGCAAGGCCAAATGAAGCTCAGCATGGTACCCGTGAAGCTGCCGATAAACCCCATGAGAATGGAGAAGTGTGGGATGAAACAAGCCATCAGGACCGTGAAAACTACAACCCCAATACGCCAAGCCAGACCCCAAACCTTGAGATCACCGTCCAGAGCCCAAATCGTAGGGAATGGTGTCTTGGGCCTGCCCCTGAAGAAGGCTCTTTCTAGCAGTTCGCAAGCAGCGTAATACGGAAGCGGGTAGCTCAATAAAGCCTTTGCCACCAGGCATATATTCACGAGTCCCTTGAACCCTTCGGAAGGGAGGTTATTGGTGATGACTTGCTGGGTGTCGTTCTGGAAAGTTAGGAAGCAGATGTAGCCGAAGGAGGCTTTGAAGACGGCAGCCCACACGTGTGACCAGTCTAGCATCCATTGGAATTTGGAAGGGTCCTCCATGTTGCCTTCTAGAGTGGGCAGGAAAATTTGGGACGTATATGAAAAGACAATGACGCCCAAGCTTATGGGGAAGTTTTCCATGTCGATGGACCACTTCACTTTGCTCCAGCCCCAGTCTCCGATGTAGAGGAGGCAGTAACCAATAATGATGGCATTGATGAAGATGTGGGACATGGTGCACCAAAAGGACAAGAGGCTGACACTCTTCAAAGACTTGAGGAAACCTGGAAGATAAAAGAGAAACCGAGAGAGAACTTCTAGCATGTCGATATCAGCTAATTTCTCACCTAAGGGTATTAGTAGAATGCCGGTCAACATCATCCATGACCTGGTGTCTATGACGCCGTCCGGAAAAGTGCCAATCATCAGGTCACCGCAAACAACGACATACAGAATGCAGGTCATGAGAAGTTCGATGATTTGGGCGACATTGACGACCTTAAACATTTAAAAACTCTGTTAACATTTGCCTAAAGTTGAACGTATGTGATAAAAATATACCTTGGCTCCGTATTTCTTTCCGAAACACTCCTTGGCTATGGAGACGTAGGAATCCCTCACCCTCACTTGTTTTCCTGTCTGGATGTCGAATTCGTAGAGGCAGTCCACGAGAATTTTTCCAGTGTAGCAGCAGATGTAGGCGATGCCTACCATAGCTACAATAGCCCAGTAACCTCCCCTTAAGACCGCAAATGGCAGAGATACGATGAACATCCCCTGAAAAGTGTTGGAGTTTTACCGGTCATGCAAATTTAGGTAAAGTGGAAAAAAGCAAAACTTGGGACAATGGAATCCCACTGGGATCCCTTAAGGCTAATCAAGAAACACTTTATTCTGAAGTTTCCACTGGATACTTTACAAAATGGCTTCCCCAAGCATAGTCTAGAAAATACCCACATTTTCCCATTGCAGTTTTGTAAGCTGTCCAGTTTCTTCTCTTCATTGAGATGTCCGTTAGATGCAAGACGTCATTCTGAAGAATACTTAATAGATTGGAGTGATTATATAATATAATGATTTTATTTTGAATGCATTAAAAAATGAATGAAAATTGTTTTGTGAAAGCAGTGAATTCAAAATCATATAATTAGTGCACATCTTCAGCGAATACAAAAGGTTTTATATATCGATGAATCTCTAAAAAAATCAGTTTGGGGTGACAGAAACCAAGTAGAATGGAACTTATACAATAAGTTTGAAAATGTCCGTACAGGACGAAACGTGGTAAAAAAAGTGGTAAAAAACATAGAAAGTTCCATTTCTCTTTTCTTCATTGAAAGATATCTCTCTCAAAATGGAAGGATCGATAGTTTTAGTCAGAAAATTTCTGTCTAACTTCATCACTATATCAAGGTGAAATATAACGAAGAAAGACTAGAAGTGGTTACTTTTAATGTTTTATGATTATTTCGAATGCATTTTGGATAAGTAAATATTCCTTAAACTGATGTTATCCAAAAGTTCAAGATTTCCAAGTGAACGTTTATATGAAGAATCGGGTGTACACTAGACGTCAGCCAGATATATATAAAAAAAAGCAATATCAGACAATTTAAAAATTAAAATAATCTGGTCAAACTCACCCATAACTATAATTCAAGGCGTTACATTCAATTTCAATGTCCTCGGACACAAAATCCATTGAACAACGAAGCTATTATTATTTGGGTACCAAATTGTATAACAGCATACCTCTAGACATTCTGGAAACTCGATCTATTTACTCATTCAAAAATAAATTGAAAACCCTCATGAAAAATACCTTAGCACAATCAATACATATTTGAAGAATAAAAAATATATGTATAACAAAATTTTTTACTGATGAGACGACCTTCATAAAAAATGTTTACTAATGTATTTTGTGAACTAGTGTGCATGTATTCATGTATAGAAACCCTTTTGTATGGATAATACATTTTTACTATTATTTGTATCAGTTTATATCAAGCATATTTATATTACTGTGGCAAAATCTCATATCTCAGAATAACGTAATTACTGAGAATATAACCAAAAGTTTTTATACAAAAATAAAAATATCCTAATTGATAATAAGACCATTGTGAGATTCGATGTTTTAGTGTATACGTTTATGAACAAGTGTGTGTCTGTATAGTTAATACATTTTTATTTGTAAATTATATCATTCAATTTCAACAGTTTGTATTTAGAATATTCATATTATAATGATAAAAAATCTCTTTCATTAGAATCAAACTATTACAAGTGTCAACTTCAGTGGAACATCTTTGTGCTTATTTGTTACTTGTAGTCAATTATTATTATAATCTGTAAATCATGTTTATTCGCAAATAAACGCTATTCTACTCTATTATATATAAAGATACGAATTGTGCTTACTTTGAATGTATTTGGAATATAATTTGAATGTATAAAATGTTCCTGTACAATAATTAAGAGGAAATATGTAGTTTTGAAAGAGCGAAATACAATATCGTTTTTTTCAGTTGGTAGTGGTTCAGTTGGTAGCGGTTCAAAAATCCTGTTCACCTACCAAGACCATTAGTATACTCAAATAGTTAGCTAGATTCGTCTCAACCTCACCTGGATCGCATTGGTGACGTTCCACGCAGCTTGATACTCATTAATCTTAACCTCACACTTTCCCTCGACGAAATCCGACCCCTCCGAAAAATCCGCAGACGACACCCTGCTGGGTTGCCTCTGGTACCCTTGATTGAACCCGCTGTCTTCCTGGTTTTGGTACGTGCCGTCTTCTTTCATAAACGGATTGGTAATCTTCATATTGCTCATTTCGTGGTGCTCCACGGTACCTCCGTGGTTCGTGTGGTTCTGGTCAGGCAGCTGAGCGAAATGCACCCTTTCGTGGGGTGTCTGCGCCTCTCCCCCGGACTTCTCAGGCAAGATCTGCCTCCGGATCTGGCTGGCCACGTTGACAGCAGCAGACAGCGGGGGCAATCGGATCTGCCCCAGGCGATTCATCTTTGTTTTCCAGTCGTCTAGATGGATGCGAAAAGACAAAATCGATACGCGTGGAGTCAGAGGTTGCCCGATTCTAGCTTTTCGCAGGCGAGTTCGGTCTCGGGCGGCTGTGGAAAGGAAGGCGCGAGGTGTTTCGAGATGTTTTACATCGCGGACCGACTGTCGAGACGGGAAATTATATTTTCGCGTTTTCCATCTCGACGGCGATGGAGGGCGACTGGTGGTGTAAGCCGCGCGTCGCAGATTCCGCGCGTTAGCAACAGGGTTGGGGAGGGGCGAGTGGAGTAGATGTTTCTGGGCGTCGAAATTTGGAGAATCTGAAACGTGCCTTCACTGTACACTAACGATAGTGATTGTTATCACAACAAATGACAATTTGTACACTGTACACTGTTTAGTTACCATCAGAGCATACGAAATTAAATACATAATTATTTCACATTAATAAAATAGAAACGTCGTTACAATCTTTCAAAGTCAATAGTATCTTAGTTCAAAAAATGAGATGAACTTGATATATTCAAAAGCAGGAAAATTCATGTACAAAGCACTCAAAAAATAAGTAAGCAAACCGCAGATACGTATTTCTAGCTCATTAGCTGTCACCAGTACGGTTATGAAATATTTTGACGTACCAAAGTTTTCGACAACTTCATTTTGTTGATAGTTTTTAACCCCTTCTACATAAGACATCAATATTTTTTCAATAATTTTCAAACTCATATACTTATGAGTTATAATTTTTCAAGTTTGTTTTCTGTCCTTGGACTACTATAAATTTAAGGATACTCCATATGCCTGCGTTAAAATTGCACCATAGTTAGCAAATTATGTATTCGTTCAATTCTAATATATTTCGAAGTTGTACAACGAAACCAATATTCATTAAAGTGAAAGGTTAATGAAAATGAATATGTGGGGAAATATGTTGAGAAGCTAGTTGAAATTTTTTTCTTTAGAGTTGCATACTCTGTCATCACTGTAACACCAAAGACTTCTGGATATTGAGGAGAAATATAATTTGAGTCTTTTTTCCAGAAATATTATTTTGCTTCACTCGCCCCTAAACGCACGAATTTAATGTTATTATGGCCTTATCGATCTTGACTGGAAAATGGGGTGGCGTTGATTTGTCATTTTCACTAAGATATCAGAATGGCGCCTAAAGTACAAGAAACTAATTGTGATTGATTTTTCTGGCACACGCTTGAAGTTTCTTGATATCTCGAAACTTTTTTATTCTTTCACATGATATAGTGTCGTACGAAAGTATCACATTATATTAATAAAAGAAGTCGAATTAAATTTCATGCTCATAGACCAAAATCAAAGTTCCAAAAGTATAGACCATAGCGTCATCTTGTGTTCAGATATTGAAGCCTCACTTTTATTGATTCTTCAGGCAGTATATAGAATTTCAATTCCGTAGCTCACTTGAGTTTTGTTTTCATAGACTGGTATGAATGCCAATGCCATGGCTTTTGATGGTCCTTCCTCGCTGCTTCATAACCAACAAAAAACTTATCATCGATAACTGTAACAAAAGGTTCGGTAATTTATTTGGTGATACTTCTTTTAAAAATAAAATAGAACCTATATTATTTAACGAGGGGTAATAGACAATCTACTTTTTCTATGACTTATATTTGGAATATTTTAAAATAGGATTCATTTGTGGAGCACATTCCAAATGAGAGTAATGCCAATAAATTTCATATCAAGGAGCAATCCAAAATATTACTTGAAAATACTTTCTATTATCATCAGTATATTAGATTTCGAATAGTTTGAAAATTATATGATTGAAAAAATGAAAAACTTGTCAGTTAGTAGGATTTTAGTTTAGTGAAAATTTCACAATAAAGTATTTTTGAATACGTTATATATTTCGAAACAAACTGTCAGTTTAGTGATTAAATTTGAAGTTTAAAAATGTATCTCAAGACTTACTTGCAATTGAAAATAATTGGACTACAACTGTAAAGTTATGAAAAATGAATGAATTTTTTTAAAGTTTATTCATTTGAAATGTATTGTACTCCAATTCGTCAATCGTAGCAGACTTATTCATGAGGACTTTATACCTGAAGAAAAAATATAGAGTTACGATGTCCCATTATGATCACGAAATGTGAAAAGATTTATTCACAGTACCCTGACGAGAATGTTTTCTTAGGAGGTGGAGTACATTCCAGAATACTTCCACAGGTGCGTCCTCTGTGATACTACCTAGAAAGTTGAGGAGTCGGAGCTGGATACGTAGATGCCAAGCCCGAATGAAAAATAGTGAAGAAGATTTTGTAGGTTACTAATTTGAGGTAATAACCTGTCACTGTCATTTTGTCTACTTCAGTATTGTTTTTGTCCAATATTTCCTACTTTCTCATAATGAAGTGTTGAAAAAGGATGACAACATACTGAGTTTGCGTTTTAGATTGAAGTCGTTGTTGAAATTTGTAAAATTCAGTGAAAGAGATTGTGATATTCAAGTTCGAGCAATAATAGGAATATGAGTTCTGGTTTTATTACGGAGACCGAAGCAGCAGAAGTAAGAAAACGGAGACAAGAAGAATGGGATAGAGTTAGAAAGGCCGATGATCCGATAGGTTGATAGGAAAACAGTTCTTTGACAGATCACAATAATTTATTTATTTTCATTTTCAGTTAGACCAGAAGAGCCCTTCGATTCACGGAGTCTATACGATAAATTACAGGAACAGAAACAGAAGAAAGACTTGGAATATGAAGAAGCGCACAAATTGAGTAAAATATGTCTGACATATATTCGAATTCATTAATCCCCTTCACTATTATTATTTTCAGAAAATATGATAAAAGGTCTCGATGATGATGAAATTGAGTTTCTGGACCTTGTAGACCGCACGAAAATAGAAGCAGATCGCAAGAAAGAACTAGAAGAAGAGCAGGAGTTGCTCGATTATAGAAACCGAGTCGCTATTTTACAGGAAAAATCTTTAGACGAGAGGATCCAGGCAGACATAGTAGTCAACAAATCGAAAACTTCCAAAGACAATCGTAATTCGCAACAGAAGTTGCTGAAAGGGATCGTTATAAAAAAGAGCGATAGCAACAAACGGAAAATGGAAGAAGGAGGGGAAAAAGCCAAGCAAGAGAATTCCAAACGAATTAGGGAAGAAGATGTTGACGAAACAGGTATGTTTCTAGGTTAAATAATATTTTTAGGGTGTGTGACTGTCAAGAAACCTTAAAAACAACCCAAAACTGATTCATAAAATAGGAACTTCGATCAGAAATACTAGGAAGAACTTCGTTTGTTATGTAAATAAGACAATTTCAACACAATTCAGTTAATTTTCATTTCCTTGAAAAATGTATTATTTTTCTATACATTTTTTTAATATATTCTTTGATTTCAGGTGATAAACAGTCTTCAAATAGTTTGCCTGCAGTAGTAAATGGTCAGAGTTCTGCTCTGACATGTGTTGCAGTACTGCCCGGACTGGGTTGTTACCAGAACTCTTCGTCTGAAGATGACAGTTCGGATTCAGACACAGACAGCAAGCCTCCAAGCAGAACGGACTTGCTAGGGAGGAAGGTGGGAGCCAAGGACAACTCTTCTTCAAATTGCTAAATGCCCAGTAGGTTTTTCAACATTGCTTTCATGAAAACAGTATCCAGGAATGCTGAAATTAGAATAGATTTTTAAATTTTCAGTGCACCGCGTTTTTCAAGTTACTGTATATATTTTTTGTATAATTATACAATGAAAAATGTAAATAAAGTAAACGTAATTACTTTTCTTTATTTTCGGTGAATTAAAGGTGCCCCCTCTGCTGTTCTCCAAATTTGACCAATATTAAATATATGCAAGAACTTCAAGTCGAATTATGTACTCCTAAACTGTTAAGTGAAAATCTAACGAAGTGCCACCTGAATATGTTTGTTTTTTATGAATGTGTAATTTTTTATTCGAAGGGACTATTGCCGCAAAGTGATGTTACCACATTCAAGGAAAACAAAAATACCTGTTGTAAAAGTATTGCTGACAAAAGTTATGAGTTAATCGAAAGACAAATCTAGTTCGGTAGTTGAAAGTAGTTTTATTTATTCTTTCATTTTATTTGAATGGGTGACACTAAGGAACCTTTTCTTTATGATGAATCACTGTTTTCCTTGAGTTTGACTTTCGACTTATGAAACCTAGATGTCGTTTTCTGTGCAGTCCTTCCCAAGGTTACATTAGGTTGCGTTTCGAAGCTTCCGGATACGAAATATATTCAATATATGTACAAATCAATTATAAAATATAGCAAAGCCAGGTGTTGGTTTCATTTTTAGTGTAGCATCAGTTTTTTTTATTGGTAAAAATACATATATACAGAAGTGCACATCTTGTTAGGTGGAATTGGAAACTCTGAAATGGATCTATATAATGGAACACTTTAAGTACACCAGAAAAAAATCTTACAACTAAGTTGGTTCTCCTTATGTAAATATATAACTACTACTACCAACTCATTTAATGACCCACATCACAGAAGGTAATGAGTTATCTAGATGTGTTAGATAAGTTAGTTGTAAAATTCAGTTTTTGTCATTTCGTGATGATGCGTAGCGAAATGCACATTGAGAGACAGTATTTTATTCAAGTGTCATCAGTAAATCATTATATTGGAAGTGGTCAGAGTCAGTGTATTTTTATCATTTATAATTGAAGTGTTGAAAAATGGAAGATAGAGATAGTTAGTCGCTAGCGACTGACAAAAGTATCTAAACGCGGCTTTACTTAGTAGTTCAAAGATGTGACAGTAGTTCATTTGCACTTTAGAATCCGTTGGCGATGAGTTTGAAAAAGTTCTATAACTTGACCATTGAAATTAAAAGCAAAGAGAATAGAAATAATTAAATCCGCGAGACTGTAGACGACTAAACAATGGAATATGAAGTAAGTGGCACCTCTGTTAGTGGTCTGTAAAATACTCAGCTGGTTTTTTACAGGGTGTAGTTACACATGTTAATGAGACTTTTGCTTACATCATTCTAAATAATCAAACAAAGGTTCATTTGAGCCTTCTGCTACTGAACAATCCTTCGTTGAGCCTGCCACAAGTAGGAGCAAGAATTTCCTTCAAAAACGCTCATAAAATTTCTTCAACGTACATACCGTGTACAACTTCTGAACTGAAGGGTGTACCAGTTGAGAAATTCCAACCCAACGCCTTCGTAAAGTTCGTTGAAAGCCATCGACTCGGAGCTCAGGATCTGGTAACTATTGGCGCTGTCATAGGTCTGTTAGAAAACAATTTCCAAGACTTAGGCCCTGAAATACGAGAAACCATTGTACTCTCTTTACTGAAGATTCTGTTGAGACTGTTTTCAATCCCCACTAAAGCCGATCACGTCTGTTTAAACAAGCACATATCGCACTTAGACTTGATATCTATTAATTCGTGTCGACATGTAGAGATACAATCAAGCAAGTACAGAGAATTTCCACACTGGAGCTTTGGGGTGCACCTCAAGCCCCGAAAACACTCCCTCCTGTTCGGGTTGGTTATCCTCCAGGACCTTTACGGTTTCTTGATGTTGAAGGATTCTCTGTATCAAGTCGTATGCATTTTTACCAATGCCACGCCTGAGAATATACAGTCTATAGTTGATAGTTACGTTCTTATTAGGAATTACAAGTTGATAACAGAGATATACAAGGAAAGTGACGTACCAAATTTGGAGTGCATCCTAGTGGATTTCCAGGATGTTGTAAAAGTATTCTCATCACAAAAAAATGAAGTTTCGCTTTATTATTTCAACGGCAGTGCTAAAAGGCTCAAGTATAATTACAGCCTTGAGTTTCAGTTGGTGAAAAAGAGCATGGTAAGTTTCATTCATGTTGGCATACTCGATTTCAAAGTATTACTCAAGATATTTAGCCAGTTCGTTCACTATGTTTGTAAAAAGTTTAATCAACATAATAAGTTTTTTTGAAAATGAATCAAAAGTAAAAATTCATGAACGTACTATTTTTATTTCAATTGATATTGTATATATTATTGTACATCTTGGACTATTCAGTATATTATAACCATCATCAAAACAAAACCATGGCAAACAACCTAAAACCCTGTGTTGGAAAATCCAAAAATTACAGTACTTGTCTAAAGCAGACTCTTCAAGAGAAAAATTTTGGCTGAAATTCAACTCATTCAACAAAAAAAAAAGAGTTTTGATACTCTAAATGTCTTTTGCTGTACTATATTATTAAAAAAAAGGTTTATTGTCTGTCTAACAGGATTAATCCCAATTACAAGACAATAACGAATAGCATATAAAATCAGCAAAGTAATAGAGTAGTATAGATATTATACAAACAGTGATGCATTCATATAATAATAATAATAAAAAAACATAGGTACTGTAGAATTCTAATAGAATTGGCAATTATAAAAATAAAGTATTGATTAGTTATGATCAGATAAACTGAACATAAAATTGGGGTGCCCCAAGGATCGATTTTAGGTCCGCTGTTATTTTCATATTTGATACAATATACTTCCAATATATTCCAAGACAAAATGCTAGTATATACAGATGGCACTAATAGCTGACGATGAAGATTTCATTTGGAGCTCATTTATTTATCCCCTCTTTGGCAACTCTGCTTATTTGTCATTGGAGTCAACTGGCATATGTAGGTGATGTTTATATTGGCCATTTTTGAGTTCTGTTTGCTGTTTTCATTGTATTTTTATCGTCAACATCAATAAGGATTTGGTTTGCAGTGTATGTATTTTTTCCAAGTTGGCAACTCTGTGTATTTGCCATTAGTGTTAGTTGTCATGTGAAGTTAATATTGTTATTAACATCACAACTGACACTAATGATAAATAAACAGATTCGCCAACATAGAAAAATACATGTGCTTCAAATGAAATCTTCATTCCAATTTCTTTTATTCCTTGGTTCAACTGTAGATCAGTCCACTGAGTAGCATATAGATACTTTCTTATTAGATGACTTAGAGAAACTGTATCACTGATTTTCTTAAACTTGCTTATCATGGACCAATAGAGTTGGCTTTAACGTAAAAAAAATACAATGTATGACCATGCTACAGATATTCTTGGTATCAGCAGTTTCGATTTATCGAAAAGATGATTTTCCGGTTACTTAATCTCAAATGCTTTGTATTCTGTGACAAAATTTTTAGAAAAATACCATTTTCCAAACGTAATGTACATGTCATTTTTTCATATCACGTATGTATTTGATGAACTTTAAAGATTGCAACTGAATGTATTTTACAGTGTTTGTATCTATTTATTTCTAAACTATCTATCAACATCTAGAAAACAAACGTAACTACCTTTGAATTTGACTATGAAGATTTAAAATTGGCTACTTTTTCAAATTCTTGCATTTATTTATTATTGAAATCAGCGTAAATAATGGCTCAACAAAAAAATTGGCATCTGGATGAAGCTCTTGAGATATAAGATTCCAAATTGTGCCAGTTTCTCGAATTCCTGCATACATTTTCAACAATATTTAATTATATTTTTCCTAGTAGTAACTCCCAATTTTCCTAACAAATTATTAAAATGTATTGCAAACATAATGGTAAAGGGTTGCCTTAGCAAATGTAAGCCTACCATAGGGTTGTCACATGAATCGAATATAAGAGCTTGGTGAGAGGCAAAAACACTTGTTACATAGAAAAAGCGTACCATATGCTTCATGATATTTACAGGAAAACACGCTGTGATATATTTTTGAAAGATAACTCTGTTATACAGGCACTAACAGTATTTGTACACCTACAATGCAGTGAGGTCCCAAAGTAATGGATAAATTCATTTTAATACGCTTTATATTAGCTTCAGCTGTATGTATGTATGTATGTTTGTAACTCTCAAGCTCGGGACCTATTCGCGGCAGATGGCGCTGTACCGTACCTCCTTGATATATCGGTATTATTGCTTGATCTATTCGCGGGCAGATGGCGCTGTTGGGCAGTTGAATAATTTTATTGAGAAAGTGTGTTTTCATATATAAAAATTGACCTTTTTCAGGATTTTCTGTTTATATTCATAACAACGTAGAAAATCAATTTATCGTATACTTTGATTTTAGATATGTATAGGAGAGAATAAACGACCAGAATGTAGGCTGTATATATCAATAACGAAGAGAAACTACACTAACCATAACGAATTTGCTTTTCTGATTCTACCTTCTGGTTATATACGAATCACGATTTACTTGAAAGAAGGCAGATCCTACAAGTTGAGCCACGGCACCGTCTTGTAAGTATGTTCGTGATAAATGTGCACCCTACTGAAAGGTAATATACCTACTTCAGGAAAGAACCCACTTGTTCGGAACTGACAAGACTGTATAAGGGTAAGATATATGAAATCAGTAATAACGAGGCCTATTTCGAGCTGCTCGATAATGAAAAAGACCCTGAGAAGTTGTTAACCGTAGAGGAATGCAAAAAGTTTGTCACACGCAGTTCTGAGTTGGTTTCCTTCTCAGGGGTTTTGAAACAGAAACGGTTTGCTAATAAGTTATCTTCTAGAATCCCTCGAAGAACCACAGTTTATGGATTCGGAACACCAGGTAAGTGTGTTTGGAAAAGTCCCGGGACATATCTCTGAGGAACCATCATTTTACTTCAGTCAGGATTCGTTTTTAGGCTCCAACAACCATCAGTTAGTATTTTCTTGTAGAGAAAACAACATTGAGGTATATTTAGACTGCTACTTGAACGATTGGGAAAACATTTTGATGCCGCTGGGCCTGATACCGCAAATGCGACTCATCATTAGGAATGTACAGCCTCAGTCGAAGAAGTACCTCAAAGCTACTGCACTAACTTCATTGGAAATTCAAGCCTACGAACCTCTGATTGAGTTTCGAACGGCAAATTTGTAAGTCAATGAAGCCTGTTATCTTTATGTAACTGGTTTGTCCAACATAGGTTTTGGTACCAATTTGTAAAAGGTTTTTCCAATATAATACCTATGTTACTAATTATAATTACTTTCAGTTCTGAGATAGCTTTGTTAACAGAATCATTTCTCTCTAGCCTGCTCGTTCACCAGACTTGTGTCCACTGGACGTTCTCCTATTTTTCACCGTCTTAATATGTTTTGATGCATCAAAATCGTTTCTGTTACAACCTTTTTACTTTTTTTATAGATTCGGAGAGTTCCAACTCGACTGGGGCCCGAAGTTCTTCCTGGGGCACGGTAATAAAATTCCGTTCAGTGTAATTGTCTGGGGCAGAGTGCTGAGCGTTCAAATACTGTCGATAAAAATGACAAACCGCTGCAAAGATTGCAGATACATAAACGAATGCCCAGGTCGTTGTGTGCAATGTGGAAAAGCAGAGAAGCAGATGGAATTTCTGTCAAAGTGAGTGTTTTATTCTAGCATTCGAATTTTTTTAAGTTTTTCTCCTGCAGATTGCACGTTTCTGATGAATACGGCCAGAGTAAAGTTTTAGTCAAGCATCCAGGCTTTTTGAAGGCTATTCTCGATCTACAAGACAAGCAGTTTGAGATATGGATGAAGGCTTTTGAAGAAATCGGGGAATACAATTTCGATTTGTTCGATGAAATATCAGACAGACATCCTGTATGTAAAATTTCGTGTACCGTGACAAATATAAACATGTTTGATTCAACTTCTTACAGGAAACGGATAGGGACTTTTTTAAATATGCCCTGACGGCTTATCTGAAAAACTTCAACAAGAGCGCCATAGTGAGTCTAGATATGAAATGTAGGAAATTGGATTCTAATCCGCAAAAAAACGGTGGAAGACCTCTTTGGTTTTGCTTAGACGTTCGAAGATGCTGATTTGCAACGAGTGGTAGTTGGGCTGTGATATTACTGAAATAAAATGGAAATGCATGAAAAGAGTCCAAAAGTAGAGAACTCTACTATTTATATAATGCTAAAAGTGGGAGTTCAGCGAGTTGTGTTATTCGTTTAGTCTATATTGTTTCACCAAAGAAAAAAAAACAAAGAAATACAAACGTTTATTAAAACCTGCCTCATCATTATTATTTGTTCAATGAAGTTTCTGAGGAGCTTCTCCAGTTTGCGTTTATGCATTGCGATCTAATAAACACTAAAATTAAGTTGTTTCAAAGTTCAGTAGCTCAATAGTATATATGTATCTGTCTACTGAAGAGCGGTAAAAATAAAATAAATATCAATTTTGCATTGTAATCTTTTCATTTGATTAGAGATCTCAAAACTTTTCACAATTTTCATTAAAACTTACACTATCTTGCCTGTTATTAATATAACAAAAGTTATATTTTATAAAGTTTAAATACAAACTTTATAAAATACATCATTGAAATCCAAATCATAATTAATATTAATTATTTTTATTTCCTATATTCGCAGTGTTTATTCCGAACGTAATTGAAATTCCCCGAACGTAATTGAAAATTTCCGAACGTAATTAAACTTTTCCGGGCGTAATTGAATTTTTCCCAACTTGACTGAAATTTTCAGATCGCAATTTAAATTCCCCTAGCGTAATCGAAATTTCATAAATTAATCAAAATTTTCCGAACGTAATTGAATTTTTCCGAGCGTGATTGAAATTTCACGAACTAATTGAAAGTTCTAGAACGTAATTGAAATTTATCGAACGTAATTGAACTTTTACCGAGCGTAATTGAACTTTTCCCGAGGGTAATTGAATTTCTCTAGCGTAATCGAAATGTCTTAAATTAATTGAAATTTTCCGAACGTAATTGAACTTTTCCGAGCGTGATTGAAATTTCACGAACCAATTGGAAGTTCTAGAACGTAATTGACAACAATTATTTCCGAGCGTAATTGAATTTTTCCTAGCGTAATTGAAATTGTCCCCAACTTGATTGAAATTTTCCGATCGCAATTTAAATTTCCATAGCGTAATCGAAATTTCTTAAATTAATTGAAATTTTCCGAACGTAATTGAATTTTTCCGAGCGTAATTGAAAGTTTTCGAACGTAATTAAACTTTTCCCGAGCTTAATTGAACTTTTCCTAGCGTAATTGAAATTTTCCGCAACTTGATTGAAATTTTCCGATCGAAATTCAAATTTCCCAGCGTAATCGAAATTTCTTAAATTAATTGAAATTTTCCGAACGTAACTGAACTTTTCCATGAAATTTTTCTCAACGTAATTGAAATTTCCCGAACGTAATTGATATTTCCAAACGTAATGGAATTTTTCCTAGCATAATTGAAATTTCCCAAACTAATTGCAATTTTTCGAACGTAATTGAACTTTTCCGAGCGTAATTGAAATTTTCTGAACTGATTGAAATTTCCCGGACGTAATTGAAATTTTTCGAACGTAATTAAACTTTTTCCGAGCGTAATTGAGATTTCCCGAATTAACTGAAATTTTCAGGCCGTAATTGAAAATTCCCGAGCACAATTGGAAATTCCCGAAAGTAATTGAAATTTCTCGAACGTAATTGAAATTTTCCAAGACTAATTGAAATTTCTCGAGGGTGATTGAAATTTCCTGAACGTAATTTAAATTTTCGGAACACATACACGTAGTTATATAGTATTTTTTGTTCCATTAATGAATTTTTTGGCATTTCTTCAATGACATTTTTCACCTTTGTCACATTTCTCATGTAATTATCTTCCAATGTGAAATGTTGAAATTTTTTTTACATGCACCAGCAAATGCTTACTAAAATGAGTTTTAAATTCAGTCAGTTTTCATTAGGAAAGCTGGATTTTTATGTCTCTATACATAGCACGTAAAGGTTTGAAAACCACCTCCAAAGTCAGATCAATCATGTAGAGTTTGAATATATAGAGTATAGAGTAGGTATACCACAAGGCTCTACACTGAGAATCGGAACCAGTGTTCTGCATTTATGTTGATTATTTCTTCAATGCCAAAAATTACGTGATATTGTCCATGACATTACATCAATGGTGGATTAAACAAATATATATTCTACAGTGGAATCTGGTCAACTTGAAATGATAATTGTAAAGAATTGCTTCCAACAAAATAAGTTGGGCATAATATTCAGTTATGCAAAAGAGTTGTGATGACTTTTTTCACTCATGACAACAAATGCTCCAATAAACAGCTTCACTCGAGAAAATTGCTGGCATAATGAAGCCGAGATTGTCAAGAGACTGCAACTCCGCAAAAAATTTCCAAGATCAGCTCCTTGGTTGCTTGATTTCCTATATCTTATCTTTCTTTTGGATATTTAGTAACAACCTGAATTAATCAACAGAATATAATTAGTAGATATGCTATGAGAGTACGGACGCCAAAATGCTCATTTCACATGTAAATCTTCATAAGAAAAAGAGCAGGTCCACCAAAATCCTGTTAATTTTGTTACTATATTTTTGCCAAAATATATTTTGACAGAATTTCGCTGATTAAAGTAAAAATTTAGTGACAAAATCAACAAGTTGGATTTGGTGCTGGTACTTTTTGGGCAAATATAGGGAGTTTTTAACTAAATCCAGTGACTTTTTGGAAAATTTAGTGACTTAAGGAATTATAGTGAAAAAGGCAACATGTTGAACCTGCTTTTTTCTTATAAATGGCCATTTTGGTGCTCGTACTCTCATAGCATATCTATTTTTTGGGGAATCAAGCTACTTTTTACGAAAATCTGGTGACTTTGGGGAAACCTAGTGACAAAATTAACTTGTTGGACCAGACTTTTTCTTATGGAGATTTACACGGAAAAATGGTTATTTTGGTACTCTCATAGCATATCTACTTTTTAGGAAATCTAGCTACTTTTTACGAAAATCTGGTGACTTTGGGGAAACCTAGTGACAAAATTAACATGATGGTTCAGACTTTTTTTATGGAGATTTACACGGGAAAATGGTTATTTTGGTGCCCGTACTCTCATAGCATATCTACTTTTTGGGGAATCTAGCTACTTTTTACGAAAATCTGGTGACTTTGGGGAAACCTAGTGACAAAATTAACATGATGGACCAGACTTTTTCTCATGGAGATTTACACGGGAAAATGGCCATTTTGGTGCCTGTAATCTCATAACATATCTACTCTTAACTTCCTTTTTTCAGTTTATTACCACTTTAGAGTAAATTATTATAAAACAGTAGGTCCATAATATGGAAAAAACAATGTGATACTCAAAAAAAATAAATATCCCTATATTTAAATATAATACATTTTGTTTAACTTAAAATCTAAAGAATATCCCGAAGCACCAATGCTGCAAATTCCAAACCCTATGGCCATCTTTTGAACTTTATTTGTACTCACAAAAAAACAACCTTAAAATAACCATTATTATTGAAATCTTTGTAGGTACGGCATTTTAAACCGTACGATCAAAACTGTTGAAATTAGTTACACTCAAAGTTTAGCTTTGGAGTTGGCAGCATTGGCGGCTAATTGTCAGGAGGGATCGCCCGGCTTGGGGGCTCCTTCGTACCGAATCATCATCAAGTTGGAGTTGCCCGGTTCTAGCTTGTATCCCAACGACTTGTAGAACGCTATGAGAGGGTCCTTGCAGTCAAGAGACATCTTGTAGCAGCCGAGTTTCTTGGCAAGAAGGCTCACTGTCAGAACTATCCTGAAAAGTAACACAGGTTAGTGGGTTGATGATAATGAGATTTTTGCTACAGCGTTATGTGTCGGTTGCGAGAAGCAATACGAAAAAAAAACCTCCGCTATTGTGGAAAAACAATTAATGACTTTTGGATTGATTTTTCTACCAAAAACAACATTGTAATCATTCCTCTGCCACCGTATCCACCAGATTTGGCACCCTGCGACCATGTTGATTTGAATTTATCTTGATACATTTAAAAAACTGTTATGTGTTTGTTTAGATGATTTTGTTCAGGAAATGTAATAAAGAATTAATAAAAACTTCAATCAAAACCGTTTTTAAAAAGTAGTTCAAAAGCTACAATTGGTGACCCCAAGAAGTGAATAGTTCTTACGCATTTGATAAAACCATGGTCAAGTTACTTCAAAACCTTTCGCGAGAGCAGATAGTTAACCTATTTCACCGTCAATCCTGGTGGAACTGTTCCTGACATGAAAATAATGCTGGAGGCTGAAATTCTTAAGGAGTATCCTGGAATGATAAATTCCCAAGACTTTGATTTCACAGAACTTCTTTGCAAAGTCAGTCATCGGGAAAAATCTAAGGAATCTCAAGAAGAATGTAGTGTAATAGGAGAAGGGAAGGCATAGAAAAACTTATTCAACAAATGAGTAGAGTCTACACGTATACTTAATCCAGCAGTTACTACGCCTTCAACTTCCACAGAAAAAGACTGTTGTTCTATCAGTCAAACTAGTCCAGACTACAGGATATTACAACTGATGGTTTTTGTAGTATCATCAACAAACATAGTTACATTACCGCTTTTAACAAGTTCTGAAAGATCGTTGACAAACATTACAAAAAAGTAATGGCCCCACAAGTGTACCCTGAGGAACTCCTGATGTCACATGGACACGATGCCTTCATATTTGACAGTCATACCTCGAAGGATCATATACGACGGCTATTTCTGAATATTATTTGAGAAACTGAGTCGAAATGATTCAGTATAATCTTTGATGACTGTGCCAAATGCCCTCGACGTATTATGAAATTGTAAAGAATCCCTTTTGGAACATATATAATCGTGAAAATCATAGGTTACTGTTTCTATGGAACACTTTTTTCTGAATCCATGTTAATTTGTGGCATCCAAATAATTGATTATGTTAGTATTCACAAGTTTTACGTATCATTTATAAATGAAACCTTTACCCCATTTCTTTCTCCTCTTTTGAAGAAAGGATCAAAATCAAATCTGATTTATTAAATATGTTTTGTAGTACCATTACGGCGTCAATTATTTGTTTGACTATTGGTGATATTTCACCTAAACCAATTGATTGTTCTCCATTAAACTAGACCCTATCAAAGGAACACTAGAGGTGTCTTACAGTTTTCCCAGTTGTTTTCCTCTATAGGCGTTGTTCACGACGACGTCTTCCAGCCTACCCCTAATAGCACAGTCATGGATGAATTTAAACTCTGTGACAAGAGTGGACGAACCTATTATCTTCCCGTCCCTAGTATCTTCGATGACGGTGACATAGTAGCCTCCAGACGTGTGCATTTTCCAGAATTGACCTAGAGGCAGCAACAATTCAACAAAGCATACTTATGAATTATGGGCAGCGTACTCACGTTCGAAATCCTGTTTCGTGACATTCCCCACCGTAGTCAGTTGCGACAGAATTTCCAGATAGCCTCTCTCGTAGTCTGAAATTTTCAGGGGCCTCACCACAAGCCAGGACTCGCCAGGTTCTTCATTTGTTATCGGGGGCGTTAGGCTTTGGCTTACCGAAGCCCAATCCAAGTTCTTAAGCAGCTCTGGGTCATACAGCGACTGCTCCGTATTAGAGAACTAAAAAATACAGTGAAGACTCTTCTTGAAACTTATTATAAAAATCTACCTGCATTTGACTTTCTTAAAACTTTGCTATGGCCCTGTTTGTCGATCCATTACTTTGACCCTTTCTTACCTTTGGCCTAATGCAATTGTTACCCATATTAACTTTTCATCAATATTTACAAAAGCTTACAGGTAGCAGAGATAAGATACCCAAAAAGGTGTTGTGCTAACACCTGCTTTGAAATGATTATCAATTTTCTTAGTAATGATGAATTAAAACAAAATGAATTGCCAAGGGAATCAATGAAATGCTGATAAGAAACTTAACAAAATGGGAAGGATCAAGATAATAGAAAAGATTAATTTGGCAATCAGAGAGTAGATAATTTAAACTATTCACACAGTGTCATTATTTGAATTGGAACAAAATTGGTTTTCCTGGTTGGAGTTGTAATTGATAGAGAGTTATCTACAGAATCGAAAAAAATGTGTTGAGATAGGGGACCATATTAGTTCAGAAAGAGTACTAAATTATGGAGTTTCACAGGGACAAGTTTTAGGGCCCGTATTGTTCAACGTATTTCTTATTCAAAACTAACGGTTTTATACATAGCTTTACAGACGACACTGTCGTAATTTATTAATCAAACACATGGGAATCTCCTAAAAATCTCATTCAAGTTGATATTGAAAATGTAACAAATTGGTTTATTAATAATTTGTTAGCTATCAAATTATGAGAAATCACATCTTTTTTTTATCTTATCGAAATCTTCTTGGCCCTATTGAAATAACTGATTTAGAAATTGAAGAAAGAGATCATACCAAACATTTAGGCATCATGATAGACAAAATAATCAAATGTAATTATTGAATTAATAGTTCCATCAAAACATGATGTCCTCAAATAGAGCAAAATATATATAGAGATGATTTATTTTTCTCAACTCCAATCTGAATTGAACTATGGTATATTATCATGGGGAGGAATTGATCAAATTTGCTTAAAGAATTTATGAATATGTACAATAAAAATATTAGATATTTCTCTAATAAATTATTTGAAGAATGTGAAATTATTTTGTTTTGATACTTTATATTATAAATAAAATTACCACTAAAAATAAAATATCCAAAGTAAAATCACATCATTTATTTATGACAAATTTATATCCTAGGGAAAATATGGCAAAACAATGGATTTTCAAAACTCCAATACTATCTTTCAAAACCTTATGGAAGTAAAATGTAACCAATACCTGCTTTGGTTATAGCTTAATTGTCCTAATCTTTATTGGTTAATCCATTCATTCAACTTTAATTGACAATAATACTTAAATACTTACAAATGCAATAACTTCTTAAGGTTTAAATATTCATTCACTAATTGTCTACTTTAAACTCACTTCATTTCTTGGAAACTTGAACATTAGCAGTCCTTTTTATTATATAAGGTTACTGACAGTTCAATATTTTCCTTGATAATCCAGGACAATAACTTTTGTAGAATTCAAATTGAAATTTGCTTTTGAGAACATAAAGGCATAGTTTCATTGTTTCGAAAGTACCTACCATAAATGGATTGAATTCTTTTGAGCTTTGAAAAATAAAATTCCATATTTAGTCTCACTCAATAGAAGGATAATATAGGCTTAGCATTTGACTGTCATCAGGACAAGCCCTAAATTTCTTAAATTGTATGCTTCAGAGCTCAGGTCTGAGACCATACTGGGTTCTGCAGAAAACTCCAATACCTCAATAAGTCCGTCTAACATGTTCAAAAATGTAGAAAGAGATGTTACTTTGAACTTTTTTCTACGAATACCAAAAACTTGCCACACAGTGATCATTGCATGTTTTAGACAAAACATATGTCTCTAGCCTACTTGTTACATCAATTATGCTTCTATAGCCTGAGGCAAAATTCAAACGGCCTTATTATAATATATACTGAACTTAGAAATGGACCAGATAATGCTTATAAAAATTTGTAGGCTCTGTAGATTCTCAAAAAATGAAAATTACCTTGCTAGCTCCCATTGTGTAGTGAATGATTCTATAATACGGAAATGACTAGCTTCTCAAGACATAACAGCTTTTCAAAGTCAACCTTGAGCAACATTCTAATTTTTTTGTCGCAATACTTTCACAATCTGCAAATACCATAATACCTGAAATTTTTGTCAACGTTTAAATTCCGAAATGGTTAGGTTATGTAACTACTTTTCTTCTCGATTATGATTACAATGGCTTTGGCTAGTGTAGCCATCGGCCTAACTCGACCTTCAAATAGATAAAAATATAGATTTATTCTTCGCAAGAGTTTCCGTCTGTACCTTCCATTTTGACTATTTGATTTATCAATTGATATTTTCTCTCATACAAATGAATAAGTGAGTTCTTCATAATTACTTGTAGATTCATAAATTTCTGAGCCACATCGATAAACACTACAATTGATATAATTATATTGTGTGTATGAGAATATTTAAATTCATGATATAATTCTTACCATTTTTCTTCTTAGGTTTTCTTAGCACCTGTGAATTGGAAGTTATGGATATTGCCGTTCTACACAAAGTGGAATCTGTCGAGAGGAAATATAGCCACTACAATGTGAAATTAGAATATAAAAAATAGTTGGTGTTATTGTATATAAGCTTTTTTTTCGAAAACAACATGTTGAAGAAAAATAAGCACCAACTTCATAATTACGAATTACTTGTCTGAAATCCTAAAATGTTCACTAAGATAAAACCTATAAAAATGGTTTACCAATTTCGAAACAGAGGCTCAAACACATATAATCTAGAAACATTGTGGACATCTAGGTTTTTCTCTCTCGTCATCATGGTGCTGGCATCTAATCTAATTTTGAATTTCCAACTTTCATTAAATCCAAAAAATCCCATTAAACGGTATCTACACACGCCACCATCGAATATTCCTAATCTTATAGGTTATGCAGGTGCACGCGACTGACTATTTGCCTCGAGTGTCCATGACACACACAAAAAAATTTGATGTCATATGCCACCCGTCAGCTGTTTTATTTCAATTTCAGTCGGTTCCAAACAGTGAGTGGTTGAGTACGTGAATGAAAACAAAAACAAAGTCTCGTTCGAAGTCCGAAATTATTTTCTTGTTTTTCCGCAATGTCTTTCATTCGTTAGTCTGAGCAACCTCGAGTAACCGGAAAATGTCTTCGGTTAAAGTAGCGGTGAGGGTGCGACCCTTCAACCAAAGGTAAATTTAATGGTTCAGAGCACAAATGGTACAATGAACCGTACTTTTAATAACAGCAATTTTTTTTCGAAGGGAAATCGACATGAACGCTGAACTCATCATCCAGATGACGGACAAGACCACTGGTATCCTGAATACCAAGGTAAAAATCATACAATCAAAATATACTTTATTGTCTTGAGAAGATTTTCGTATTGGTAAAGTCTACAAAAATATGAAACGTGAAATCAACAAATTGAATATTCTATTGAGAGTACTTTTTCCATACCAGAACAAAAATACTGTCTCTAGACATGCCTTTCGCTAACAAAGTAACATGGTTAGAGAACATGGTTCGCTTGTTAACTGGTTGTAAAGATATGGGTCTTAGGTTTGATGGATTATTAGAATGTCTGAAAGTTTCGTCAACGAGTCGAACAAGAACCTCTGGTAAGTTTTCAAATACTCTGATCGACAGATTGTCAGCTCCAGATGTTTTCATTTTCAGTTCTCTGATATCGGTGCTATAAAAAAATGTATGGTTTGTTAATGGTTACTGTTTGAAGGTTCATTAACAACTCTCATGTAGGATTGAAGCTCTCAGTTGATTTCTCAACCACGGAACAATAGAAGTTGTTATTAAAGTCAGGATGTAGGTAGTTATCTGCAAATATCTGGTTATCGTTTCTTCCCCTCAATTCATCGACAATATTCCATGTTTCTTTCAATTTATTAGCAGTATTATTCATTTTGTCTTTGTATATAATTGTACAACCACTTCACATAGCCATGTGTCATACTAATCAATCCTTTCATGCTCCTGTGAACAAAATACCAGTACTTGCAAATTAGAAACGTTCATAACAAAAATACTGCTAGTTTGAATTTGTTAGAATTGTATAAATATTTTTCAGTTATAGTCTGATTGTCTTTATGGAAAAATGCAAATGAAATTTGCAAAATATGTTTTCCGTTAATGTATAAATAAATGAACAATAAAGTATTTCTGATTTACAATCCTTTTATACTCTAACAATATTAGCTTGTTTGACGTTGTTGTGTTCAATCTGGTCTTCATAATAAACATAGTCACGAAACAGCATTTCAGTGTGTCATAGACGATTGGAAAAAAAAATCTAAAAGAAAATACACTGATAAGTGTAGTATTTCTTGATCTACAGAAGAAATTCGAGACAGTAGTTAGAAATAGATCAATGCTGAGGATGGAAATTATCTGTATTGTCACTTCTAAAAACTATCTATGGACAACGTAAAATAAAAACCAAAAGTAAATAAACAATTTCGACCTTTAAGTAAATGAGCAAAATGTCCATCTTCTGATAAAATACACGACTGCAATCTTATTTAGTGTATTCCTTATGGCATTTCAACTGTCAATTATTCGATTCCTCAACTCATTCACACCTAGTACAGAAGTTTCATAAACAAGAGCCTTCATAAATATAAATCTAGGGGATTCATATCAGGGCCGCGAGCTGGCCAATTCTGAGGTCCTGCATGTCCAATCCAGCGATTAAGGTAGGTGATGTTGAGATGTTGAATAAGCTGGAGCCCCGTTTTGCTGGTAGAAAAAATGGGACAATTAGGTGGTCGCCAATCATTCCTACCCAAACGTTCAGCGATAATTGTTGCTGAAAATAACTTTCTCTAGTAACGTTGCGATTTTTTTTGGCCCAAAAATTTGCTTCGTCCCTAAATTGAGGATATTCTACCGCATCAAGCATAGCTTTTTCTATTTCAGGCGTTGTTACAGTTTCTGGTCTTCCACCTGCATTTTTATTGAAACTCCCAGTTTCACATGATTTTGGATGCAGCGTTCTAAATGTTTTAGCACATGGAATTACTCTGTCGAAATATCTGTCCTGGTTAATTCTTCGTGCTTCTTCCGCAACTCCATTTGTCAATCCATAAGTAAAGTGCATGTCAGCACTGATATTACAGCACTTAAACTGTCAGCTGATCTCCAAAGAACGATATGCAATCTTTTTTCTGGAAAACGAAGCTAGATATGGAGTAAACACAAGCGACAAAAGAAAAGTTGTGTTTTTAGTTCAATAACTAAAAATACAATAAATCAGAGGCGTACTTTTTTTTCCAATATTTTTGGCTGTGGGGCCCAGTGAGATTCCATTGGACCTTATCATTTCTTACTTCAAATAACTGTAACAAATTTCAACCAAATCGGTGTAAGGATATTTATATTTTATAATTCCCAACTACAGTTTCGTACTGTAGTTGGGAAACACCCGGTATACGTGTGTATTTTGGAAATGGTAAACTATAAATTGTTTATTTGTACAAATTCTGTTCACGATTTATTCAAGCACAAGAATGTGAGGCATCAATAAAGTATTATAGTCAGTTCTATCATATTCAGTTAATTTTTTTTTAGGCAAACGCCAGGGACGAGAATATCAGATACAAAAAGTTCACTTTTGACTATTCCTATTGGTCGCACGATGACCAGAACGGAAATTTCGCGTCTCAGGAACAGGTGTACAACGATTTGGGTGCTGAAGTTATTGACTGTGCTTTCGAAGGCTACAATGCCTGCGTATTCGCTTATGGACAGACGGGCAGCGGGAAAACGTTCACCATGATGGGTTCCCCCGTAAGTATAACAATATTTCGGAATCTATGAACAGAAATTGAAAAAAATAAATACGAGAAAAGTTTCCGACATAATTTATTACAAATTCAGAAAAATAATGAAAGAAGCTGTACTCAAAAAAGCATTCTACAATCTCGAGGAATTTTACAGTGAAACTCTGCTATGATTTTATTTTAGATATGGTTGTATTCTTAGTATGTATTATTTATGTTTTATTTGCTTTTTTGGTTGATTTTTATGTGATTTTTTATATACCCATCCATTTTATTTAGATAAAGCAAATTCAAATCCAAGATAGAGTGGATGTAAACATTGACATGCCCTACGCACGTCATATTGAAAATCCCAAGAATTGGCCAGGGTCGTATTCAGAACCAACATCTTGTTGATCGCAAATGCTATATCATACTTAAGAAAACTTTTTTATAATAACGAGAGAAATGCAAAAGGTTTGCAGTTTAACGGGAAAAATGCAGATAATACGTTTGATATGAAAAGATTTTCATTAGATTTTTCACAGCGCACTCAAGCATTATATGAAAAGGGACGTAATTATTTCTTTATTGATAATTTTTATTTCATGTAAAATCAAAAGGAATGTTAATCAAAATCATTCAGCTGGATGAATTTGTCTCTTCATCTGTAGTATCATCCTCACCAATCTGAATTATCAGTGGCTCGATTTGTGCCTCTATTATGTTATCAAGCTTCCACATCTTTGTCTCGACTTCCGATATCACATGCTGAACACACTTCTCCCATTTCTCCGCTGTGGCTCTTTTCAAAGCCTCATCAAAAAGTACTTTGAGATCTGCAAATTTGAACGTGGTGTTATGCTGAGCTACAAAATTCCTCACATCCGCCCATATTAACTCGATGGGATTGAGCTCGCAAGGGTATGGAGGCAGGCGAAGGACAATTTTGTTTAGGCCTGCTGCCATCTCATCGACTAGATATTTTGGGTATTCAAGCTTGCGCTCCTTGACCATTTTTAGTAGCATTGAGCCTTCAAAGCTAATATTCTTTGATCGCAGCCAATTTTGGATTTCAACCTTCTTTGAAGACGTTATCGGAATATTCTCTAACCGTCGCGAATGATAAGGTGCATTGTCCATTACAATCACAGCATTATCCTCCAGATGAGGTACAACTTTGGAAAACCACCGTTCGAAAAATTCACCGTTCATTTCTTCGTGATAATCTCCAGTTTTCTTCGACTCGAAACACCACAGCCCTTCAGCAACAAACCCATTCTCATTGTCGATGTGACAAATAATAGACCGTTTTCCTTTACCTGAAATTATGAAGAGGTATGTAAGTAAATAAAACAAATACGAGGGTTACTTTTTATATATATTGAGATTGAGGCAGGTCTTAATATAAATCTAAGTTTACCTGATGGATTTGTTAATCCGGTGGACAGTCCATCTAGACAGGCCCCCTCCTAGATGAGGTCACAGTTTTATCGACCCATACTTTAGGGGTAGTATGACCAGCATTAACCCAGGTTTCATCTATATAATAAATTGTTCTCTGTTCCCTATAATATTTAATTTTGGTCAAATACTCTCTCCTCCATAACACAATTTCCTCTCTATCCAATAATAAACTATTGCGCCCTCGTTTTTTCCATACAAAATTCAAATGTTTCAATACTTTATGGAGTGTTGACCGCTTAAAACTTGGCAATAAAACATCTTCATTTATTTCTGTGAGTACTTTGTCTATCGTGGGTATTTCATTTATGAAAAAGTACTCATGCACTTTCCTCCTGATTGCATGTTTATCAGCATCATCTATTGATTTTATAATGGTTTGACGATTCTGATTTGTAATCGGTTTTAAAAATGTATGGTTTTGTTTATATTCCCGTAAAACATTGTAAATCGAAGCGCAACACACTCCAATTTTATCGGAAACTTTCGATACGACTTCGTCGACAGTCGATGTCTCAATTTCTTCCATCTCTTTCTTGAACACATTTAAAATCACTTCTTTCATCTCAACACTCAAAAGTCTTTTTTTGGATCGTTTCCTGGCTGGACTCAGAGGATAGCTCACAGTGTCATCAGCAGTGTCTGTACTGGACATCTTGGAAAACAATTTTAAACAATATACTGTAATAACGCACGCCACACAAACACGCAAACGACTGATTACAACCCTGTGCTGGTACCGAACTCGTACCAAGAAGGCGAATTCACCAATGAACGCTGCCCTTTCCATCTGACACTGGGCGATCACGTGAACATCACGCTTCGGTTTTGTTTTGTTTTACTCTATCTTGGATTTGGATAGACTTTAGATAGATACATTTATTTCAACAGAGGATTTTATAATCATTCACAGGAGTGGCAGAATATTTTTGTATGAGAAATATGTTAAAAGGATAATTGTAAAAATATCAATAAATCTAAAAATGGAACATTCAAAATTGATAGCTGCAAGTTTCAAACACGATTACAAACATTTTAAAATGTGCGTCATACTGTGCATAATTATTGAAAGTAGAGATAATTTCTATGAATACATAGCGCAATATTGAATAAAATTTGGTTCATAAATTTCTACAGGCCAGAAAATATTCATCAGTATTGTAGGTCTCTAGATTACATAAGAATTCTATTATAGATTTCAGAAATCTGTTAGCAACGACAATATCTTTGGTTTTTCAGAAGATTATTATGAACTTTCGTAATAATAATAATAATATGCTTTATTGCCCAAGGAACATTAGGTCTTATTGACAAAGTTGCAAATTGATATATACACATAAATATATACATATACACACAAATATATACATACACATATATACACATATACATATATACACACATACACATATATAGGCTACAAATAGTATTAAAATAGTCAAACATATATAAAATTGATTAAAGATACCATACAATAACAAGTTCCATACAGATAGTGCTATGTTCATATAGATATTTTGCATGGATGGGATATAAGAAGTCTTTTTTTCGTCTTGTCTCATAAATATGCGTTTTTTGATGTATGTCAAAATGGCATGGATGATTGATGATACATTTTATTGATTCATATATATAAATTGATGACACAGTAAGTGGTTTGTTGATCTTAAATGCTCCTCTGCAGGAATCTCTCGTATTCATATTGAAAATTATTCTGATAATTTTTTTTTGACACAGGAAAACTTTATTCAATCCATGACATGAGCCCCAGATGATTATCCCTAGTCTCATAGCGGAGTAAAAATTCGCATGATATTCTGTAACTGGTGCTTCAGGATCAATATTTTTGTTTTAGAACTCTCATGGCGTATGTTACCGAGGATAGTTTATGGCAAAGGTTGTCTATCTGACAAGTCCAACTTAAAGCGTCATCAATGTATATGCCTAGAAACTTCACTGCAAATGATTTTTCGATTGTGCATAATTATGTTTTGTGGTGTGTCTATACTGTTATAGATTTTGAACATGATACAGTTTGTTTTTCCATCGTTCAGAACTAAGTTATTCTATATGTGACATATGTTTATTTTTTTGCTTGTTCTATTCGCGGACAGATGGCGCTGTATCTCTAACCTAGGGCGGGACATTTGATCTTTTGTTTCATCACTAGATCTGTGAGATTTCTAGGAGTTTCCATACTTTGTACTGAATTATGAATGTCAAATGAGGTTGTTAGCGGATAAAAACAGTATTTAGTTTGTGTACAAGTGACTGATAAACCAAGTTTTTGAATCCGTATTTGTGTATTTCTCTTCTAGGAAAACCCCGGTCTGATCCCTCGTATTTGTAAGGCGCTATTCGAAAAGATGTCCGTTAATTCGAAAAGAGGTACCACCCATCGAGTCCAGGTGAGCTATCTGGAAATCTACCAGGAGCGTGTGGCTGATTTGTTGAGGGGGCGCGACAATGGCTCGCTCAAAGTGCGCGAGCATCCCAAAAAGGGGCCCTACGTGCAGGGCTTGACTACTGTTCTCGTTACCAATTACGGGCACATCCAAGAGTGCATGGAAAGGTTATTATCCAACGATGGTCGATATCGATATCTGAAATTCATGATGATTTTTATTGTTTTTCAGGGGTAACTCTCACAGAACGACGGCTGCCACTAATATGAATGACGTGAGCAGTAGGAGCCATGCAATATTCACCATAACTTTTGTTCAGGCGGGATATTCCGAAGGAGTTCCTAGAGAAACCGTTTCCAAGGTAAATCTACTCCTCTGTATGTTCTAGAAAAGAGTAGAGTAGAGTAGTTCATTTGACCATTTTACATACTATAAGTACATTTATGGCAAGTCGCGAATACATAAATTATTGGTAGGAGTTACAAATATAAAGTCATCTACTTAATTAATGAAGTAATTAAAAGCATAACCATTAAATCAAAAGAACTTTGATTAAATGAGGTCTAACACAAGGTAAAGACCCTGCTACGTAAAGACAAGGCTGTCCAAAAAATTAGGTGATTGTTCAAATTTCGCGGGCTACTTACATTCGACAAGCAAATTGTACTATGTTGTCAGTTGGACTGGTGTCCAAAATTCATCAGACAGGTGTCCAGAATCGTCACTAAGGCTGGTGTCCAAATTCATCTGTTGCACTAATGTCCAAATTCATCAGTTGGACTGGTGTCAAAAATTCTTCAGTGTCTGACTTCAGTGTTAAACTGGTGTCCAAATTCATCAGTTGGACTGGTGTACAGATTCGTCACTTGGGCTGGTGTCCAAATTCATCTGTTGGACTAATATCCAAATTCATCAGTTAGACTGGTGTCAAAAATTCTTCAGTCAGACTGGTGTCCAAATTCATGGCTTGGAGTAATGTCCAAATTCATCAGTTGAACTGGTGTCCAGATTCGTCACTTGGGCTGGTGTCCAAATTCATCTGTTGGACTAATATCCAAATTCATCAGTTGGACTGTTGTCAAAAATTCTTCAGTGTCTGACTTCAGTGTTGAACTGGTGTCCAGATTCGTCACTTGGGCTGGTGTCCAAATTCTTCTGTTGGACTAATATCCAAATTCATCAGTTAGAGTGGGGTCAAAAATTCTTTAGTCAGACTTTTGTCCAAATTCATCGCTTGGGCTAATGTCAAATTCATCAGTTGGACTGGTGTGAAAAATTCTTCAGTCAGACTGGTGTCCAAATTCATCGCTTGGGATGGTGTCCAAATTCATCACTTACTAATGCCCAAATTCATCAGTTGGACTGGTGCCCAAATTCTTCAGTTAGACTGGTGTCCAAATTCATCATCAGTTGGATTGGTTTTGGACTAATCTTTCAAATTCGTCAGTTGGACTGGTGTTCAAATTCGTCAGTTGAACTGGTGTTCAAATTCATCAGTTGGACTGGTGTCCAAAATTCATCAGTTAGACAGGTGCCCAGATTCGTTACTTGGGCTGGTGTCCAAATTCATCCGTTGGACTAATGTCCAAATTCATCAGTTGGACAGGTGGCCAAAATTCATCACTTGGGCTAGTGCCCAAATTCATCAGTTAGACAGGTGCCCAGATTCGTTACTTGGGCTGGTGTCCAAATTCATCCGTTGGACTAATGTCCAAATTCATCAGTTGGACAGGTGGCCAAAATTCATCACTTGGGCTAGTGCCCAAATTCGTCAGTTGGACTGGTGTTCAAATTCATCGGTTGAACTAGTGTCCAAAATTAATCAGTTAGACTGGTGTCCAAACTCATTTGTTGGACTGTTGCCCAAAATTCTTCAGTTGGACTGGTGTCCAAATTCATCAGTTGTACTGTTGTCCAAATTCATCTGCTGGACTGGTGTCCACATTTATCAGTTGGACTGGTGTCCAAATTTATCAGTTGGACTGGTGTCCAAAATCTTTAGTTAGTTACATGAACAGTTTCCAATTCATAGAGCGATTTTTAACGATGTATGTCCCCATATCAGATCCACCTGGTAGATTTGGCGGGCAGCGAAAGAGCAGACTCCACGGGAGCGGTAGGCCAACGTCTCAAAGAGGGCGCCCATATCAACAAGTCTCTGGTAACTCTCGGTTCGGTCATATCGGCCTTGGCGGAATTGACAGTCGATCAGGCGAGTCGCAGGAAATCCGTCTTCATTCCATACAGAGATTCGGTGCTGACTTGGCTGCTGAAAGACAGTCTCGGAGGGAATTCGAAGACCATCATGCTGGCAGCTATCAGTCCCGCGGACTGCAACTACGGAGAGACTATCAGCACTTTGAGGTACGCGAACAGGGCCAAGAATATCATCAACAAGCCGACGGTCAACGAAGATCCCAACGTCAAACTGATCAGGGAGCTGAGGGACGAGATCAGCAAGTTGAGGGCTATCATGTTCTGCGAGCAGAGGACTGATATGCTGGCGCAGTTGCACGAGAAGGAAGCCAAGGAAAAGGTAAGTGCCATCTAGAATTGGACAATATAGTTCTTTCGATTTGTTTCGAACATTTCTGTGGCATAGTTTTGTGCTACAATATTTTTTTTAACTACTTTTTCCTTCTTTACCGATCTTATAAAGGATGAGGATTATTTATTGCAGTATTGACTGATTTTTTTATACTGTGCTTAAAAACTAACCATATTCTGCGGTTTCAAATACAATGACATTTTTAGTGATGCACTTCTATAGTACTTGCAGTATAGTTTTTTGTATCATTTATACTATACATGTTCTCTATAATCCTAATAAAACGCTAGTTAATTGAAAAACTGTATGGTACAAAACTGAATAACATTTTTTATGATTGTGTTACAGTACCAAACGAACTATAGTTATGTAGCAGAACACTGCATAATTGTATGCTAAAGTACTATAAAATTTAATTGCTCACCATTTTCTTCAATTCAGGGTAAAAATATATTGTTTCACATTGATGAAGAGGATCCTTTGTATTGTTTGGTATTCAGTGAAATCTATTAACCCTGCCTTTCGCAGACCACAACTCGGCGAATTTTCCGTCGTGACCTGGGCCTGCACCCGTTTGTTCTGTGCTGAATAACTGTGTATATTCATGCTCTTCTGTGGCATAGTACAAACATTTAAAGTTCTTATCACAGTACCAAAAGCATTCTGTATGCTAGTGATACAGTTTTGCCCTTTTGTGCTACAGTACAAACATTTAAATTTCATATCGCAGTTCTAAAAGCATTGTATATGTTAGTGATACAGTTTTTATTTATTTTTTGTTACAGTACAGACATTTATAATTCGTGTCACAGTACCAAAAGCATTATGTATGTTAGTGATACAGTTTTGCTCTTTTGTGATACAGTACAAACATTTAAATTTCATATCACAGTACCAAAAGCATTGTGTATGTTAGTGATACAGTTTTTATTTATTTTTTGTTACAGTACAGACATTTAAAATTCGTGTCACAGTACCAAAAGCAATGTGTATGTTAGTGATACAGTTTTTCTTTTCTTTTTTTGTTACGGTACAGACATTTATAATTCGTGTCACAGTACCAAAAGCATTGTGTATATTAGTGATACAGTTTTGCTCTTTTGTGCTACAGTACAAACATTCAAATTTCATATCACAGTTCTAAAAGCATTGTGTATGTTAGTGATACAGTTTTTCTTTTTCTTTTGTTACAGTACAGACATTTATAATTCGTGTCACAGTACCAAAAGCAATGTGTATGTTAGTGATACAGTTTTTCTTTTCTTTTTTTGTTACAGTACAGACATTTATAATTCGTGTCACAGTACCAAAAGCATTGTGTATATTAGTAATACAGTTTTGCTCTTTTGTGCTACAGTACAAACATTCAAATTTCATATCACAGTTCTAAAAGCATTGTGTATGTTAGTGATACAGTTTTTCTTTTTCTTTTGTTACAGTACAGGCATTTATAATTCGTGTCACAGTACCAAAAGCAATGTGTATGTTAGTGATACAGTTTTTCTTTTCTTTTTTTGTTACAGTACAGACATTTATAATTCGTGTCACAGTACCAAAAGCATTGTGTATATTAGTAATACAGTTTTGCTCTTTTGTGCTACAGTACAAACATTCAAATTTCATATCACAGTTCTAAAAGCATTGTGTATGTTAGTGATACAGTTTTTCTTTTTCTTTTGTTACAGTACAGACATTTATAATTCGTGTCACAGTACCAAAAGCAATGTGTATGTTAGTGATACAGTTTTTCTTTTCTTTTTTTGTTACAGTACAGACATTTATAATTCGTGTCACAGTACCAAAAGCATTGTGTATATTAGTAATACAGGTTTGCTCTTTTGTGCTACAGTACAAACATTCAAATTTCATATCACAGTTCTAAAAGCATTGTGTATGTTAGTGATACAGTTTTTCTTTTTCTTTTGTTACAGTACAGACATTTATAATTCATGTCACAGTACCAAAAGCAATGTGTATGTTAGTGATACAGTTTTTCTTTTCTTTTTTTGTTACAGTACAGACATTTATAATTCGTGTCACAGTACCAAAAGCATTGTGTATATTAGTGATACAGTTTTGCTCTTTTGTGCTACAGTACAAACATTCAAATTTCATATCACAGTTCTAAAAGCATTGTGTATGTTAGTGATACAGTTTTTCTTTTTCTTTTGTTACAGTACAGACATTTATAATTCGTGTCACAGTACCAAAAGCAATGTGTATGTTAGTGATACAGTTTTTCTTTTCTTTTTTTGTTACAGTACAGACATTTATAATTCGTGTCACAGTACCAAAAGCATTGTGTATATTAGTAATACAGTTTTGCTCTTTTGTGCTACAGTACAAACATTCAAATTTCATATCACAGTTCTAAAAGCATTGTGTATGTTAGTGATACAGTTTTTCTTTTTCTTTTGTTACAGTACAGACATTTATAATTCGTGTCACAATACCAACATCATCGTGTGTGCTAGTGATACAGTTTTTCTTTTCTTTTTTTGTTACAGTACAGACATTTATAATTCGTGTCACAGTACCAAAAGCATTGTGTATATTAGTGATACAGTTTTGCTCTTTTTTGCTACAGTACAAACATTCAAATTTCATATCACAGTTCTAAAAGCATTGTGTATGTTAGTGATACAGTTTTTTTTCTTTTGTTACAGTACAGACATTTATAATTCGAGTCACAGTACCAAAATCATTGTGTGTGCTAGTGATACAGTTTTGCTCTTTTGTGCTACAGTACAAACATTTTAATCTCATATCACAGTACCAAAAGCATTGTGTATGTTAGTGATTCAGTTTTTTTGTGCTACAGTTCAGACATTTATAATTCGTGTCACAGTACCAAAAGCATTGTGTATGTTAGTGATATAGTTTGTTTTGAACAGTACTACATTGTATTAAAGAGCTTGAACATTTCTAAATTTACTTTGAGCAGTATGATACGTGTTTGTCCCATTCTATGCTACAGTATTGAACAGAACTGCATAGTTCTGTGTCCCAACAATGAAAAGTCGTTTTTATTCTTTCAGGAACTGACGGAAGAATGGACTGGAAAATGGAGGGAGGCTCAGGCGATATTGAGAGAGCAGAGGGCGTTGGGATTGAGAAAAGCTGGACCCGGAGTCGTGCTGGATTCCGATAGACCTCATCTTGTAGCCATAGATGATGATCCCCTCACCACAGGCGTTACTTTATATCATTTAAAAGTGAGTTAAGTGAATTCAAATGTCATTTCGTGCTTTTTCATTCTTTGACTTCTCAGGAAGGCAAAACCACTATTGGGACTGACGAGTCGGACGTCAAACAGGACATTGAACTACGAGGCGCTGGGATGGAGCCCCAGCATTGCACCATATCCTTCGAAAATGGCGTCGCGACTCTGATTCCCCATCCGGGGGCGCAGGTCATGCTGAACAACAACCATTTGGAATCGCCTGCTAGACTTTCTCAAGGCTGCATCATCTTCCTGGGAAAAGCGCACGTTTTCAGGTTGGAAATTGCATCAGTTTCTCGTTTTGGATGTTTCATTGTTTTGTTGTTAGGTTCAATGATCCCGCTGAGGCGGCGGAGCTCCGGAAGAACGAAAAGGCCCACAACTTGTCGCGGCTGAGCCTTTTGAGTTGGTCGACGCCGGATTTGAATGTGTCGATGGAGAATTTACAATTGTGAGTTTGTTTTACTTGTTTTTTCGATTAGTTTTGTTCACTTGACTTCTCTCAAGTTATAATTTTTATCACTAAAATATTCTGAGTTGTAGTATTCAACAGTTCAGCTGGAAATTTGAAATTACGTTCGACAACATTCAAATGTTCTGTTTCTTGTTACAAATGTATTATCGTGTGCTCTATTTATTTTATACCACCACAAGATTCTTTACCACATTCTGCAATATGGTACTGAATACTATTTTGTTTTATTAAACAATTTTACAGTTTTGTGGCATGTTCCAATGTAAAGTGAAGTTTTGTGCAACAGTATTAAATTCATTTATGTTGCAGTACTGTTGATTCATGTAACAGTATTAAAGTATTGTTTCACAGTACCCAACAACAAAAAGAAAGACAGATTGCTTTATATGTGTTGAACAGTGCTGGGGCATACTGTTTTACCTTAATACAATTTACTTATTACATCATGTTGCTTTATAACACAGTATCACTTATTGTAATCTGTGAAATTCTCACAGTACTATAAAATACTTTGTGGTACTTAGCAGAGTGCTGATTATCAATACAGTTCCAGTTTTATACCATATTCCGATATAAGTTTTGTGCAACAGTATTACTTTTTTTTATGCTACAGTACTGTTGATTCAAGTAACAGTATTAAAGTATTGTATTTCAGTACCCAAAAACAAAAAGGCATACTGTTGTTTGACCACAATACAATTTACTTGTTACATGTTGCTTTATACCATAGTATCATTTATTGGAATCTGCGAAATTCTCACAGTACTATAAAATACTTTGTAGTACTTAGCAGAGTGCTGAATATCAATACAGTTCCAATTTTATACCATATTCCAATATAACATGAAGTTTTGTGCAACAGTATTAAATTCTTTTATGCTACAGTACTGTTGATTCAAGTAACAGTATTAAAGTATTGTATTTCAGTACCCAAAAACAAAAAGGCATATTGTTGTTTGACCACAATACAATTTACTTGTTACATGTTGCTTTATAACACAGATTATTGGAATCTGTGAAATTCTCACTGTACTATAAACATTTTGTGGTACTTAGCAGAGTACTGATTAATTAGACAATAACACAACAGTATTAAATTGTTTTATGTTGCAATAATGTTTCTTCAAGTATGTGATGTGGCACTGAATCATTCTTTTCAGCCTGATTGGAAGTAGATAATGGTTTTATTGTACATACAGTACTTTTGTATTTCACTCTACAAGTCTATTTGTGTGCAACAGTACTGGCAGATACTTTTCTTCTGCCAAACAGTACTAAACATTTCCAAGTCACAATACAATTTATTCAAATGACACATTTTTACATTAAATTGTTTCATGACACAGTATAAGTTAGATACTGCATACGCTCCAACAACACTGAAGAATCGTCCATTCTTTGGTACAGTACTGAACACAGTACATTAAATGTGAAGCTGTTATGTTTTATGTCACACTAAAAAGAGAACAGCCAGAACTACTACAGTCATTTCATGATCTGTTCCACTGCAATTATATGAATCGATTAATTTTGTGATACAGTATTGAGTGTTTCCATTATTTTGTGTAACAGTATTCTCTAGAGGCTAAGTATTTAGGTCATTTTGCAAATAATTTAGAGTTTGATTAGGGTGTGTTTGGATTTTCAAAATTATTATAAGCAAAACTTTTTTCCGATCTAGTTGTTTACATGAATGGTTTTTCTGTGGTAATAGAAATGTCGAAGACGACAAATGTGATATAGAAATACAAAGACTGAATTTGGAAAAGGAGAAGGAACAGTTCGAGAAGGAGCAAGAAGCCTTCGAGAAAAGACAGGAAGTGTTTGAAAGACGAAGGCAGACCCTGGAAGAGGCTCAAGCTAAGTTGGAGGCTGAAAAGGAGGTTGTTCAAAAGGAATATGCGGAGCAGGTAATGTATTTGTCTCAGCGATTTTTCTGTGTTCTTATTTTATCTTCGTTCGTATTGTAGACTCGTCAATTGCAAGAAGATTGGCAAAATCTCGCTTCGCAGCAAAGGAGACGTGAATCTGAACTGAAGGAGAAAGAACGGGAACTGATCTTGAAAAGGGAGAAACTCGAGACAGATAGGCAGCTGATTTTAGGACAGGTGTGTGGATGCACTAGAAATGTCGGGTAATGACGGTAAAGAAAATTCACCGACTAGAAAAAAATTGTACTAGAGCGTAAATGGATGAATTTTCAACCGACAGAACCGACCGAATGTTTTTTGTTGTTTTTATTTATTTTTCTTTTCTGTTGTGTAGATTGAACGTGAATGTGACACACTGCAAGATTTGAAAGCAGATATCTTAACGAAATTCTCGAATACTTGTCAGCTAGTTAGGTCCTATGCGAATGAGATCACTTTTCCTTCTTCTCAAGCCAAAAATACGTTTCAGGTACTTTTTTATTTCTTTTATTTTAGTTGAGTAGTTTTTTATTTAATTTTAGTTCGATTGTATCGTTCTTTGCTTTCAGTAATTGAAATTGTTCATTATAACTTTAATTTTGACTTGCTAGAAATGAATGAAAGTTGAAAAAGAGATAAACATTTGGGGAGACACAGAGTTTGAGAAGGAAAGAGACATAGTTAAAAAAAACGGTGTGTGAGATAAATTAAGAGATAGAATTTGAAAGAGGATGAGAGGCAGTGTTTGAAAGAAATTAAGAGACAGTTTTATACCGATTGGAAGACAGTTTCAGAGAGAGATACAAAAAGATGGGGTTCAGAACAGAGTTTGAGAGAGAGGGAGAAACAGAATTTTAGATATAGTGACACAGAGACAAAGTTTGAAATAAATTGAGAGACCAATTTTGACAGAGATTGAGAGACAAAGTTTGAATGAGATTGAGAGACAAAGTTTGTAAGAAATAGAGACAAAGTATGAAAGAAATTGAGAGACAAAGTTTGAAAGAGATTGAGAGACAAAGTTTGAAAGAAATTGAGAGACAGTTTGATACCGATTGGAAGACAGTTTCAGAGAGAGATACAAAAAGATGGGGTCAGAACAGAGTTTGAGAGAGAGGGAGAAACAGAATTTTAGATATAGTGACACAGAGACAAAGTTTGAAATAAATTGAGAGACCAATTTTGACAGAGATTGAGAGACAAAGTTTGAATGAGATTGAGAGACAAAGTTTGTAAGAAATAGAGACAAAGTATGAAAGAAATTGAGAGACAAAGTTTGAAAGAGATTGAGAGACAAAGTTTGAAAGAAATTGAGAGACAGTTTGATACCGATTGGAAGACAGTTTCAGAGAGAGATACAAAAAGATGGGGTCAGAACAGAGTTTGAGAGAGAGGGAGAAACAGAATTTTAGATATAGTGACACAGAGACAAAGTTTGAAATAAATTGAGAGACCAATTTTGACAGAGATTGAGAGACAAAGTTTGTAAGAAATAGAGACAAAGTATGAAAGAAATTGAGAGACAAAGTTTGAAAGAGATTGAGAGACAAAGTTTGAAAGAAATTGAGAGATAGTTTGATACCGATTGGAAGACAGTTTCAGAGAGAGATACAGAAAGATGGGGTCAGAACAGAGTTTGAGAGAGAGGGAGAAACAGAATTTTAGATATAGTGACACAGAGACAAAGTTTGAAATAAATTGAGAGACCAATTTTGACAGAGATTGAGAGACAAAGTTTGAATGAGATTGAGAGACAAATTTTGTAAGAAATAGAGACAAAGTATGAAAGAAACTGAGAGACAAAGTAAGTTTGAAAGAGATTGAGAGTCAAAGTTTGAAAGAAATTGAGAGACAGTTTGATACCGATTGGAAGACAGTTTCAGAGAGAGATACAAAAAGATGGGGTCAGAACAGAGTTTGAGAGAGAGGGAGAAACAGAATTTTAGATATAGTGACACAGAGACAAAGTTTGGAATAAATTGAGAGACCAAGTTTGACAGATATTGAGAGACAAAGTTTGAATGAGATTGAGAGACAAAGTTTGTAAGAAATAGAGACAAAGTATGAAAGACATTAAGAGACAAAGTTTGAAAGAAATTGAGAGACAAAGTTTGAAAGAGATTGAGAGACAAAGTTTGAAAGAAATTGAGAGACCAAGTTTGAAAGAGATTGAGAGACAAAGTTTGAAAGAAATTGAGAGACCAAGTTTGAAAGAGGTTGAGAGACAAAGTTTGAAAGAAATTGAAAGACAATGTGTGAATGGGATGTGAGGCAGTTTTAAAAAGATTGAGAGATTGTTTCAAATGGATTGAAAGAGAGACAGAAAGAGAGAATTAGTTTAAGGGAAAGTGAAATTGTGAGAGAGAGGGTGGAGAGATAGAAAGGGTGTGAAATATAGTCATTGTGTTTGAGAAACATAGAATCTGAGAGAAGAGTATAGTTTGAGGTGGAAAAAGGGAGTTTTAGAGAAAGACAAGGGTTGAAACACATGGAGAGACAAAGTTTGAAAGAAATTGAGAAAGAGATTGTGAGAAATATCGTGAAATTTTTGGACAATGATTAAGAATCGGTTTCAAATGAATTGGAATATAGTTTAAAAGACAGAGAGACAGAAAAATATGATTAGTTTCAAAAAGTGAGAGAAAGTTTGAGAGACGAAAAGAAACAACAATGTAAAATATAGTGAGACAGTTTGAGACGGGAAGAGGCAAGAGTTTTAGAGAAAGGCGGGGAATGAAACAGATGGAGGGACAAAGTTTGAAAGATATTGAGAGACAGATTGTGAAAAAAATAGACAGAAAGTGAAAGAAAAGAGTGTGAGAGAGACGGCAAAAGCAAAAAAGTGAAAAGCAATGTAAGATATGGTGACTTAAATATGATATTGAAGATATGGTGACATATATGAGAGACATATTTTAAGAGAGGGGCAGGATTTTAAAAGAAAAAAAGACAGTTTAAAGGAGATTGAGAGATAGAGTATGAGGATAAAAGTAAGAGATACACCGCTTAAGATATAGTGAGAGAGAGGGATGAGATGGAAAAGGAAGGCTAATGGAGAAAGGTCACGTGGCTGTGATGAAAAGATGTGGGATGATGAAGAAAAGGGAGGACTGAAAAAAAGGCGCCAGAGAAAGGACAAATTAATTGAAATCGTGAGAGGTAGCTCAAGTACCGAAAAATGAGACCTGCAATTCCAAATATGCTAGAGAAAATATAGGGAATTAGTGAAACGAAAGAGAAAGTGGAAAAAAACGTTTAAACAGTGGGCTGAAGTATAGAAATACTTTGGGAGGGATATTAAAAAAAAAAAATATTGACATGAGGGAGACTGTGCTTGGAAAACTATCTTTTTTATTTGAAAAACTAAAACAAAATTTTGAAATGTCGGACATTATCGCATTTTTGACAATATCCCTAATTTCTAACAAGCATCTACATTTATGAAAAAAATTGTTTATCTTCACTTTCAGCAACTGGTCTCGAAATCAGAGAATACTCCCTTGTCCTATCAAGAAACTGGAAATCTCATAGATATTTTGAACAATGTGAAAGGTTCGTCCATTATACAGGACTTGGTGGAAAAACATGTGAGTTATATTTTCTTTTGACATATCGTGCCACTATCTATTAATCTTGATAAGATATAAATATACACTCCAACCAACCTGTTGATTTCTGATGCTTTGAATTTCTATAAATATTGCTTGTTAGAGGAAAGAATTAGCCGAACTACAAACCGAACTGAACCGCAGAGTACAAGCTTTGTGCGAGAGGCAGAGGAGCGTCGAACTGCTAGACAAGAAGATCGTAGATCTCGTCGACCAGCAAAAGTCCCTCAGTTCCGATCAGAGCGAGCAAGAACACCTGCTGAATCTAAAAGCCGAACTCTCCAAACGAACCGAAGAGGAACTGAAGGACATCGAATCGAGGAAACGGGGGTAAGTTTTTTTCAATAGGGTTCAGCTCTGGAGAAAGAGGAAGCCGGGGGACTGACAAAGTGGTTTTTTAGGTTGAGTTTAGATCTGAAACCGATACATTCCACTCCGAGTCCGGATTCGTGCGAAGTCAACTACGCCAACAGCAACGACAGTGCTGGGGACGGAACCGGTACACTCAGCAGCGATACATACCATACAGCAGCCGACAGCTGTTCTCCCATCTCCTGCGCCCCCAGGACAAAGGACAACTTGATGAGCGACAGCGGGGTTGAGCTGAGACGTCGTGACGACAGTGATTTGTCTAGCAACGACGATAAGGTAAAAAAATCTCTTTCAAACGGTTCTGACTCTCTTCCACTTCATGTGTATGTGTTTCACGTTTGTGCTTGTTTTTTGGGTATCGAGTAGGCTGTCAGCGATTCGCAGTCGACTAGTTCTGTGGAGAACCGTTCTCCGACCACGAAGAAGAACAAGAGGAAAGATCCCGAACAGGTTCTGCGAAGGTTGTCGCAGAGAATCTCGCAGCAGAAGCAGCTCATCTTCCGCAATTTGGACGGGCATTATCCGAATGATCAGTTGGATAGCCAGATTGCGGTGAGTTAATGTCGTTTTGATGATTTGACTGATCAGACAAGGGAATGGGGAATGATCCTCAATTTGGGTTATTTCAGCAAATGCAAGTTTGAACAAAATAAAGTTGAGTTCAATTCATGAGGTTTTCAAATTCACTTCGAAAAGTATTCAAATTGATGTTTCAAATGTTGGGTTTTAACTTTCAAAGGGATTTGTTTCTAATTCGCATATTGGCAACAGCGCCTATATCAAGTTGAAATAATTTATACGTACCTAGATATTCTACTTTAAAAAAGGAAAATTATCTTTATAAATCAACAATTAAGGCAAAATATAAATTATAGTTCAATACCACCTCCACAAACCACATAAACAACAGTTGTTTTGTTATTTATTTATAAAGAGGAAGATAGGTTAGGTGCACAAAATGTCATATGTCACAGAATGTCTCGGAACTCGGAACATAAGTAAACAGAACAGCACGCCTCTGAAATATGTCATCTTCATTTGTCTCATACAGGTAACAGATTCATTGTCCTTTATTAGCTATAACCGATGTTGCCAAATGGTGAAATTGAAACGAATCCCTTTAAATGTTGAATGCATTATTTCATTCCTTTTTTTTTAAGTATTTAAATAATTTTTTAAAGAAAAAGGTTGAAATGATAAATTAAAATGCGTTGTTTTAGAGCTCTTTTATGAAAACTACTTGATTTTCGTCAGGATGAACATTCCCCATTCTACCAACTTTTTGATTCAGTCAATGTTTTGATTTATTGAATCAGATCAAATTAATTAAAGTGAGTTATCGATGAATCAATTGATCCACACGATCACTGATTGACTAACTTTTCAACAATTCAAAACGTTTGATTCAAGAAATTTAAACTTTAGAAGTCTTCAGGTAGAAAGAATCTTGTTTATGTGATGTAATTCAATCATTTCTACCTATAATACATTTAATAATTAGTTACTCAAAAGTCTAATTCAGAACACTTATAATTTCAATATAAATTTACAATTATTTCACATGTTTACTATTGATTGCTTTCATGAAAAAAAAACAGTTTGAATGGTTTTACAGATCATTCAATTAATTTGATTAAATGATCGCTCAATTGATCAATAAGAATTACCACTTCAATCGATTTTAGCAGTCAATGCAATACTTACTACCCTAAAGAATGAATTCAGGCCCCAAGAAATGGATCACATCATGTTTGATTGAGAATAAGTTGAATACTATTTCATGATCAAATGAAAATTGATCCAAGTGTGATCCGTTGATGAATTTAATTGATCCAATAAGTTGATTAAACTTGTGGTTCAACTGGTACTGATACTATAATAGTAATTTATTTCTCTACTTTAGAACTTGATATTTCTTTTATTCATGTCTGTCTGTCTACGTGCCTATCTGTTATGGCAAAAAAGGAAAAGGGTTAGTTTTCTTTAAGTATCGCATCTTGATTTTGTCTTATGTTGTCAAAAAAAGCAGAAAACTCATCTCGATCTTTGGTTAATATTTCTCTGCTTCAAGTAATTTTGATGTTTTTCTTACAGGCTTTGAAGGAACTCCAAAGGCAGTACTCGGTCCTCAAACATGGAACTTCGTCGATCATGTCCCCTGCTCTGGAACATCCTTTGCAGGATATCGACAGTCCTAGTCCTCTGAGGCCTTTAACTACCGGCTCAACGTCAGCTCTTTACTCTCCTTCCTTGCAGGTAGAAGTAGAGTCCTTCTCTATTTCATCAGTTTGGACTTCCATTGTCTAATATTATAAATTGATTTGACAACCCTGAAAAGAAATTGAAAAAATTAACCGAAAATAACAGTTTTATTAAACGAAAAACTAAAATTACAAAGAAATAACATACAAGCAAACAAATAAAAATTGAAATATTGATAAAAGCTGAAAATTAAAAGATTGCATACCAAGTTATGTCACGACGTTTCGATTGTCTTCGGATGATAACTGGACTTATTTTTCCGAGATCTGACTGTTTATAGGTCGTTCAAGTGCTTTCACCTATCCCCTCTTCCCTCTTTCCGCTTTATTAGTTTTAGCGGGAGATGACCGTTTGGCGGGAGTTGGTCGTTTTTCGTTTGATTAGAGGTTTCCATATGTTACGTATCTCTACACTAGCTTGACTAAATGCGTTGTTGTGTTCCTCTTTGTGGATGATTTCAGCTTGAGCCCACTTGATGTTATGTTGATGTAGGGATGTAGGGAAGTACAAGTACTGGTTGTGGCGGCTTCTCTTTTTTGTGTAGTTCTTGCTGTCTTCTAGCTAGGGCCTGTTCTACTATCGCTCTGGAGTAATCAGAAGATTATCGGAAAGGATAAGACGGATTGGGTCCGCGTATAACATCAGGACTTGCCTCACGAAAACCAGGCCACCAACGCGGACTGCGATTCCAAGAAATGCATTTACGGGAAACCCTGCGAGTGCGAAGAATCATACATCGGTGAAACTAAGAGGCCACTGAAGGTTCGCATTGTTTAGCACAAGAAACATACACAGCGAGGAGATACCAGCAAATCCGGAATAGCAGAGCATGTTTGGGCTCATCAACATAATAGCAAGCGGGCTCAAGCTTAAAAAATCCACAAAGAGGAACACTGGGTCAAGAGAAAATTCAAAGAAGCCGCGTATATGTTGTCCAACAACGCATTTAGTCAAGCTAGTGTAGAGATACGTAACATATGGAAACCTCTAATCAAGCAAAAACGACCAACTGCCGCCAAACGGTCATCTCCCGCTGAAACCAATGAAGCGGGAAGAGGGGATAGGTGAAAGCACTCGAATGACCTATAAATAGTCAGGATCTCGGAGGAATAAGTCCAGATGCAATGTGTTTTAATAATCTATATCTGTGTTTTAGGTACAGAATCAACGACTGTTACCCTATCAACAGAACTTATACCGTTCGATGCCTTCCATTAACTTAGGTGAGTGGTTTTGCTACATTTCTGGGTGATTTTACGGCAAGTATTGAAATCTGATACTGATGTTTCAGAATCAGATCGAGATTCTATAGTGTGCATAACGAGTTACTGCCTTCGAGGAACGGGCACTAAAACTCATTACGAATACGAGGTTAGAATATCGACAGTCGACGACAGGTGGAGTATCCTACGTCGTTACAGTCGCTTCAGAGATCTACATATAGCAATGAAGGCTCGTTACAGGGATAAGGTGGGTTCTTCAGTCCTTTCCAAAAATAATTTCACGTTGCTGGGATATTAGCCACCCCCAAAAATGGTTGCGTATTGCCGAAGTTGTCATCCGAAAATAAATTTCACGATTCCTTAAATTGAATTTAAATTGACGGAATATTACCTAAGTGTACGGAACGGAACATTAGCTACTCACTCCTAAAAAAGTTTTACGTTACTGGGCCAGTAACCCTCTCAAAAAATTTAACTTCACTTTTCTGGAACAGTAGCCACCCCTGAAATTATTTTTACGTTTTTGAAATGATAGCTACTGTCTGAATAATTTCACCCTGTCGAATTTAAAATGCTGGCTGGCACTTGGTTTTTTATCGGAATTTTAATCACTGTCAACATTAATTTTACGGATGGGATCGCTACTCAGTTTCACGTTACCGATATATTAGCCACTCCCAGAACAATTTCACGTCATCAAAATGTATTTACTCCTCTGAATTAATGTTACTTTACCGGAATATTAGTTAGTTCCGAAATAAGTTTCACGTCACTGAAAAATAATTTTTTGTTATCGGATTTTAGAGCAGTCCATAAATATCTTCGTTGCCAGAATATTTGCTAGTCTGGAAACTAAATCTTCGTAGCCGGAATATTGGCCATTTCCTTAATTATTTACTTTGTCACTTCAAAAAGTTATGTTCACGAAATTGCTGTAGTCAGTTTCAAAATTATTTTTAACTTTTTTCCGGAATTGTATTCATTTCCAAATAGTTACTTTCTTCACGTTGCTGAACGCACTTTTAAAGTAATATTCTGCCAATGAATGGGGAATGTTCCTCAATTTGGGTTATTACAGCAAATGTAAGTTTGAAAAAAAGAAAGTTGAGTTTAATTCATGAGTTTTTCAAATTCACTTTGAAAAGTATTCAAATTGATTTTTTAAATGTCGGGTTTTAGTTTTTAAAGGGATTTGTTTCTAATTCACATATTGGCAACAGCGCCTATATCAAGTTGAAATAATTCATACGTACCTAGATATTCTACTTTAAAAAAGAAAAATTATCATTATAAATCAACATTTGAGGTAAAATATAAATTATAGTTCAATAACACCTCCACAAGCCACATAAACAACAGTTATTTTGTTATTTATTTGTATAGAGAAAGATAGGTTAGGTGCACAAAATGTCATGTCACAGAATGTCTTGGAACTCGGAACATAAGTAAACAGACCAGCACGCCTCTGAAGTAGGTCATCTTTGTTTGTCTCATACAGGTAACAGATTCATTGCCCTTTATTAGCTATAACCGATGTTGCCAAATGGTGAAATAGAAACGAATCCCTTTAAATGTTGAATGCATTATTTCATTCCTATTTTTTAAAGAAAAAGGTTGAAATGATAAGTTTGAAATGCGTTGTTTTGGAGCTCTTTTATGAAAACTACTTCATTTTCGTCAGGAGGAACATTCCCCATTGTATCAAATTCACGTTGCCGGAGTCGTAGCTAATACAAAAATTTTATTTCATGACTCCCATTGTTAGTCACTCCTGAAGATGATTTTACCTATTCACAAACTACACCGGAGAAGATTTGATATTAACAAACTTTATTTCCAAAAATATCATATGTTTCGGTATCATAGTAACTCTGTCACAGTGAATAACATTTCAGTTAGTTTTACGTTACTGATATATTAGCCACTCTCAGAACAATTTCACGTCATCGAAATATATTTACTCATTGATCTACTGCTCCGTGAGTGAGGCAAAGAGTACAAAAAGAGAAGAAGAAACTCATCCTTGAGTAATGTTACATTACCGGAATATTAGTTAGTTGCGGTGTAGTTTTAGAAATTACTATGGATCTTCATCAAATAATGGTTGAGTCACTCTGAAAGTTAATTTTACGGTTCGGAAATAAAAGAAATCGTTTTTAATGATGTGTTTCAACCACAGATCAGAAAAGCTAGGTTTAAATGTGAAACAGTGGATGTCTAATTAACTACACTCTGATGGAAGAAAAAAAGGGAACTGTTTTATCAATAGTGAAATTGGTGGTTGATTTCGAAATTGTAACAAGGATCTGGATTCATTAATTGGTCAAGGTAGAATTTGCTGCATTTTGAATTCCTATTCACGATTTTCTGTACAACAGCAGATCAATTCAAAAGTTATATATGTTTATAACTTAATTAAACAAGGGTTTGGAATTGGATGGATAGAAATTGTTGGTCTGAAAAACTACTGGAATGTAGCAAAAACCACTGAAATTTATTCTTTCATTATAAGGTTGAGTCAATTACAATGTTCATGCCTAGGCAATATCAGATGTAGATTGTTTTTTCTGATTGATTCGGCCGTTACTTGATGAAGATCCGTAGTAATTTCAAAAACTACACCTCACGATTTGATATCCACAAAGTTGTGAAGATCAAATCGTCAGGTGCGTCAGCGCCATCTGCCCGCGAATAGATCAAGCAATAATGTGGATAATTCTGTCAAATACAGATCCCGAGCTTGAGAGTTGCAAGTAAACAAACATACCTACAGGTGAAGCTAATAAAAGCGTGTTCATAGTAAAAAAATCACACACACACACACACAACCAAGAATTGTATTTCACTGGCGACACAACACGTAGATTCTAAATTATTGTCAAATAGCAAAACTAATTGTATCAATTGTACCAACCGCCATCTATTTAGCAATAGCACAATTAATGTATACTACATCGCTCAGGTGGAAGTCTAAGGAAGCGAACAAAAAAAGCGGGAAACTGTCAGGATGCTTATTTAAATGTAGTTGTAGTTTCAACCTTGTCAAAACTATGTTTCAGGTGGCTTCCCTTCCTTTCCCGTCGAAAACCCTCTTCTCGACCACCGAAACGGTGGCGCAGTCCAGGAAAAGGCAGTTGGAGACTTACCTCATTCGGCTCATCGAGACGTGCAGGAGTCACTCTTCGTGTCCACTCGCGTATGGCGAGCCTGTCACCAAGGCCGCGTTGGTCAGCTTCTCGCCGTTTTTTCGGAAAGGCGTCTTCGAGAGCGGCAAGTACGGAACTTCATGATTGAAGTTTCACCTACTTGTAAGATTAAGACCATAGTTGAAGTTGATTTATATTTATTATTGATAATTTTATCAAATTTGTTATATTTTTGGAATTTTTTTAATAGTGAATCATGTTGAAGTTAATTCGATTGTTTGTTTTATTTATTTGATTTTGTTTCAACCGTTTTATCGCCACTATTAGTTTGGATCGGATATTTTCAGTGAACACTACGACTGTAAGTGGTAATTTATGAACAAATTTGCTTTCATACTACAATTGTTGCCTTCAAACTCTTTTTGATTGAAAATGTGACTAAAGTGAAGAAAAATACAAAATACCATTTTGGTGGCGCCATCTGTTGTGTATTAGACAAAACTAACAACCTTATTAAGAACTTTCAAATTGAGAGTGCAGTTTCTTTTATGTGTATACCAATAACTTTGCTAATAGCATTTGAGTGTGACTATCATACGTTAGATGGCGGTAGCGTTTCGGATTTATTTCCACAAAAAATGGGATAACTCAAGAACTATTGTCTGTTTGAAACGAATAGTCCATATACTTAGTCAAAACTATCGATCTAAAGTTTTTATGCTACTATCTATTGACGTTTAGTTTCAGAAAATCACAGGATAATATCAAATATTCCAGTGTTTGGTGAAGAGTAGTTCCTTAGCAGATGGCATGACATAACCTGCGTGAAATAAAACCACTTCATCAAAACTCCATCTAATCTATACAAATTATGCAATTCTGTTTTCTAATATATGACATATACTTCATCTGGTCAACTCTTTTACGGTTAGTTTCAACGGATTGTTTATTCCATACAATAAATGTGAAGCAAACTCCATATCGGGATGTTCCCAGGACAGTTCGAAATTCTTTATAATCTGGAACAAAATAGAAAAAGTTAACTGATTTGTAACCATTTATTGCAGTTGAAAAGGCCTACAGGATAAAATATTCCAAAGAAACTTTTCTTGTCAAAAATTGAAATTTAGGAAGTGGCTAATTTTCCGGCTGACGGTACCGAAACAACAATTTAGTGAAAACAACTTTCATATTGAACTTTGCTTGTTACTTACCTTCATGAGAACCAACTCCAGTTCCAAACTGGCGAATCTCATGCCTACACACATTCTGGGCCCGAATCCAAATGGAAGACTTGCGAATGAATGTACGTTTTTGGAGGAGTATTCATCGTTTGTATCTCGCAGCCAACGTTCCGGCATGTATTTCTCCGGGTCCTTGAAGTGTTCCGAAGAATTCGACGTGCAAATCGAAACGACCGTCACGTTGGTCTAAAATATAAAGGGAAGATGAAAAGCAGTGTATCTTCTTCAATTTCGAAAGAAAAATAGAAGTTTTGTCTACTTTAGTGTTACATCCTGCAGCTTGAATTGTACGTTTGAATGGTCTTGAATCTATTTTTCATTCATTTTTGCAGTTCTCTTTATTAAAATCGGCGCCGATGTGATCTTACCATACTGAAAACATATTTTCTAAGAAAAATGTATGTTGTTGTGAAATCTGAATTCATTAAGAAATTGTCTATTCTCCAGAAATAGGAAGTTAGTGTTATCAAAAGGTGGAAAGCAAAATATACCCGTTACGTGAAAACATATACAAAAAAGCAAAAATATTATGTTTTGGATGAATCAGAGTGCTATCAAAAAGTTGATAGTTTAGTTAAGAACTGCCCTGTAAGTTACCGAAGAAAAAAGCACACTCCAAAAGCTCTTTATCTCACTGGCTTTGGGCAAAGCATTGTAGGTCTCAAACCCCGCAATACCACTAACGTACAGTTTTAAAATTGTTGGTACTAGTACCTAAATAAATTCCAATGCTTCACAATTCGCCAAATATATCTTCAACTTCCTGATATGTTTACTTTATGAGGGAAAATTGAAATCAAATAATTGGAAATCGGATTACCATATCTTTGCCAAGTGTTACGTGGATTTCCTAGACCAAATCTCATCCTTGAATATTCAAATAGACCCAATGAATCGATGATAAAATGTCCCTGGTAATATAACAAGTGGTAAAAGTAATAAAAACCATTTTAGTTTACCCCCTTTGGAATCTGGTACCCTCCTAGCACCAGTTCTTTCACCGTAGTCCTGACAGTCCCCACGGCGACCGGAGCAATCCTGTTAGATTCCCTAATGACCGCCTTTAAGTAGGGCATCTTCCCCAAGCCCTCCGCTGTAATAACAGAGTCCTTCTCGGGAAGTACTTCGATAATCTCCTCTCGCAGCTTGGCCTGCTTGTCCGGATTCTTGGCAAGGAAATAGAGGATCGCCCCTAGGGTTTTACCGGTCTGAAAATGAATTTACAGTCAAATTTAATTTCGCGGAAAGGTAGTATTTTGCTTTCTGTAACTTTCGCTGACCGTATCTAATCCGGCAATCAGCATGTCCATCACCATGGTGAAGGCTATTCGCTTGTCTTTTCTTCCAAGTCTATGAAGGACGCTGAGTTGGTGCTCTGGCACTGACTCGTCGATGGGTTCAGCTAAGGCTTCGTCTATAGTCTTCACAATGATGCTGGAAATGAATGATTTTTTTTCAGGTCTTCAAATAGTCATCACTTTCAAAACATAAAAAGAGACAAAATCAAAACTAATGAGCTGTTCAGAAAGAAATATCAGTGGCCAGTTGAAAAAACCCAAAAAGTTTCGACCCACTTTAGGTCTCATCAGTGGTGTGAGGCTTAACTACAAGTGCATTGCTGGACTCAACTGTCTTTGAAGAACAAGCCTGAGTAAAAACGGGAGCCTCATTTATGTTCCTTAAACAGCAAGTCCTCTCGCTGCAAAACTCTGCTACAATTTATATATTGTTACGTACGCTGATTGGCGGAGACAGTGAATGTAGGCGTAACAATCTAGTTCTCTGTTAATAACCTTTCATTTTTCGAAATTTAGCTCATTACAACTGGTTTAGTATCAACCTTAGGCATTTAAATATGTTAATTCGAGAGAAAGCAAATACCTTGTTATGAAATCCAAATTTTTGACGAATTTCTTGTACAACGGCGTGCTGATGAACTTCCAAAGCGGTGGGGAAGTTTCTATCAGATACAAGTGTTTGAACATATTTAAAACGGCAGTTACTAGTTTCTTCGGATCGGAATCTTGCGGTGTCGTCAAATCCAGACAACCTGTAAAAGAACGAGTCGCTCATAACAAACCCAACACAGAAAGTACCTCAAGGCTCCATCCTGGGCCCAATATGTTTGTTCGCTTACCGAAATGCTTATTGAGAGCCATGATACCGACTGATTCCAGAGCCCACTTGTACAGCTCGTTCACGAAATCGTCCGGCATCTGATGGGTTTCGTTGAGTCTCGAGAAATGCCTCATGTTTTCTGCTAGTTCACCTGCTACACCATCTAGCTTGGACATGTACTGTTGGACGGTTTTCGGCTGCATCAGGATAGGATTAACTACGGTTCTGATTTTGAACCAATCTTCTCCTTGTCTGAGGGGATTTGGAACAGATTCACCATATTACTTCAAAATTATCTGAATAGTAGTAGGTTGAATTAGGAACAATTGCAATGCCCTAAACAATGAGAAGTTTGAAGAGAAATGCAGGCAAATAACACCAGATGATTCGTTTGAAATATTGAATTCGTTCTTGCTCCTCCCATATAGTTTTTGAACTGAACTGAACCGGAAACACCGGACAATTTAATACATATTGTTCTTCTTGTATAGGTGCACGAAAAGTCTGGAATAGCATATATCCATCTTTTAAGGATAGCTTACCATTGGTATTTTTATGCGACACGCGTGATGGAGAAAGGTTGCAACTCCGTTAATTCTGTTTTATGTAGTGAATTATTTTGAAGTTGAAGGCATTTTTTTGTTGTGTTGTCTTTATATAGTTCTTTACTTATTATAAAATTGAAATAGATACTCGCCAATACTTGTTTGGGCGAATATTACTGATATATAGATGTCACTGCAAGGATCAGTTTGATATTTTTGCTGTTTCGAATAGTGGTATGTAGACTACGCTAGACATTAATTTTATCATGTCGGAACATAAATTTTAATATTTATTATACGTTTAATTGCTTTTTGGACTTTTATTCTAAATGGGGTATACAGAATAGATGACATAATTTCGACCCTTAACGAAAGATAATGAAATGAATTATGAGGTTGAATGTTTCAAAATATCGAATTTCTTAGCATCAAGCAGGTAATTTTAACGACTTTTCCTTCAAATGGCTTGGCTCTGTTGGCCTTAAAAGGTTATTTCTGAAAGATGGTAAGGTTCCCCTTTCATACGAAAACACATGTGTTTTGGTATCTAAAACTCAACGAAAAATATAATATATCCACTTATTACACGACCAAAGTTTCACAATACCCTACTTTTTATTCGAGAAGAAAAAGTTAATGACTTTCTCTTATGGATAAGTGACATCATAAATATATTTCATTTGAAAAACTTATCCGAAAATGAAAGAGCAGACATGTTTACGACCTCAGGATGTTTCGGAACTCATCAACTAACTGTATTTCATAGCTTACTACAAACTTTTAGGTTAGGGCTTTTCAGGGCCTTACATTTCAATGGGCGAACAGTCCAGCACTGTTCTATCTGGCTCTGAACTAGTTCTGGATAAGTTGTGAAAGTTCTGATAATGACTTGCATTTATTTGGAATTACTTACACTGTTAACACCCCTCCGATACCTTGAAATATGTCTTTTCTAGCGACAGTACGGTAATAGACGAAAACGTCCAATACTCTCCTCACTGGAAAGGTTCCTGAATTCCTGAGAAGCTGTAATTATTACATGTGTTATAAAATGGTAACATATCAATAAGTGTAGTCTTCCATCAGGCAGTCAACGCCGAGGGGGGGGGCATAGTGGTAACTACCATTTCTATTTTATAATATGACACTTTGGCGTTGGGATGTTGGAATAAAGTGAAATTCAGCAAATATTACAGATCTTCAGGGAAAAAAATAAAGAGTAACAACCTACATTTTCAATATCCTTCGTATCGTAAATATATACGTAATCTGATCGCCCGGGAATACCTTTCAGGATTACCACGTCTCCATATTGTTCCCTGAATCTGAAATTTGAAAGAAAAAAATCAGGGCCACTGCAGTGATATTTTGACTTTAATTTTTTGTCGGAACATGACAGTCGTGAAAAACCGAGGTATTTTACAAAATATAACATCAGTAACATTGAACTTTTTAGATTATTTTGAAACTATTTCAAATATAATCAAATATTATCTAATCTGTGGTATTATACACAAGGTTGGAAAATAATCTCAGGCGTATTTAATTTCTATTAATATTTCATAGTGTGTTTACAATTGTGTAAAGTTGTTCAGAAAATCTTGTACAGTTGTAAAGTCTTACGAATGGGCTACGTATTTTTATTATTCGTTTCAAGTTTGATTCAAGTCAAAATTTCCAGATTAAAGTCGAAATTCCTAAAATCGTAACTTCGAAAATGAAGTCGAAATTTCGGGTAATCTTTCGACTTTAACATCGGAATTTCAACATTAAACTCAAAATTTCAACTTTTCAATTCAAAATTACGGCTTTAAATAGCGTAATTTCGAGTTTGAAGTCGAAATTTCGGGAATAAAATCGTAATTTTGAAAATAAAGTCGAAATTTCGGGTAATCTTTCAACTTTTATCTCGGATTTTCGACTTAATTTCAAAATTTCGACTTTAAACTCAAAGTTACTACTTTTTAATTCAAAATTACGACTTTAAACTCAAAATTACGAGATTAAAGTTGTATATCCAGGATTAAACTCAACATTTCGAGTAATCTATCGAGTCTAATCCCAAAATTTCGATCTGAAATTCCAAATTACGATGTTGAATTCGAAATTACGCGATTAAAATCGTAATTTGGAGAGTCGAAAGTTAGAGATAAAAGTCAAAATTTCGAAATTCAAAATCATAATTTTCAAAAAATACCTAAATATTAAAAGCTTCTGTAAAATCTTGTGTTCCGTAATTACTTTCCGAAATTCAACGTTTATATTCCTTTCTTGACTAGATAGCAATACACCGCCTAAAAAAATTTCTGAGCATTCCAAGTCCAACTCTGTCCATTTCCAAATGGATATTTAATACTTCTGTTAAGTGGAAGGTCTACAAGTAATAATATGTGTTTTGTTGTTGATGACATTATTTTTGAAATAACGTTGAACAACAATATTACCATAACTGGTGATTTCTATCCGGTTTAAATAATTATTCATCAACTTGAATCAGACGGATCTTTATTAACAATTACGAAACTAAAAATATTATTCAACTCGTGCAGATTGCACATTGCTGAATGCGGTTCTGTCACATTGATTCATCTAAATATTAATTGACTTTCCTTTAATCAATATCGAAAAGAATTCAAAATGTAATTTGTTATCCACAAGTTGACTTTCGTAAATATTATGCATAAGCATAAGCACTCGACGTACTGGCCAGTGCTTTTGAACCTCGAGATTTGGTTATTGAAACTAGACTTTTTTTTAATATACCGGATACCCCACAATTTGAACGATCGACAGACATTGTCACATTTCGAGGTCTGTTGTTTTCTGTTTTTTTTTCAAGGACAAATAAATACAACCTACACGTGTCGAGGTGTTAAAATAACGGTGTGGTGTTGTAAAAAAACTCCAGGTATTACTACACTGAAGGTTCGAAATCATGCTGATTTCTCATCATATTTTTTCGCATATGATGAAAGTTTTGGGCAAAAAAGATCAGATGATATGGCCTCTCATCTGCTCTATTTCATATTTTATGAAATACACGAGCAGTGCCAGGCTCTTATATGTTTTTGTGACTGATATGAAGGTCAAAACAAAAATTACACCATCTTTAGAGTGTTACTCTACATAGTTCAGTGTTGATCGCAATTAGAGATCCAAATGTTAATTAAAACTATTTTCACTTCATTTCCTTTAACAAATATTATTATTGAATGTAAGCACAATGTGGAAATTGATCATGTTTGTCCTTAATTTTATAGATTTACCTTTTAATTAGTTAATTTTACCTATGAATACTTATTTGCCAAAGAACGAATATTATAATAAGTAAATGTCTTTTACTTTAATGAAATGAATAAAAACACTTTTGTCACTAGTTTTTTACGACGGGTTTTACCCCATTATCAAGTATAAAAGTAACATGTGAAGTCTGAAAACTAGGTTATACAGGGTATAACTGAATAAGTGTAAAACATTCAAGGATGTGATTCCTCATCGAAAAAAAAGTTAGGATGTTTCATATAAAGAAACTTCATTGGAGCATCCCTTGTTAAGATACAGCCCCTTAAAGGGGGTACATAAAATTTGTATAACAATTTTTTCACAAGCACTGAAAAAGTTACAATATTGAAATTAATCTGACGTTTTGTACTACCAAAAAGACACTTTGCCAGTAATTTATTTGGTTTACCCCATGGTTGTAAGGGGTGGAAAACGCAACCCCTAAAATTTATTTCCAATGTAACTTTTTGTCTTATCATTTATTAACCATTTAAAAATTTATTTCCGATAGGCTGTTTCATTCTAAACAAAAAATGTCTCTTGGGTTTTTTGCCCAAAATAAACCAGTTCGCAGCAAAAAAATATTTTACGATGATGCCACCGACCCATAATCCACACCAAACAGTGACTTTTTCGGGATACATCGGAAGCTCTTGCAATGCTTGTGGCTGGTCTTCACTCCAGATGCCGCAATTTTGCTTGTTAACGTATCCATTCAACCAGAAATGAGCCTCGTCGATAAAAATGTGGATCTTCCTCCAACTTTGCCAGCGCCCTTATAAGGTTTTACACCCAAATCCTTTCCCAAAATTTTCCACGTAGTTGAGTAACAGAGGCCCAATTGCTGCGAACGGCGGGGAATCGACATTTCACGATCATTACGAACACTGGCGAATACAGCCACAATATTTTCTTCGGTCCTCACTCTAAGTTTGCGTGTTGGTGGTTTAATGTCAAATAATGTAAACTGGTTTCGAAATTTAGTCACAAGCTTCCGAATAGCTCCCTCAGTAGGCAGACGAAACTGCCCATAAATTGGAAGAAGTGCACGGTGCACTTTCTTCACCGAGCATGAATTTTGATAATAAAATTCAAGAATTTGAATGCGTTGTTCATTCGTAAGTCGATTCATGGTTAAAGTATAGACATAGACCAAACTGAACAAGTTTGACAATGACACGATTCACGCGTGATCTGTCAAAAACAGTGTTACCAAAAAGATACCAGCAAAAAAACAGTCATTACATTCAAGAGTGGAGATCTACATAAATCTAGTTGCTCGAGAAACAAAGGTCGTTCATCATTATTGCAGTGGACCTTTCATATTGTAGTCTTTTAAGGACCTGCGTGTTTTTCAGTAAAATTTTGTGATAGAAGTAAAAGCAGACACAAACAAAAACAACAACAATCACAATAAAATCATGCTTGTCAACCTTTTGCAGTTTCCAACTCACTTTTGGAACATCCCCAAGATTGGAATCTTGTACAGCTCCCCGACAAAAGGCATGAACCTCAGCAAATTTCCCACAATAGGCAGCGGCTTGGGGCCGGGAATTTCCTCAAAAGGTCGAGCGGAATCCCAACCGGGAGGCTTAGACTCGTCCACATGCTCGCCCAACGTTTTGTAATAGTCCTCCCTCTTCGACACCGCGGCTGCCCCTGCACACGGTTTCGAGGAACTCGCGGATACCGCCCTCGCCCCTAGCGCTAAGGGTCGCGAAGCACAACGTATCAACATTGCTATGAGAGTGACGCCGAAGAAACAAAAGAACGGCAAACAAGTGCAAGAGATGTACCAAAATTCGAGTGCTAGATGAAGTGCGCGTATTTTTGTTGTTATCGATGTAGACCACGGTAAAAACAGTTATGAGTCGTTGTAATAGATTAATAGATAATTTGATTCTGCATGTCGACGGATCTGACCTTCTCACAGAAATGAAACAGTGCCGGAATCAGGCGAGAGTTTTTATCGCGGTCGGAATTATGGGATAATCTTGAGAACTATTTTCTATCTGTATAAAGATTTTTAATAGTGTCAACCTGGTTCGGAAGGATATTGGAGTGGACCTGTTTATATTACGGAGGTTAAACAGGTTCGCTTGTCTGTTAACCTATTGGTAAATATTTCAATAATAATAGTAATGATACCTAATAAGAGAGGAGTCGCTCTACTCGTTTTGAGTAGTGAACTTGGCAGGACTCGGCAGGAGCTGTATCAACTCGACGTAAGGACTCGAAAAATGATGCATCGCTATAGGAATTTGCATCCCAAATGGGATGCAAACTAGTTTAATGTGAAGTTTGAAAATAAGACGAAACTGCAGTAACGTTAGTTATAAATAAAAGTTTCAATTCTCCTTTCCTATTTATAATTTTCTAGCACGTACTAACGACTAAATCCATCAATTTATTAATTCAGAAGTTGTTTTTTCAAACGGAAATAAACCTCATTATGGAAATTAATAATAATAATAATAATGAAAATAATAATGACGTTTATTCGTGATAAAATGAAATAGATACAATAATATAAGAGTTGGGTATAAAAATGAATAAACAGAAGTATCATACATACTTTTGTGGAATTACGATAGAGACAGTCATGAAAAAATAGAATATAAAACTGAGTGTAAAATAAATATAATTTAAATAAAATTATATCTGAATGATTTATATTAATAGTATAGATAAACTCAAGTATACATACATACATTTCAATATCTGCAGAAATCTTATATCTAATGAATAATGGGTATACACATATAGGTATACATAAATATATATACACATATACCTACATACATGCTCACATACATACACACACACATATAAATATATATATATATATATATATATATATATATATATATATATATATATATATATATATATATATATAAAGAAAACTCTTTTTTATATGTCAAGCTTTCGGTATATTTCACACCTTCGTCAGGACAACTACAATAATAAGATTATATATCTTGTAGAAAATATATGAATATCCATTCTTGCATTTTCCTTTATAAATGATATTAATTGTTTTTTGAAGCGTTTCAGAGAAGTTTCATATGTAATTTCTTTTGGTAAATAATTTAATAGTTTGGGAGCTAGATACCGATAGCTTCTCTGTCCTATAGATTTGGAAACCAGTGGTATACAATGGTGTTGCCTTTTTCTCGTTGCATACGGATGGTTTGGAGTGTCATGTTCAGTTTTGTTCTTGTATAGCTGGCATCCTATCTGAAGGATGAATAATTGTCTTATATCTAAAATTTGTGTTTCTTTATATAGCAAAATTACCCCGATTTTATAAACTTCAAAGTAGTACACATTATAAGTTTTTCATTTCGTCACTTCTTTTACAGTAAGTTTCAGTGGATTGCTTATTCCATACAGCAAATGTGAAGCAAACTCCATATCGGGATGTTCCCAGGACAGCTCGAAACTCCTTATGATCTAGAAAAAAAAAAGAAAAAAGTAATATAATTCAATGTGGCCGAACCATTTTGACGTTATAATTGTCCTTCATTTTGAAAAAGAAGTGGCTAATTTTCCGGCTGACGAAACAGAAATATCGTAAAAACATCCATCCACAATAAACTTCTCAGTAATTACCTTAATGAGAGCCAATTCCAGCTCCAAATTGGCAAATCTCATGCCGATACACTTTCTAGGTCCGTATCCGAATGGCAGACTCGCGAATGGATTCACCTTTTTGAAGGAGTATTCGTCATCTGTTTCTCGCAGCCAACGTTCTGGCATAAATTTTTCTGGGTCCTTAAAGTGTTCCGAAGAATTCGACGTGCAAATCGATACCAACGTTACATTAGTCTGAAAAGTAAAGTGAGAATAAGTAAATGTTGGCCAAAAAGTTTACTAGATATTTGGCAACGATAGTGTTAATGAACGCAGTGTTTGAAGTAGGCTTGCGAAATTTCGTTCCGGAGATTTTATCCTCGAAGATGAGCCCCGAAGTGGTCGACATTTACTAATCAAGGATGATAATTTGAGGACCCTGTTGTCGTACTGCAAAGCCGATTTTTTTGATAGCACTTCAATTGGAGCTCTTTTTGAAGTCTCTTCAATATCGTCAGGAACACACAATTCCTCACTATTGTTCTTCATTATGCAAAACATTAACCACCAGCAAGAACTATAAATGTGACTTACTACGCTCGTTTTGCAAACTCACTAACAAACTAAAACCTTACTTTCAACACTCATATCATGAATAGCTGTTTCGCTATTCGATGTTTTTCTGTTGTAACTTACCCCTTTGGGAATCTGGTAACCTCCTAAAACAAGATCTTTCACCGTAGTCCTGAAAGATACAAAAGCGGCAGGAGCAATCCTGGTGGACTCCTTTATTACAGCTCTCAAGTATGATAACTTTTCCAATCTCTCTGCTGTAATGTCGGAGTCTTTCTCAGGAAGAACCTTGAGAATCTCCTCCCGTAGCTTGGCTTGCTTCTCCGGATTCTTGGCTAGGAAGTAGAGTATCGACCCCAAGGTTTTGCCGGTCTGGAAATGAATTTGTTATCAAATTTTCCTTCGCGTCAGTTATTCGAACTCTGTAGTTTTTGCTAACCGTATCCAATCCGGAAATCAGCATGTCTATCACCATGGTGAAGGCTACTTTTTTGTCTCGTTTCCCAAGTCTGTGAAGGATACTGAGCTGGTGCTCTGGTATTGAGTCGTCGATGGGTTCAGCCAAGGCCTCGTCGATGCTTTTTATAATGACGCTGCAGATGAAATACAATTTGCCATTATATTCCAGTCATAGATAGCCATAGAAAAGACATTTAGATTATTGTTCAACTGTGATAACACCGCAGGAATGTGCAAGTAATACTTTATTGTGAGATTTCCACTGAACAGTGTTTTGCTATAGTCGTAGTTGAACTCCTATGTTCTTTTATTCTCTGGGAAAATATTCTCCCCGTTTGGCCAATGTAAAGTTTTGGGCAAGAGACACATGTTCACTTATATAGGTACCCCTGATCTATCCGACAATGAAGTTTTACCTTTGTTTTAATTGAACTTGCTTGGATTATTATTCGGTCTGTAAGCCACTCCAAGCTTACCTTTTTTCCAAACCAGGGATATTATTGGTTGATTCACCAATATATGACAATGTCCTATAACGCTCACTATAGTTTTCATGGACCATGTCTATGGGCAAGCCATGATAGCGTACGTTATAGGACGCAACACGTGTTTCGCTTTACACTAGCTTCTTTAGGTGTGTCTATACTAGTACTATCAAACCGACACGGCTCCGCACGGGTGCAATGCTGATACTAAAACTAAATTCACCCACTGGAAATTTGAAGCCTTTTTTATTGCACAACTAAAATATAAAGCGAATGTACATACAAAATTTCAACCTTTGAAAATATTGTGGCGAGAAGGAACAGTGATGAAAATTTTGTCTTTTCAGAATACCTTTTGTGTTTTTAGGGAAAGAAAGTTTTTGGCTTTCTACTACTCCATCTGATACAAAAAAAATGGATGAGAGAATCTTCCAAAGAAAGGAAGGATTAATCAATTTGAAAATAAGTAACTCTATATAGTAGAAAGCCAAAAACTTTCTTTCCCAAAAAATTAATCACTCCTAAAAATATAACCCTTTCAAACCTTTTGTGTATTTCTGAAACTAGTATTGAAAGTGAATCATTTTTTTTTTAAATTCGAAAGTGAATACCTATTTATAAAATCCAAATTTTTGACGAATTTCTTGTATAACGGCGTACTGAATAACTTCCAAAGCGGTGGCGTTATTTCAATAAGATACAAGTGGTCAAACGTATCTAAAATGGCACTGACTAGTTTCTTCGGATCGGAATCTTGCGGTGTCGTCAAATCCAGACAACCTGTGAAAGAACGAGTCGTTCAAAATAAACCCTGCACCCCAAGGCTCCATTCTGGGGCCATTATGTCTATTCGCTTACCGAAATGCTTATTGAGAGCCATGATACCGACTGATTCCAGAGCCCACTTGTATAGCTCGTTCTCGAAATCGTCCGGCATCTGATGGTTTTCGTTGAGTCTTGAGAAATGCCTCATATTTTCTACTAGCTCATTCGCTACTCCTTCTAGCTTTGACATGTACTGATGGATGACTTTTGACTGCATGAGAATAGGATTGACTATAGATCTGACTTTGAACCAATCTTCGCCTTGTCTAGATGGAATTGAAATTCACGATATCAGTTCACAATTATCTACACTCGAAGACATGTAGATTGAGAAAAAGTTGATTCACAATCTTTGTGAAAAATATTTGAAATAATAGTGTGTTGAAAGCAGAACAGTCCCAAACTCTTTCAGACTTATCAGTTGGAAAAAATTCATCAACATTTTGTATTTCAACAAACACTTGAGACGATCTGGAAGATGTTGTACTGTTTGCTCTTGAAATAACTTACACCGTTAAAATTCCTCCGAAATCTTGAAATATGTCTTTTCTCACCACTCTTCGATAATATACAAAAATTTCTAAAATTTTCCTCACTGGATAGGTCCCTGAATTCCTTAGAACCTGCAATGATATAATTAGTCACTATTCAAATGTAAAATATCAACTACTAGCATTTGTTTTTCCGCTCACATCTGTAATCATGTCTGAACTCACACACAATCTCTAGTTTGACTGAGAGAATTCATAATTTTTTATAATTAGCAGCGTTTATATACACTCCTATGGATTCCTTTACATTGTGTGTTCTTTTGTGTTTTTTCAACACATCACATCTTAACAGTCTACTGCCTCTTTATTTCAGAAACAGTCTGCCTAATGCCCAAAAAGCACAACGATAACAACTCGAACTCAAGTCAAAGTTATGCCACTCGTCTCACATTCAATATTCCTCTTCCTATCACATCAACAGCTCAAATTAAGAACTCGATTCTTTATAATAGAAAAAATATTTCAATCATTCCTCCTTTCAATCAGAAACTTGCTACAAACATGTTAGAAATAGAGTGAAAAAACTTCTGTTAGATAAAGCTTATTAGTATTGAGGAATTTCTTTCGGATGACTTCGCAACTTATAATTGCAACTTATAAAATTTTTTTATCACAGACTTTACCCATAGACTTTTTGTCAAGTGTGCTTGAGCTATATTAATATTCCGTTTTAATTCTTGACCTTTATTTTGATGTTTCAGATTGTTTTATGACAACTTAAACTTTTATGACAATAAAGCATTTCTGACTCTGACAATCTGTTGAAATTTTGAATGGAAACCCCCAAATGGCATTTCCCTTCATGTAATCATTTCAACATTCATCAGATAATCTATTGAAAATTTCTTATTGAGGTAAACTACCAGCACGAACAAAGTGATGTAGCAAATGGACTAAGTGCGACCCTGCTCTTTATCACAGAGCTGAATATGCTCTGATACTCACTTCAATGTGATAATTGAGAAGGTGAAAGTGATCTATTGGAGCCATAGGAGTATTGACAAATATAAAATTTAACAAAGACTACAGATTGGTAGGAAAAATAGAGTAACAACCAGATACTATCTTGATAAACCTACGTTTTCAATGTCCTTAACGTTATAAATATATACAGAGTCTGGTTTCCCAAGTATAGAATTCGAAACAACCACATCCCCATATTGTTTCCTGGATCTGAAACTCGGATAGAAAGTCAATGTCATTTGTTTTATCAACTAATATAATATGGACTGCAGTAGGGATGAAGTACGATGTCTAACAGGCCTTCTTACTGATCACTGTTATTTGAATCATCATATGTAGAGATGGTAAGAGTTCGGCAGAGCCGGCATATGCAGAGATGGTAAGAGTTCGGCAGAGCCGTACTCTTAGAGTACGGCTCTGACCTGAAAAATCACTTATCATACAAACTAATCAGCTTCGTTAAGAAGCTGGGTTTATTTGGCCGAATGTGAATAAGTGTGAGCCACAATAAACCCTTGCAGGTTGCGGTGGAGGGTCAAATAGATCCGCTCACTTTGGACCTAACCTAACCTCACCTAGGTGCTATCTAACCTAACATAACCTAACCCAACCTACTATCATTAATTTAGTGTTTCTGAGTTTTATCATAATACTATTTGTAGTATTTGTACATATTATTTGGAATACGTGTGTAAAATGGAAAGATTCGGTTACACAAGAAATCTATTGACAGTTAAGTAATCAAGTAATTTGACTCACGGATGGATTCTTGATAATGCTTAATCGAAAAATTCCAATGCAAATATTTCAAAATCGATTAAATAACTATCAACACAACTTATTAAGTAATCTATAATAGCAAAAAATATCAAATTCATTCGTCTACTGAAAGCTTTAATAAAATAAAATAATGAATCATTATTGTAGTTACTTTCTTTCTTCCTTTCTTTAATTTTAAAACTCTTTATTATAGTTATAATCGTTGTTCCTTTCTTTGGACGGTTCCCAAATTTTTTGTTGGATGATGGAGAAATAGGAAGATATAGATCCCCACTAAAATTGCAGTAATGTAACCCGAAGTGTTTGAAAATTACTTTTAAAAGTAAATTATTTGGGAGTGTTACAGACACTACTAGAATTTTTGACTTACCGATTCAACATCTTCAAGATGGGAGACTTGTGTAGTTTTCCAACAACAGGCAGTAACCTCAGCAAATTCTCCAGAATAGTCAGCGGCTTTTGGCCGGGAATTTTTTCGTATGGAAGCGCGGAATCCCAACCTGGGGGTTTGGACTCTTTCGTATCCTCGGCCAACGTTTTGTAATAGTACTCCCTCATCGATACAGTGGCTGGCCCTACACCCGACTTCGAAGAAACCTTGCTTGTTCTCAGCAAGGACCGCGAAGCGTATTTTGTGAACATGGCAGTGAAAGTCAGCCGAAAAAACTGGCGAAAGGATTTTTGTGGTGATTGGTATAAAATGCAGACTGTGCGATAAGTGGCTTATAATATATGATAATTTCATTTCGTCTGTTGACGAATGCGTCTTTGAAAGGTTAATAGGTCAAAAATACGCCGTTACAATAACACATTGATAATCAAAACACAAAAGTTTGAGAAACAAAGTTATCAATTTGATAAAAACCACCAAGCAAAATTATTATAAGAACAAAATAGAATACAAAAAACAAGATACCAAACAACTATGGAATATTGTGAAAGAAATCACCGGCACTACACCTAAATCAACAACAATTGGACCAATAAAAAATGATCAGGGAGTACTCCTAACAAACAACAGAGACATAGCCAATGAATTCAGAAATTGGCAAATAAAATAGTCAAAAATAATAACCCCGTTTTTCATCAAAAAATTTTACCAAACTCTTTTGTCTTAAGCCTAACTGATAAAAATGAAGTAAACGCTTTATTCTGCGACCTTAAAAACAAAAAGGCGGTAGGAAAAGACGAAATTAAAGCAGAACTGCTAAAATCAATATCACATTATATATTAGATCATTTAGTTTTTATTATTAATAAATGTATATTACTTGGTGTGTGGCCCGACTCATTCAAAACTGCAGTAGTGACTTTTATCCATAAAAAATGAGATAACACTGAAATCACAAATTATAGACCAATCTCGCTTACCACCCATCTATCAGAAATTTTCAAAAAATTGCTAAAGAAAAGAATAAACTCATTTATAACCAAATACGAATTGATTTCAGATAGACAATTTGGCTTCAAAGAAAAAACCTCAACCGAAGACGCTATTCTTGAACTAACAGAATTGATACACAAATACTTGGAGAAAGGAAAACCTTCTTTATGTCTATTCATAGACCTAACGAAGGCTTTCGATACTGTCGATCATGAACTACTCCTACAAACTTAAGAAAATAATGGTATCAGAGGGAACTGCCAAACGCTTTTTGAAAGCTATCTTCGAAATAGAATGCAAGTTGTGCGAATTGCAGATACAATTAGCAATCAAAAACAAATAGAATGTGGAGTCCCACAAGATACGGTACTGGGTCCTCTGCTTTTCAATTTATATCTAAATGAATTATTCAATTTGGACAGCGTTGGGAAAATAATTGGATACGCAGACGATACTGCGATATTCTATGGGGCAGACACTTGGCTTGATTTGGAAAAGAACGTAGAAACAGATTTCCACTTGCTCAAAAAATGGTTTGACCAAAGGCTCCTGACAGTGAATCTGGAAAAAAATAATTTTCTTCCTTTTAGCTGCAATCTATCCAATGATTGTCCATTTGAAACTCTTGATGTCGGCGAAAAAGGAAAAACAATAAAAATAGATTGCCTGAGAGAAATCAAATACTTGGGCGTCTACATAGATAGAAACTTAAGGTGGGACTCCCATATAAAATATACAATAAAAAAAACTGCAAGCAATGCTTCACAACTTCCGTTCCTTGAAAAATTACTTACCTCACAAAGAACTTCATCAATTATATAGTTCCCTAGTAGAGTGCCATTTGATATATGATATAACAGCATGGGGATCAGCTCTGCGTGTACAGCTCAATCTGTTTGAGGTATTACAAAGAAGGTGCAGTTTTCTTAGGGCATTCACTTTCAGCCAACCTGAATTCTCAAAGGATGAGCTTATGTGGTCGTATTTACGGATTCGATACGAAAATCGAATACAACTATTTTGTATTTTCTGAAGACGCCGAGCATCAGTTTCTAGTAAAGCTGGTCCATCACAGTAGGCCAATCTTGAGAGTATCAGAGACTCACAGAGGCTGAGTTTCAACCTAAATTTTTACTTGCCTCTACAAAGGGGATAGCGTGATTATCGATGTGAATAGATAGAGATTCACTCACCGCACTTCTATTTTTTGGTTCGAAAAGCATGACTTGCGATTTATTTGGATTGAGTTTTAAATTGTGTGCACAGGATATATCAAATAATGATTTAAGATTTCTATCAATGAGTTTTCTGACCTCTTTAGTTTCTTGGAAACTGAAAGAGGTATATAGTTGGGTATCATCGGCGTAGTGGTGAATTTTGCATGTCTGTATGTATTTATGGAAATCACTTATATAGAGGGCAAAAAGAAGCGGTCCCAACACTGAACCTTGTGGTACTCTAAATCTTCTGACCAATGAAATAGATTTTTCACCATCCAGTATGACATTTTGGGTCCGTTCAGATAAATATGTGTCTAAAAGAGATAATGCGCTCCGTGAAAAACAAAAAAACTGAAGTTTTTTACACAAGATAAACGAATCTACTGTGTCAAAAGCCTTGCTGTAATCAAGCAAAATGAGACAAGTGAATTTTTTTCCATCGCATGGCTTGAAAATATCATCAGTGATAAGGGTCAGTGCTGTTGTTGTACTAAATTGTGGGTGAAACCCCGATTGCACGTCAGATATGAGATTTTTCTCCACAGAGTAGTTGGATATTTGATCCTTCATTATCATTCGAAAATCAGACAATTCGGTGGGATCGCTATATTTTGCTAGAGGTGTAACTCTGCAAATATGCAGCTTTTTCACGTCGAATTGCATTACCTAAGTCTGTTAAATCTTTGAAAAGCTTTATTCTTCAGCTTGAGCATCTGTTTGATATTGTAAGTGATCCAGGGAGATGGCGTCTTGGTTGCTCGTATAGTACGGTGAGGAGCATGAATATTGAAGAGATGTATCAAATTGGTATTCCAGAAAAATATCATGTCATCATCATTGTCAATTGTATACAACAGAATAAAGATCATCATTGAAGGAGGTGATATCAAAGTTTCTGAAATCACGATATGTTACATATGATAAATGAAGCTGGTATTCAATGCAGGACTCCATTTTTTTCAGTATGTGTCAAAAATATTTGAATTTCCGATTATAAACTGCTTTAGAGCACGTTTGATTTTTTTTGAAGATTTTTTCAGTTACACAGGAAGTAGGTTGTACTGTTAAGGACAGTGTTCAAACAGAAATATTCGTGTTGAACACTGTAGAAATGTATTATGAAGTTTGAATTCTCAACTGCCCTAGTTCTTACCGCTGCATGAATTATACAGGGTGTTTATTAAACATGCGGAAATAATTTAAGGGACTTTTCCTTGGACTATTATAAGGATATTTTGTCCTTTGATGAATTTCAATAGGACGCCTTTTTTAGAAGATACGAAGCAAAATAGAAATTCGACAATAACAATTCACTACCAAAAATTACATGTAATGTTTCTTAATCTACAAGAACTGTTGAAAATGACTACCACCCGAAAAAAATATTTTTTACATTCGTGGATCGAGTCGATAGTCTTCATAAGGAGATAGTAGGTATATGAGTATAATAATAATAATAGTAACTAATAATAATTTATTGAATCCTTCATGATCACAAGTTGATATAGGATACGTCGACATTATACATACATATAAATCTTCACAAAACGTGAAATACAACGAATAAATACATGAAAGTGTCACACAAACACAAGGAAAAAAAGAAGAAAAAATAAAGTATATTAAATATTTATGCAAAACACTCTCATCGACTTAGATATTCAGCGACATTGTAAAAAGGCCCGTTAATTAGGATTTTTTCAGGGTTTGTTTGAAATTCATTTCTTTATTTTCCCTTTTTATGTAATCGGGAAGATTATTAAATAGCTTTGCTCCTACGTAGGATGGACTGTTCTCATATAAATTAGTTGAATGTATTTCCAACCTAATGAAGTTACCATTTCTTGTTGGATATGTATGAAAATCTGAATGGGGAATGTTCCTCTTAACGAAAATCAAGTAGTTTTCATAAAAGAGCTCTAAAACAACGCATTTTAAATTTATCATTTCAACCTTTTTCTTTAAAAAATTATTTAAATACTTAAAAAAGAGAAATGAAATAATGCATTTATAAAGGACAACGAATCTGTTACTTGTTTGAGACAAACAAAGATGACATATTTGAGAGGCGTGCTGTTCTGTTCACTTATGTTCCGAGACATTCTGTGCACCTAACCTATCTTCCTCTATATAAATAAATATGTCGCTTGTGGAGGTGGTATTGAACTATGATTTATATTTTGCCTTAATTGTTGATTAATAGAGATAATTTTCCTTTTTTAAAGTAGAACATCTAGATACGTATAAATTATTTCAACTTGATATAGGCGCTGTTGCCAATATGTGAATTAGAAAATTATGTGAAATAAAAATTTAAACCCAGCATTTGAAACATCAATTTGAATACTTTTCGAAGTGAATCTGAAAAACTCAGCTTTATTTTGTTCAAACTTGCATTTGCTGTAATAACCCAAATTGAGGAACATTCCCCAATTTCATCAAATTCAAATTGAGAGTAGCACATAATACATTTTTCATCTAGTCACTTCTTTTACAGTAAGTTTCAATGGATTGCTGATTCCGTAAAATAAATGTGAAGCAAACTTCATATCGGGATGTTCCCAGGACAACTCGAAATTCCTCATAACCTAGAAAAAAATATGAGAAATTAATATAATTTGTTGTGGCCAAACTACGTTGACGTTAAACTAATAAATTAACAGGGACCTGGGAAAAATTATAGTTTATTTTGAATTGGAAGTGGCTAACTTTCCGGCTGACGGAAATATCGAAATATCGTGAAAACATCCATTCACAATAAACTTCTCAGTAATTACCTTCGTGAGAACTAACTCCAGCTCCAAATTGGCAAATCTCATGCCGACACAATTTCTGGGCCCGAATCCAAATGGCAGACTTGCGAATGGATTCACCTTTTTGAAGGAGTATTCGTCATCTGTTTCTCGCAGCCAACGTTCTGGCATGAACTTTTCTGGGTCCTTGAAGTGTTCCGAAGAATTTGACGTGCAAATCGATACCGCCGTTACGTGAGTCTAAAAAATAACGTGATAATTCAATAACTTTTCCACCGGTATAACCTTCGCCAATCAGGACCAGACAAAAAGGCCTTCGTCGACTTTATCGAATCCCGAGAATCCAAATTTTATACTTCGAATAAATTCAAAAAGTAGGTATTCACTGATTATTACAGTTAAGAGTGGACTAAACAACGGACAAAACTTTTCAAACAACCGAATATAATCACATGAAATTCTTTATTTACTGGGGTTGATTGAAAGGTTGTTGAAAATATACAGTGTGACCCATTTTTAATGGAAACACCCCCCTAAAATTTGAAGTTGTAAACCGATTTCAATAATTTTTTTTTGAAATGTCAAGTACTGAAAGGTGTACCTTGGGACAAAATTTGAAATGTTTATTAAAGTTTCAGGGCATACTACGATATTTTTTCTTAGTCGAAAATCGGGATTATTTATTAGCGGTTTTTTTATTGGAAAAATCACTACGCCGCTGGATTCAGAGTGCCTCTAAACAGGTGTGACCAAAATTTCATGAAAAAATATTCATTATTAACAAAGTTATGACAACTCAAAAATTCGAAAACTCACACAGCTAACAGTTACAAAAACAGCTAACAGTTACAATTATCTCATGGCTATATCAACAGATATAGCCATGAGATATTTTTTTTATGATTTCAACAATAAAGTACCGCCAGATGAAAAAAAAACAGCGTAAATATTTTTAATGAAAATAACGGAATTACATTCAAGTTTTCACGTAAATTAACTAAAACTAAGACCTAATATTTCAATTTAAATCTTAGTTGCCATGGAAATGATATTACAGTTTGACACTTGTGAAAGATTAAATAGTACTATTGTCAACAATATTCACCTTACAGTACCATACTGGTACTAATTCAGTTAAGATTCAGGCATATGAAATCTATTTAAATAGAATTTAAAAAAAAAATGAAAAAGCCACTACATGTAATAGTTTATGGGCTTGATATTATATTATTGTTTTATTTGATTAACCTGTTTTATTTACAATGCCAAACTTTATAACATTACAATAATTTACCCTTCATATGCGAATTATGTTTCACTCCCACCTTGAAAATTCATTATTGCATGAACTGTTACATGAACTGTTTCTATCTTGTTATTGGAATCGACCATAGCAATTACTTTATTTTGATTTCAGTAGAAAATTAGAATATTTATATGTAACAATTTAAAAGTAAACAATGGTTGAGCTAATAAGAGATTGAATATGAGATTGAAACCTTTGGTGAACCTAGAGATCAATTACCCTAACACCAAACTGATTTTAATTGAAGGGGTTATATTTTTAGGAGTAATTAATTTTTGGGAAAGAAAGTTTTTGACTTTCTACTACTTCATCTTGATACAAAAAAAGAATGAGGGAATCTTCCAAAGAAAGAAAGGAAGTAATCAATTTTCAAATTGAATAAGAAAGGAATGAAGTAATCAATTTTCAAATTGATTACTTCCTTCCTTCCTTTGGAAGGTTCCCTCATCATTTTTTTGTATCAAGATGGAGTAGTAGAAAGCCAAAAACTTTCTTTCCCAAAAATCAAACTGATATTTTTTGTACTCGACGCGTGTTTTGCTAACAAGGTTAGCATCTTCGTCTATCAATTGATACTGTAATAATTTTCTTCTCCTGAAGATGCTAACCTTGTTAGCGAAACGCGCGCCGAGTGCAAAAAATATCAGTTTGGTGTTAGGGTAATTGATCTCTAGGAAAAGGTTCAATGGTTGCGTTCAAGTTTCCCGCTTATTTGTTTAGTTCCGATTCTAAGTTATAGAGGGAGCTGAAAATCGTGCCAACTGACAGCATTGTCGTCAACTACGCATGCTTATAATTTGACAAATTATTGCTGCGACCTCTACAGGTGGGAACAACGAACTTCAAAAGCATCTTCGACCAATACCATTGCCGTGAAGCGTCTATAGAGTGAGTGGTTTGTGGGTATTTGGCCGATAAACGCACTCCAGTGCGAACACGCGCCGTAATCACCAGATTTGGCACCGTGCGACTTTTTTTGTTTCCGAAGATAACATTTGCTTTGAAAGGGACCCGATTTGAGTCGATGGAAGCGGCAGAGCAAAATACGGCAGAGCTCCTAAAGACCCTCACCAAAGAAGACTTCCAGCACTGTTTTGATCAATGGAAAAAACGTATGGAAAGGTGTGTGGCGAGAGAAGGGGAGTATATTGAAAGGGAGCATTCGAATGTAGAACGATTTTTATAATGAAACCCTTTGTCGTAACCAGTCTCGTTATTCAATAGCCGGATCTCATATGCTCATCTGTGATTGGCCTAGAGGTAATGAGTTATGAATCTGGTGAACTCTGATTGGTTCGATATAAAGACACTTTTCGCTAGTTGTTATTTTTCTGTTGAAACTCACCCCTTTAGGAATCTGGTAACCTCCTAGAACAAGATCTTTCACCGTGGTCCTGAAGGATCCAATAATAACAGGAGCAATCCTGTTGGACTCCTTTATTACGGCTTTCAAGTAGGGTAACTTTTCCAATCTCTCTGCTGTAATATTGGAGTCTTTCTCAGGAACTACTTTAAAAATCTCCTCCCGCAGCTTGGCTTGCTTCTCCGGATTCTTTGCTAGGAAGTAGAGTATCGCCCCCAAGATTTTGCCGGTCTGAAAATGAAGTTGTTATCAAATTTTCTTTCGCGTCAGTTATTCGAATTCTGTAGTTTTCGCTAACCGTGTCCACTCCAGAAATCAGCATGTCTATCACCATGGTGAAGGCCACTTTTTTGTCTCGTTTCCCAAGTCTGTGAAGGATACTCAGCTCGTGTTCGGGCACTGACTCGTCGATGGGTTCGGTCAAGGCCTCGTCGATGCTCTTTATAATGACGCTAGACATTAATAGTTATTTATGTATCAAGGGCGTAAAATAGGCTTTTATGGACAGCAGCGTGTAAGTAATATCATATATATATATATATATATATATATATATATATATATATATATATATATATATATATATCGTTCAATTTCGATTAAATTGGTACACTCGACCACCCTGTAGATTTCTATGGGTTGAACAAAGCCTGCAAAAACGGTAACTAATCTTTTATTAAGTTTTTTACAAACTGTAGGTTTTCGGCTAAAATGAATAATCTGAAAGTGTCGAGTTTGTACATTCTATGCAGTTCTTGCTCAGCAATTAAACTGGAAATATTGTGCTTTAACATGGAACGCCATCACTTACCATTGGCTGAGATGAATAGAGCTGTAGGGCTTCTTCAAGGTGGCATGCGACAAAATGATGTAGCTCTTCGTTTGGGGGTCTCCCAAAGTGTTATCAGTCGATTGTGGCGGCGTTTCCGTGAAACTGGCAGTCCAGTCGAACAACATCCAGGGCGAGGACGTGCTACCACTGCAGTTCAAGACTGATTTTTTGTCTTAACCGCAGGAAGACAACCGACAATCACAGCACCTGGGTTGGTTAACGTGTTGCAGCAGACGCACCAGGTAACCATTGGTCGTGATACTGTCAGAAATCGACTGCATGAAGCAGATCTCCACAACAGAAGGCCACTTAGATGTCCACCTGTCCACCTTTGTCGAGAGGCAATCGCGGTAGAAGATTAGAGTGGTGTCAAGAACATCAAAACTGGAATGCAAATGATTGGGCCACAGTTTTGTTCACAGACGAATCCAGATTTGGATTTCATCCAGATTCTCGTCGAGTAAGATTGTAGAGACGACCTGGAAATAATGAACGTTTGAGACACGTCCAGGAAGTCCACACATACAGAGGTAGTACAGTAATGCTATGGGGCGGAATCATGATCGGCTGCAGAACCGATCTCGTTTTTCCAAATCGCTCCCTCACAGCTCGACAGTACCTCGACACCATTCTTCTACCTATCGTCCGTCCGTTTGCTGGTGCTGTTGGTGAAAACTTCCACCTAATGCACGATAATGCTCGTCCATATGTCGCACGTCTAGTGACTGACTGGCTCACCAACGAAGGAGTTGATGTATTGCCATGGCCAGCACAATCACCGGACCTAAATCCCATCGAGCATATGTGGGACATGCTTCAACGAAGAATTACTCCGCATATGGGGAACATTCACACAACGTTTCAATTGAGAGAGCTTTTAATCGCTGAATGGGCAAATGTACCTCAACAAGACATTGACAATCTCATTTTGTCGATGCACGATAGATGTAGGGCCGTAATAAACCAGCGTGGAGGCCATACTTTCTACTGATTCCAATTTTTTTTGTTTTATGATTTTTTTTTCGGGGTGCCAAAGATATATATATATATATATATATATATATATATATATATATATATATATATATATATATATATATATATATAGAATGAATGAATAAATGATTGATGCAACTAATTTTCCTTTATTTTCAGTATTTTAATATTAAATTTCACAAAAAGGATCTGAAGCTTTATATCTTCTCTTAATTATCTGCGAGCGGTTTCGACATTAGTTGCATCATTCAGAGAGATCATCGGTCAGAAATATACCTGAAATACCTGAGTTAAGATCTTTGTTTCTTTGAAACTAGTATGGAAAGTAAATAAATCATATTTTTCGAAATTCAGTCAATTGGAGCTGGCAGGTACTCATTTATTACCTATTTACAAAATCCAAATTTTTGACGAATTTCTTGTACAACGGCGTGCTGATGAATTTCCAAAGCGGTGGCGCTATTTCGAAGAGATAAAAGTGGAGAAACATATTCAAAATTGCAGTGACTAGTTTCTTCGAATCAGAATCTTGCGGGGCCGTCAAATCCAGACAACCTGTAAAGGAACGAGTCGCTCAAAACAAACCCCACACCCCAAGGCTCCATTCTGGGCCCGATATGTTTTTTCGCTTACCGAAATGTTTATTGAGAGCCATGATACCGACCGATTCCAGAGCCCACTTGTACAACTCGTTCACGAAATCGTCCGGCATCTGATGGTTTTCGTTGAGCCTCGAGAAATGCCTCATATTCTCTACTAGCTCCCCTGCTACTCCATCAAGCTTTGTCACGTACGGATTGATGGCTTTTGGCTGCATGAGAATAGGATTGACAACTGATCTGATTTTGAACCAATCTTCGCCTTGCCTAGACGGGATTGAAACAGTGAGATTTACTTTATCAGTTCACAATTATCTGCACAAGTAAATCAAAATAAGGTTCATGCACAATAATGGTTTGAAAATATTTAAAATAGTAGTGTATTGGAAGCAGAACGGACCCAAACTCTCACAGAACAGTCAGTTGAAAAAAAATCATCAACATTTTGTATATCGACAAACATTTGAGCTGATCTGGAAGATATTGTACTGTTTGTTTTTGGAATGACTTACACCGTTAAAACTCCTCCGACGTCTTGAAATATCTCTTTTCTCAGAACTGTTCGATAATACACAAAAATATCTAAAACTGTTCTCACTGGATAGGGCCCTGAATTCCTTAGAAGCTGCAATGATAATTAATCACTATTAATATGTCGTAATATGTCACTTACTAGTATTTGTTTTTCCGCTCACATCTGTAATCATGTCTGAACTTACACACAATCTCTAGTTTGTCTGAGATAATTCATCATTTATTATACTTAGCAGCGTTTATGTACACTCCCATGGATTCCTTTACATTTTCTGTTCTCAATTTGTTGAAAATTTGAATGGAATTTCCCAAACGGTATTTCTCTCTTCTTCAATATCAAAAGAAAACTGTCAGCACAAACACATTATTGTAGCAAATGGGCTGATCTGATTTGGGTATATAAATTGAGCTGAATATGCTCTGATAATCGCTTCAATGTGTTGATTGGGAAGGTGAAAGTGATCTAGAGGGGCCATGGGAGTATTGACAAATTTAAAATTCAACAAAGACTACAGATTGGTAGGAAAAATAGAGTAACAACCAGATATTATCTGATTAACCTACGTTTTCAATGTCCTTGATGTTATAAATATATACAGAGTCTGGCTTCCCAAGAATATTTTTCCAAACCACCACATCCCCATATTGTTCCCTGGATCTGAAAATCGAAAGGAAAATCAAAATAATTTGCCTTATCATCTAATATAGAAAATATTGACAAAAATTGACATGCGATTTCTGAGTAATTCAGATATTTTTCAGCTGAATAACATTATTAATGTAGTGATGCTGAGTTTCATAACAATACTATTTTTATCACTCTGTATACTTATAGAAATTGGAAATATTAAGTTACACAGGGAATTTATTGACAGTTTTTAAATATCATGTAGTTGTATTATTTTTACACACCAATTCTAATCTAAACTAAGCTAATCAAATTTCACATTTTTTTTCCAAAGGAACATGGAACAAAATATTACAAGTTATATCATGTACTAGTCACATATTTTTATGATCAACTAGCTGACCCGGCGAGCTTGGTATAGTCGAAGTAAACGATATTGTGCACTCTTAAAGTTGTCGGCACTCCCAAAGGTCTAAAAAACAATACATAGAAATGAACCGGCAGCGAACTAGTCCACGTGGACTGTAGAATTGGCAGTTCGTATTGGAAAATTTTTACTAACAAAGTAAAATGCGGCCTTAGCTATCGTCGTCGTTTTCAGTTCAGGAACTGATCCCGATTTGAGTGTTGAAATTCGATATTGGTGCAGTTATAATTACTTAAAATTTTTGTTATCTGTTTAAAATGTGGCGTCCTTGGACAGTTACTAATAGTAATAACGAGTATTATAACAACGCAGACTTTCCAGTGTAGAGATTCCAATAGCAATGGTGAACAATGCGAGAAAGAGGTAACAGTGAATTGGACTCGGATGCATTTGAATATTGAAACACAGAGAGTATGTTTCAATGTAAATAAGAATCTACTTCTCAAGTTTGGTTTCGAGGGAAACGAATTATTACAAGCAAAATCAGATTTGGCCGAAATTCCTTTCTCAACTGTACGTAAAACAGCCAAAAACAAACCTTATGAAAAACAATATACGACTGTTACAAAAGCAATGAGATTCCTGCAATTGAAAACATATGGAAGAAATTGAATACTTTCAGCCATAACGTGAGCTGCTTTGACAAAACTCTTCAGAATTGGATGAAGAAACTAGGATTTAGATTTAAAATAATAATCAAACGTCAAGCAGTTATGGAAAGCAGAAGAATAGTGGAATTGCGTAACAAATACTTAGAACAAATAACTAAATATAGACAAGAACAACGGCAAATTTTCTATTTGGACGAAACTCGGTATGACACTCACGACACAGTTACGAAAGGGTGGACTGATGGTTCAAGAATATGTACGCCTAACATGCCTGCAAACACAGGATTGCGACTAATCACTTTGCATTGTGGAGGAAGGAGAAGACTGCAATGTTGATTATCTTAAGAACATGGAAGCTAATATTTTCGTGTAATGGTTTGAAAACACATTGATCCCAAATTTGGATGCAAATAGTGTAATAGTTCTTGATAACGCTTCCTATCATTCGCGACAGCTCAATTCGACGAAAGATGAGATACAAAGTTTTTTAATGGATAAACATTTGTATTTTGAAGATTACTATACCAAAAATCAACTACTTGAAAATTTACAGACAAAAATATTTGAAAAAGTGTATGCCCTTGAGAGTATTGCTGAAAAGCATCTACTCACCATACTGAGACTTCTCCCCTATTTTTGTGTTTTCAATCCCATCGAGTTGATTTGGGGAGAATTGAAACAAAGCATAAGGCGTAAAAATAATTTTCCAAAATTTGATAAGAAGGTAATAGAGCTAATCAAAGAATAATTATCTGATAGTACTGAAGAAGACTGGCAGAAAGGGATTAAAAAAGTAATTTTAGTTGAAAAAGACTATATGGAGATTAAACACTTCCATATTAGTGGTGGAAATAAAATCAGTATTATTTTAAATGACGACAGTGATAGTGAAACAGAGAATATGGAAGAGGAATTATCAGAAGCTCCACAAACTAAGTTTGTGGAGATCAAATCGTGGAGGGTAGTTTATAAAATTACTATGGATCTTCATCAAGTAACGACCGAATCAATCAGTCAATTAATTGAACAATTATGTAAGAGTTATATCTATAATAGCAAAAAGTAACAAAGTTTCCATAAACAATATGTGTTTATGAGAAGATCGTAGATATGACATAAAAATAAAAATATTATTGTTACCCTATCATCCAATCGAATGTAAACGTTGAAACGTTGTTTTTGGATTTTGCTTCCTTTCAAGACAGTGGCGGCTCGTCAGAGGAGGTAAGGGAGACTTAGCCTCCCCATAAAATTTGAGGCTATTTATCGCAATAAATTGAAAGATATTGACAAATAATTATGATTATTATTTTCTTAAAATGCTTGGATATCATTACTTTACCATTAATTTCTAATATAAATACAAAATATGCCCGAAAAAACACTACCACTCACTACGTAGTACATACCACACTGTATCCTGCATCAACAAAACTCAAACGCACCGCCCATGAACGAATTACGAATAAACCATCAACCCGAAATAATAAATGCCATACGTTGCAAGGGAGCCAAGTCTCCGACCGCTTTAAAAAATACAGGCTCCACAAGACTGATCCAACCAACGACATACGTCCCGATTTGTAATTTCAGTTGCAGAAATTATAGCGTCAGAGGAGGCTTGCCTCCAGTTGGTCTCCGTTAGTGTACGAATGCGTTTGTTTTTTATTTAATTATTCGGACGGGATACCGTGGCGGACCGGGACTAAAAAATCTTGATAATATTTGTTATTTGTGTATAAAACAGACAGTATTATATTATACCAGTGCTTTTTGGTAATATTTCAAAGTGTTTTCTAAGTTGGTACGATAAATGCGATTGGTTAACCGGCTCCATTAAACGAGAAAAACGTTTTTGTTGGCCCTGTGTTTTATTTTCCGTACACACCTTATACCAAACATGATCTAAAATATGATACTCCGATTTAAAAAATTTACCTCGTTCTACAGAAAGACATTTTAAATCTAATGAGCATATATTTTCGTCGTGTAAATTAAAATTATTTAGCAAACAAAATGTTGCAACAGCTTTAGATACAGCTCAAAAGGAGGCCATAATTTCTTTTAATAATCAGGTTAGAGAAAATCGATCGAATTTAAAAAGACTTATTGATATTACGATTTATTTGGGTTCCCAAGAATTAGCTATTCGTGGACACGATGAAACCGAAGATTCGATTAATCGCGGCAATTACAAGGAACCTTTAATGTTATGGGTCAAATATGATTCACAATTTGGCACTTTTTTAAACGGTAGCGTTTTTTCGGGCCCCTCAAAAACCATCCAAAATGAGCTTATTATAGACAGTGTGGCATATATTATTAAGGAAAATATAAGCAAGGAGATTGAAAGTGATTCTTTTTTTGCATGGGAAATTGATGAAACTACCGATATTACCTGTACATCACAACTTTCAATCGTTTTTAGATATGTCAAAGATGGTAATGTGGTAGAACGTTTTATGGGTTTTCATGATGTTTCATCTGGGCGCACAGCTGACGATTTGTTCAGCACTTTTTACGCACTGTCATGCCCAGGCCCTAACTTTAGTATTGAGCAAAGCGTGCAACAACATAAAATTGTTCGCGCCTCCAGCGGGCTTTTCTGTGTGTATATGACTTAAGCCTCCCCTGTTCTTCAATGCACGAGCCGTCACTGTTTCAAGATTATATGAATCTTTATCGCTGAATACGGTTCGATCACACTAATTTATCGGAATCTCATGTAGCAAATAACATCTTGAATCAATTTGTTTTTTAATAAATCAAAACTGTTTGTCAGAGGAAAAGTTCAGTTCGTTGGAATATAATTCAATTTTGTACTGTATTTTTTTTTCAATTTTTTTGCTTAATTGGATTTCGAATCAGACCTATAATTATTCATATCCATTTTGTTGCCATGTCTGGATTCAAAAAGGTCTATTTTAAATGAAAGTCACTTGGACAACACTCTTACAAATATCAGTGCAAAAATTTTCAACTTCTTACACCTGATATGTATAATACATACATTTATAAAATAAATAATATTAACCTGATGAAAACCATCTTCAAAAAGTATGTTTTTGATACCAATAGAGACATTGTTCGTGATATACTCCCAAATAAATAATCCCCGTTAGTACTTGAAAATAGAATATATCTGTTATCATTGTTCGTCCATATTAATTTACTGTATTTTCATATAGATATGTAACATATATTTCATTTTAAAAATCAATCATTCATTTTTTGTCCTTTAGTCTTAGCTTACTTCCAATTCTGAAAGAAAGTAAAAGAATTCCTTGTACGTGATTGGCACGTAGTTTTATATAAGCAAGTTATTGAAATCAACACGAATTGGCTATCAATGTTCATTACGTAGAATTATATATTTACATTCACTCAATATTCATGTAATTATATTTGTATCTGTTCATATCGTTCTGTCCATATCCCTACTCTGCTCTTGTTTCCAAGCATTATTTTACAGCTTGTATCTGTTCATTTAATGTGCCATTCCAGCATACACATTTGTTACATTTACGTAAATATGACATAAATTTAATGGAACATGTTTATGTAATACATTTATGTAAATACTTCGTTACATTTCTAAGATTTTTTACCCCATATTTACATAAATAATTTATGTGAATATGTCGAAGCTAATACGTAAAAACTTACGTCAATATGGTTAATTTGAAGGATGCCTTTTCCAGTTAATGATTTCAAGTTTTTCTGCGAGCGAGTGTTGCCAATAAGATGTTCAAATCTTGGGTAATAAAGCATATTTACAATTGATTTGATTTGATTCGTAGTGTACTACTGAAGTACTAGTCAAATCCTGTCATTTGATCCCCATATTGAGGTAGTTGTGAAAAATTATGTAATCCGCCATTTTGTAGCTGCAGCCATCTTGGCTTCACAATGATACAGAATTCATCAAATTGTATTGTCATCAAAACTAAATTTGTGTACCAAATATCAGATCAAATTTTAATTGAAAATTCCAGGAACTTCCTGAGTATGTGAGTATGAATAATTATTTGAGTTTATTCCCGAAACAAAACGTTTTGTTTCGGTTATCTTGAAAGAAACATCTACAAAAAGTGAAAAATTTGGTATAAATACAGAGATAATACTGAGCCTCGAAGATTACAATTTATACAGGTAATTCTCTACAACTCTCCATAGAAACAATAAACCTACTTACGAAAAAAACCTTGTATATAGCCCCCATTCTCATGAGGTATCCAAAATTTACTTTCAAAAGTAAATAATTTTCGACTCACTGATTCAACATCTTTAAAATGGGAGACTTGGGTAGTTCTCCAACAACTGGCAGCAACCTCCGCAAATTCTCCACAATAGGCAGCGGCTTGGGGCCGGGAATTTTTTCATATGGAAGCGCAGAATCCCAACCTGGTGGTTTGGACTCGTTCGTATCCTCGGCCAACGTTTTATAATAGTCGTCCCTCTTCGATACAGCGTCCGGCCCTGCGCCCGGCTTCGAAGAAACTTTCCTTGTCCTCAGCAAGAAGGATCGCGAAGCGTACTTCGTGAACATGGCAGTAAAAGTGAGACAAAGGAACTGGCTATTCGATTTTTGTGGTGTTTGGAGTAAAATGCTGACTGCGCGACATGTGGCTTATGAGATATGATAATTTTATTCAATCCGTCGACTAATGTGATCTTGAAAATTGGTAATAGGTCAGAAATACGTTGTAGCAATAACAAATTAGAAATGATAACATATTTCTAAGCTTCTCTTTAGATCACGGAAGAGAAGAGAATAAATATTGAATTATATAATGACTGGTGCTTTCTAGTTCGTAGATTTGGAAAAATATCACCAGATTTCAGAAATTCTGCTTATTGAACAAAAAATGAATGGGTAATTGTGACCAAAACTATATAAATACAAAGTTTAAAACAGAAAATATATTGAAATGAATATTCATTCTTACACAATAAATAAAAAAAATGAACAGGGCTCTCTTATAAATAAATAATTGAGCAAAAACAAACAAAAAATTAATGGCCAAGATAATAAATGAAAAAAAAAATAAACAGAACTCTCTTGTAAATGAATATTTGAACAAAAACAAAGAGAAAATTAGTGGCCAAGTATATTTTGATCATCAACTACCTACTACTATTATTTTGATTCATACATTTTATGATCACATTTCCTTAGAAATGTCATCATAAAATGTATGTATGTTCAAAGTTGTAACAGTATTTCTCATTGTTCAATATAACTCTTTTAGAGTGAAGAATTGCACTGAGGGTATCAGAATTCAGTCGATTTCTGATTTTTGTTTTATTCACAATATTCATATTCACATTACCACACTGCTGTGTGGTAATGTGAATATGAAAGCAATTAATTCCATTAAATTGGGATACGCTTGTGACCCATCACCATTACTCACTTTATTTACATCCTGCCAAAATTTCAGCATATCGACTGCTTTACATTTTGATAAATTATCAGTGTATCTTAATATAATCTCCTTTCACGATCTAATGCATTTATATCAACAATAAACCTTTTCAAAATATTTGACGTGATTGGTGGTCCAAGTGTAATAATTTTAGCTATACTGGATTAAAAGGAAAACGTTTCATGATTTGGCTAATTAATTCCAAATAAAACTCCAGACATCCAGCAAAAGATGCTAAAATGGCAACAGCGCAATGCAATGTTACGTCGTTAACAGGTAATAACACTTCGGCCAATAGCAACGCATCAACTGTCAACTGTCATCAACTGTCAACTGTCATCAACTGTCAACTACAAACTGCCTTATAAAGTACTATACCTGAGTAGAGAGCACTGGATCTGATGAAACAGCAGAGCCGCTGAGGACCGAATCAGGTTTTCAGAGCTCATCACAGCCGAAGCTGGGTTTATTTGGTCGATTGTGAATAGATGTGAGCCACAATAAACCCTTGCGGGTTGCGGTGGAGGGTCGAATAGATCCACTCACTTTGGACCTAACCTAACCTCATCTAGGTGCTGTCATCGTTTTATCGGGTAAGAGAAGTTTTTCGATGTGTTTATTTGGTTTTTCGGAAATCTACTGTCGGTTCTACATCTATAAAATTCGGATGAAACAAACCACATTATGAAAATGACCCTAATTTTATTAAATCCAAATTCTAAGTAGTAGGTACATAATACATTTTTCATCTAGTCACTTCTTTCACAGTGATTTTCAATGGATTGCTTATTCCGTACAACAAATGTGAAGCAAACTCCATATCGGAATGTTCCCAGGACAACTCAAAATTTCTTATAATCTAGAAAAAATGGAAAAGGATTATACATTTGTTGTTGTCAAACGATGTTGTCGTTAAAAGAGACCAAGTTCAAGGACCTTGAGAGAATTACCGTTCATTCTTGACAGGAAGTGGCTAACCTTCCGGTCGACGTAAAAACATTCATTCACAATAAACTTCTCAGAATTACCTTCATGAGAACCAACTCTAGCTCAAAATTGGCAAATCTCATGCCGACACACTTTCTGGGCCCGAATCCAAATGGCAGACTTGCGAATGGATTCACATTTTTGGAGTAATCGTCATCTATTTCTCGCAGCCAACGTTCTGGTACGAACTTTTCCGGGTCTTTGAAGTGTTCCGAAGAATTCGACGTGCAAATCGATACCACCGTTATATTAGTCTGAAAAATGAAATGAGAATCTGTAAATATTCAATTTCGAATGAAATAGAGTTTGTTCATTTCGAGCGATGTGGCGATTACTCAAAATTAACCTCAAACTCAAACAGAAGTGAGTAATTTTAGCGAGGAATATTTTCAAAAATATTCATTTGTGAAGAATTTTGAATGAATTGAATTACAAATTCCATTCGGCAGTTATAGATAATAGTACCAGTTTCGGTTGAGTAAAATACAAAATCATATTTAGGAGTTTATTCTATAGTTTTCCTATGTTATACATTTAGTGAAGTTGGTATTGAAATTTATTTTACGAGTTGAAATACCTAAACTGTATCAATGGATATTATAAAGCCTCAAATGAAATGAAAATTATTATTATTTTTCATTGAAAACTGATCAAAAGTCTAAACTGAAACGTCATTTCTTCTAAAAAAAAACTGTTGATTCACTGGAATGGATGAAATAAAGTTATGTATTTGCTCATCTGTTATTGGCTTAGAGGTAGTAAGCAGAGCCGTAGCGAGAAAAAAACCAGGGGGGAGGGAATCCAAATTTTCCCAACTTCACCAGCAAAATTTTCCAACTTTCGAAAAAATGAAAGCCGAGGGATTAGTTACTACTGTGATATATTAATTTTCTCACTTAGCTATCCAAAGATTGGTTGAATGCTTATGCCCGTTAAGGTATGCACAAACCAAAAAATTTTTTTGGTAATTATAAAAATAATAAGGGAATTCTTCTACTTTGGACCAAGGTCCTTGGTCTTCCACCATGTATAGGAATATTCAATACGAATGAAAGGAAACAACACTTAAATAATATTGTGCTTATTGTTTTCTACTATTATTTTTTCTATCTTCAAGGCCCGAAATTTCCCAACTTTTCCAAGTCGAAAAAACAGCGAAAAGTTGAGAATTTTTCTTCTGGTTCTTTCCCTGTTCTCATTACCTCTCCCTTTATTTTCTCTCATTTTCATTTTTTTTAAATTTTCATTCATCTTCACGCCCCAAAATTTCCCAACTTTTTCCCAAGTTGAAAAAGTAGGGGGGGGCTCCTCCCCCATCCCCCCATGGCGACGGCCCTGGTGTTAATTTATAGATCTGGTCAATTCTGATCGGTTCGATATATAAAAAACTTTTCTCTACTTGTTATTTTTCTGCTGTAACTTACCCCTTTTGGAATCTGATAACCTCCTAGAACAAGATCTTTCACCGTAGTCCTGAAAGATCCAATAGTAACTGGAGCAATCCTGGTGGACTCCTTTATTACAGCTCTCAAGTATGATAACTTTTTCAATCTCTCTGCTGTAATATTGGAGTCTTTCTCAGGAATTACTTTAAAAATCTCCTCCCGCAGCTTGGCTTGCTTCTCCGGATTCTTTGCTAAGAAGTAGAGTATTGCCCCTAAGGTTTTGCCGGTCTGGAAATAAATTTGTTAGCAAATATCCTTTCGCGTCAGTTATTCGATTTCTGTAGTTTTTGCTAACCGTATCCACTCCGAATATCAGCATGTCCATCACCATGGTGAAGGCCACTTTTTTGTCTCGTTTCCCAAGTCTGTGAAGAATACTTAGCTCGTGTTCGGGCACTGACTCGTCGATGGGTTCAGCCAATGCCTCGTCGATGCTCTTTATAATGACGCTAGAAAAAAGTATTTGTTATCCCATTTCAGTTATAAATAACCATGAAAAAGAGTATCGTATTATTGTTCAAATGTAATAAAACTGCATGAAAATCCACAACGTTTTGAAGAGAAGAAACACTTGGTGATTCTGAGCAGTTTAATTTATTTATTCATTCATTTATTTATTTGTAATACAATACTCTACAGGACATAGCCCAATTACAGAGCAAGAAATAATAGAGTATAATAAATACATCACAAACAAGTGACTGTAAAGTCTACAAACACTTTAAACAATACAAACAAGTGACTATAAAGACTACACATTTCATATTTATCATAGATGACAAAACAATTATAATTTCCTTCTTTATAATTTCAGTTGTAGGAATCTCATTGCTTTTTTAACAGCCGTATATTGTTTTTTTAATGATTTTATTAGACGAACAACTAAAGGTTTTGGTAATCCCGTATCACATCGCGTCTTGCGTTCATAAGGTTTGTTTTTGGCTATTTTACCTACAGTTGAGAAAGGAATTTCGGCCAAATCTGATTTTGCTTGTAACAGTTTGTTTCCCTCGAAACCAAACTTGAGATGTAGATTCTTATATACATTGAAACATACTCTCTGTGCTTCAATATTCAAATGCACCATCGCTATTGGAATCACTACACAGGAAAAAGTCTGCATTGTTATCACACTCGTTTTACTATTAGTATTTGTCCAAACACGCCACATTTTAAACAGATAACAAAAATTTTAGGTAATTATAACTGCACCAATATCGAATTTCAACACTCAAATCGTAATCAGTTCCTGAACTGAACATTGACGACATAACGGCGATAACCATCCCCGCATTCCCCGATTTCTATTCGTCACAATAACATGACTTCAAATTTTATTTTATAACTCTTCAGCCAATCATAAAACTCAGTTAGTAAAAATCATTCAATACGAACCGCCGATTCTTCAGTCCACGTGGACTAGTTCGTAGCGGCATTCTTTCTCTGTATTGGTTTTTTTGGCCTTTGAGATGCCGATAACTTTAACTATTCACAATAAAGATTTTTTCGACTATAACGCGTCATAGTCGTGATTGAAGTCATATAAAGATGGAGTAGTAGAAAGCCAAAAACTTTCTCAAAAATTAATCACTCTTAAAAATATAACCCCTTTAATTCAGAAGTTATGTCCTTCTGATGAAGGATGGTTTGCAAAAGAAACAACTTCTATGCTCTTCAATTCTTTGGGAAAAACTTCTCCCCATTTAGTAAATATAAAGTTTTGGCAAGAGCCACAAGTCAACTTGTATACTCTTCTATGTGTCAGTGTCTATCCGACACTGAAGTTTTGTCTTTATTGGTTTTTGATAAATCTTTTTAAGTTAGTTTCTGTTCTATAATCACGTCCAAGCATTAAAAAAAAGCGAGCGATACTATTGGTGGATTCACGAATAATGTCTTATAACGGACGTTGTCGTTTCCTTGGACCAGGTCTGTAGACGAACCATGGACTATTCATTTCTAAACATTCTAAAAGATGGAGTTCCAAACTTCCATCTTCTGAATAATGTAACACGACATAGTCGTGATTGAAGTCATGTCCTTCTGATGAAGGATGGTTTGCAAATGTGGAATCGATCTTTCCATTCAAGAAACAACTTCTATGCTCTTCATTTCTTTGGGAAAAACTTCTCCCCATTTGGCCAATATAAAATTTTGGCAAGAGCCACAAGTCAACTTGTGGCTCTTGCCACAAGTTGATCTATCCGACACTGAAGTTTTATCTTTATTGGTTTTTTATAAATCTTTTTAAGGTAGTTTCTGTTCTATAATCCACGTCCAAGCATTTAAAAAAAACGAGCGATGTCATTGGTGGATTCACCAATATACGACAATGTTTTATAACGGACGCTATCGTTTCCTTGGACCAGGTCTACAATCCTTTCTTCAGGCGTGTCAACACTAGTGTAGTATCTATGCAGTATACCATGCCTGAACAAGCTATTGATTTGCGAAATCTCACATTGAAGTGTTTCTTGACCACTGCTTGCCATCGTGTAAATTATTTTTTTACCATGACCAGCATGGAACTTAAGGTCAAAACCTGCAATTTTCACTGAAATTCCGAAAAACCGGAGAGCAAGCGATCTTTAACAAGTGGTATGAAATTTTCGAGGATGCTAAAGAGGTTTAACGGCCATATTATAATCTTTTTATATGTTTAAAATATGTTTTTCCATTAACCAGCTGTCGCACCCCTACGAACGACAACCCTCAAAAGTAGAAACTCGTGCGAGCTAAGGATCAACAAGGTCCTACCTTTTAACGTGTGATTCCTAACACGTGTTGGACGATAGCAAGAGAAAATCGATCGTTCAGACTAGGGCATCGAACCGCCCGGCTACCGAAATAAGTATTCTGAAATAATCTTTTGAAGAAAATTTTGTCTTTTCAGAATATGTGTTGTGTATTTTTGAAACAATCATTGAAAGTAAATCATATTTTTCGAAATTAAAGTGAATACCTGTTCACGAAATCCAAATTTTTGACGAATTTCTTGTACAACGGCGTACTGAATAACTTCCAGAGCGGTGGCGCTATTTCGATGAGAAACAAGTGGTCAAACATATCTAAAATGGCACTGACTAGTTTCTTCGGATCGGAATCTTCCGGTGTCGTCAAATCCAGACAACCTGTAAAAGAACGAGTCGCTCATAACAAACCCAACACAGAAAGTACCCCAAGGCTCCATTCTGGGGCCAATATGTCTGTTCGCTTACCGAAATGCTTATTGAGAGCCATGATACCGACTGATTCCAGAGCCCACTTGTATAGGTCGTTCTCGAAATTGTCCGGCATCTGATGGTTTTCGTTGAGCCTCGAGAAATGCCTCATATTCTCTACTAGCTCCCCTGCTACTCCATCAAGCCTTGTCATGTACGGATGGATGGCTTTTGGCTGCATGAGAATAGGATTGACAACTGATCTGCTTCTGAACCAATCTTCGCCTTGTCTAGATGGGAGTGAAACAGTGAGATCTGCGATATTATTTCGCTCGAACAAGTAAATTTAAAAAAGGTTGATTAACGGTAGCGGTTCAAAAATATTTGAAATAGTAGTGTGTTGAAAGCAGAACTGGCCCAAACTCTTCCAGAACAACCAGCGGGGAAAAATTATCAACATTTTGTATTTCAACAAATTCTTGAGCTGATCTGGAAGATGTTGTACTGTTTGCTCTTGAAATAACTTACACCGTTAAAATTCCTCCGAAATCTTGAAATATGTCTTTTCTAACAACTGTTCGGTAATACACAAAAATGTCTATAACTTTCCTCACTGGATAGCTCCCTGAATTTCTGAGAACCTGCAATGATGATTAGTCACTATTCAACTGTCGTAAAATATTAACTAATAGCATTTGGTTTTCCACTCACATCTGCAATCATGTTTGAACGTATACTTGTGAGTATTCCCTACTTTATCTGAGAGAATCCATCATTTATTGTACTTAGCAACGTTCATGTACACTCCCATGGATTCCTTTACATTTTGTGTCGAAAATTTCTGATTGAATATTCCTTTAGAAGTAGACTACCAGCACGAACAAATTGATGTAGCAAATGGGCTGAGTGCGACCCTGCTTTTTACCACAGTGCTTTGCTTCTGATAATCACTTCAGTGTGATAATTAGATGGTGAAATTGATCTAGTGGAGCCATAGGAGTATAAACAAATATAAAATTCAACAATGACTACAGATTGGCAGGAAAAAATAGAGTTACAACCAGATATTAACTTGATAAACCTACGTTTTCGATGTCCTTGACGTTATAAATATATACAGAGTCCGGCTTTCCAAGAATATCTTTCGAAACCACCACATCCCCATATTGTTCCCTGGATCTGAAAATCGAATGAAAAATCCTTAGACAAGAGATTGTCTAAGGGAAAATCAATGTCATTTGCCTTATCATTTAGTATAGGCAACATTGACAAAAATTGACATGCGATTTCTGAGTAATTCAGATATTTTTCAGTATTATAAAAATGTTATTGTTATTTGTCATGTAGCAAACAACATCAGGAATCAACTTGTTTTTCATAAAACTAAACTGGTTTCCAGACGAAAAGTTCAGTTTGTTGCAATATATTTTCATTCTGTACTTGAAAGTTTTTCCAAATCGAAATATATATATATATATATATATATATATATATATATATATATATATATTTCGATTTGGAAAAACTTTCAAGTACTTTTTTCACTATTGGGTTGCAGCAATTGATAAGTGAACTCTTTATAACTATTCTCAAGCTTTCGAGTAACTTAAACTCATCGTCAGGGGTACTAGAAAATACAAATTACAAATTTTTGATAATAGAATATAATATAAATGTAAATGTACAAATTTTCGTCTAATCTTCAACCTCAGGTTCGTCACTGTTGCTACCGCTATCATCAAAGTGAATTATGATTGGTTCAATATTGTGTTCAATACGGTTGTCTACGTCCCACATTTTTTGCACCTCTTTTAAAACATGCTGCATGCTCTACATCTATCGTGCATCGACAAAATGAGATTGTCAATGTCTTGTTGAGGTACATTTGCCCATTCAGCGATTAAACGCTCTCTCAATTGAAACGTTGTGTGAATGTTCCCCATATGCGGAGTAATTCTTCGTTGAAGCATGTCCCACACATGCTCGATGGGATTCAGGTCCGGTGATTGTGCTGGCCATGGCAATACATCAACTCCTTCGTTGGTGAGCCAGTCAGTCACTAGACGCGCGACATGTGGACGAGCATTATCGTGCATTAGGTGGAAGTTTTCACCAACAGCACCAGCAAACGGACGGACGATAGGTAGAAGAATGGTGTCGAGGTACTGTCGAGCTGTGAGGAAGCGATTTGGAAAAACGAGATCGGTTCTGCTGCCGATCATGATTCCGCCCCATAGCATTACTGTACCACCTCTGTATGTGTGGACTTCCTGGACGTGTCTCAAACGTTCATTATTTCCAGGACGTCTCCACTGTCTTACTCGACGAGAATCTGGATGAAATCCAAATCTGGATTCGTCTGTAAACAAAACTGTGGCCCAATCATTTGCATTCCAGTTTTGATGTTCTTGACACCACTCTAATCTTCTACCGCGAATGCCTCTCGACAAAGGTGGACATCTAAGTGGCCTTCTGTTGTGGAGATCTGCTTCATGCAGTCGATTTCTGACAGTATCACGACCAATTGTTACCTGGTGCGTCTGCTGCAACACGTTAACCAACTCAGGTGCTGTGATTGTCGGTTGTCTTCTTGAGGTTAAGACCAAAAATCGGTCTTGAACTGCAGTTGTAGCGCGTCCTCGCCCTGGATGTTGTTCGGCTGGACTGCCAGTTTCACGGAAACGCCGCCACAATCGACTGATAACACTTTGGGAGACCCCCAAACGAAGAGCTACATCATTTTGTCGCATGCCACCTTGAAGAAGCCCTACAGCTCTATTCACCTCAACCAATGGTAAGTGATGACGTTCCATGTTGAAGCACAATATTTCTAGTTTAATTGCTGAGCAAGAACTGCATAGAATGTACAAACTCGACACTTTCAGATTATTCATTTTAGCCGAAAACCTACAGTTTGTAAAAAAACTTGATAAAAGATTAGTTACCGTTTTTGCAGGCTTTGTTCAACCCATAGAAATCTACAGGGTGGTCGAGTGTACCAATTCAATCGAAATTAAACGACCTCATGCATTTACTTTTATGATATTTAGTATGTTATAAAAATATTCCTAGACTTTTCCGATGTGTGTAATAAACCTACTTACGAAAAAAAAATCAAATCTTGTATAAAGCCCTCATTTTCTTAAGGTATCTTAAATTTGCTTTCAGAAGTGAATCATTTGGGATTGTTGCATTACTTAATAGTATTTCCGACTCACTGGTTCAACATCTTCAAGATGGGAGATTTGTGTAGTTCTCCAACAACTGGCAGCAACCTCCGCAAATTCTCCACAATAGGCAGCGGCTTGGGGCCGGGAATTTTTTCATATGGAAGCGCAGAATCCCAACCTGGTGGTTTGGACTCGTTCGTATCCTCGGCCAACGTTTTGTAATAGTCGTCCCTCTTCGATACAGCGGCTGGCCCGGGACATGGTTTCGAGGAAAACTTCCTTGTCCTCAGCAAGAAGGATCGCAAAGCGTACTTCGTGAACATGGCAGTGAAAGTGAGCCTAAAAGACTAGAGAATGAATTTTTGTAGTGATTGGAATACAATGCAAACTGCGCGATAAGTGGCTTATGATATATGATAATTTTATTCGGTCTGTCGAAAATGTGACATCTAGGTCAAAAAAACGCCGTCACAACAACAAATTAATAATGAGAACAAACTTTTAGGCTTTTATTTATAGCACAGAAAAGAAGAAAATAAATCTTGAATTGTATGATGGTAAAGCTTGTGGGGGGATTCACCTATTTCATAAAATATTTGATTTCTCTTTGAATTATCTATGTCAAAACCAAGCTGAATCTATCGTCAAACTCTTCAAAATAGGCCAACATGATCTCAGTCATTTTAATAATAATATCGTTTATTATGCATAAAGATACATTTATACATAAAATGAAAAGGGTTAGCCAAAGGCTATCTTCCACCTTTCCCAAAAATTATACAGTAAGTATAAGAAAATAATTATAAACATACTTATTCAGTATCATAACAATGATAGAGAAGAGAAAAAATAATACATCATATAGTCGCTAATAATTCTCAATATTCCTAACATTATTTTGTTCAATTTAACAATTTCACTGCACTACCGTACATTGAATTTTAAATCTTTTAAATTAGCACTGAGCAGTTAGCATCTGTGATGCTCACAACACAACAAAAAAATATTTTTTGAATGTTTCCTACACTAAATTAGTCAATTTCTACTAATTTTGGGGTGATAAAAACGAAAATAACAATGAAAAATTTTTATTAGCTCTGGTTTTTGAGATACACAGTACTTAATCTTAAAGAGTAGTTATACTATACGTGAAAAGTGAAAGTACATAAAACAATATTGTTATGTTTCTTTTAGAATATTTTAAGTACAAAATTAATAAAAAAAAACATTATTCTTAGTGTTTTGACAAATAAAAGAAGTTTGTACCACCAAATTTCAATTAAGTCCATCCGATTCATTGTAAGACCGCTGTCGTTTAGCTTGTCTTTTATAAAACACTTCTGGAGCATCCCTACACACAGACCAGCAGTAGTCTGCAAGCATTGCTTCATTCCAACGGCCCTGATATCTCTGTTCCATTAAGGCAATGTCTTGATGGAATCTTTCTCCATGTTCGTCACTCACAGCTCCACAGTTTTGTGGGAAGAAATTAAGATGAGAGTGAAGAAAATGAATTTTTAAGGACATGTTGCATCCAAGTTGGTGGTAAGCTTGAAGAAGCTCTTTAACCAATGCTGTGAAGTTATCATCTCTTTTGTTACCTAAAAACCCATGTACAACCCCCTTAAAGGCTTCCCAGGCTCTTTTTTCATTTCCTGTTAAAATCATGTCAAAAGCAGGATCATTTACGATTTCACGGATTTGAGGCCCAATAAAGATGCCTTCCTTGACTTTAGCATCACTCAACCTGGGAAACTTTGCTCTCAAGTACTTAAAAGCTTGTCCTTCCCGGTCCATGGCCTTCACAAAGTTTTTCATTAGTCTCAACTTAATATGTAATGGGGGAAGGAGAACATCCTTAGGATCTACAAGAGGCTCGTAAACTACATTTTTCTCATTAGGGTTTAGGTCTCGTGTAGGCCAGTTCATTTTTTTATAGTGAGATTTTCTATCCCGACTGTCCCACAGACACAAAAAACAACAGTACTTGGTGAACCCTAATTGCATTCCTAGGAGTATAGCAATGACTTTCAGATCACCACAGATGTGCCACTTGTGTTGTTCATATTTGATTGATTGGAGAAGTGTTTTCATATTTATAGCCGTTTCCTTCATGTGAACTGCATGACCTATAGGAATAGAGGGTAGCTGATTTCCATTATGCAGAAGTACAGCTTTTAAGCTTAGTTTTGAAGAGTCTATAAACAGTCTCCATTCAGATGGAGTGTGATCCAAATTCAAGCAGTCCATCAAACCATTAACATCAGAACAAACTACGAGGTTTTCTTTTTTCTCAAAAAAAGGAAGCAAATCTTTTTGACGCTGTCTGTACTGAGATATTTTCACATCATGTTTTAGAAGATTCCACTGTTGTAGTCTTGACCCTAACAGCTCAGCCTTTTCCTTAGACAAGCGAAGATCTCTTATAAGGTCACTCAACTCTGCTTGACTAATTCTGTGCGGATCACTAGACCTATCGCTTACCTCAAAATCAGGGTCATAGGATGTAGAAGGATGGGTTGCTCCTTCTAAACAGTCTTCATCACCTTCCTCTAAAATTTCATAGTTTTGGGGTGGAGAAGGGACTGGCAAATTGTCTGAGTGTGGTACAGGCCGAAGAGCAGATGGGAGATTAGGGTATTTAACCGTTCCTCTTTTCTTCATAGATGAACCTTGCTTAATGGGAGGAGTTAAGCAGAAATAACAGTCGTCTGTATGATTGGTAGGCTCACGCCAAACCATAGGTACTGCAAAAGCCATTGCCCGGTTTTTATTTTTCAGCCACTCTCGCAATATGACGGAACAAGAATTACAACATATATGAGGAGCCCATGATTTATCTTGGTCCCCAACTTTCACACCAAAATAATGTTCATAGGCTGTCTTAACGATAGGTGTCATTTTACGTTTCAGAGCCTCAAATGTTATTTCACCACATATATATATATATATATATATATATATATATATATATATATATATATATATATATATATATATATATATATATGTTATGTAAACAAACATGTGTACCAACTGTTGGTGATGAAATATTTCATTTGTTGAAAACTCAATATACATATATATATAATATAATGATACTATATCTTGAAAACAAGAGCTAATATATAATTTTTATGGTCACTTTCGGTTTTAACACGTGGAAATACATTAAAATCATCTAATTTCAACCCCGAAACAAAAACTTTGTTGTGTTGTGAATTATTATGATTTCATTATGCTATTTATTATGCTAATTATTATGAATATTATGATTTTAATGGGGTGAAATTTCATTCAGATAAGAAGGGGCTATATGAGAAAAACATCCTTGAAATTTGGAAGTACGGTGTCTAGCTATGTTGAATGAGTTAATTCTCAAATTGACCATATGTATGTCAGGATGCCTGCTTAATAGACTATATAAATAACTAGGTGTTTTAGTTTGAAGCAAGTTAAACAAAAACATTTTTATCAAATATTGGACTCTGTACCTCATATTCAGCTCCTTCATTTTTAACAAAAATGGGGCGACATGGCGTAACCATGTTGGTTACGCCAAGATTTTTAGCACTGTCTACCCAGTCAATGTCTGCGTTATTGAGAGTGAGCCTAAAGTTACACTGAGTTTCTACTATTTGTTTTTGAGATCCTATGCATAAGGCCAAAGTTTTATTTGCATTGATTTTCAGTCGATGATTCTCCGAGTATAGGAATGTTTTGTGCAAATCTGTGTTTATATTGGCCACGCAACTTTCTGTATCGATGTTATGAACTTCTATTTTTTTAAACAAACTTTCATACCCTACTCGATTTAATTAACTCAATTTGCAAGCGGAGAGTGACAAAACTTAATGAAATAAAATTTGGCTATAAAGTAATATCCATCGATATAGAAAATTGTAAACGAAAACGATCACCTCCAGCGTTGTTGAGGAGATGTACCTTTTTTACTTGAGAAAGCTGTGGAAATTAGGTTTTTTCATGAAAAGTTTACTGTCAAAAAAGTTAGGGCAATTTGAAATAAATAATGACAGCGTACGCAGTGCCCTCTAGATGTTACATGAAAATTATTACGAAATTATGATTTCCCACGTCAAAATAACGCCGATATTCGTGCAAATAATTTATTTTTTGCAAGAGTTTTTTCAAAAAGCTAACAAAAAAATTCAATTTCAACACCCGGTATTTCCCAAACGAAGCATTTTCGGACACAAGTTCATATAGACTTTTTTTTTTAAAATTGTCTCAGGAATACGTCACTTGAATATTTTAACGTACTTATGTTACACCCTGTATAAATAAATAACAAAACAACTGTTATGTGGCTTGTGGAGGTGGTATTGAATTATAATTTATATTTTGCCTCAATTGTTGATTCATAAAGATAATTTTTCTTTTTAAACGTAGAATATCTTATGTACGTATAAATTATTTCAACTTGATGTAGGCGCTGTTGCCAATATGTGAATTAGAAACAAGTCCCTATAAAAATCAAAACCCATCATTTGAAACATCAATTTGAATACTTTTCAAAGTGAATTTGAAAAACTCATGAATTAAACTCAACTTTATTTTGTTCAAACTTGCATTTGGTGTAATAACCCAAATTGAGGAACATTCCCCATTGTTGTTTCTGATGGAACGGAGGCCTTATAACACTTTTCAAGCCACTGCTTTGCTTGAACGGTATTTTTCCATCAAGAAACAGTGTAAAATTTAAACACGAAACTGTTTTTATCCATAGTTTTGAAAATACCAAAGGTGGTGTCACTTTTAGCACAATAACTCACAAAATTATGAGTAGAATATCATGAGATTTCAACAGCTTTCTTTTGGAGGTTAGTACTGACTGAAAAAACGCTGAATGCAATGAGACTAGTGCCATCTTTGTGTTAGGCACGATACTTTCAGCCCAGGTAGTAGTTATTATGATCAATAAGTGTGAAAATGTAATCAATAAATCGCGACCTTCGAATCGTCCTTTTTGGTTTGGTAATTTCAAAGAGATGAGGTCGATTGTTATTAAAGAAAGTAAATTTAAATCAAAAAATTTTCTAGATATCGTAAATGTACCCTCAGGAATCAACTGTCGCATTTTTGCGGGACAGCCGGTACACAGGGAACTCCATGATCATGAATAATCTCCGGGGCGCTATTAATTCGAAGCACGGCGTGCCAAAATCAATATTTCCGCGCGATTCTCGATGCTGAAGTGATCTCAGACACGCACTCGCTCTTATAAATAGGTTTCAAATAACAGAATTCACATTGTCAATAGCACATACTCGTCTATCTTCTTCAAGGGTACGGATTTTTATCAGAGTCGGCAGTGAACAAACCGCGGTTGGAGTGTAAACAATCGAAGGTGTACGTTGCATACGTGTTTTGTTTCCATAACCTACTTGGTATCGCGTTTCAATTGTTAACAAGGCATGGGTGATGTATTCACGAACGGGGTGCCTCAAGCCCATCCCATCATGTCTTTCTATTCGGATTTCCAAGAGGGAGACGCCGATCAAGACAAA